>NC_081412.1:744788658-745524908 GCF_030272615.1 Cryptomeria japonica
ACGACTATATTTAAATGATAAAATACCTGGACCAATCATTGCCAACATTATGTGCTCCCTCTTTATTGACATCCATGGAGGAATGTTATTGTTGATAACAAAAACAGGCCACACTGAGTAAACAGATCTCATCTCTCCAAATGGATTGACACCATCCGCTGCCAATGAAAGCCTGAGATTATGAGGTTCTTCTTTAAAGTGTAGCCACTTTTCCTCTATGTCCATAAATGCTGAACCATCCACAGGCATTCGAATAATGTCATCTCGACTTTTATTGCGTGCATGGTAATCCATAAATTGTGCCAAGCTAGTGCACTTGAATAATCGTTGCATACGTGAAATAATGGGAATATAGCAAAGAACCTTGCGAGGAACCCTTTTTGTTATTTGATCTGTTCGATATCTACTGATATGACATTCAGAGCATTCAGTTTGAAATTCATGTTGTTTGTGATATATAATATGATCATTGGGACAAGCATCTATTGCTTGATACTCCATTCCAATATCTTTCATAATGGCAGATAATTCTCGGTATGAGAGAGGTAGAATATTTGATGGTGGTAACAAAAACTCACCTATCAATCTACAACAACAAAATATAATTTGTTATAATAAAGAATATTAATGGTACAACATGATTCATAGTTTATTATGACATATATGACATGCCTTAACATACGTGACATTGTTATGTTGGATAAACCATTCATAACCTTCAAGTTCACCAACAACAATACATCGGAGAGAAGAGTTGCCTGCGAGCCTTCATAAAGGGCCTCAGATGCCTTCTCAAGTAGAGGGACATCATGAATAACATCAAGGTCATTTTCATCATCATGATCAGCCGCGCAAGTACTAAATGAGTCATGGATCAATGTATTTGTACCATCATCTTCAATTGTGTTTTCTGGCTCATGATTGTCATCTTCCATGGGATCATTATCTTCAACTTTGATATTCACACCTCCATGTTCGTCCACTTCGAAAACCATATTCTCAGGGTTGTGTTGATCCATACCATGTGCTCCGGGGTGCTCAACCTATATAAAATTGATATACATAAATAAACCGTGATCATGATCTCATCATCACGTGATTTATTATGTATATAAATTGTCAAAACGATATAATGAAAAACTTACCAATGGATGATAATCATGTCCACCTTCAATGTGACCATGCAACCTACAATGTTTCTTTGTTGTTTTGATTAGAAGTCTTCTAGTCTTTAACACCTTACAAATTTTGCATGGACAATAACATTTTCCATCACCTTTTCTTTTCAAGTTAGACCACAATCTAGCAATTGTCTCCTTATTTTGTTGTTCGTTGATATTGTCTGACATGGTCTTTCTTCACAGGTAAGAAAATAGAAATTATTGTCTGACATGGTCTTTCCCTCAGGAGCTGGTAGATCCTGCTTCCATACTTTAATTATGTTTTCTCAAAGGACAATCCTAAAAATCCATGCATTGCAAACAACTTTTTACACCTTTGTTGGTTGTGGTGGCGTCACAGAGAGTTTACATCAATAAATGAAGAACATGCCAATGCTTTTAATGCAACAATAGAAGTCTATCTCTTATTCAATATCTCTAGTGAAACCCCCATGATCTTTTGTTGAAGTAGAATTTGTTATATTCTAGAAAGGGTCTTGTCCTTTGTTGATGGGATATTCATCTACCTCAAGAAATAACTGTTCTTTTCTCCAACAAGAAGTGGAACTAAATGAAGATCTAGCACCATGAAATTGATCCTCAAAAGGATTATTATAGTTAGTTTTGGTAGATAATGATCTGGGTAAAATACTAATGTGGCTTTATGAAACATTATGAACTAGCTTAGCATACTCTAACAACTTTGGTGCGACATGCTACATCCAATTAAGTCTCCATCGGTATCTCTATTGTGTTTATGGATTGGGATTCAATGTACTCTTTTTATACACAGATTTTACTTTCAACTGAGGAGGTTTGTATGTACTTACTTGTCTTTCGATTGTATCCCTATTTCAAGAATTTCTTCTATCAACAAATCATTTGTTGTAAGTTGTACAAGTGGAAGCTTGAACATGCCTTCCATGCTAGCCTTGTTGATACATTCAACACCATCTTGTGCAACAAATCTTTAGAACTCCATTTTTCCGAATTGAAGTTTGAGTAGTAGGGACAATCTAGGACACTTACAAAGGTTTTGCAAGAGAGATAAATAGACCTAAATATTATGGCTTAATAATGATCAATAGGTAAACAGATAAGAAACTCTAAATATCAAAATGACTTTCTGAATTGTCTTTACTAGAAATGGATAGATCTGCTAATAATGGCTTTATGACTATATGTCAACTTTAGACTCAATCCAAGAAGAGCTAGAACTAATATGCGATATCTAGATTTATGATCTCTATAATATAACAATCCCATAATTATGTTTCCACGCATCTATACCACAACATAAACATCATGCTAGTGTTCAGCCATAGCAATTGATATCCTAATTATAGAATGTGAAATATGCACATAACTATGAATAAAGATTAAGAAAAACAAAGAAAGATGCTTATTGCAAACATAAATGACTAATGGACAAGAATTGAATTCATTGTAGATAGTTTTGAATATCAAATTCACTTATTTGTGTGCATTTAGTAACTCATGTACTTGTGGCCAACCATTTATCTATTTCATAAATTAAACACTTATTAATAACATTAAATGGATGAGTAATTATGTTTTAGTTGAAATTCAAAATAAAATATTTTATTTCAGGACAACTCACACTATTCCCTATCATATTTTAGACTCTTGGTTTTGTTAGTAGTGGTTTGATCTCTTTGGAGCTGATCATTGCATTTCTTTAGTTACATTTGCCAGCCTACTCCCAGCCTGTGCCAAAATGGGAGCTTTGGAAAAGGGTATGGACATCCATCAAAGCATAAAAGATAGAGGAATTTTGTTAGATGTAGTTGCAACTGCACAAAATGGATTTGTTGAGAAGGCTTTAGAAACTTTCAAGAAAATACAATCGGCAGGTGTAAAGCCAAATTCCACGACCATTGCTACTATCCTCCCTGCCTGTGCCAAAATGGGAGATTTGGAATAGGGTATGGGCATTCATCGAAGCATAAAGGATAGAGAAATTTTGTCAGATGTTGTAGTTGTAACTGCCTTGGTAGACATGTATGCAAAATGTGGAAGCATAGAAAAGGCACGTGAACTATTTGATAGAATGCCTAAAAGAAATGTTGTCTCGTGGACTGCAACGATTGCTGGATATGCACAAAATGGATTTGTCGAAAAGGCTTTAGACACTTTCAAGCAAATGAAATTAGAAGGCATAAAGCCAAATTCCACAACCTTTGCCAGCATCCTCCCTGCCTGTGCAAAAATGGGAGCTTTGGAATAGGGTATGGACATCCATCAAAGCATAACAGATAGAGGAATTTTGTTAGGTGTTGTACTTGCAAATGCCCTGCTTGACATGATTGCAAAATGTGGAAACATGGACAAGGCTCGTGAATTGTTTGATACGATGCCGCAAAGAGATGTGATCTCATGTGAACAATCAACACACACGTATACGGGAGGAAGGGATTGCTGATACAAAATTGAATGCTCACTCCTCAATCACAGTTCTATGGTTTTACGAGATTAAACTAGGACAATTAACCACCACATGTATATTTTTTCCAACATGAAATTAAAAACTAGGGCAATTTGAATCTACCTCCTGTGTGGGATTGCCTTCGACACGAGTTTGATGTTCTTGGGGGTTGAAGTTGCCATGGATGCCTACGCGGGATTGCAATTCACAAATCAATTCCCCACCTCTTTTTTTATTTTGTAATGGCCGCTGTTGTTAGAATTACGACGAACTTGAGCACTTTTTTGAAAAAAAGAAAATTCTCATTGCTAATGCCTTCTTTGTCGAAACCAAATGGGTAATTTCCGTCAGAATTACGACGAATGCAAGCATTTTTTCAAAAAAAATCAAATTTGGCCACAATATACCTTCTTCGTTGGAAACCTCAGTCGAAAATCTAGTCCAAATGTAGTAGTGTCACCAACAACAGTTCTCCATCTTTTGGTTTATTATCTAATCCAGTGGGGTTTTCTTCCACCACTGCTGCTCTTACAGTATTCTCTATCTTCTTACAATCAAAAGCACGATGTCCTTCTCCTCCACACTTATAGCAAGTTCCTCTAAATGTTCTCCTGTCTTGTCTTCCAAAATTCTCATTTTGGTAGCCATTCGGTTCTCTCCTCGGGTAGAAATTTCTATCATCTTTCCGGTATGAATTACCTTCTTTGTTCACTTTTTTGTCCTTGTTCTAATCTATACAGGTTCCTCTACCTTGGTATATCCTCTTCCTCTGGTAAACCTTCCACCTCTGCCTCTCTGCCTCTGCTCATGTCTTTTGTTTAGCTTGTCTTCTGCCTTTAGGGCATATTGGTAAGACTCTTCAACACTCTGTAATTTGATCAAACTGAGTTCATCGTGTATAGACATCTACAATCCATTCAAATATCTTGCAACTTATTCAACTTCATCATCAACGTGTCCAGATTTGATATTCAACTTGTAAAACTCTTCAGTGTACTCTTTCACACTACACTCCTTCTGTCTCAAATTCTACAACTTCTAGAACAGATTCACTTGATAATCAACCGACATAAATTTTGACTTCAACTTAGCAACCATCTGATCCCATCTCTTGATCTTCTCTTTACCTCTCCTCTGTCTATCAACCTACAAATGTTGCCACCAAAGAGATGCATGACCTTTCAACCGAGTACAAGCATATGTCACCTTCCTTTCTTTTGCAGTGTTTTTAAAATCAAAATATTTCTCCATCTCTGAGATCCAATCCATCAATTCATCCGAATTCAACTTTCGATCATATTCTGGTGGGGTAAAATGAGGTTTAGTATTTGTCCTACTCAAAACCCTCAAAAACCTTTCCTCATCCGGATCAACTGTCAATGGGTTTACTTGTTCTGTAGGGGCTTCTTCTCCTTCATCTTCACTTACATCTTCAATGTGTCAGCCTCTTCTCTGGGTTGTCTCCACGGCTTCCAACCAGGCTGGTATACCTCGCAACATTTTCATCACAACAGGGGCTGCATTCCCATGCGCTCCACCATTCCTAGTTCCTCTTTGTGCCATCTTTTACACCAGTCCTTTGTAGTTGCAGGTCATATCCACAGTCTGCCACCCTACAACAAAATTCTCAGGACATGCAATCTTTGAAATGAAGCTCGCTCTGATATCACTTGAAGTAGTCACAGGTTAGGAGGGACCTCAAAGAGATCAATTTGAACCGGCCAACAAGAGTAAACACAATGGAAACACAAAGATATGACGGAGGAAATGCAGAACAGATTGAATTATTTCATGAAAACTGATTACAACCAACCGATAACAACTGGGTTACAAAAACCAGCTCACAGGCATGTTAAAACATGCTCAAAGTACATAATAGGTCACAACGGGGACCTCAGATCTCAAGATCTATCTTCTACGCTTAGTCTAACTACTTGATTCCATTATAATGCACAATTATAATGATTTAAATGATCCAAGGGGATCTGGTTGGCCCAAAAAGGTTCAAACCTGAAGAACAAGACCTAATGTGCAAAACCAACAAGGTCGGCCTCTGCCAAATAAATTCCTCTGGAAAATCCAAAGGATGAAGTGTAGATCATGTGAAAAGGTCGGCCACATGCCAAGGAACATCAGAATCAACGCTCAGGGCTCCACAAGCTACAGAAGGGATCCGATAGATCACCAATGCAAATAGGTCCATGCAACTGGTAACAAAAAAATGTCTTGGAAACCGGTAGCGATAACTTGCCGAAAAATGATCCAAATGCTCCACATTTTGGGAATAAGGAATATGATCAAGTCTTCAAGTAAAATCCAAATCTGGGACACACAAAAAGAAATGCTGAAACTGCAAACAAAAAGAAAATATTTTTGGTTGATGTAAGATTGCCATGAACCGGGGATGCTCTCGCATCAGGAGTGTAGGCAAATGAGTGTTGGAGATCAATCCCCTCAAGAGTACAAAATTCCTCAAGTCTATTGTTCACATATTCCATTCCATTGTTTGTGCAAAGGATCTTGACTAAATTCCTTGATTGATTTTCAACATGAGCCTTGAAAGCTAGAAATTTGTCAAACACTTCACTCTTGTGAACAAGAAAGTAGTGAAGGAACACAAATGGACCACTGAGAGGGGGGGGGGGGTGTGTGAATCAGTGGTATTAAAAACTTGAACTTACTATATGTATTAAAACATTAATGCTAGAAGTCAAGAAACTATGAGTAGAGATATTAAACCCATTGGAACACACGCACACACAAGACAAGCACATGACACAAGATATATGAGGAAAACCCATAGTGGGTAAAACCTTAGTGAGAAATGCTGCTAGAGTCTACTACTCTAATCCAACCTCACAATGAAAACTTGATTACACATTTATGGGCACCAATCCAAAGGAGCACCAACCCCTAGCTTTATGGGCACCAACTCAAAGGAGCACCAACCCCTGATTTGAGCACCCACTCAAATTATTACAATAAAAGAAAAATTATCTAGAGTTAGACACTCTATTACAAATGAAAATTTGTAACTCACATCTGTTTTCTACACTTGAGATTGACTTGATTCTATTAAGCTCACAAACTCTGTCCTATGCTCTCTAGTCTCTATTTTCATTCTCTACTCTTTTCCTTCTGCTCTCTTCTTATCTTAGCACCAACTCTCTAATCTCTACTTTGTCCAATTCTTCTTCTCTACCCCACTCTGTGTGTATAACCTTGTAGTTTATCTGTACCTTCATCTTCTTCTCTTCACCCTTGTTTTCCTTCTCTGACTGCTCTCTACTCTTAGCTCACTGCTTTGAAATATTCATCTTCTCTCCTATGTTTGTGTTTCACTTGGTGTAAATTACTTGCTATATTTTTCACACTCTCTGAGCAACTATCACTCCTCCATGCCTTCATGTGTTAACTTCTTTTTCTATCCTACACTCGGGTTCAACACCTTCTCCTCTACTCTTCTTCTTTCTACTTTGTCTTGCTTCAAACACACTTACTCCTCCAATACAACAATCTTCATGCCTACTTACTACACTTAGTAGTCATCTACGTACACTCAGAATTTTATATTTTTGAGCCCCTAAACAATCTACCCTATAGGCTAACTGGCCACCATAATTAATTGCAACATCTTCCATTTTTAGATTGATCTCTGAGTTCAAATTACTACAATTAGCAATCTTAATTTGCCTAGAGCTATGATGTCTTGTTGACTAAAGGTTTTCATATCTTCTCATAGTTGTGACATCTTCTTTCAGATCTTCTTGAGCCACCCAATTAGTCTTCTACCTATTCCATTAAATGCATCCACCTTTCTTCATCTCTATCTGTGATTAGATTTGATTGGATTGCAAACTACCATGTTTGGTGTGTCCATGTTGGTGAGCTGAGATATTAGCTCCTTTTATTCCTAAAACTCATAAGTTCTTACCATGTTTTAATTTGTATAATGGGATGGTAATGATGTATTAAAGTTTGATTATATGCATTTTAGATGTTAACTGAACCCATTAAATTATGTTTTGTCTTTGCCAATTATTCCTGTTGCCATGCCAGTTATTCCTGTAGCCATGTGATTTGTTCTTGTTGCTATATGGATTGTCATAGGCGATATCATCTGTGAAATGAATAAGTGTTATAATTAATTAAAATAGATATGTATATGCTTGTATGTTCTCTCTTTTCAATTGCAGGAATAAATGAGATGTTGCAGAGAAGGTTATCCTGTCACATCGAGAAGGCAGTTTGAGATATTCAAGGGGCGACTAAAAGTTCAAATCAACGAAGAGGATAATGGGCGTGAGGAATGAAAAAGGAGTAGCAGGGTGCACAAGACTCATTTATGTTTGACTTTAGTGAGCATCAATCTTGTAATACCGTCACACTATATTCTTGGATGTGGTTTGGTGTAGATCCACATTTTTAGTGGCTTAACTCCGACTATTCTTCGTCATGAATGTTATCCGCCTCTTCTCATCAATGTGATATTAATTGTAGGAAGTTGTTGTAATGTTCTTTTAAATAAGTGTCTTTGCCTCTTCTCTGAGGTTAGAAGGAGAGAGAGGGACAAAGAGAAGAAGATTTAGAAATAAAGGGGCAGAGTGTTTTAGTTTTCTTTTATTTTGAATGATGTATCGACTTTTGAAAAGCAATGAATAAAGTTATGTTATTCTAAGCACTTAGAGTTATTTTGGAAGCTTGGGTACACTCATCCAAGGGGTCCCACTTGGTGAGTGATCATGTGCCTTTGTTAAATTTAGTTTTCCTTTTTTGCCGCAGTAGACATCTTGGCATTGACTGTTCCTGCAGCCACTGGAAACAGACCCAATGACTGTTTCTGCAACCAAAGCAAACAAAGTAATTCCTGTTTGACATCTTTGGGCTTAGTTAACATTTATTTAAGTGAGTTTTATGTTAATGCAAAGTTTTACTGTAGACATTTAGTTGTTTTAATTCTTGATTGCTTATCCCAAATAGATTTAGTTACTGCAGTAATGCAGGATAGCTATTGCAGGAACTTAGTGCATATATAATGCAGACCCATTTCAAGTAATACGTCCTTGGGTTGACAATCAAATGAAATTCAGTTATGGAGATAGTAACTTCATAGAGTGAATGTCCAAACTTCAGGTTGAGACTTTAACTATAGTTATTACTCCTATTGGTGGAGCAAACATTTTTGGCATTGTTGTCGGGGATGGTGTCAAACTAAGAACCTGTTATGGTTATTATCTTTTTAGTTTTCAGTTTAGTTGTTTTTGATAGCCCAGTTTGTCTAAAGTAATTCTTATGAATCTGCATTCATAGGCGAAGAAGAGATACTCAAGGTAGATTCCTTCCCAACCATCCTAATCATATAAGAGTCAATCCATATGACCCCCCAAATGTATATCCTTTTGCTGCACTATATCAAATTCCAGAAAAATTGAAACCTCATAAATTTGAACTTCCTGAGAACAACCTCCATTTTCTCTTTGGACCTCCTGAAGAGGAACTTCATTTAGTGAATCCTCCCCAAATCCCAATGCAAGGAAATCCACCCCCTGGAGGGAATAACCCACCTCCATTTGAGTTCCCTATTTCTGATCAGCATGATAATGCTAATCTCAAGAACATTTCAACTTCTTCCCTTCCTAAATTATATGGATTAGTGACAGAAGATCCAAACACATTTTTGTTTGAGTTTGATGTCCTCTGTAGGAGTTTTGATTATACTACAGATGCCCATAGACTCAAAATATTCCCTGCCACTTTGAAAGAATCAACTTTAAGATGGTTTATGAGTCTAGGGAGTAGCACAATCACTACATGGAATGAGATGAAACAATTATTTCTCATGAAATACAAGGATTATTGTAGAGGCATTGACTGCCATGGGGATGATATTTTTAAAATGACACATAAAGAAGATGAGAGTCTAGAAGATTATCTGGAGAGGTTTCTATTCAATGTCAAAAAGTCCAAGCATAGCACTCTAAATGAAGAGTCTTTCAAGCTAATATTCTTGAGAGGAATCAGTGATGAATGCGCAAATCCTTTGGATCTTATGGGAGGAGGTGATATAACACAATCAACATGGAATGATATTGGACACATTTATCAGAAATATTCTAGATCTACTTCTAAGAAGAGTAGGCATTTCAAGCCAAGAGTTTCTTCATCAACATCTGTTAATGAAGTTTCTAGAATGGAACTTAGCCATTTGTTGAAGGATTTTAAGGAGGATATCATAAACAATATGGCTACTCAACTGGACACACTTTCAGCTAAGAAGAAGCACACGGAAGCTGATGCAATTCTTGCATAATTCTGCCCCCATTGTAGACAAAGGAAAAGAGACTGCAGATGTAAAATGGTTGCAAATCTTGAAGTTCCTGATTTCAAGACAATACAAGGTGATGATGAACAAGTTTTCTACGTTGCTCAAAGAAGGCCAAATTTTCCAAGACAATGTATGCCTCCTGATCCACTTTCTTTTTCTGGTTATAGTGGAAATTCCTATAAATGAAATAATCAATGGCAATCTCCATATGCTCAAAAGTTTGGTAGTTATCCAAATTGGTATGGTCCTCAAGGCGAAGGGTGGCATTTTGCCAATCAAACTCCACAGTGGAAGCAACCACAAGGAAATTGGTCTCCACCTCAAGGACCATGGCAACAATTTCAAGGAAATTGGCAACCTGCTCCTCAATGGAGGGGGGGTCAGGCATGGACAAATCATTCATCTGGATATCAACAACCTATGCAACAACCACAACCACCTGCAATAATGCCTTCTCCTGCAGCCACTACTATTCCACCTAAACTCACACACTTGCCCACTCAACCAAAGTCGAATCCTAATAGTAAATCTTAGCAACAACAAGTTTATTCAGCTGATCCTAATCAATACCCAACCTATTCTCTATCTATAAGTGATATTCACCTTAGATCTGGGACAACTTTGCCTAACCCGTCCCTAGCAGTTATAACTGAGATACCAAAAGAACAAGAAATCTCTAGTCCAACAATCCAAATAACTCAAAATCAGCAAATACCTCCATTTCCTCAAAGGTTGCAAGCAAAAGAGATTCTTCCAGAATAGGAACAAAGTTTTGATATTATAGATCAGTTGAAACACGTATGTGTTAAAATTCCATTGTTACAAGCTATTAAGGATGTCCCTGTGTACAATAAGGCACCTAAGGAAGCATGTCTAAAGAATCTCGGTAGAAAGAAAAAAGATCCGCAAACAGTGCATGTAATGGATCAATTGGTTGATATCATGTTAGGAAAAGTTTCAATTCCTAAGTATGCTGATCTTGGTAGCCCTGTTGTGAGTATAGTCATCAATGGCACTCAGATAAAGAATGCTTTGATAGATTTGGGAGCAACCATTAATGTCATGACAAGGGATATTATGCAGCGACTTGAAATAATTAGTCTCAGACCTACACCTACAGTCCTACAACTTGCTGATAGTTCCACAGTTTGACCTGATGGTATGATTGAAGATATAGTTATTGCTTTAGATTCTTGGGAATACCCTGCTAACTTTATGATCCTGTCTCCTAAGGCCACATTGGGAGGATATCCAGTGATTTTGGGAAGACTTTAGCTTGCTACAACTGATGCATGTTGGCATATGCACACTCCAATGAGACATTGTATGTGATTGAAGGTTTTGTCATTGATGGCAACCTTACAATCCTGTGGCACCGGCAAGGTATTACACCGGTAAGTTAGTGCACCGGCATCAATGATCAAACTCTACACCAACATTCAGGACACCGACACCGGCACAGAGAAAGGAAGTATACTGGCATAGAGGCCGACAGGATTTTGTTATATTATATTTTGTTTATTATTGTAAAAACTTTGTAAGCTGGCTTGGCATGTTGTAAAATGACTCTTATATATAAAAGAGATCATTGTAGACATTTGAAAAAAAAGGGAAGAAAGTTATTAAGGCAAACCTATTATGTGAAATATAGGTTAAAGGGTTTATGTAAGAAGCAGAGCAGCAACCGATACTGGATCAGACATTATACATGCTATTGTAAAGCAGTACAAGATATTGGATTTGTATAATCCACATTGTAAGTTAGTGAGACTTCCCATTTGAGTAGTGAGCTCTAGGCAGTTGGCCTTCCTACATGTGCAGGCCCCTATTGTAAGTAATATTCCCTTATTGGCTAGTAAGTGGATATTGTGGGTCACAAATCCCACCGAGGTTTTTCCAACACTGGGTTTCCTCATTAAATCCTTGTGTTATGGTGTGCTTTTCACGTGGATGTTCTTAATTCTATTTATTGCATTATTTCTTGCATACCGGTACATTGTTATAATATGTTTTGCATGTTTTAAGATAACAAATTATGTACACCGGTTAGATACTGATTCACCCCCCCCCCTCTCAGTAGCTGTGGGAATCCTAACAATTGGTATCAGAGCCTAGTCCTCTATTTTCAAAAGCCTAACAACTTGAGGAAGATCTTGACACTGGTAAAGATGGAAAATCTGATGAAGCAACTTGAAGGAGCTCTTTCAGATTATAATGCAGAGAAATTGAAAAATATCAAACTAGAAGATGATTTAAGGGCAGCTCAGAATATCATTCAGGCACTTCAAGAGAACCTTATTGTTGCAAGAAATAAGAGAAGAGAACTTTATGAAAAGATGCAAAATGAGAATGATGAAAAGGAATCACTTAATGGTCAGATAAGCAAATTGAAACTAGAAAACATGACAACAAAGAATGAGATGCAGGATATGACTATGAGATTTTGTAAAGAGATTGAGGATAGGAAGAAAAATGAAGAAGAATTGACCAGAAGACTAAGTGATGCAGCAAATGAGAACACAAGACTTAGCTATGAAAATGACATGTTGAAGACAGATCTGATGCACACTTAGAATGACTCAAATGAACCAATGAGACAAAAAGAGGTCTGAGAAAGAGAACTAGAAACTACAAATCAACATAAAGAAAAATTCAAGAAAAGCTCAGAGGAACTTGGCACCTTGCTGAAGAATCAAAAACCTAAAGGTGACACTTCTGGAATTGGCTTTGAAGTTGGTGAAAGCTCCGGTCCTGCAAATACTCAGGATCACAACAAACCGGTAAGACAACCTAATGCTTATAAATTCAATGGAAAATGCTTTAATTGTAATAAGTATGGAAATAGAGCAAATGAATGTAGATCTAGAAATTATCAGAATATCAACACACCCACCAGTCAATGTTCAAAATGCAACAAAGTTGGTCACAACTCTGAAAATTGCAGAATGAATGTGAGATCTTATGTTTGTGGAAGATTTGGACATTTATCCAATCAATGCAGAACACAAACTGGCATAGGTTATGGGAAAGCTATTTAGAAGAATAATGTAACTTGTTATGCATGTAACAAGACTGGGCATATTGCAAAATTCTGTAGAAGTAAAGGATCACCGGTAGACAACAAAAGTTCTAGCTTGAAAGGTAAAGAAAAAGTTTACGAGGTTAAGCAAGAATTCTCAAAACAATGGATTAGAAAAGCTGATCTAAATATTGGGAATACTCCTCTACCGGTAGAACCAGTCAATGCTTCACCGGCAGAACAGAGTGATGCTTCACCGGTAGGACAAAGCAGTGTTCCACCGGCAGGAAGTTCTTCATCTAATTGAAGAAAGTTTCCTTGAGGGTTTGGCAATTTAATGACACGTGCTATTATTCCCTCAGTTAGAGATGAGAAGTTGAAAATTACTAATTACCGACAGACAATGTTAAGTGAATACTTAACTGACATGCATTTAATGTGGTAGATGGTGAAAAGACACTATAAATTTGAGGTTTTGGCTCCATTTCATTTCACCAAAATTTCAAACCTACGAAGGGCGTGAAGATTCCGAGCTAAGGCATTTCGAGCAAGAGGCAAGAACACTTCAAGCAATCATCCATCCTAAAGGCAGTAAAAGGTATTTTATCATGGCATCCACCTCTGCAATTGAATATATAGCAAACCTATTGTTGTCGAAGTTATAAAAAGACCTAGGCCCGTATTTCAATTAGTTCCCGAGATAGCAAAGAAAGATGATAGCTTAGGTTCTTTTTCTCAAATTCCTAAGGGAGTTGTTTATGTTGAAGACCCCATAATTTACATTCATTGTAACATTGAGGAACTAGGAGATGAAGAGATTAAAACCATGTTTAAAACTATCATATGTGATGAATCCGACAATGTAAAAGATGAACACAAGATCATTGAAACCCTAGGATTTACAGAGATCCTTAGCATTCCTGAATTTCCCAAGTATGTGATTAGGATAGTCTTAAGAAGAGTACATGGTGAATTTTTCTGGCTAGATGCAATTCACAAAATCACTAAGGAAGCTGTGAAAGTTGTCACAGGGTTACCAACCACCGGTAAAAGGCCAGACAAAAACAAGAAGGTTTCCAATGACGTAGTTACTCAGTTAACTGGTGCCACATCCGACAGAAGGTCCTTAAGAGTAAATGATGTAACAGATATTAATGTGAGATTTATCAACATGATATTAGGATATAAAGCTACTCATGCAAATAGACTCAATTCAGTTTCAAGTTTATGCATTAAGAGTGCTTATGATATGGTCACGGATAATGCAAAGATTGATGTATGTGAGTGGTTGAAGGATGAATTAATTGACAACTTAGGCAAGATTAAGAAGGACAAGAAAGGAAATTTTAAATTTGGAAATTTGTTAGTATGTCTGATGTTACATATAACCAAATAGGTTCCTGGTATAGGCTACAAAGAACTTGGATATGATATACCGGTAGGTAAACAACTAACAGAACTATTCAACAATATGGGAGAAGATAAGGAAAACAATATCCATGATTTCTTTCAAGCACTAAAGGTCAAAATGAAGAAAAGAATCAAATTATCACAAAAGATTGTTGACAAATATAAGGATGAAATATGCTTTGTAATCAAGAAGGATGAGATCTGGATGGAAGCAGTCATCCCTAGGACTATTTGGGTAACAGAGATGGGCTATGAAACAGATGATCATATAATTGAGATATATGCTAAAGCACTTCTGGAAGCCCCTAAAGAACCTAAGGAAGAAATATTTGGTAGTGCAGAAACTATTGAAAGCCAAATACAATCTAAGAAAAGAGTGAAAAAGGTTGAGGTAGTTGTGAGAAGAGGTTCCAGATAGGCAAAGGCTATTAAATAAGATGTGTTAAAGCAAACCAGTATAACAGAGGATGAGTTAGCAGCTCCACAACCTGAGACCCATCTATCACCGATAGGCACTTCTTTGGAGAGTGACATGCCTACAACTTTCAAGAGAGTTGTAAGGAAAAGAGATCCCTCACTGGCAACCACACCCTCACCTAGGAGGACAAGACAAAAACAACAAGCAGTGAGATCTCCGGTAAGAAAGGCTACACCAAAGAAGAAGAAACTGACACCCAAGAAGAAGAAGAGGACAAACAAGGACTTGGCCCCTCTTGATATACTATTAAATGAAATTACAGAGGAAGGAAAATTGAAGAATACAGAGAAAATATATGACACTTTGACAGCTGATGAAAAAGAACAAGTAGAAAATAGTGTTATATTGCATATGGATATGTATAAGAAATTTTTGATGGAAGTAGTAAATGAAGTACCATATGAACTATTTAAAAGACTGGAAGCAAGAAGACAAGCAGTAATAGAACTTGACAAGAAAATAAAGATAGAAAAGCTACTTGTTGTATATCCAGTGAATTCACCCAGAGAAATTGATGACTTAATTGCTAAAGCCAACCGGTCAGTATTTTCTACTGCACACCGACACATTGCTTTAATGGTTGGAAGAGTTAATGAGGTGACTGAGGAGATAGAAAATGCATGGGACATTTTCCTAGTGGAAAAAGAAAAACAAGAAGAATACATGAGCCACAAACCTATAAAGGTATTGTTGGTGTAAATAATTATTCATCTTGGATATTATTACACTTAAGTTTACTCAGGAAATGCATTTCATAGTAGTTTGGGTATGAGACACTTGGGTGTTTGTGCCACATTGGGATAGTGCGTGTAGGAGAAATTCCACCTTTTATGGTGTTGATCTTGTTGTTACACTCCACATTCAGTGGGTGATCCACCTCATGTGGACTATTATATTATTTCTCCTACCTACCCACACCTATTTTCTACCTACCCTTGTTTCTTATTGAGCCACATGTCATGTTTGTGTGCTCACATATCCCTAGCCTTGCCTATATAAGTAGACTCATCTACATTGTATGTAATTGATATTATTGATCATTTTCTATTGATGAGAATATAGTTTATTCTTGTCCTATATTGTGTCTCTATTTTGTACATTTCAATGAGCTCTTGATCTTGGCAAAATCTCACATGGTATCAGAGCCATTGGGGCTTCATTGATTCGTCTTGAAAAGGCATTATTGTGACGTCAAGAGGCAAATCTAAGGAGTAGCATCTTTTGGAGGCGTCCTAGACCAGATTCGACCGCACCATTGCGTCCAAAAGGTCGTTTCCATGAATTTTGGTTATAAAGTCAGCCTATTTTGGTGAGAAATTTTTTTTCGCCAATTTTACTATTACTGTACGGATTTCCAAATTTTCTTATTAATTTTTCAAAAAAAAAAAAGAATTTTATTTTCTGAAAAAATTTTTGAAATAAAAAAATCAAAAATTTTGGAAAAATTAAAAAAAATTTTAAAAAAAAAGTGTTTTTGGGGGGTCCGCAGACCCCCCCCGTGCAGTGTGTACCTGCGTGTCCCAGGTTGCAGGCGTACTACCTGCCGAACTCTGCAGGTCCGGACCTGTCGCCGTCGCCTGCGCCACGTACCGTCTTCCGCCGTCGCCTATGACTCTGTCGTTCGTTGCGTACTTATACCGCCGCCGCTCGTGCCGGTACCCACCACTCCCCCGCCGGCCGTCCTCAGCTGCGGCCACGGCCTCCTGTCAGCCGCGCCACTCTCCGGCGCCTGCTACCTCCTCTCTGGCGCCTGCTACCACACGCCGCCGACGAAAGCCTTTGTCGGCAACCACCCAGACAAGAGGACCCGCATCCGCCACGTGGCAGGCGGCCACTGGCCCGTGGGTAAAACCCTTGTGCCACATCATTCGTACATTTGCCACGTCATTTGCAATGCAGAGCCACCCAGTCAGCAAATCCGTATGGTACGGCCTGCATAGTCACCTGCCCAGTCAATAGTCCATACAGTACGGACACCCAATCAGCAGAGAGGCGAAGTTTTTGCGATGGTCATACGGCCATCAAATTTAATTAGGTGATTTGTTGACGTCAGCACACATCAACAGGGTTTGAAAATTTTTGGACCCCCCTCTCATTTGCATTTTTGATTTTGCAGTTCAACTTTAGACGATGATATCTTGCTCATTTTTGCTCCTTTTTTCGAGCAATTTTTTTTGAAATGGGCTAGAATTTTGTGCTCTCCGCAGTGGTGAAGAATTTTTTTGATTTTGATGCACTGATTTTTTAGAAAATGAGGTTTTTGGTGACTGTACCTGAGTAATCCCAGTTTTTGCAACTTCAGAGGCTTTGTTTAGGGTCATATGACCTCCTTTTCAAGTGCCATTTTTTTTGAAAGTGCGTATTTTTTCGTCTACTTTCACATGATGCTATCAGATTGATGCCATTATAAGTAGAAATTGTACTTTCAGATTTTGGCCATTTTTAGCTCTCTTGGTACTTGTATATATGCTTGAATCTCAGTTAGATTCATTGCACTATTGATTGAAGTCTCTTGTATCTCATTTGAGAAGTTGTAAAATTTGCATCATAAGTCCACTTTGCCTTGTTTTGCAAGTGGCTCATTGTAATCACACTAAGTATAAAGTGCCAAAATCATCACTTTGGGGGGGGTACTTTGATTGAGTGAATTTGGGGGGGTGTCTCTTGTGCTTTTGTGCTCTTGTGTTCCTTCCTTTTTGCTGCTATGGGTTCTTCTAAGTTTCCTCTCTTAACTCTTCATAATTATGCTACTTGGAAAATTGATGCATAGAGTAAACTTATGGAAAAAGGACTCACTCATTACATTGATGGAACTATTGTTGCTCCCGCTGATCCTAAGGTTGATCCAATTGGCCATTTGGATTGGCTCACTAAAAATGTCATGGCAATTGGTACCTTAATAAAGTATGTATCAAAGGATCTCATTTTTCATATTGAGAAGTGTACTCTAATCAAGGATGCTTGGCAAAAGTTTCAAGACTTGTATGGTCAAGTTGATGAGATTAGGGGATATCAAATTGATAGTAATCTCACCATGTTAGATCCCAAGAACTTTGATACTATACAAGATTATGTCACTAAGGCAAATGAGTTGAGGGCACAACTCAAAGATTGTGGCATTGATAAGAAGGATACTCAATTGATAAGAAGGATACTCAATTGATATTCAACTTGATAGGCAAGCTTCCACAAGAATATGCAACATTTGTTTCTAGTTTCCAAACCCATAGGATGACAATGGGTTCAAGCTACAAAATGCCTACATTTGATGCTTTCAATGAAATGTTGATGATGAAACAAACTAAGTTGATAAGCATGGGCATTCTTAAGGCTTCTAAGTCTCAAGCATTAGTGGCAAATCAAGGGAACAAAGGAAATCAAGGAAAGGACAACTCAAACAAGAAGAAATGGCAATCAAAGCCTAAAGAAAAAGCACCATCTTCTCCACAACAAGGAGATTCATCCTCTTCCAAGAGAGATAATTCACCAAAGAGGGAGAGACCTACTTGTGCTTATTGTAAAAAGATTGGTCATGAGGAGCATCGTTGCCATTCTAAGAAGATTGATGAACTCACACATATCATCAAAAAGAATAACATTGATTTGCCTAAAGTCTACAAGAAGGATGATTCATCAACTTCCACTTCCTCACATTCAAAAGGAAAAGGGCAAGAATTCATGGCTTCTACAAGTGGGAAGACTCACTCTTTTGGAACAAGAAAAGGAAAAGCTCTATGTGCTACTATTAGTCATAATTCAGAGAGATGGCTTCTAGATTCAGGGGCTTCTCATCATATGGCATCTTCGCAATCTATGTTCTCTACATTTGAGCCTTGCACCATGCCACAAATTTTGATGGGCAATCATACATGCATGGATGTGATTGGGAAAGGATCTATTGACATTGGGGATAACTCCTTCAATGATGTGTTGTGTGTACCCCACTTGACAAACAATCTCCTCTTTATCTATCAAATCACACATGGCGCAACTAAGAGAGTTGTGGAGTTCACACCTGACTCAGTTTTCATTAGAGACTTGGAGACTAGAGCTATCATTTCGACTGGGGTGGTTGATCATGCATCTCGGTTATACTCCTTTTCAGATTTTGTTGATGATGATGATTTCACATTTGATGATTCTACACATGTTGATCACACTTCTTATGTTTAAGATTTTGAGGAGAACTTTGGGCACTTGAACATGGGGATTCTCACATGTGACCCTGTTCTTGAGTCTTGTATTTCGTCTCCTCATATTGATATCACATCACCTATTGCACCTGATGATGCAGATAGTGCGATAGTTTTGCCTTCATGTGATTCAGTGCAGCAGGATATTCATTGTCTTCCAGCTTCAGATTCATGGGATGGTTACTTGACAGACATTGCAGGTTTATTTATAGAATCCTACATTGCAGATTTGGGAGACATCATTGATGACATTCATCTTCTCTTTGATGAAGATGATCCTTCTTTGATTGTTGCGAGGAAACACTCTGACCCTCTTGTTCATTCTCTACATGATCATTCTTTCAAAGTTGACATGATTGTGGATGCTTATGTACAGCAATTGGAGGAGGTCTCTTTATGTTTTGAGGAGACATGTGAATCTTTGGGACATGTTCTACATCCATCTCCACTAGATCTTGGAGTGCCTTTTTCAGCAGTGTGGCACAGTTTACCACCTTTGGAGGGGGTATCTTTCAGCATCGACATGGGGACACTTGAGCAGTTTTCAGAGATTCCTTTCATCATGAGTTTTCTTCATACATCTTCCCTTCATGATTGGGGAGACTTCATGGATACACCTTTGGTTTTGTTTCTTCCTAAGGGGAGGAATGTTGTTCGGCGTTCGTGGAGCAGTTTCTTCATACATCGAGCTTCTATCATTGGTGTAGATTCCACATTGAGGGGGGGCTTCCTAGCTTCTCTTCTTCTCTCATGTGCAAGGGACTTTTTCCTCACATGGGGTTTTGTCCTTCACATACTTCTATGAGAGTTCTTTGTATCTAGTTTTTCATCTCTCTTTTGGGGGAGGGTTTTTTCCCCTTGGGTTTTTCTCTCTTTCCCCACCTTGTGAGAGTTTTCATTGCATTGGTTTTCATGCATTTGCATTTGTACATGGGTACCTAACATGGCCTAGTAGCCGGGACCCATCTTGCATTGCTTAGTTGCATTTGTAGACTTAAGTGCATTCCCCTAAGTTGCACTTAAGGGGGTGTGTTGGTGTAAATAATTATTCATCTTGGATATTATTACACTTACTTAAGTTTACTTAGAAAATGCATTTCATAGTAGTTTGGGTATGAGACACTTGGGTGTTTGTGCCACATTGGGATAGTGTGTGTAGGAGAAATTCCACCTTTTATGGTGTTGATCTTGTTGTTACACTCCACATTCAGTGGGTGATCCACCTCATGTGGACTATTATATTATTTCTCCTACCTACCCACACCTATTTTCTACCTACCCTTGTTTCTTATTGAGCCACATGTCATGTTTGTGTGCTCACATATCCCTAGCCTTGCCTATATAAGCAGGCTCATCTACATTGTATGTAATTGATATTATTGGTCATTTTCTATTGATGAGAATACAGTTTATTCTTGTCCTATATTGTGTCTCTATTTTGTACATTTCATTGAGCTCTTGATCTTGGCAAAATCTCATAGGTATATCAGAAAGAAAGAGACAAGGGTAAAGGTAAAGTTGGTGGACCACCCAGTATCAAGGTTAAAGACAACTTACCCCCACCTCCTTTGATTACTCCACTAGTAAAAACAACATCTACAAAAGATCAACCGACAGTTGAAAGTATGGATGTAGAGGATGTCAATCCTAATCCTGAAGTCTTATACATAGTGGATGTTGATACTCAAAAGATCAACATTGTGGTAGACAAAGATACAACTGATAAGACTGACATGGGTAGTGAGCCTTCGGTAGCTGAGCAAACTGATAACACGCAGGAGAAACTGATAGATGAAAAAGAGCAAAAGGTAGAAACTCAGACTCAGACTGAGACAATGCAACAAACTGAGAAACAAATAGAGCAAAAGGCTCCCAAACAAGAACAACAACAAGAACAGGAACAGGTTCATAAGGAAACAGTGCCACTAGCAACTGGAGAAGTAGAAAAACCATTCCTTAAGGAAATGCAAACACAAACAAACCTACCAGAGGTCAATACAAGCTTGGTTACTTACACTGGTGGTACTTAGAATGTTGGTTCATCATCAAGCTACAAATCAACTAATGTGACTGAGGTACTATTGGATTCAATTAAAAAGATAATAGATTGCAGCTCACAAGCTTATAAGGTAATTGATGACACCATACCAATTTTGAAGGTAATTGGTCCTAACTGTAATATAGACAATAAAGATTCTTTAGGACAACTTGATACCTTGTGTAAATATATCACAAAAAACATTGAGAAAATAAAGGAAGAGACATTGAAGGACAAAGTAGAAATTGAAAAACAAAAATTCTTTGATGAGCAGATAAAGAAGTGTACTAGAGATTTTGACACACTTCTACCAGAACTGTGTAATTTATTAAAAGAGTACAAAAATCTATACAAAGACACCTGTAAGACAAACTTTTTTACTATAGATATTGATAAGAAGATGAGCAAGGTATAGGATGAAATCAACAAACTTGCAGATAATTTTGTTAACTCACTTGATACATTATCAGTTTTTGAACAGAAGATAAAAATTTTTTGAGGAAGAATTACTTAAATTTGAAAGAGAAAAGGAGAGAATAGTAAATAAGGCAAAGCATTTGAGATTGAAACTGAGTCCAAGATTGGACTATTTAGCATCATTATAGAAGTATCTGAGGCACTAATACAGGGACAAAAAACACCGGCAGAGCATTTGCAACATCTCACCGGTACAGCTAAAAGAAAAGAGATAGCAATAATAGATAGTAAAAAGTTTATGGAGAGTATAAACTTGATTTTAGCGGATCTATTTCAAATTGTAACTACCCAGTTACAAGGTTGAAACTACAAACTCTACTGACATCTTGACAACCTTTGTCATTGATGCCAAAGGGGGAGTAGTGGAATGAGAAAATTCAACATCATAGGAATCATATGCTCAAGGGGAGCACACACATTTTTGGTAACATTTTTGGACTTCGCATTTTTGGATACACTTTTGAAATTTCTCATGAGTGTTGCCATCAATACCAAAGGGGGAGATTGTTGGCATATGCACACTCCAATGAGACATTGTATGTGATTGAAGGTTTTGTCATTGATGGAAACCTTACAATCCTATGGCACTGGCAAGTTAGTGCACCGGCATCAATGATCAGACTCTACACTGACATTTAGGACGCTGACATCGACACAGAGAAAGGAAGTATACCGACACAGAGGCCGACAGGATTTTGTTATATTATATTTTGTTTATTATTGTAAAAACTTTGTAAGCCGACTTGGCATGTTGTAAAATGACTCTTATATATAAAAGAGATCATTGTAGACATTTGAAAAAAAAGGGAAGAAAGTTATTAAGGCAGACCTATTATGCGAAATATAGGTTAAAGGGTTTATGTAAGAAGCAAAGCAGCAACCAATACTAGATCAAGCATTATAGATGCTATTGTAAAGCAGTACAAGATATTGGATTTATATAATCCACATTGTAAGTCAGTGAGACTTCCCATTTGAGCAGTGAGCTCTAGGCAGTTGGCCTTCCTGCATGTGCAGACCCCTATTGTAAGTAATATTCCCTTATTGGCCAGTAAGTGGATATTGTGGGTCACAAATCCCACTGAGGTTTTTCCCACACTGGGTTTCCTCATTAAATCCTTGTGTTATGGTGTGCTTTTCATGTGGATGTTCTTAATTCTATTTATTGCATTATTTCTTGCATACCGGTACACTGTTATAATATGTTCTGCATGTTTTAAGATAAGAAATTATGTACACTGGTTAGATACTGATTCACCCCCCCCCCTCTTAGTATCTGTGGGAATCCTAACAATGCATACATTGGATGTCGGTCAGGGGATATGACTATCTCAGATGGAAATACTACCAAAACTCTAGCTATGTATTCTCTTGCTCAGCCCCAATTTGATCAACAACAAGTCGTTTGGCCTAACTTGGGAGAAGAATTTGAAGAAGGAGTTGACTCCATCAATCACCTTATAATCATTAGTAGAGGACCATTCATCCAACTTCATGATGATGACTCAATCCTCCATAAAATTCTGACAAATCAGTTAAGACAAGAGCAACAGTTGCAGGAGTTAGTATCAAATATTTCAGAATCAGACTTTCCTGCAGCCACTGATATACTACATACTCTATTACCGCAAGAAGTTTGCACTCCTCATTTTTTTGAAGTATCTCAGATTGATCTTAATATCAAAGTGGAAGTTGATTCAAACAAATATTTGAATATCAACAATAAACTCACAGAAACCCAAAGAGTAGCACTTGTGGACTTGCTCAAATGTTATAAGCATGCTTTTACATGGGATTATAAGGACATGCATGGAATTGATCCTACAATTTATACACACCATATGTACATAAAAGAAGATTGTAGACCACTTAGATAGCCACAGAGAAGAATCAATCTTGCATTAAGAGAAATAGTTAAAGAAGAATTGCATAAATTATTAAATGCTGGATTTATCTATCCTATTTCAGATAGTCAATGGGTGTCACCTTTAGTGATAGTTCCCAAGAAAGGAGGAAAATGGCAGGTATGTGTGGATTACAGAGCTTTGAAGTTGGCAACCAAAAAGAATCATTTTCCATTACCATTGTGGATTGGGTATTAGACTCCTTAGCAGGGAAGCAATACTTCTCATTTCTTGATGGATTCAATGGCTACAACCAGATTTAAATTGCCCCAGAGGATCAGGTAAAGACTACAATTACTTGTCCTTGGGGAACACATGCATATTATGTTCTTCCTTTTGGATTATGTAATGCTCCAGCTACATTTCAAAGAGCAGTGATATTTCCTAGGACAACATGGAAATCTATATGGATGATTTTACAACCTATGGTTCAAAATTTGATGGCGCATTGAAGAAACTAAAGAAAGTTTTGCAGCGGTGTGAAGACTACAATTTATCATTGAATAGTGAAACATGCTTCATGATGATGCAGGAAGGTATAGTTATCGGTCATCATATCTCTATAAATGGAGTACAAGTTGACCCAACAAAAATAGAAGTCATTCAAAATATCCCTGCACCAGTAAAGCAAAAAGATGTCAGGAGTTTTCTTGGTCATGGTGGATATTATAGGAGGTTTATCAAAGATTTCAGAAAAATTTGTAGGTCCTTTATATTCTCTTTTGACCAAGGATATGGAATTTAATTGGACTTCCTCATGCAATGAAACTTTCTTGAAGCTCAAACAAGCATTGACCCAAGCACCAATTCTTAAGGGTCCAAACTGGTCCTTACCATTTCATATTCATACAGATGCATCAGATTATGCCATAGGAGCAGTTTTAGGACAGAAGATTGACAATTTGGAAAGTGCAATTTATTATATCAACAAGAACATGCAGGGGCCTGAGCTTAATTACACTGTCACTGAAAAAGAAATGTTAGTAGTTATATATGCACTCAACAAATTCAGGCATTATATAACAAGATATCTGATATTTATGCATACTGATCATACAACAATCAGATGTCTTATGAATAAACCTTCAATTGCAGGAAGATTGGCTCGCTGGTTACTGTTGATGTAGGAATTTGATATTACAGTTGTTGATAAACCAGGAAAATCCAATGTGGTTGCAGATTATCTTTCTAGGCTTCAATTGTAGGATGATCCTACAGCCATAGATGATGTTTTTCCAGATGAAAAGTTGTTCCTTATAAAAGCACACACTCCCTGGCATGTTGATATTGCCAATTATTTAGCTGCTAATAAAATGCCAATTCATTTCTCTCCTAAGGAAAGAAGATTGTTAGTTGAGAAAAGCTTTAACTTCTCATGGATTGTTGATTGTTTATTTTATACTGGACCTAACCAATTCATGAGAAGTTGTGTTAGAGAGGATGAAACATATGATATCCTTCATGCATGCCATGATGAGCCATGTGAAGGACATTTTGCTGCTAAAAGAACAACACTTAAAATATTGGGCACATGATATTATTGGCCAACATTATATAAGGATGCAACACAATATACCAATAAATGTGATAGATGCCAGCGCATGGGTAGGCTTACCAGATCTGATGAAATGCCATTATATCCACAGATATTAGTTGCACCATTTGATAAATGGGGATTAGATTTTGTTGGACCAATTGATCCTCCTTCCAATGGAAAATCTTATATTCTGGTCTATACTGATTATGTCACCAAATGGGTGTAAGCACGAGCTATGACACATGCAAGAGATAATAAAATTGTTGAATTTATTTATGAAGAAATATTTACCAGGTATGGAGTTCTGAGATAGATTGTTTTAGACCAAGGACCACAATTTACATCCAACATTGGTTAATGAAAACAATATTAGGCACAAAAAGTCTACCCCATACCATCCACAAGCAAATGGTCAAGTAGAAGTCACAAATAGGGATCTAGAAATCATTCTTACTAGAATTGTAGCTGTTCATAAAAAATATTGGTCATAGAGACTTCCTGAAGCCATTTGGGCATACAGAACAATATGGAAGACACCAATTGGTTTTACACCTTTTGACATGGTGTATGAAAAAACAATAATGATGCCTATTGAGTTTGAACACAAAACTCTGAGAACAACTCTACAATTGAATATGACACTTTCTGAAGCACAAATAGACCATATTCACCAATTGAATGCTTTGGATGAGCTGAGAAAGATGGCTTCCCAACAAACATAACTTATTCAAAATCAGAGAGCTAAGTGGCATGATAAGTACATAAAGGAGAGGAAATTTCAAGCAGGTGATTGGGCGTTGCTGTATGATTCTAGATATAAGGATACTATGGGAAAGGTTCAGACAAGATGGTTAGGCCCATATGAGATAGAAGAAGTTTTTAAAAATGGAGCAGATTGCTTGACCACTATTGATCTAGTCCGATTCAAGCTTTTAGTCAATGGTCATTGACTCCGCCCATATCATAAGCCTGCAACAATTCATTAGTGAAGATCAAATATCAGTTCTTGCAGTAACTGGTGAAGTTCCTGCAGCAATTGGTGAAGTTCATGTTCCTTCAGCAACCAAAGAAGTTCCTATAGCAACTGAAGGAAACATTCAGGGCGTGGTTCCTGCAGCTTCTGCAGGGAATGTTCCTAACACTCAATAAAATCTTCAAGCATCATTTCGTAAAGATATTTTCATGTCTTATGAAATTATTATTCTCCACTAATATTTTTTCCATCCACATCATCCCATTTCATTTCTTTGTCTATCATTTCATTCATGTCACATCATTTCATTTCAACCTTCTTTTTAGCTAACCGTTTCATGTAACATTTATTGGCACGACTGCAGGTATGTACATACCTTATTTTTTATTAATTTACTATGATAATTGCCTATTTCAAATCCACGTACACTTCCCTTTGTCCTTTCCGCATGTGTGGACACGTGTCATAATAAGTTGGGGGGGTGTTTTATGGTCCGGTTTCCAAGTTAAGTAATTATCCGTCCTTGTCAGTAACTTGATTTGATTCGCCTAGCATCATTCTTTTGAATGAGACATAATTACACTTCCAAAGGACTTAAAATGGGGTGAACCTCATTCACTGCCGAATTTTCATGCAGCTATACAGAGAGCCCCTAAATACATCCATTTGGGTAGGATGAAAATCAATGACTGGCTACCCTTGATCTTCAAGCCCCCTATCCTTATGTGGTCATTGATGGGATCTAGTGCCACAGACAAACCCTATGAGGTAGCCACAAAAGAAGCCAGATGGACCAGACTAGAAAAGATGAAGGGATTTTATTGGAATTTGTCTATAGGAGGGATAGGATAGGGAACTATTGGTGACTTGCGAATTAGTGCCTGAATCAGAAACTTTCCTCTTGCTTGAGGATCAACAAGACACTAAGTTGGGGGGCATGATCAGCTGAGATATTAGCTCGTTTTATTCCTAGAACCCATAAGTTTTTATCATGTTTTAATTTGTATAATGGGATGGTAATGATGTATTAAAGTTTAACTATATGCATTTTAGATGTTAACTGAACCCATTGAATCATGTTTTGTCTTTGCCAGTTATTCCTGTTGCCATGCCAGTTATTCCTGTAGCCATGTGATTTGTTCCTGTTGCCATACGGATTGTCATAGGTGATATCATGTGTGAAACAAATAAGTGTTATGATTAATTAAAATAGATATGTATATGCTTGTATGTTATCTCTTTTCAATTGCAAGAATAAATGAGATACTACAGAGAATGTTATCCTGTCAACATCGAGAAGGCAGTTTGAGATATTCAAGGGGTGACTAAAAGTTTAAATCAACGAAGAGGATAATGGGCATGAGGAACGACAAAGGAGTAGCAGGGTGTGCAAGACTCATTTATGTCCGACTTTAGTGAGCATCAATCTTGTAATACCATCACATTATATTCTTGTATGTGGTTTGGTGTAGATCCACGTTTTAAGTGGCTTAACTCCGACTATTCTCTATCATGAATGTTATCTGCCTCTTCTCATCGACATGATATTAATTGTAGGAAGTTGTTCTAATTTTATTTTAAATAAGTGTCTCCGCCTCTTCTCTGAGGTTAGAAGGAGAGATGGACAAAGAGCAGAAGATTTAGAAATAAAGTTGCAGAGTGTTTTAGTTTTCTTTCATTCTGAAAGATGTATCGACTTTTGAAAAGCAATGAATAAAGTTATGTTACTCTGAGCACTTAGATTTATTTTGGAAGCTTGGATACACTCATCCAAGGGGGCCCACTTGGTGAGTGATCCTGTGCCTTTGTTAAATTTAGTTTTCCTTTTCTGTCATAGTAGACATCCTGGCATTGACTATTCCTACAGCCACTAGAAATAGATCCATTGACTGTTCTTACAGCCAAAGCAAATAGAGTAATTCATGTTTGATAGCTTTGGGCTTAGTTAACATTTCTTTAAGTAATTTTTTTTATGTTAATGTAGATTTTTCCTATAGCCATTCAGTTGTTTTAATTCTTGCTTGCTTATCCCAAATAGATTTTAGTTGCTACAGTAATGCAAGATAGCTACCACAGGAACTTAGTGCATATATAATGCAGAACCATTTCAAGTAATACGTCCTTGGGTTGACAATAAAATGAACTTCAATTATGGAGATAGTAACTTCATAGAGTGAATGTCCAAACTTTGGGTTGAGACTTTAACTATAGTTATTATTCCTATTGGTGGAGCAAACACATGTAACCCATCTTAGCAAGCAAAACCTCTCCTTTCATCCATATGAAGATTGATTCATCATGTATGCTCCACGTCCTCAACATCACCTTCTATACCATTGAGTCAACCTCGGCCAACTACCCACGTGGACTACTTATGTATTGACATACATTGGTGAGGAGAAAAACATGTTGTTATGGTCTCTCTACTGTTAGAGATATTTTGCCAAGACTCCTCACAGTCACAACGAAGTAGAACTCATATCGCTATAGCTCCAAAGGGCCAACAAGAGGCAAAAGAGGTTTGACTAAATGTTCACTATGTCAAACTGAAAAAGAATTATCATTAGCAAGACAAGTTACATATCACAACAAAAAGAGATTATATTGGTATAGCACCAAGGGGCCAACAAGAGCAATTTGGGTTTTGGTGAAAGGCAAAGTCACAACGAAAAGAAGCTTTATCGGCCACACACCTTTCTCATCACAACAAAAAGCATTAAGTTTGTATAGCACCAAAGATCGACAAAAAGCAGATTGAGTTTTGCTAAAAAGAAAAATCTCATTGACAAGGAACATGTCGATGGAACATATCAAATGTCACATCAAAATAGGCATATCGACATGGCACATGGGATCTACAATGACCGAACTAGGTCTTACCAAAATGAAAGGTCACATCAGCAAGGGAACAATATCAACAAGACAAGTCAAATATCTCATCAAAGTGGGGTCCACTAACAAAGATCGAGGATCGGGTGGAACGAAACTCACAGATCAGTAAAAAAACTAGTGGCAACAATTCTAACAGAGAGCAATTAAGTGATAAAGCAAGGTCAAATAAAAAAAGACATATCGTTGGCAAGAAAACTAATACATCACAACGAAAAAGGATCGTGTCAACATAAATTGTGTGACTGCAAAGGCCGACAGAGGTCTCGCTGAAGCGCAAAGTCACATCGAACAAGAAACCGTATCGGCAAGACCGGTCGAATGTCACACCGAAATGGGACATTGGTATGACATAGAAAATCTAAAAAGCCCGAAGGGAGTCTCACCGAAAGAGAAAGTCATAATGACAACAAGTCGAAAAGATACAACAAAAGTCTCACCGAAATGGAGATGTTGGTATAACCGTGAGTATCTGCTCAGCCCGAAAGAGGTCTCACTGAAGGGCGAAGTCACACGAAACAACAAGGGTATCATAGAGACATGAAAGATCTCACACTGAAATCCTTCATCATTGTGGGTTTTCAACAACACTCTTATGAAGCAAGATCAACAAGACTTGATGGATTTACAAAGAGGTCAAGGCATCTTGCCAAAGTGAAATCTCTTAGCGATAAACACAAGAATACAAATAGTGGTGACAATAATCCATGAGGTCGACATGAACAAGCTCCCAGTAGTAATACCAAACCTCAACCGACATATCTCCCCTCACATACACATCCATATCAACTCTTCCAACCTGAACTAATCTGCTCTTCATCAACACCACATCAACTCCACTTCATCCAATCTGATCTATCTTTGGGACATGCATCATCCAACCATCTTTATCCAATCTTATCTCCACTTTGGAGTTCTCATCATTGCTCAACTTTTCCTACTTGAGACCACACCATCTCAACCAAACCTGATCTTTATCTGGGGCATTCACCATGTTGCATTTCTGTATCTATGTCCAATGGATGACTCTACATCTCTGACCAGTTCATCTTCTCAACTGTTGACATCAATGACAATCTAATGCCAACAAGTAGACCCAAGTGAAGTGGAAGTAGTCATCAATGAAGGTGAGGGCATAGTGGGACTTACTAAATGAAGGCACTGAAAAAGGGCCTACTATATCATTGCGAACCAATTGAATAACTTCCAAATCTCTCCAAGATTCCCCCTTATCAAACTTCTCTTTGGGATGGTTGCCCATGGAACACCCTGAACATACACCCTTTGAAAAAATGATTTGAGGTAGACCTGTGATAGTGTCCTTAGGGCTAAGTTGTTGAAGGTAGCAATAGTTGAGGTGACCAAACTGATCATGTCATAGCTTACTTTTTGAATTTGAATGAGTGAGCAAGGTCATGGAAGGAGACCGAGGCACAAAGTGGGAGAATGAATAAAGTTGTGAATTGTGATTGGTTTGTCTTGTTGCTACCAAGGCATCATTCTCAAGTTCTTTTACCACAACCGAATCAGGTGTTGTAGACACCTAAATTTGTCTACTTAATTAAATGAATACTTAGCATTTATTTGATTATTTAACCATCGATGGAAGCTTACTCTGATGAAAGCTTATCCAACAAATTGTAAATCAATTGAGCATCCTTCTTGTCAATGCCACAATCCTTAAGCTTTGCTCATAGCTCAATTGCTTTCGTGACATAATCTTGGATTGTATCAAAATCATTGGGATCTAATATTGTGAGTTCACTATCAAGCTTGTAGCCCTTAATCTCATCAACTCGGCCATTCAATTTTTCAAGTACATCCCAAGCCTCTTTAATTGTAGTACATTTATCAATGTGAAAAATGAGGTCATCTGATACATACTTTCTCAAAATTCCAAGAGCCATTGAATTTTTAGTGAGTCATTCCAATTGAGCATTAGGATATGATGGTGTTGTTATTGTTCCATTTTCCATGCATTCCCTTATATGATTTGGATCAGTTAATTTTGCCGATCTAACTGCTCAAAGCTTATGAGAGGTGTGCAAGATGCAAAATTTATAATGGTCAAAGTGTCATAGATTATCTAATCTATTTTAGAGTTTTATTTCTAGAATGAGTGTTTGATATTGGAGATTGTCCTATTAAGATGAAATATGATCATGCACCTCTATTTGTTAAGTTGGACTTTGCTCTAATTAATCCACATAGTAAACAAGCTCATTGCATGCAAAGGAAAACCCTTCCCAAAGGCAAAATCCTCATGAATCAAGAGAATAAAAAAATATTAAGTGTTGTTCTTAAACAACAGTTTCATGTTATAAAAAATAACATAGCAAATAAAATGATCAATGAGAGGAGTGATCATGTTCACAATAGTTTGTTGATTACAATAATTCACAAGGAATTAAGTGCATGAAAAAGGTCTCATCGAGGGCTACAAATACTTGTACGACAAACCCATGGTATGATGAAAAATATAAGGCAACCAAGAGATCTTTAAAAGAGAGCGAATTGAGAATAGAAAACAATAAATATGAAAATTTAGAACAATAAAAAAGAAGAAGAAAAAGAAGAAGAAGAGTACATGTAAATGCAAAAAGAAAGGAGTTAATCTTTCTTGAAAAACACAATCAGAAAGGATTTAGGAAGGAACTATAGCAAAGGAGAAAGCAAATTGAAAACAACATTACATATGTCCAATGGTTAGAGTATGTGAAACTCCTTTATGAGCAGATACACAAGAAAGAATTGCCCCCCATAGTGAACACTTCAGTGGAACTCTTCATAGTGGATGATATCAAAAAGGAATAAAGAATTTAGCAAGTGGTAAAGCCAAGGACATAGATGGGCTTCAAGCTAAATTTTTAAAATAGAGACTTCAACCTCTTGCCCCTCACATAAAAGGAATTTTCAATGGTGTCATCTAGGACTACTTTTTAGTGAAGTGGACTATCAATGTATATATTCCTCTATTTAAGAGGGGATATCAACAACCCATCTAACTATTGTACTATTATGGTCAACCCCCCTCTTGGCAAGCTTTTTGGGAGCATGATAAAATGTAGAATCAACAGTTGAGCAAAAGGCGAAAGAAAAAGAGCCAAATGACAAGCAAGTTTTAGGGTTAGACACTCTACCTTTGATCATTCCATCACCCTTAGACATTTGATAGAAAAATATGGTCCACAATCAAGGAGAAGAAGTCTATTAATGTTTTGTGGACTTTAAGAAAGCCTTTGACATGGTGCCTAGAGACAAATTATGGAACATAATGGAAGAATTAGGTATCTTGGATGTGTATAGAGTGATAGTACTTAGATTTTATGAGTAGGTTAGATCTAAAATTAGAACAAGTGAAGGAATGGCTGAATGTTTTGGCAATGACATTGGTATTAAACAAGGATTTCCTCTATCTTGCACTTTGTTTGGTTTATACATTAATAAAATGGAAGCCTAGTTAAGCAAAATAGATGTAGAAGGTGTCCAACTGACATGCTATGTGGTGAAGTTGCTTTTGTATGATGATGATCTATCCCAATTTCAAAAATGACTCATGGACTAAGAGAACACTTTTTTCAAGAGGTTAGGATGTAAGTGAACATTACCATTGAGACCAAAATCATGATCTTCTATTTAAGTAGGAAAGACAAACAAATTACCTTTTTTTTCTAAGGTAACCCGTTGAAAATAGTGAAAGAATACAAATATCTTTGGGTAGTTGGGAGACTTGTAGGATGAAAAGGATACAAGAAGGATGGAAAGCCTCATACTTACTCCAAAATAGGTGCAAAAAAGCTAAACTTCAGAACTAGAAAATCAAGAAAACTCTTGTTACACCCCTCTTCATGACATTCACAAAACTTTTCACTTTCAAGTTGAAATATGGTAAATATGCATGTGAGAATTAGATTGCATCAAATAGATGTTTTTAATTGTGCATATGTGTATTTAATGCTTGTGATATTTAATTAATGTTTGTGTTTTATTGTAAATGACTATGTTATGTAATGGGTTAACTGCAGTTGCGGTTGTTAAGATGGTTGCAACACAATCCACCTTGCCCTACACGATAGAGAGGGAGAGCATCATTGAAGAGAGGGATAGAGACGTGACAAATTGGCAAGCTATGTCATTCGAGCCTCCACACACACACATGTAGGTTCAAGTTTGTCTCATGACCAAGTTTCTTGATTAAGTTTCTTTCATCATTTTACGTAAAGTGTCAGTATGAACCTACGTCGACCCTACCTATACATTGATTGTATTTAATCTATATCTATTGTCGTCTTGATTATGTGTGTGTGAGAGGATATATACATATAAATACACATGTATAGACAAAATAGTAAAGATGAATATTTGTCTACTTAAAAACTTATTACACTAAAAGATTAAATTCCATCTAGCTTCGTAGTCAAACTTAATAAATATTGAAATTTTGATTTTATGAACTATTTTAAGTTGATTATAAATGGCTTCATTTGACCTTGCATCGAAATGCATATTTATGTTTTTAAATGCATTTTCGAAGGCCCATATCGGCAGGCTTCCATTGATATATTAATGTTGCATGTATATCGATTATTGAGCATGATGGCTTAAAGCCAAAACATTTTATCATCACGCTTTATAAGATATGAATATTGAAGTTATAGTTGGGGGTATCTTCGTTGATGTGGCCGCCGGTGGCAAGAAGTTGTTAAGCTTCTAAAAACTATCTCTTCAATTGAAAGGGGTTATGCTCATGGTAGCTCAGAGATTGGGATCACCACGTTGAATCTTAGCTAGAATCATTTCTTGGTTCTATTTGGTTGAACATTAAATTTTGAAATCCGTGGGCAAGTTATAGACTTGCTTTTTGGAACCATATTCATTATTGATGAATAAAAGATGATAAATTTTCAAGAAAACAGTTTTTGGGAGGAGAGCTAGTGTGAGTTTGAGGCAGAGCCATTCTTGGTTGGCAGTGGTGTTTTTGTTTTCTTCCTTATACTTTAGTGAAGCAGAAGAACTGCATTCTGAAGCTATTATGACTTTCAGAAGTGATTACGATAGGGAAGTGATATTATCATAAAGTGTTAATACTATATAGCTAGGAGTGAAGGTCTCTATAGTTCACACCGATTTCTCAATCCAAAATATGAGAGTTTGAATGTAAGGATGAGATAGAGTTGTAATTGTTCTATCATTTTCTCTTGCTCGAAGATATAGGAGAGTAGCTCAATTGAAAGGTCATCGGGTAGTTTGAGTTGCTGGCAATTTGAACCAAAAAAAAACACTGCTAGCTGGGTGGAAGAGAGAAAGACCTGACTCAAGTAGAATTTGCAGCTACTAGTCACTTGTCAATCTACTCAATATCTTCCAGTTTTTCCTTTCGTAAGTGTTTTCTTTGATACAATGTGTAAGACCAAAAGATTCATACTATACTTAGTAGCATGGAAAGAATTGAGTTTTAGTCAAGGTTAATTCTCCTAGAAGGGAGTGATTCCTTATTGATTGATTGGAGTATATGGTTTTATTTATACTATGTAGTTATTAATGAGAGTATATACTCATGCATGCTTATACAAGTAATGTACATGCATGCATGAGCATATAGACTCTGTCTACATGTGCAGATATATGACAAGATAGTTATACTTTTATTATTATTAAGTTATATTTAAGAACAATATAGTTTTAATGTTTTATCACTCGGTCTATGGAAAGAAGAGTAAAGATTAAATAATATCATAATAAGAGCGAGCAAAACATATAGATTGTCCTGTGACTGCATTACTACAAATACGATTAAAGGATGTTCTATATGTATGCATTTGAACATATGGAATTCTATGAATCATTACTAGTATATTATGTTTGGAGAAACATTGAAAACTGAATTAATAGTTCCATTAGGACAGCAAGTAAGTTGTATCTTATTCTAGTGTCTTTTTAATAAAGAACTATATACATATTCAATCTTTGGTTGTTAAATAATTATGAATTTAGTATGAGGCATATGAATCATTAAGTTGAAAGTAAGTCATAAATTAGTTAAAAATTAGTCAAAATAAACATAGGAGATGTTGCTTGGGAATAACAAAAAAATTTCTATCCTCTCTATGTACATGACAACTCACCAAGTCACGAGCATGTGAAGGGTGATAGTTTTGAACATTCTTAACTAGATTTCAAGTTATGGTGTTTTGAGTTGAGATTTTATCTCACAAACAATTGTTTATCTTATGTCATGAGAACTAGTAATAGTTGCCAGAGTTAGTGAATGTGAGTACGCATAACCAGAAGTTCCATGTCAAAACTTGCTTGTTTGAGTCTATGTGTTTGAAAATGTAGGATGATTGCAATACTCCAAGTCGAGTAAGGGTGGTTGAAGATTTGATTGCACTTCTACATAAGTGATATTTGTATGAATGTTTGGCCAAAGTGATGCACATGTCTATTTGCATTTAATCAATTTGTTGTGTCCAGTTGCATAGTCTAGTCAGTTGGTCATGCATAGTTAGAAGGTTGTCTATAGTTGTATGATTGACTATAACTATGTAGGATACCACACTAGAATCAAATGACATACCTTGATCAATTCCCTAGTCTTAACCCTCGCGAAGGGTGGGTCCACTTCCAGTCAGAGGGTGTGCGAGGAATTATCAAGTCTATGGTTGTAGGAAAAGAACTCGAGTGATGCTCTCCCTCTTGTAGATACATGTCAAGGCTTGAGATACAGATCAGTCATTTCAGATACCAGTAGACTCTTAACTCTCTCTATTACTAGCTATGTTATTTCATTTGCTTCAGTTGAATATAAAATCACTATTTCAATGTGAACAAATATGTTTTTAGATTAATGATGAGAATATCATAGCTTTTCAAAATTTCTTATTTAATGCATTGAACCATATTGTTTTGCAATGAAAAGTCATTTAAAATTTTAAAAAAATTCATATGTAAAAATTACAAGTAAAGTTCTTTTACTTTATTTAGTGGTGGATTTTAGTTACTTTCCAATGTTAAGTTGAATGTGATGTTAAATTTCTTTTTGGTTTGTTGGTTACACCAGTTGCCCTCTATAGGTGTGAAGTGCAGGAAAGCAACATGTCAAACTGTAGGTGGAGACAATTTGAAAGAATCTAGAAGCATATGATTACAAGTGTAGACACATAAATCTGTCCACTAAATTAAATAAATATTTAATATTTGTTTAATGCACTAATGTTCTTCTATTAATTAAATTTACATTTAATTAATTCATTTCAACTCGATTCTACTATTTTAATTAAATAAATTTCATAAATTTATTTAAATTAAAATAATTAACTATAGTCTAAATATTAAATAAATTAATAAATTTATTTAATTCCCCTTTCCTCTCATTTAAATAAATTAAACATTTGTTTAAAGTGCCTAACCAAAATCCCTATTTAAATAAATTAAATATTTATTTAAAATCCCCCATCCACTTGCATTCTCCTCCAAATGCAAGTTGCACCATTATTTTAAATAAATAAATATTTATTTAAAAATCCCTAAATCCTCACCCACTTGCAAAGCCCACTTGCTCACTAACCTTCTTCTAAATTCTTCTAAGCCCTTCTAAATTTAGCCTAAACTCCCTTCTAATCGCTTGCACAACCCTAATCCCAAATTAACCCCCAACCTATCATCTCACTCATTTAAGACTCTTACAAAGTCTTAAAAGCTTTCCTTCAACACACTAACCCCACATGGGTTTTGGTCCCCTTTGACCAAAGCCTAACCATGGGAAAACCTTGCACAAGAGTTTACCCATTGGGTAATAACTTTATCTGATAACCCAACCACATGAGGTTACCCTCGCATCTCCTCAATTATTTAATGCTTCTTCCCTCTCCTCTCAAGCCCTCTCAGGATGCCACTTGTCACCATTGCATTGGTGGAAGTTGCAAACATGGATTGAGGATCATGCCTCTCTCATGCAATCCTAGTCATTGCTAAGCCAGATCAATCTTGACCCTTCAATCAATCATTTTGCCTATAAAAAGAGCCTCATTCCTCAAGAAAAAGGGGGAAGCATCTTGAGCATTGTTATTATAGTTGCATTAACATTTTACTTAGCTTTCTCATAGCATTCTAGTTTATACATTTGCATAGCAATAAAACTACATTTTTAACCACATTCAATCCTTCATTTGGCATCCATGACTACATGCTAAAAACTAAGGGCTACACTCAAGAAAGCTTTGGATCTTGGAGAGGAGAAGAACAAGAGAGAGGCAACAAGAGCACAATGGGAGCATCTTAGGGAGTCTCTTCTTTCTTATTTTCATTTGTGTGCTTTTTAATCTATTTTGATATGTATGTGAAGATTTTAAAGTTTGTTTGTTTTGGTTTTGGTTGAAACTAGCATACTAACTCTTGAGCTTTGTTTTTGGCTTGTTCCCCTTTCATGTGCGTCAACAAGTAATCTCAAAGTTAAAACCACAGTCCTGTATGAAATTCTTTTGGCTGAAGCAGGCGATTTTCCATTAGAAGTGACAAGAGTAACTCGATTATAATTATTTCAAGAAGTTTGAAAACATGGATAACCAATGTTGACCCAAAATATATATCGAGGAGGATCTAGACTGTATGAAGAAAACTTGGATGAAGCAAAACAAAAAATGGTTGGGCAAGTGGAACATCAAGTTGCATGAATGTCCCAATACCAATGAAGAAAAAAAAAATTATGACAGAAAAATTAAGGACTACCATGTGGACAAATCACAATGGACAAAAAAAAGCATACTACATCAAAGAGATTAACGAACTTGTGAACATGATGAAAAAACATATATCTAGGGGAAATTATTAAAGGAAAAAAAAGGTTGTTAGTTGCACAATTGACGATGGGATCAAATCATCTTAGATGTGAAACGGGCAGATGGAAGTTACCCAAGAAAGTTTGGGAAGAGAGAACTTGTGTATTCTACAATAAGGTTGTGGTGGAGACAGAATGACACTTTGCCATGAAATGTGCAAATTATGAGGATATATGTACTATAAGTAGCTCCTTAATATTAAAATATTAATTTATATAATTACACATAATCTCACATATAATGAAGCGGATTTTAAAGCGGTTTTCTCTAATATATGAGAATATGATCATGGTAATAGATTTTGACACAATTTCTAAATACATGAGAGAAGAAATTGGCAAAACATAAAGAAATTATTTTATTTATAAGAGATCATAAAGACGATTTCAACGAGTGCATAAAATACATAGTTGATGATAGTTTGTGTTTTTGAGGTAAAAAACAATCAAGGGTGAAGTTTCCATGTCTTGCTAAGGATTGGTAAAGACTACAATGATAGTTTTATTTATGCTATGTAGTTATTAATGAGAGTATATACTCATGCATGCCTATACAAGTAATGTGCATGCATGCATGAGCATATAGACTCTCCCTACATGTGTAAATATATGACAAGGTAGTTATAATTTATTATGATTAAATTCTATTTAAGAAAAACAATATAGTTTTAATGTTTTATCACTCGATCTATGGAAAGAAGAGTAAATATTAAATAATACCACACTAAGAGCAAGCAAAACATATAGATTCTCATATGGTTGCACGACTACAAATAAGATCAAAGGATGTTCTATATGTATGCATTTGAACATGGAATTCTATGAATCATTACTAGTGTATTATGTTTGGAGAAACAATGAAACCTAAATTAATAGTTCCATCAAAACAACAAGTTGTACCTTATTCTAGCCTCTTCTTAATAAATAACTACTTTCATAGTCAACCCTTGGTTGTTAAATAATTATGAACTTAGTATGAGGCACGTAGATCATTAAGTTGAAACTAAGTCATGAACTAGTTAAAAATTAGTCAAAAGGAACATAGGAGATGTTGCTTGGGAATAACAATTTTTTTATCCTCTCTATGTACATGGCAACTCACCAAGTTGTGAGTATGTGAAGGGTGATAGTTTTTCACATTATTAACTAGATTTCAAGTTATGATGTTTTGAGTTGGGATTTTCTCTCATAAATAATTGTTATCTTATGTCATGGGAACTAGTGGCAGTTGCTAGAGTTAGTGAATTTGAGTATCCATTACCAGAAGTTCCATGTCAAAACTTGTTTGTTTAAGTCTATGTGTTTGAAAATGTAGGATGATTGCAATACTCCAAGTCGAGTAAGGGTGGTTGAACATTTGATTGCACTTCTAGATAAGTGATATTTGTATGAATCTTTGCCCAAAGTGATGCATAGATATGTTTGCATTCAATTAGTTCATTGTGTCCTGTTGCATAGTCCAGACAGTTGGTCATGCATAGTTAGAAGGTTGTCTATAGTTGTATGATTGACTAGAACTATGTAGGATACAACACCAGACTTAAATGGCATACCTTGATCAATTCCCTAGTCTTAACCCTCATGAAGGGTGGGGCCACTTCTAGTTGGAAGGTGTGGGAGGGACCATCGAATTTATAGTTGTAGGAAAAGCATTTGAGTGATTCTCTCCCTCTTGGAGATACATGTCGAGGCTTGAGATACAAATCAATCATTCCAAATACCAATAGACTCTAAACTCTCTATTACTAGCTATGTTATATAATTTGTTTTAGTTGATTGTAAAATTACTATTTCAGTGTGAATGAATGTTAGTTTGAATTTGGATTGATGAATTGAGTTTATTTTAATTTTAAATTATGAGTATGATGTGATTATATCATTAATCATATTAGACTAGGATTTAAAGATATAGGCTAATTAATTAATTAATTAAATTATTTAATTAATTAGAGGAAATACATGTAGGATGTTAGTTTAATCATATCTAATTAACTAGATGTTTGATAAAATGTTAGAGGAATAAGTCCTTTCTAATTAAATAAATATAATCTATCTAGCTAATTAGATTTTATTATGAGAATTTGGTTACAATAGGCTTAGTATGGTGTCAAAAGTGGTGATGTTAGATGTGAACAATTTTGGATGTCTAAATTTTGCCCATCTTTGAAATAATGTTGTGATTAGATAACACAAGATCATTTCAAAGAAGAATAAAACTAGTGGTAGTATGCCACAATCATTAAAAGGATAAAGTGACAATGAAGGAGGTAGGTATGAGCCCTTGATACCATAGGTGGACTCAAAGAATAGGGTGTGCTCTTAAAATGGATTAAAGGACTAGAGGATAAAAGATAGAAGGATATGGATTGAGAGGGAGGAATGACAAATGTGAATAGATGGGAAGTGATAGTCTCGTTGATACTATTTGAGCAACCTTTGTTTGTTGTAGCACTTAAGGTTGTGTACCAAGGCATGAAGTCTACGGTGATGATATTTCAAGTCCCTAAGGGATTGAGCCAATATAAAAATTCATGTGCTAGAAGATGTCATATGATATCATGATATAGAAGACCATGATTTTGTTGTAACAATAGGGACGAGGACCATGAAAGATGCAATCCAAATTGTAATACACACAAGTAAACAAGCATGCACAAAATATGCAAAGTAAAGCATGATGCTACCCTTAGTCAAGTTGAAAATTGATTCATTGATGATGATGATGATGATGATGATGATGATATATTAGATGATGAGAACATAAAAGTGGGGAATGATATAACTTGATGATGATAATTTGAGAAAAATGGATCAAGGTTTGCACTTCAAATCTTAGAAAATTTTGTAGGATGATTTTGATAATGCACTAGATTGGTTTTCATAATTTCAAGGATTAGGATTACATAAAATTGGATGGATTGTTGTAGGATTGGATGTGAGGTAGAGTTTTGTAATCAATGACAAGGGAGAAAAAATTCTAGGGAGAAGGATGAAATGAAAAGTATTGTTTAAATAGGGGAGGAAAGAGTAGTGGGGTGATAGATGCCTTCAAGAAGAGTGAATATAGAGAGTATCAAGCCTCTCAACTCAGAATAAGCATGTAAAGAGAGTAAATGATATTTTGTAATAAGGGTAGAGAAAATGATTGGGATGGGGGTAGCTGATAATATTTGAGGATGTGATGACTAGGGATGGTGTCAACATGCAAGATGGAGGGGAATAATTTTCACACTAGAGAGAATGGATTGATAGTTCAAGATAGTGGGAAGGCATTGGTAGTTATGAGAAGGAAAAAATGTTCAAATGAAGGAATAGATGCTAATCGGAAGGCATATGTGTTCATGGGAAGACACATGTTCCAATTGATCATGTATAGGTGTTAGGATTCTACAAGGACACTAGGGTATCATGCATATATGCTAGAGATAATACATAAGTGCTAGGGAGGACCCACAAGCACTAGTGGAATTGTACAGGTGGTAGGGAGACTATACAAGTACTAGGGATGATGTCCATGTGCTAAAGGGTGGTTGCATAGGCACTTAAGAGTCTACATAGGGACCAAATAGATGCACATGCCCCAAGGAAATTGCATAGATAACACAACAATGTGTTGTCTCAATTGAAAGAACCATGACCCTACAAAGATGAATGATATTTTTCATGCAATAGAGGATAGCTTGATGGTTCAAGTTGGTGGACAAGCATGGGAGATAGGGTTGTAAGGGTGGTGCATTTCAAAAAAAGTAAGGCTTAAATTTTTTAAAGCATGCTAGGATATTTTTACCATGTCCTTATCAAAATCAAAACCAGGAAGGGTGGGTGGACTTGATATGATGTGAAAAGAATGCTAAAGTAGGTGATCGGTAGATTGGATGAGATAAATTTCTTACCAATCATAGGGTGCTCATGGAGAGGGGATTTACATATGATGTATGTTTTCCAAGTTTTCATCATGGTACTTGTTCAAGGCATCATATAAATGTTTTTCATCATTGGATGATTTATTTCTTTTTACTTTTTCCCTTTGATTTGTTGGATTTTTTATTTGTTTTATTTTGGGATGGGCTAGATGGATTTAGTTTTAGGATATACAGATTGGATGGACTGAAGCATATGGTAATATGTTATCCCTTTCTAAATAACTTCATCAAATGGACCCCATGGATTGTTATTGTGCTCCTATATGTTCTGGTATGTATGTTAGTTGATGCTAAGGTTGCTTTTTCAAAATAAACACGATGTCACTATACCTTTGACATTATATGATGTTAACAGGGTAGTGAAAGGTATAGTGGATGAATAATGATGAATTGATGAATGGAGGGTGAGAGGGATTCAACATAAGCTAAGATAAAGGGGGTGTGATGTATTGGATAATGGATGAGGCAGTGCAAACAAGTGGACATGGAAAGCATGAGAAAATATTGAGGGACCAAGGGGAAGGTTTACCAAAAGGTCCACACACCATGATAGATTTTGGTGAGTGGTAGCCTGAGTGATGGGGTCGATAAATGAATTTATAGCAATATATTTGTGATTGGAGAAAAGGAAGACACTTTTTTTGATGTTGAGGATGTTTCCTTAGTATGTGTTGGGGTCTTACCAAATATTTGTCATGAGATATATAACCAATGCTCTAAAATCTTATATTTGCTTTGAATCAGATAAGTTCCAAGGTGCTTAGCTCATAGAAGCCTAATCCTTTGCCCTGATATTACATGTGTTAATAGATATGATATATGATGGGATATTCAGTGTTTTGGAACATGATGTGAATCTATTTTTAGATGGATAAGGAGCATTGGTGGTAGTAGTTTCCTCAATGACAAGAAAATTAAATTAGATAAACATGCAAGAACCAAGGTGATAGTATTGTGATTTGGGGATGGGATTGATATGGGTGGATTTATATTGAGATAATAGAGGATCATGGAAGTAATTGGTTAGGATGATTGGATTTTGATTTAGATGGGAACATGTGTTGGCATCGTTTAGAACAAGCTCTTATTACAACATTATTCTCCTAGTTGATATAAGAGAGGAGTGGTGTTTTGTGCTATAAATTAGCACATAGATGGATTCTTTGAGTCATACACATGGAAGGTAGAGAGGTCTTTGATATTTATGGATATGGGGTTTGATGGATGTAAGGATTTTGATATATTTGGGATTGATGAGAGCATGAATAATGATTTATATGTATGGAAATAAGATCCTAGACCCATAAATACAAACTAAGATTTTAAATGTCCATTACATATCATTAAATACAAATAGATTCAACTACAATCCTGATATGAGAGCTAAATGTTGGGATTTTGTTCCTTTGTTGCAATGAAATTGAGATTGTGATGTGTGTATGAGATCTAGGGTTAATAATGGAAAACGATAGATTTCAACAATAACAACAAATTAGAGAAAGAATAATAGAGATAATAAGCTAGGTATGAAAGAGAGATATAGAGAGGAATGAGGATATGAAAATTTGAGGAAAAAGTGTCAGACATGGGAATTGGGCCACTTAGTTCGAAGGTGTCTAAAACTAACAGAGGTTATCTAGAATGTATTCAAGAGGTTTTGAAATGTTGTCTCCCAAAGGTTCAACCTAGAACAATAGGATAGGGGCATCCAATGAATTAGTAGGATCTTTTTTACTTGTTTGAAGTCTACATCACAATTTGTAACAATCTACTCCATTCTTTTTGTACCACTTTCATTGTTGGATTTAAATATGCACACACAAAGAAGAGGAAAGAATAGTTGTGTTGTATATGTGGTTTAATAATTCAAACCCCGTGTTGGTGTTCCCATCTCCACAACAGCTAGGATGAATGAAAGAGTGCATTTCCTAAAGATGACAAAGGCAAATTGAGTGGACAATGTTGAAATATTGAATTGACAAGATTACCTTAGATATAAAACCCTCTCATAGAGATCCACAAAAAAGGTGGTGATGTAATTCTATTTAAACAAGTCCTACAATAGTTTATACAACAACATGGTAACAATAAAAGATGAACATGAAATCATACTTGATTGGAGAGTTCTCATAGTCTATTACTTCATAGGTTGATAGCTCTTAGAATTGTAATCCCTATTTGATCATCTCATAAACTCTTAGACCTTATGAATGATTGAAGCAATGCTTTTATATAAGGGATCACAAGGTATTTTTTAATGTACTATGACAACCAACAATCAAGTGCAACTATGGGGAAAAAATCATAAATTATGGAGGTTGAAACATGCAAATATTTAAATTTGGGCCCCTTTTGGAGAGACTAGGGTGTTGAGTGCTCAGTCCATACAAAAAGGGACCAACAAAAGGGGTAATTATGTGTCGGGGTCCAAAACATAGGACCTAGTCTTGGAATTAGCATTTGATGACATTTAAGTTCTAGGTTTAACAATTAAATTATTCGGTAGCAAAACATATACATGAGCTTAAAATGATATAGGGGAAACCACACTAAAGTAGGTACCAAATAGGGTGTGAAATTGTAAAGAAATACAATTTACAACAATGCAGTGATACATGCAGATGACATAGGATTAGCAAAGTGGCAAGATTTGTGTTTGCACTTTGTGGCTTAAGATGCAAATAAACATTGGAGAAAATTCTCGAGGGATGTTTTGGTGATTGTTACTTGGATTGGGATGGATTGAATTCTGAAGGTTTTGAAGATGAAGTATTTGTTGTAAGGTGCGTTCTCTTGGTCTCCTTGTGATGTACAACACATTGCTTGCGTTTGTGACATGGCTCAACCACCTCCCATGGATTCATTAAATCTTGTGGTTGTATCAGGAATTAAGAGGTTAATCTTTTGGTGCAATGACAACTGTGTTTCTAACAAGTTGTATCAAGATCTAGGTCATGGGTTCAAACCCCTCGCTTGCATTGGGGGATTGTTGCAAGGTGTGTGCCTTTGGTCTCCTTGTGTTGTGCAATGTGGTGATTGGGTTTGTGACATAGATTAACCATCTCCCATGGATTCATTATTTATCTCATGGTTGTATCGAGCATTGAGAGGTAGATCTTTTGGTGCAACAACGACTGTGTTTCCAAAAGTATTATCATAGAAGTTAAAGGATACAAGGTGCTCATAGGAGAAGGATACAAGGTGCTCATATGGATTATCTTACAAAGATAGCTGCCTTATCAAAAGTGCATAAGGATGATCAATGGATATGTACTTAGGATTGATGATAGGTAGTTGATTCTGAGTCTTGATGATTGATACTTTGGTGAGTGAATCTTGTGGAATACTTTAGATTATGGTAGTCTCATCTAGGGAATCATGATGGATTCATCTTGTTCCACAAGACTCTCAATCATTATATTCATTGAAGTGCTAATATTCATCTTGGTCATTGAGACAAGCATAACCATCGTTAAAGAAGGGGACTTTTAGTTTGAGAAGAGGAGTTAAAAAACATATTAATGATTATGGTTGGGGTTGGGGTTAGTTTTGATAGCATGAATTGGGTTGAGGATGATGGATTTAATTAGACAAGAAGGCTAAGATCTTAAGATTTATTTTTATATCAACAAATCTTGGGATTGATTTGCTAAAGTTTATATTTTTTTATGAGTTTTGTCTTTTGGGATTGGAAGGGTTGGATAGGAGGAAAATATGATGATTGTGGTTGAATTGGATAAAGGATCAAGACCTTAGGATGATTTGATTGATTATCTACACTTGGGATAGGTAAAGTTCCTATGAAAGAATTTATTTGATATTTTGGATTACTATTCTTGGGATAGGAAAAGTTCAAAATCAAGTTTGGTTTTGGACTGCTAAATTGAGGTTGACAATGCGCTTAATTGGATTAATATTGGAAGGTTGATCATAGGATCTTGATCTTGAAATATGGCTTAGTTTGGGTGGATTGAACTGGATGATGGTTGATTTAGGACTAAGCTACGTGAAGCATGTTGGGAAAAATGGTGTCTCAACCTTGCATTTATGCGAGGTTACTATTTATAGTAAGTTTTCATTTGAGCACGAAATGGTGCGAAACTCTCCCTGAAGCTTTTGGTTGGCTAGATAAGCATTCCGGTAATGTTTCGTCGCAAGGTCACAGCTAGTTTTGAAGATATTAAAGTTTTCGTCTTGGAGGGGTGCAATAAAATATTTAAAATTAATTTTGGGGACTTTAGAGGCTCCGAAATGCCTTGAAAAGTGGCTATAACTAGTGAAGCGGGTTACAAGGTGATAGAGCACTTCGCGAGCTTTCTGGCGCTTCAAACGGTTCGTCAATCGGACACCCGGTTCTCAAGTTATGGCCTCCGGAAGTTTGTACTCCTGAAATAGGAAAAATAATTTGTATCGGATACATAAATGAGCTGTAAAAGGGAGCAACACGTGTTGATGTGTGCTTTAACATGTCATAGGGCGTCTATAAGGGAGATAAGGTCGGCTACACCTTATTGGGTGGTTTTAGCCCATGGTTTTGTGTTACCGTTTGACGGTTTCTTGTATTGTATCTCCTATTTATGAGGTGTGTGAGATAGAGGTTGTGTGTAAGAGTCTTATGGCTATTGAGTTGCCTCTGAATCTCTGATTAGTGGTACTCCTGTGAAGAGCTTGCTCTGCAAGTATGTTGTAATCTGTTTTGATTGCTGAATAAAATATTGAGCTGCTTTTGGAGGGTGGGGTTTTTCTCCTGAAAGGGTTTTCCCCACGTAAATCACTGTGTTGTGGTATGATTGCTATTATATCTATTTCTATTTTCTGTAACTGTTGTAATGATCTGAAAAAGTTTTGCATTACCCTCCTCTCAAGGTTAGTGTAGGAAGTTGTTTCCGCTACTTAACTTCCTTACAAAGCAAAGTTGATCAAGATTGCATAGGATTTTAGATTTTGTTTGATTTGGATTTGATTACCTAGGGTTTTTGAAAGGAAGATAAGTGTAGAATAATGCTTTCAAATGCAAAATATAACAAGGGAGTGAATATTAAATATCTTATAGACCCTTAATCAATTACAAATTTAGATGCGCAAATGTGAGAGTGGTTCAAACATATATAGACATAAAGCATTAACACATAGATTTCCATGTGAAAATCCTTTCATGAAAAAACCACACAACAAAGCATAGATCATTTATATTATCAGTAACAATATCGGTTACAATTCAATAACAAATTCTACGCTCTTTCATGTGTAGTTGCTAATATCACTAGACTTGTACCCTTGCTAAACAACTAGTTTAGCAATCTAATGAAACATGGAAGCACTCTTGGGCTTATGGGTTGCATGTAGGTTGGAATGAATCTCCAGAATATGTTGGTTCCTCTTGGAACTCACCTAAACTACTACTAATTGCTGAGGAAAAAGATAATAGATAACTTGAAATACAACATACAAATTTAAAGATGATGCACTAGATTAAGGTTCAGACTTATGCTTTCTATTTGAGAGATAATAGTTTTTATAATTTAGCTATTTATTCATACAAATCATTGTTTTCACAAGCTTATGCACTAATATCTCTCGAGAAGGTTGAACACTTTTACAGTTTTGAAGGAAAGAGAAGTTTTCTCACAGCTACAAGTTGTTTGCATTCATTACACAACTCATAACCTGCACGAATCATGCATTTATCTACTTAAAGGTTGTAAAATGAGACATATACTAGAGGATTTGAACGAAAACCATAGAATTATGCACCAATCATGAAATTTCACACAAAATAATAGAAATTGGGAAGATGAAATGGCTGGATTTTATTGATAAAAGTGCTTACAACAACTGTACATATCTTAAAAGACTTACAATATAGAAAATAAACAAGGAAGAACCTTGTTTTAATAGCAAGAACTGACTTAGAAATGAATACTATGACTAAGTTTTATAATGTGCAAGAAAGAAGACAAGTGTTGCATTGGTTTTACTTGATCAAACTCCTTGGGCATCTAGCCGATGTGTTACTATTTTAAATGCTATAAAAGAATCCCAAAAAGGTGGAAAGATGAAGAAAGGTCTATTTCCTTAACCCCTTCATTGATGAGGCTACTCATTTAGCTCCTCAATACTCTCAATTGGCTCTAACTGAGTCAAAATGCCTCCTTAATCCTCTCAACCACTTGGACAAGTCGCCAAACTTCCCTAGATCCTCTCCTTGGCTACTGCAACTTCTTCCCATGATCATAGGGCATGTGTTCCTCATGACTTTGGAGTTGAAAACATACTTCAGGTGGATGGAGAGTAATTGGGTCATTTAAACCATTAAAACTAGCTTTTGAAGATTTGCAACTGCTCTACCATAGATTTATTACCCTTGAGTGGCCTTTACACATGAAATTGTGTATTAAGAGTCATGAAATTGAGTTAGTATTTGTTAGACAAATTTGGAGGCTTGAATCTTTTGATGATGATTAGACTTTACTCAATTGATAGATCCTAGAGCATGAAATATATTACATTTTATTACTCTACCCATTGTCTTACCCATCCACTCAATAGACCTTATTGTCATGTTTGATAGCCACTATGACACAATATCTTTTGGTATTGTCACATGATTTAATGGGCAATAAATATCATACCTTAGGCTGCCACTTTTGTGAGAAAATGACTTCTCTCCACTCTACCGTTGTCATGTTATGTATGACTACCATTGTAACGTTTAGAACTTTCTCATGTCAATATTACTTTATTCAACTTTTGGAAGTCCATAGTTGGTATTTATTTTAGGTCTTCCACTTTGTTTGCTAGTAACTCACACAACATACAAACCTATTAATCTCCCTTAGATATGTAACATATTTTTTATCAATGCAACAAGAGAAGTATATTTGTAGCTTTTGACAATGCTTGATACCACAAAATATACTTAAACATGAGGCATATTTACCCTTGTAGATGATTGCAACTTAAAAGTTTTAATGCATATAGTGTGATTTTGATGATTGCCATTTTATGACTGCAAGTATGATTATTTCTAATATTGTATCAATTATTTTCTATCATACCCTCTCTTGGTCACTTATCACAATCCTCCTCAAATATTACTCGTGGATCCTTTGTTCTTTCTAGTGCACTATAGTTTGTGCATTGTCAATGATATCCATATCCTCTTATTGCATGACTATCATCTGAAGGTTATTTCATTTGTCCTTTTCGATGTACTTAGTGTCCTTTTTGATGACTATCATTACTCTTGTATATATACCCTTATTCCTTGTTCATGGGTTGAACTCAACTTTACTTATGGTCTAGGTTGTCATGATTGTCATAAGGAATCCCTTTTAATTATCATTCATGCCAAAGTGTTCTATTATATTCATCTAAATCTTTATGAAGCTTTGTCTCCCTTCTCTCGGCTCATTATGTTCTTTAGTCTTCCTGCCCCTTTACTAGGTCTTACTAACCACGACTCTTTATGTTCATTATCTTTCATATATCTTTTTAGGGACTACATAGATGTGTAGTTTCTCTTGTGTCACCTTTTGCTATTGAATCTAGAAGACTATGATGATCATGATGTCCTCTATCTTCTCTTTGAGCTCGAGATTCTTTGAAAATGGTATGAACATTGTGTGTAATTCCGCTCTTAATCTAAGAATATGCACATTGTTCTCTCTCCAATGCCTTTAAAGCTTATGACTATCATTGACCACTTGGATTGCTTATGTATCTTTGTTTTCACATTATGATTACCCTTCTCCTTTCCCCCATGCATTGTCCTTTGCTTATGAATCTAAAATCCTCTTCATGGAGCTATCCTTACAATTTTCTTTTGTACCCACTTACTTGTTGTGTGAGGTGAAAAATGATGATGACAAACTATTGTAAAACCATGAAAATCCAACCATAAGAAAAGCCCTAGTTCTACAATAAAATGTTCACCATACACCAATGAATAAACCTAAGAATGTATGCAAATCAGCAAATTGAAACAATAATACCGTTCACATGCTAAGTAGGGTTTGATCTCCATTTTCTCATATCTCAATTTATCTTGTTTGATATATTTTCTCTTAGATTTTGTGTGTGCACAAGAGCTCAACAAAGAATGGATTGTAGTTGTGAAGTCGCTTGATCTCTTGAAAGCTTGATAGATCCATTATCATTGTCATTGTTTTTCTCATTGTCATTGTTTGGTATACTATTGTGATTCTCAAATGGGTTGTAAAATTCATCTCCTTCAAACTCTTAGGTACTCATTTTGAGAGATCTTAGAGCTTCTTCGGCTTCTCTTCTAGACTTTTGTGAATAGGTTTCAACCATGGACAAAAACCTTGGCTAAAATGGAGGATGGAAGAAAATATAGACTCTGGAAAACCAAGAGGGAATATGAATGGAATGAATCTAGGGCTGTTTTGCAGTGTCCAAAATTTTTTGTCCAAGATAAGTGTGATCTAAAGTAAGGTGTGGCTTCCAAAGAGATAATAGATCTCTTGATGAGGTAAGTTGACCTTGACTAAAGATAACCAAATGGGACCCTAAGATGATAGATCTGATATGGGAACCACCTAGTGAGATAATGTGATGTTTGCAAGATATGATTAGGACAACAAAGCAACCTTTTGACTCTAGTTTGAAAAATGTATATGAGGATTGTAAATGATGACTGAAAATGAGTGTGAAAGTCATGATAAAGATTGGTTGACTAAAAATGAAGCCTTATAGGAAGTTGCCTTAGAAGCTCTTTTGATCTTAGAACACAAGCGTGTTTGCTCACTGATAATGATAGTTCTAATGTTGTAAAACATAGACGTGATGTTTCCCTACATAGATGCATTTTCCCATTGTTGATAGTTGTTACTTTCACAAACGCGGTTTTAGACAACTTAAACATGGTAATATACTGCAGAGACGTCTTTTCAGAACACATACACATTTTAACTAGTTGATGCAATATTATCTAAGTTTTCAAATAATCAAATATGTGATTCTGCCCAACACAGATGTGACATTTGAACACAAACACAGTTTCATTTGTCAAAGACACGTTTTTCTAGGGTTTTAACTATTTGCTTGATTTCTGAAACACATACATGTTTATGCCCTGCACAGATGCATTTTTTAATCACATACATGGTTTAAACTAATGCAAACAGTTTTTTGGAAAAGTTTTATAATTTTTCCTTAATTTTCTAAAAGTTGAATGTGACTAGATCTCAATGTTGATTGTCTTGTGGCAACAAAATACAACAAACAATGAAGACACAATGTCTGAAGGTGTTTTGTCAAGTTTTTGTTGTGTATATGCATGTTCAACCTTGAAAACATGCACAATCCTAGGCCGAAGAGAAACCATTCAATGGGGGCCCCATGACATAAAAATACCTCAAAGAAGTGGACAAATAGAGATTCTAGTAGCACTGGCTCCCCCACCACACCACTCACTTCTTGAGAATACCATATTCTCTTACCTCAAATACCAAATATCAATTGGGGGATTTATGTCTCAACATGAAATGGTACATGAGGGGTATCTACAAGGTAAGATCCACACACCCTGAACCATCAAATGTAGGGATTTTGGCCTCTAAAACAAAAAGATTTGAGTACAAAACTCTCTTTCAAGTTTCCATATACGCTCTCTCCATCGGGAGGCTTCCTTCTTATAGAACACAGGTACTAGGGAAGTCGGCGTAGGTAGTCAATTAGCACCCATCGTGAAGACTTTCATCCCATGTATTTTATATAGCATTTGAGAGGTGACTTGGCCTTAGCCCATTACCGCTTGGGTTGTTCCCTCTCACAGGATGGGAGGCAAACCCTCTAAAAGATAATAACAATTTCTCTTACACCCAAGGTCCAATGGAAGGCAAGGGAAGAGGATAATTTTGCTATCATCTTTAGGGTTTTATACTAAACAAAAGCATGCCAAGAGGCACAAGACACTTCAAGACAATTTAATTATCCCTCAATCAAACAAAGAAAAAAATAATAAAAATGTGTGAGCCTAATTAAACTAAGAAATCGAAATGAGAAGAAACACACTAAGATTACCCCTGCAACAAATAATTAGCAATTTTGATAATCACCCCACCTACAAGCACACTTGTTAGATAAATTTTAGAAAATCCAAATCGAAATGTGACAAGGGGGCCTTTGACAATACATTTTTTTTAAACAGTTGCACCACTTTGTTAGTCCAAGCAAATGGTTAGGGTAGAAACCAAATCTAAAAACCCTAAATGAGAAGATAAAAAATAAAAATTGAAAAATGCAGAAACCAAAACGCGTTTATACCTTCCCCAGACGTGGAAAAAGCTGACGCAAACACACAAAGAGACAACCCTACAAAATTCAAAATTCTGCAAACATAGACATGAGAATAAAATAGAAACGCAACCCAAACCATCTCAGACCCGACGAATTGACACAGACATGACATAAAGAACACATGCATAATTTTAGGATGTACAATCATGCAGAATAACACAGACGTGATTCTATCCCTCACAAATGTGAGAAAATTTGATGCAGACACGAAAAAACCTAAAACCCACAAAATAGAAAATTGGGAAAAAATACAGATGCAAAAAGATGAACCGTAAACACGATTTTGCTTGCAATCGTCGCTAATCCGACCTGCAACTTTTTAAAAAAGACTAAAACTGCAAATAAATGTTAGAAACTAAGGGACAAGGGCCTCACCGGGCATGCCAAAATGTGTGAGGTGAAAAATGATGATGACAAACTATTGTAAAACCATAAAGATGCAATCACAAGAAAAACCTAGTTCTACAATAAAACATTTACCATACACCAATGAAGAAACCTAAGAACATGCAAATCAACAAATTAAAACAATAATACCATTCAAATGCCAACTAGGGTTTGATCTCCATTGTCTCCTATCTCCATTGATCTTGTTTGATATATTTTCTCTTAGATTTTTGTATGTGCATAAGATCTCAACAAAGAATAGATTGTGGTTGCGAAGTCGCTTGATCACTTGATCGCTTGATAGATGCATTAAGATTGAAGGGATAAAAAAATCCTCTTATATAAAAGACACTTTAGAAAAGGAGGGATAAGATTAAGAGGTGAAAGAATTAAATGGTGGGCTAGGACTAAAGGTTAGGTAGAGGAAATAATAAAATAATGAAGGGGGTAGGTAAGATAATTGAGAGATAAATGACTTGCCATGGAGAGAAAAAGCTAATGAATTAATTAAATAAATAAAGATTTATTTAATTAATAGAGGAAGTGAGATCAATTAAATAAATAAAATATTTATTTAATTTAGGGAAAAAAGATAATTAAAATATTTATTTAAATAGGGAAGGCTATAAGAGGATAAGTGAATTAATTAATTAAATAAAGAGAAGACATGATAAAATAATTAAATAAATAAAACATCTATTTAATTGAAGGGGACAATTTTAGGTGTATACACTTGCTTATTGGAGATAGTTCCAGATTTATGATCAAAGATCTTAACCTTTCATAACTACATTATTCATTTATAAAAATTTTAAGTGAATAATAATGATATTTATTCCTTTGAATGAAATAGCTAATGTTAAAGACTTTATCTTGACTTTCTCTGCTTGCCTACAAACTGCCTTTTTCATGCCTTTTCTTGCCTACTATGACTATCATTGTATAAGACAATCCTTTTTTCTACCCTTATCTTAGCATAATGACAGTCTTTTTATCAAAAAATATTCTCATCATCATTTAAATAAATAATCTTTGTCATCATGAAGACTTCCTAAATTATGGCTCTTCTTTAACTATTCTTATACCCTGCAATGCATTAAATTGGCGTTGATGTAGTGGAAGGCATACCATGAGGTTAATCATTCTTATACCCTTCTATGAAGATGTGTGATACAATATTCATGTTCTTTGATCCATTGCATAGGCCACATCTAATGAGCATGGCATTTTTGTGGTCGTTGCCTTTTGTTTTGCACTAAATGAAGTTGATAATGTATTGTGTGTGCCTTGCTAGAAAGGCCCCATTTTTACTATTTTTATTGTTGAATTAGATGATGATTTATCACATGCAATATTAGGCATGGAAATGCCTCTAGGCTTCACTTCTCTTCTATTCTATGTGGTTGCTTTTTATTGTCATAACTCACATTTAATAAGATTGCGAAATGTTGCTTCTTCTTCTTTCATTCCTTGGTCAAGGCTATCATTTGATCTATTGGTGTTTCTAATTGATGTCTCCAAATATCCTACATGAGAAGCCAACCTCAATGTTCAAGGGTTTGGATTAGTGGCCAATTGACATGATAGTAACTAGGGATAAGGAGCTAAATATATCCTCTACACTTCAAACTCTGTTAGACCTATGTGGGTATCCCTTTAACAATATTATTCTAATCCCAATTCTCCTTTTGTAGTACTGCATTAGATATGCTCTCAATACATTTTATTAAATTAGAGAAATACTAAATTTCACTAAACATGGCTTATATCCCTGACTTATGTACTCTGAGTCAATTTATCCATCTACTGAAAACTTAAACTCAAAAGTAAAACTTAAATGTAAATATTGATAGATTTTCTTTCATTTCAAGTGCTAAGGTTAGCAATACAATCATATGACCAATGTGTATCTATTGGACTAGATGAACCATTATTACAATATAAAATATGTGTGCATTGCAATATCTCTTGCATTATATAATTAACACTTGGTATTAGTCATAGCATAAAATGAATTTTTTTAGCTACATCCCAATCAAGTATGATCTTTACAAAATCCTTTTGAATGAATAAAACAATTTAATCTCCTACTTTAGAAGGATCTCAAATTCATGCAAATTTAGCAACACAATGGTAAGGTAAAATAATTATTTTTTTTATTCATTAAACAAGATTTTGGAGCACAAGTGATGAAAACAACTTGGAAACCATTGAATTTGATTTCAAGATGTTTTTGTAACTGAAAAGTACTTCACATATCTATTGCAAAAAGACTGCAAAATAGGACATGAAACTAGAAACAATACTATATTGCAAAACCTAGGGACTTTTGTGTACAAGTTCACTCTTAGTGAAAAAGCTTTTACAATGCTTGAACAATACTTCTAATCTAAACCTAGAGACTTGACACAAGGCCTTGAATATCCTTTTATAGAAAAACAAGGATGCTATAAGCTTGGTCCTTTTACAATTTCAGAAAGTAGTAGGTGATTGCCTAACAAAAAAAGACAAATGACTTTTTAGATCTTCTAATAGGAACAAACATTCTCCTTCTTTGCTCCGTAGGTGGTAGTTGTTATAGATGATCTAGAATTCTTCTTTTCTCCTCACAAGCTTTCTTATCAATTTGGAGGAGAAAATAACCATGTAGACTATTATATACACATGGACAAAGAGCATCTTACCATATCTTTACAAAAGATATACTTTAAACAGAGAAGATGTAAGTAAAAATTCTTTGAAAATGTCATAAACAAGACACCTAATCAAATTTAATATCCCTTTTCATCTATACATGTTGAGCAAGTAATGTAAAAGAAAAACTCAAAAAATGCGTGAAACAATAGCTAACTGCTAAATTCAAAAATTCAAAATTATAGATAATAGAGAGGGGGAAGAATTAGAAAACTCCCAATCCATCTCGTTTGTATTGTTGAAGTCTATCAATATGTTGCTAGTAATATTCACCATCTATTGAAGTCCTAGTCACCTCCACTCTGGTCATTCTACTGTCAAACCTTGATAATGCATCAAAGTATGTCCTCAACTTGTTTAATGTCTATGTTTCATCAAAAAAAAAAAAAAGAATCAACGTGGGATCCAAAGTAGTCTTGATCTCTTCCTTCCATTCTAATTTTGGCCTCAAAACTCTTCTCCCTTCAAGATTACTCCTTTCCTTGTCAAATATCTCTGTCTCACTGCAGGTTGGTACATTATATGATTAACAATTATAATTTTATCATCATGAGGAAATTTCAAACACTTATGAACAGTAGAAGTGATCACTTTCATGGAAAAGAGCCAAGGATGTTCCAACTTCACACAAAATTGATTGGATGTGGGAATTATAGCAAAGACAACAACTAAGCACTTAGTACTAACTTCAATAGGAAGTGTAATAGAACCAATGACAAGAAAACAAAATCCATCAAAGACTCTAACTATCATATTAGTTTTATCATATGTTACTTGATACAATTGTAAAGTAAAAAGAAATTCTTCAGTTATAACATTAACCATACAAGCCGAATCAACAAGCAACCCTTGTGAGGGTATGCCTTTGATTCACGCAATGATGTATAATGGGTCGTCGGGAGCTTCAATAGTCTCACTAGGATCAAATGTAATGCGTAAGTCCTTAGGAGGTTTAGTTTTATCAATAAGATCCACCACATTATTAGACTCAAGGCCAAGATCAATAGGAGAGAAGGCAAGACGATCAATCTATATCACATTAATGGAATGAGAAGGTAAAGATTAATGAAAACTTGAATATTTTAATTAGGAGGAGCTACCGATTTATTTCCTTTATCATTCACACCAACCACAGATATGGTATTGTTATCAATAAGGTCTTGAATCTTACTTTTTAGGGAGCAACACTTTTCAGTGTCATGATCGGGTTGACGATGATATTGGCAAAAAGATTTGGAATCAAAGTAAGGTGACAAATTATTTGATGTATCGAGTGGTTTAATAGGGGGAAGCTTCAACAAATTCATTTGTATCAATTGTGACATAATACTATCCAAATATTCATTAAGAGGATTGAATTCTTTTCTAAAATATTTGGATAAAGGAGGCACACCTGTTGTTGTAGCTTCTATTTGAGTGTTGTTGTTGTCATTGAACTTGATGAATCCCTTATTTGGTTTGAACTTCGCAAAATTTTGTTGGGCACCTTCACTTTTATCAGTCGGAGCCATTGAAGGAGATTGTTCCAATTGACTCATGATAAGGTGATAATTGTGAAGTACTACGTACAACTGGGTAAAGGGAGTAAAATCGGAAAAGAGAAGTTTAATAAAAATTCTTTGAATATCTTGATCAAGAACATGAAAAGAAATTTGTGAATACAAATATTTATATCTACCAATAAAATCAGTCATTTTTTCTTTAACACCTTGCTTACAATGCATCAAATCAATGAAAGTAATCTTAGGACCAATATTATTGTGAAATTGTTGAATGAAAGCATTAGCTAATTGTTGAAAGGAAGTAATAGAATAAGTAGGCAAAGAACAATACCATTGCAAAGCTTTATCCCTAAACGTTCTAGTAAACAATTTAGCCAAAATTCTTTAGTCATGAGCAAAGTTAGTACAGAAAGTTTGAAATATTTTCACATGAGTTAAAGGATCACCTTTTCCATTATAAAACTCTAGTTGAGGGATTTCTACATGTTTAGGAGGGACAACTTGATCAATGTCATTGGATAATGGGATCACTACATCAAATGTGGGCACATTATACTTAGATTGATTCATGGAAGCTATTTGTTGTTGTAAGGAAGACATTGTTTGGGCTAGATTATTGATTGTAGCTTCGGTGGATGGATTGAAATTGGACATGTTGGATTGAGAAGGAGGAGTAACATTGTTGTATGATGGTAGAAGTTGAGAATAAGGAGGTGGAACACTATTTTAGGTAGGTATGGGAGATGATTGTGCAACAAATGGAAGACTCATAAGAGGGACAAATAAATTATGATTAAAGGAGTTTCCCCCTTGACTAACATGTGTAGGCATGATATTTTGTGTAGAGCTATCCATGATGTTAGATGTAAAGGTGGGAACATTAGCCATAGGAGTAGTCATAGGAATGGAATTATTAACCTAACTAAGAGGTTGTGCATAACCAAACACTTCAACACAACTCTTCATAGGCATAATATTAGTATCAACAACATGAGAAATACCATGCAACAAATCAACACCAAGTTTATCACTTTGAACCATTCTTTTTAATCCTTCAATCAATGGTAGAGCCTCACTTTCTAGGTATTATTGACTCATACACTATTGAGGCTTTTAAAATTAATTGCAAAGAAGTATCTTCTAGAGAAGATGGCGATTCGGTTTGAATGGAAGAATAATCAAGAGTACTTGAAGAAGTAGGAGTGCTTGGAGAGGAATTAAAAGTAGTTGAAGAATATTTACAAGATGAAGGTTGCAAACAATATTGTAAATTGGTATCAACAAACAACATATACATCTTATTGTTGTAAATGATTTTGATGCTACAATGAAGTCTAGAAGGGACAACTTGCATACTATGGAGCCAAGGTTGTCCTAAGAGAAGATTGTAAGTAAGTTTATCGGGCATGATGTGGATAGGCATAGGTAAAATAACACGTCCTACCTTAATAAGAAAGATTATAGTTGTAATGGTAAAAAATTAGGTTTTCCACCATAGAAGGTTGAAAAACGCTAATTTTTACTTAGGGAACTATTACATTCAAAAGAGGGGTTGAATCCAATAGATTTAGTCACAAACCAACAAGGATAAGGACTGAAAATACTGATTGGATTCAAGAAATGAATTGGTTTTCTCTCTTTTGTAAGTTGAATTGCTGAAATTAGGGTAAAAGTGCTAAAAATGAAGGTAAAAACACATAAACAATGAGCTACAGATGTGGGATTGAGCCACCAATATTGAACTGAGAAATATAAGTAGATTCATATTTGATCCCCGAAGGAGCTCTTGATTTTTTGGGACTCTGATGGTGGTTTCCCTGGTCCTTTGAACTTTTTGCACATTAAAGGGAGATTGATTCGTCACTAAAATAATGCCTATCCTAAAGATCATAGCTCCGTACTTGCACCTGCGAACATTCAGGAAAGGAAAAGGGTTAGGAATAGGGGTTTGCCTTAGATCAAACTCAGGTTTTGGAATTAACCATGAAATAAAGATAAAAGACAATTGAATTGGTGTAATGGAAGATTCTCCTTTTGAGGGAGATGCTAAATAATGACTGAAAAACAAATGATATACCTCCTTGTGAAGTTTTTTGTCTCCACACGGGATTAGGGTTTCATGAAGTCTTTGACAAAATTGGATGTGAATTTCCACTTCAATGCTTGAAATATGACCTTATTGTTGCTCCAAGGCTTGAAGGAAGACTAATTACTTGCTCAATTGCTCGAATGCTTGAATGTAGTTGCTTGTGTGTTTGAATGTATGCGTGTATCTTACGCTTGTATATAAAAATGAGAAAGGAAAACCTCCTTTTATACTTACCCATTGAAAACATACTAATATTCCGATATGAGCTGACACGGGGTTGGGTTTCCTACTCAAATTTGAAATAGGAAAAAGGGTTCAAAGAGGGGCCCAAATAGGAAGGACCAAGGCGTGGCGCCCTGGTCCTATCCCATTTTAGGGAAAGGATAAGGGGCCAAGTTGATGTAAATAACAATGATGGAGTCAAATTTGCATGGTGCGAGCAAAATCAGGTCCCAGTCAGGCCTAGGGGTGCAAACACTAAGCTAAGGACCCAAATGCTGTCAAAATTGTAAATGGGTACAATTTTAGGATGTTACAATAGTACCTAACATTGTTTAGCAACATTGTCAAAGCCACAAATAGTAAGAGAATCGGGTTGAATAAGAGAAATGTCCATTTTAATCTTATGCAATAAATTGATGCTACAAATATTAAGGCCAGATCCATTATCCAATAAGGTTCTTCTTATAGCATTACCATTGATAAGAACAACAATCATAAAAGGATCATATTGATGTTGGATCTCATGAGAGGGTAACTCATCTTGTGTGAACACAATTTGAGATTTAGATTCTTTCATAGGATCAATCAAAGAAGCCATATTGTTAGGTGTCACTACAGGTGGGACTTCTATGTTTTTAAAATCATCTTGTAGCATTCCATGATGCGTGGATGAAGTTTGAACCAAATCCCAAAGATATATATTGGTAGGAGTAGCTTTAAGTTGTTCAATAAGATCATACTCTTTACCAAGAGTCTATGATATACGAGGTGCTGATGGAAGAATAGGTCGAGAAGCAGGAAGTGAAGAAGGAATAACTGGAGGAGGATTAGGTTGCCTATTGTTCCACGCATTATATGTGTGGGCAACTGAATTATATCTCTCTCGAGTAATATATTTAGCATGCTCATAAGGACTCTTAGTGGGATAATCTCCTTACAGAATAATAACTAGTTTGTTAGGAGTGCAAAAGGAATCATTACTATAACCACCTTGAACCACCAAGATAGGCTTGTTAAGTGGTTGAGAGTTTTGAGGACTAGCACCTTGAACTGTGAAGAGAGCTTTATTTGGTTTTTCATAACCATTCACCCGTATCATATTGATCAAAGAGGATTTGGGAATATGTGAGGAAGTTCTAGTAGAGATAAAATCATTGTGTGGTTCACAAAGAGGATTATCAACCTTAAACATTTCTTCATGAATAAGTTTATCTTCAAATTGAATGAAAGAGAAATCCTCATAGAGGGGGGTATTTGATGGGGAGGATCTCACAAAAGAGTTACACCTTTCTGAATAGTTAGGTAAATGATATTTTAGTGGGCTTCTATCACTCTTCACTTTTCCATTAACAATTCAAGCAATTAAACTCCTTTGGAGTGCTCCCTATCAACTTGTTTGCTCTTATTACTCACAAACCTGACTGGGATTCACTAGAGTAAATCCAACCATCCAGTTATCCAAACCTCCAGCATACACTTGCAGGGGTCTCAATGGGTGTATAGTAGGTGTTTCAATTCCACCCATGTGGTTATTTGATTGACTACACTCCATTTTTCCATCGCTTCCTCTTATTCCTATTTTCTAGGCCTATTAGCCCTAGAGCCCCTATAAGCCCTACCTTACCGGTTTTTGTGAAATTACTCAGAAAACCTCCAAAAGACCCCCCAAGAGCTTTGGTGATCCGAGTACCTTTTTGGAAAAACTTTTAGATTTATTAGGGTAGGCTATCTAGTCCATTAGTACCAGTACAGATCCCAAAAATGACAATTTTGAGGGTTTTAGAGTTAACAGTCTTCTCCAATAGGTTTTATTGGTTTCTACACCCTGTCACACCTCCACCTCTTTACTGAGACTCTTCTATACTTCATTATTCCATTCCAAATACTTGGCACATTCACATTTGTTCATCCCTACAAGTAAAGACAAAAATGGTAGTCATATTCCTGGTTGGACTATGGCAGAGCTCACCTAGGATATGATAGAAAGTGGCTTCCAAAAAACCTCCAGGAGATTCCAAAGAATATATACACTATAAAATTCCATGACTTGAATCCGAAGGGCCATTGAACAAACACAATGGGGTTTCAAGTTGGAACCATGTCTAGGGTCTTAAACCCTTCCTCAGATCGAGGGCAGTGCAGTATAAGACAAATAATAATCACATAGCAAAACTACACTAAGAAAGGGTAAAAACACTTCCTAAGCAACAAAATATCATTTACTAAACCACCATGGAAGGACAGTAATAAGTTCAATCCATTTGGTACGGACTGCTACTACCAAAATGATAACTTATGCAAAAATGTGGAAATTGTTTTCAAATATTATTCAAACTTACTCCTAGATCTTCCAACCTATTTACAATCATTGAAAAAGAATTTTATATTACTCCTTGGTCATAAATAACCCCTCATTGGTTTCCTAACCACCAATTTTCTCAATTTTGCAAAGTTGCAAAACGTTGTCGAGCAACAATGACAACTTTTGCTCCATTTTGCATTTTTGCAACTTAGGCATTTGTCTACATTCTAAACCCCCTAGGATGGTTCCCTAACATAAAAATAACATTACCAAATGCCTAAAAAGGCCTTACAATGAGTTTTACACTAATTTGCAAAATAATGCCATTTTTGGCTTACAAGGGCGCATTGGCCAAAACTGAAAAAATAAACAAACCTTGATGACAAATACACTTCAAATAAATATAAAGCACACTTGTGGACCTAACCAAAATCCATTATTAATTCATTGATCCCAAACATGGTCAATCACTCCAAAATTTTGAAATGCACCAATAAAATTAGTTAAACACTAGGTGCTCCTGCACCATACTCCCCCAATGAGAAAGAAGTCAAGTGACTCTTTTAGGCAGCAAAGAGAGGGGAATTCCAAGCTTAAAAAAAATTTCTTCGGGTACCCAAGTGGCTTCATATTTTGGGAGATGCTTCCACTTGACCAAATGTTCCATATAGGTGGTTTTCTTAGTCGTCTTGAGGATCTTGAATCCAATACCTTCTCGGCTTGTAGACAGGATGTAGGTGGAAAGGGTAGGTCTGAAAGTGAGTGGGAGACCTCTAATACTCTACTACATTCCTCTGGAATTGTGCCTTTATACTGCACCAAGTTTGCAACATTAAATATAGGAGATAAAGCCATGTCTTCGGGTAGATCAAGTTTGTAGGCATTTTGCCCATACTTAGCCAAGACCTTACAAGGTCCAAACCTCCTCATATAAAGATTGCTAGGGACACCATTATTAAGTCTTGATTTGTTCAAATGAACCATGACTAAGTCACCAACAACAAATTGAACATCCCTTCTCTTTTCATCTACTTTGTCCTTGATTCTTTGAGAGTTGTCTAGTAAGGCCTGCCTAACTTGCTCATGAATCTCTTTCACAGACTCAACCATGTCTACAACATGTCCACTCTTTTGTTCCATCTTCCCAATATCTTTGAGCTCCAACACACCGAGTTGGGATGAAGGCCATAAACTACCTCAAAAGGACTCTTACCGATTGATCTATTCACATTGTCATTGTAGGCAAACTCAGCTTGATGGATGATCTTATCCCAACTTGTCCATACTCCTTAGTCAAACACCTAAGAAGGTTTCCAAGTGTTCTATTTACCACCTTTGTTTGGTCATCCATTTGGGGATGGTAGGTTGAGTTGAAAGACAAGTTAGTGCCCAATCTCTGCCATAAAGTCTTCCAAAAATGACCAATGAATTTTGCATCTCTATCTGATACTATACTGATAGGTAAGCCATGAATCCTAATGAATTCCTTGAAAAACAAGTGAGCAATATGACTAGCATCATGAGTCACCTTACATGGAATAAAATGGGCCATTTTGCTAAATCTATCTACCATAACATAGATGATATCAAATCTTGATTTGGTCTTGGGAAAACCAACAACAAAATCCATACTTACACACTCCCATGGCCGGTTTGGGATAGGTAAAGGCTGATAGAGTCCAGCATTAGAAGAGGTACCCTTTGCCTTTTGACAAACCATACATTGTTCCACACACTTCCTGATATCCCTTTGCATCTTTGGCCAATAGTAGAATCTTTGGACAAGTTCCAAAGTCTTGTTCAACCCAAAATGTCCACTTAAACAACCATTGTGCTTCTCTTGCATCAAATTTTCTCTCATGGGCCCCCTAGGTACACAAAGTTGTCCTCCTTTGAACAAAAAACCATCTTGTCAGGTAAAATCTGCATATTCACCATGAAAATGATTTCTAAACTCTTGACAAACCTTGTAGATGGCAACAAAATCTTCATCATCTTGGTATAACCCCTTGAAACTATCCACTCCAATGCTCTTGAGCTGCACTTATTGAACTATTAGCAACCTTTTACTTAATGCATTAGCAAATTTATTGAATTGACCTTTCTTGTGTTTAATGACGAAAGTATAGGACTGCAAATACTCTACCCATTTGATATGCCTATGATTCAACTTTTCTTGTGAGTTGAGAAAACTAAGAGCTTGGTTATTAGTATAAACCACAAATTCTTTAGGAAACAAATAATGCCTCCATTTCCTAAGTGATTGAACAAGTGCATATAACTCCAAATCATAGGAAGAATACCTTTTCTTGGCATCATTGAACTTTTCACTGAAAAATGCAACCGGTCTATTGTCTTGACTTAGTACCACTCCAACTGCTATGTTGCTTGCATCACATTCTATGGTGACGAGCTTCTCAAAGCTTGGAAGAACTAGTATCGGTTGAGTAGCCATCTTTGTCTTTAAGAGATCAAATCCTCTTTGTGCTTCTTTTGTCCATTGAAACTTAGTCTTCACACCTCCTTTGATTGTGTCAAGCATAGGTGCACACATCTCACTGAACCCTCTGATGAACTTCCTATAAAATTGTGCCAAGCCATGAAAACTCCTCACTTCACTTGTTGTCTTAGGTGTAGGCCAACTAATTATGGATTCCATCTTGGAGGTGTCCATCTTCAAATCACCACTTGAGATTACAAACCTAAGATATACCAACTCATGTTTCATGAACTCACATTTCTCCAAATTGATTGTTAGTTGCTCATCACATAATTTATTTAATACAATCTCTATATGCTTAAGATGTTCATCTTTAAACTTACTACAAATTAAGATATCATCTAAATAAACAACAATAAATTTACCAATGTAATCCTTGAGTACTTCATTCATGAGTCTCATGAATGTGCTAGGGGAATTTGTGAGTCCAAATGGCATAACAAGCCATTCATAAAGTCCTTTTGAGGTCTTGAATGTTGTCTTCCATTCATCCCCCTCCTTGATTTTGATTTGGTGGTAACCACTCTTGAGGTCTATCTTGGTAAAGTACTTAGCACCTCTTAAACAATCCATCAAATCTTCAATTCTTGGAATGGGAAACCTATACCTGATTGTAATCCGATTGATGGCTCTAGAATCAATGCAAAGTCTCCAAGTACCTCCCTTCTTTGGTTCCAAAATGGTGGGAATTGCACATGGGCTAATGCTCTTCCTTATCAAACCATTATCCAAGAGTTCTTGGATTTGTTTAGCTACCTCTTTATTCTGCTCCAGTGTCATTTTGTAAGCTGCCTTATTAGGCAATGAGGCTCCGGGTATGAAGTCAATTATGGCACATTGAGGAGGCAAGGTTGTAGGTGTTCCATCACTTATGATATTCTTGAACTGATTTAGTATCTTCTTCACTTCATTGGGAATGTATACTTTCTTATCCTTACTTTCTTCTTTTGGTTTCACTACAAGTGCAAACCCCACTCCTCCTCCTTCCTTAAGAGTGTTAACGAACTCCTTCTCACCAACTAGCAGCGCATTGGAACCTTTAGATCTGCCCTCTTCTTGATCTCCTATGAACTGAATTTTATAGGTAACCCCATCTTTTTGAAAAGTATAGGAATTCTTTTCCCCATGGTGTATTGCTTTCCTGTCAAATTGCCAAGGCCTACCTAGGAGTAGGTGGCATGCATCTATTGGCAAAATGTCACACAAGATTTTGTCCTTATACCCTCCTATAGTGAACTCCACCCAAGTTTGTTCATTCACCAAAACATGCTGCCCCTTGTTGAGCCAAGTAACCCTATAAGGATCACTATGTGGAATTCTTTGCAGGTTGAGTTTGCTTACTGCTTCTTCTCACACTATATTATCAGTGGAACGTGAATCCACCACCACTCTACACACTTTACCCATGATCTTGCACTTTATCATAAACAAGGATATTCTTTGGCTAGGTTCCTCCTTAATCGGTTCTTTGATCAAGACTCTTCTCATCATGAGATTCTCTCCAACCTCATAATCTAAACTCACTTCTGATCCCTTCACATTTGCTGCATCTTCTTGAATATAATTTACTCTCCTCTCACCTCCTTGGGATGAAGAATACTTCTCAGGATATCTATAGGTCGGGTGTCCAAGTTGATGGCAATTGTAGCACTTCATTATGGCGAAATAGGACCCTCTTCCTGATCCACTAGACCTTCCTCTACTAGAGTTGCTAGATCCCCTTCCTCTATAGCTGCTCTTGCTATTGAAATCCCCACTTGGCTCTACCAACTTGGAATCCCCTTGGGATCTTTGGTCTACACTTCTTCCACCATAGCTACCTCTATGACCTTTGCCATCTCTTCCTCTACCTCTAACTCTATTGCTTTGCTCTTGTTTCTTTTTGTTCTTCTCTTCCACCTTGAGTGCCAATTGATATCACTTGTGGACAGTACTAAGACACAACAAACTTAACTCTTCTTGTATATTCCACTGCAAACCATTCAAGTACCTGGCTACCTTGATGCTTTCATCTTCCACAACCTTAGATCTCATACACAACTTTTGAAATTCCTCAGTGTAGCTGCTCACATCTAGTTCTCTTTGTCTTAAGTTTTGTCTCCTCTTGTGTAATTAAATTTCATAGTCTTCAGGGATATAGGCTTCTCTCACCTTGGCTAACATTCATTTCCAAGTGGCAATTGGGTTCGTACCCTCCTTTTGCCTCTCCTCTTGGATGAACTTCCACCAATTCAAGGTTGCTCATCTCAATCTAGATTTTGCTACCTTCACCTTTTGTGCTTCACTAATCCCATCACATTCAAAGTGATTCTCCAATCCTTTAATCCATTCCATGACCACTTTTGGTTCTATTTTTACACAAAAAAGTGGCACTCCTTCTTGGGACTTCCCTCCTGAGGCTTTGATGGCTCTTGTAGCGTCCTAAAATTGCGACACTTGCAATTTCGACCGCATTTGGGTCTTCACGATGGCGACGCAACACTGAACCTGAATGGAGACCCCGAAACTTGTTCATGACATCAAAAATTGCATTTTTCCAGCACCCTGGCCTGATCCTCCTTGCACCCTGCTGTCCCGGGAGGTGGGACCATGGCGCCCAGCGCCCTGGTCCCTGGCCCTATTTTGGGCCCAGTCTCTTTTGGGGCTTCGGGTCCTTTTGTTTGCAAATTGGAAAACAATGTTTCCTGGTCGGCCTAAGGTCGGGAAAATCAGTCTATCAGCCCTAATTGACAAGTATATAAACTACATTTCCTCTCCCATTTTGGTAAGATGAAAAAAGGAAAAAAAAAGGCGGAAGCGATATTCAAACATTCAAGCATTCAAGCATTCCTTCAAGCAATTGATCATTCTAAATCTCCATTCAAGGCTAAGTGTTGCATTCAAGACAAGGATTCAACCATTGAAGAGGAGATCACTTACAACTTACAACATACAACATACAACAACATTTACACCTTCGCATGTAAGAATACAAACATTCTTACAACAAGGTACTAGTACTTGTTTTACATTACAATCATTTACATTTACAGCATTTCTCATTTCTTGGTTAATTCCAAAACCGGGGTTTGACCTAAGGGCAAACCCCTAATCCCTAACCCCCCAATCGTCTTCGCTTTTCTGTGTGTAGGTTGCAGGTACGCGGCTATAATTGAAGATCTGGAATCCTTGTGCAGAGACGAATAGATCCCCCTTCGTTTCGCGGATTTTTCAGAGGACCGTGTGCACTCCGGGCGCCATCGTCCCGTCAACTTTTGCTCAAATTTGTAGGACAGCGTCGTTTCAACATTTTACTGCTAATTCCAGGTCCGCAGCTTCATCCTATATCCCTATCTCAGTTTATAAGTGAATCTTTCTCACTTTCTATGCATTCCTAGCTTAATCTTTCTATCTACATTCTTTACAAAAGAGGGTAGCCTTGCTGTCTTAACCCTTGAAACTCATTTAGAATCCAATCTTGCATTGTGTGGGATTGGATCTTGTGGGTTTCAACCCCTCTTTTGAATGTAAAGTCTCCCCTAAGTGAAAACTGTCAACCCTAGTGACCTCCCTTCTCTCTCCTTGGAGTTGGAAGAGGGGAGAGCAACTAGGGTTCGATTTTCCGCTTTACAGCTCTAACGAAAGGTTCTTCAGGTAGAATAGGATCTGGTTCGGGTGTGCCATCCTCTTCTACTACTTCTTTACCCTTCCCTTCATTGATTTTGATTGTTACCTTCTCAGTATTATCTTCAACTTCACCTAGTTTTCTGTCCAATTGTTGCAATCTTACCCTAAGGAGTCTATTCTCTTCCTCTTGATCTTCTACCTTTTTGGATAACTCTGAATTGGTCACCATCCTGAGGCTATTTTCTCCTACTGACTCAGTCTCTGACATCAACTGGTTTCTTCCCAAATCTTAACTCGCTCTGATACCACTTTGATGGGGAGGATCTCACAAAAGAGTTACACCTCGCTCAATAGTTAGGTAAATGATGTTTTAGTGGGCTTTCATCACTCTTCACTTTTCCATTAACAAGTCAAACAATTAAACTCCTTTGGAGTGCTCCCTATCAACTTGTTTGCTCTTATTACTCACAAGCCTAGCTGGGATTCACTAGAGTAAATCCAACCATCCAGTTATCCAAACCTCCAACATACACTTGCAGGGGTCTCAGGGGGTGTATAGTAGGTGTTTCAATTCCACTCATGTGGTTCTTTTATTGACTACACTCCATTTTTACATCGCTCCCTCTTATTCCTATTTTCTGGGCCTATTAGCCCTACCTTACCGGTTTTTGTGCAATTATGCAGAAAACCTCCAAAAGACCCCCCAAGAGATTTGGTGATCCGAGTACCCTTTTGGACAAACTTTTAGATTTATTAGGGTAGGCTGTCTGGTCCGTCCGTACCAGTACAGATCCCAAAAATGGCACTTTTGAGGGTTTTAGAGTTAACAGTCTTCTCCAATAGGGTTTATTGGTTTCTACACCCTGACACACCTCCACATATTTATTGAGACTCTTTTATACTTCATTATTCCATTCCAAACACTTGGCACATTCACATTTGTTCATCCCTACAAATAAAGACAAAAATGACAGTCATATTCCTAGTCGGGCTATGGCAGAGCTCGCTTAGGATATGCTAGCAAGTGGCTTCCAAATAACCTTCAGGACATTCCAAAGAATATATACACTATACAAAGGTTCCATGACTTGAATCCCAAGGGCCATTGAACAAACACAATGGGGTTTCAAGTTGGAACCATGTCTTGGGTCTTAAACCCTTACTCAGACCGAGAGCAGTGCAGTATAAGACAAATAATAATCACACACCAAACCTGCACTAAGAAAGGGTACAAACACATCCTGAGAAACATAATATAATTTACTAAACCACCATGGAAGGATAGTAATAATTTCAATCCGTTTGGTACAGACTGCTGCTACGAAAATGACAACAACTTATGCAAAAATATGGAAATTGTCTTCAAATGTTATTCAAAATTTCTCCTGGATCTTCCAACCCGTGTACAATCATTTTATATGCCTCCTTGGTCATAAATAACCCCTCATTGATTTCCTAACCACCGATTTGCTCAATTTTACAAAGTTGCTCAAAAAGTTGCAAAACATTGTCGAGCAACAATGACAACTTTTGCTCCATTTTGCATTTTTGCAACTTAGGCATTTCTCTACATTCTAAACCCCTGGGATGGTTCCATAACATAAAACTAACGTGACCAAATGCCTGAAAATGCCTTACAATGAGTTTTACACTAATTTGCAAAATAATGTCATTTTTGGCTTACAAGAGCACATTGGCCAAAACTGAGAAAACAAATAAACCTTGATGACAAATACACTTTAAATAACTCTAAACCACACTTGTGGACCTAGCCACAATCCATTATTCATTCATTTATCCCAAACATGATTAATCACTCCAAAATTTGGAAATGCATCAACAAAATTAGTTAAAAACTAGGTGCTCCTGCACCAGTATCAATGATATCAAACCTTTGTAACCTAAGATCATTCTCTTGTTCCAAAGTATCCTTACAAGGGGTGTACATTTTAGGAGAAGGTTCGACATCATTCATGTGATGGGGATTATTGATAGAAGTGTTGATAGTCTCTTCTTGCACCAAAATGATATCATAGATAGGATCAATTTTGGGAGAGGGACTAGAACAAGGAATTGATTCTTCATCCTTAGAGGGAAAGGTATTGAAAGAAGGTATAGTGTCACTAGGAAAGGTAGCCATCATATCATCCTCTATCACCAAAGGATCCACATGGGGGAGGTACTCTCTAGGAGAAGGATCAACATTACTCTTCAAAGATTCATCCTTGAGAGGGAGATCTTTGAAAGAAATATTAACAATCTCTAGGGTATCCTCATGAGTAAAACCTACTTGGGGATGCAAGGTGTTATTAAGGGAATTGTTAATCATGTCACCCTCTTTTACCATAATATCATCTTCTTTCACCTTTCATTAGGGAGGAATAGATTAAGAGAATAATCAACATCATCATCCAATGGTTCATCCCAAATAGGGAGATCATTGACAGAAGTGTTAAGAATATTTTCTTCATTATGGTGTCCTCATGGGTAGGGACAATTTTGGGAGAGGGAATAACACTATTTATTAATGCTTCATCTTTAGGAGGGAGAGAATTAATAAAGGTGTTATTGAAATCATCCTCTTGCCTCAAAATGTTCTTAGTAGAATCATTAGGAAGGGGGTGAAGTGTTAGAACAAGATCTAAGAAACTATTATGATACAAAGACAAGTCGAGCGAAGGCCGACATGTCACCCTAAGATTGACAACATGGAATGAGGTTCAAGGCAGCATCCCAATTTTTTTTTTTTGGTAACATGAAAAGATTTGAAATTGTCCCTTTTGTTTTATAAAATGCAATGAAAGAAACAATGCAAGTAAAGAAAGTAAACTGAATGGCTCAACAATAAAGTAATTATGTGATTAACTAAGTGCAAGCATATAAATAATTAATGAGAGTGCATAAGCTATGTGTAAGAAATGATTGCAAAATGAATGTTTAAGTGCATACAAATCATATCTAAAGATGAAAATCAGAATTAATGCAAGTCTAAGAATATTGGGTTCACTAAAATGTATTCACGTCGGGTTCACCAAAATGTATTCACATCGGGTTCACCAAAATGTGATGGGTGAAAAAAGGAATCGGGTAAACTAGGACCTAATCCCACTTTCATCCATACATTGGAATACTAAAGAGCCTAAAGAAACTTCCTCTTGTGAAAGAGAGTCAAGGAATAATTTTAGGGTTTCTATTCCTTTGTTGATATGAAAGGGAATGTGATCAAATGTAGAGTAATAATAAGCTAAGGGTGGACTCACAATGTTGGTTCCCACTTTTTGGTACAACCCGATTTTTGCTAAAATCATACATTTTTTAGAAAATATAATGATTTAAAATTTAAGAGTTCCCATTTGAAGTAATTAATTGAAGAAAGTTAGATCAAAGGCTCTTAGATAAAATTTTTTTGGATAGAACCTCTCTACTTCTAAATCATACTTGCAATGAAGTATCCTTTGCATCTATCCAATGTTGATAAAAAACCAATTTTACATTAGCTTTTGAGAGGTCATGTGAATTCATTTAAGAGTTTTGTTTTTTTAAGTATTTAGTCCTTATTATAAGCTTTCCAAATAGTATAATTTTTAATATATTTAATTTCATTAATATATTTTTATTTTATTTTTTATGAATGTAAATTTTTCACCGAACATAAACTTTGTTCAATGCATTGGAAAAATTAGTAAACTAATTCAATTTTTTTTTGAAAAATATCTATGCACTAGGTATTGATGTCTTTTTTCTAACAAAGAAATTAAAATTGAATTTTGATATATATAGAACAAGTTATGTGTTCAAACGTACACCTATATCTAAATTATAATTAGTCAGATTTCAAAATTTAATAAAATGAAAAATATTCAACATATCGCTATCAAACCAACTGCATGCCCTGGGTATTGATGTTACAAACCAAAATTCAAAAGAATTAAGTTTTTGTTATTTATAAAAAAAAAGTTATGAGTTTAGGGATGCACATCATTCTTAAAAAATGTTGCTTGTTGTAAAAAACTACTTTTTGAGGGAGATGGAAAAATAAATAAAATTGTATTAAATTTTTTTAAAAAATATATATTTAGAATCTACAAACAAGATGTTACAAATCACTAGTTTACATCATTTTCAAATTCTTAACGGTTTAAAAGTTATAGGTGTCAGAAAGTGAAGTTTTTTTTCAAAATGTTCATCTAAGTGTCAAAGTTGGTTAAAAAGTGGGAACCAGTATTGTGAGTTCACCCCTAAACTAATGAGATTTATGAAAGCAACCATGTTAACTACAATAATAGAAAGATGCAGAAGTAAAACTAAAACACAAACCACATATCTGATAGAGGAATTTTGGTGTCCAGCTAATACCAAAAATTGGGCCTGATTGAGCAGGACCAAGGCATTGGGTGCCCTAGTCCTTGTTACTGAACTGAGTTGAGAATTTGGAATCTGCAAATTGAAGTCCTCGAAATCTGAACTGCCAAAACCTATCATTGAATGCTGAGGACCAAGGCGCTAGGCATTCTGGTCCAGGACCAAAGTGTTGGGCGCTCTAGTCCTAGAGATCTGAGACCTACTTTTGGAACTGGATTTGGATCTGGATATGTCTCTATTGATTCTGGCTTCTCAAAAGTTTACAGCTCTATTGAAAACCTACAAATGTACTAGCAAGCTGGAAAAGGTGTATGGGTGGCTATATAGGCTTTTTCTTAATCAAACCCCTTGTTTTAGTGATTTGCACCTCCACAAATAGCCAATAAAGTGTTGAAAATTGTGTGTGCCTTATAATCTCATGTGTTTGTAAGATCTTGACAGGCTAAAATGCAAAACTAGAGTTCTACCCTACGCTTGCAGTAAAAACCCTAAATGAATATAATGTAAATGCTTTAAACCACAAATGAAATATGGATCTAAAGCAATAATATAAATTAAAAAATAAATGATGTCTAGATCTGAAAACTCACATAGAGATATGCAAATAATATGAAACCATACCAAACCCCAAGGAAGAGTTACAAGCCAATCAACAGTGGGTGATCTCCTTATTATTCTTTAATATCTCCTAAGCTTCCATGGATGTTGAAAAAGGTTGATGAAGACTTGATGAATGATGAATTTGTTGATTGTAGACTTTACATAAAACCTGCACTTTCACTTCATAAGAGTCTCCTTCAATTGCTAATGAATGGATCCTTCAAATGAGGAAAGAAAAGGTTATGTATATGAAACCCTAACTTTAATTTTAATCATAGATCGACCTAGAATTGATAAAATTCCACACAAAGAGGGATTTGAACATTATAATACCACCAAATTGAGATCCCGAAATTCAGGGAGAAAAGGTTAGGACCAATGTGATTCGCATCGGTCCGATCAACTTTTTGCCAAATTTTTAGGGATGCAAAATATTGTGATTACAAAGTCAAATCCAACTCGATGCGTCAATCCAATGTGTTTAGATATACGAAAATAAACCTTGAAGGTCGAAATAGGACTTTATTAAGATTTAATTTAATTAATTAAGGATGATAAAATAAAAAGGGACACACTTAGGGGTAAGGGCCCAATTTTATTATGTGTGGAATGATAAGAGAGGATTTCAAATATATATAAATTAATAATTAAATTCTCAAAGGAATTTTAAAATGCAACACACTAAGGCGGGTGCTAACCTAAGTGTGAAATTTTACAACCCTAATCAAGGATGTACAAGTTACAATGCTACACTGCCCTTTCTACATGAACTCACAAAATCGCCATCCTTTCTTTCTTGAGCAACATTAAGAAAACAAAAAACTAGTTCTCTACCCATGTAAAGAAGGAGAAGACAAAATCTAAAGGTGGACATTCGGCGAACAAAGAGAAAAAGAGAGAGCAGGAAGCAATATTTCTAATGTTGAAAACAAATACACACCTCTTAAAAAGCCTAAAATTAATGTGAACAATAAAAAATAATTTTGAACATTTTATCAGTTTAAAACCCTTGATTATGAACATTGTATTAGTTCAAAGCCCTTGTCAAATCATAGAGAAGTCTATTACTTCGAAGCATATGAATATTGGACTTGAGTTGGTGAATGGTGATAAGATATGCTATATAATGGAGATTATATAGCCTGCAACCAATCAATGGTGTCAAAAGAGCTCTATTAAAAATTTGAAAAGATTTTTGAAGGGAAATTTTGCATAAGAAAATGTGCCTTTTTATGGGAGCCTATTCAGAAGCATAAATGGGTGCATGTAGATGTTGAAAGGCTGCATGTGAAGAATTAAGTGATAATGAGATTTAATTTTATAATAGTCTTTTGTGGTTTATGAAGCCTATTATATAAAACTAATTGAATATCAGGTTAGATGAAAAAAATATAATACTTATAGTAGACTACTCAAAGAATGGAGATGGGAATTTGAAGAATCCACAGTAATTTTCTTCACTTTGCCCATTTCCTTATGTATGTTGATACTCATAGGAAATAGTTCAATGTTATTGTACTCCTGGATCATCTCAAATAATAGAGCATGTCTATAAACACTGCATTTATTTTATGTCTCTAAAAATCATTTCAGTAAATAGTAGAAATTAAAGAGGTGCAGAAATACAAGGGAAAAGAAGAAGAATGTGAACAACTAGTGATATTTAGGGGGAACAATGCACATGGTAGCAAAAACCCAAAGGGATTGCGACTGTAATGGGTCATGTTCAACGTATGACGAGCATGCTCAACATCATATGTGTCTCCAACCACTTGCAACTGCTTGGAGATTCAAAACTAATTTGATAAAATAAATACTCATCAGGCATGTCTTCCATACTAGACGATCTTTTAAGCTTGTAGTCTCGAAATTTGTTTTCTTGTCAAAATCCCTTCAAGCTCCCACATAGAACCAATGTGTTTGCCCAATTTATATAATAAGTTGCATCTTCTTCCTAAGGATATTGTAATTATGCTTCCTTTTTTGCACTAAAAGAGGTGGAATACATGACAGTTTTTTTTGTTCCCCTAAGCTAGGCCTGCACAACATTTTGAATGCTCATTAAAATCAATAATAAAACAAACTGCAGATTGGGCGTCAATCTCCCTATAGCTATTCCTACTGTTGTAATCTATAGAAGAAGCCTAAATTCTCTAATCTAAAAGAGCAATTTGGACATTCAGAAGAAGATGTTCGAGGGAATCCTGAATTATATTATCTAACAGAGTAGTCTGTGCCTGTAATAGAATGGTTTCCAACCATAGATTTTCACACTTCCTCTTTTCTCATAGAATTGCTCGTGTTGTTTTGAGTGAAAGAGGCAAGTGAAGGAGTGAAAGAATTAGATTCCTAGCTGCATTCTAACCCTTCTCTCTTATTAGTACTTGTCGTTAGGCAATACTATTGTAATGAGTTTTTTGTTTTTCCAGCTAACTAGTTATTAAAAAAGTTAATGTGAACCAATCACGAACAAGTTTTAACTTTTAATTTTTTCAATCTTTTTATTTACGAGAGCCTAGTTGTACAAATTTTAACATTATAAATTTCGAAAATTATTTTTCTATACACTTATTGGCTAAATACAATTTAGGTGTTATAGAGCAGATTTCTATTTCTAGGAAATCCAAAATAAATGGATTTAGTGGCAACTATATAGCCAAAAATATAGGTAAATTTAGGGAAAGTTTGATGTCCATTTCCTTAAACTTTCCAAAGGCGAATAGATTATGATAGAAAATGTCTCACGCTCCCTAAAAAGTCTCACGTGTTTGGGCCAAATTTAATGTACATTCTTTATTCACTTTAAGAAATGACATTTCATTTAGCGTCTTTACTAAAATTTAATCGATATTATTACTTGATTCTTTTTCCTTAATTTTTGAATTTAACTTTAACTTTATTTAGTCCTTGGCAACAGATGTCTTATGCTTGAAAGTTTAACATCGAAAAGTTTTAGCTAAAAATAATTTTTCTGTAGCGCGAGAAAATTTAGTGGTGATTTCCAGTTTTTTTTAATTATATATTTTGGTATCTGTTTTTTTTTTTAATTAAAGTTTGTGTTAACATGATGAGGAGGGGTCACTAAATAGAGTACTACCAACGAACAATTAAAATGTGTATATATTTTATCATTAATTTTATTTAGTTGTTTGTCACTTATAAATAATATATATTATAAACAAAAATTTATAAAAAAGTATTTGGAATATAGATTGATTTTAATATTTAATAAGATTTTGTCAAAATTATTAATTGTTTATTGTATATATATTAATAAAACTATTAATTGTTTAATTAAGTGATTTTTTTAAAATTGCTATTATTATTATTCTTCATTAAAATATCTTATTTTTTATTTATATTTGACATTATAAATAACATTAAATTTTTACACTATAATATATTTTGACATATTTTTGAATTTATCTCCAATATGTATATTTAAGAGAAAATTATGAAAAAAAAATACTTAATATTTATATTTTCATGATAATATAATAATACAAATTAAAGTAACAATATACTAACTATAATTTAATAATATAAAAATGATAATATACTAATAATAATTTAATAATAATATAAAATAGTATATTAATAACAATGCATTTTTAATTATTACAATAGAAAATTGTTTATTATATAATTATCTTTTATGATATACTATCTTATATTATTTTTATTGTAAATTCATGTTCTTGTTTTTCTTATTATAATAATTAAAAAAGTTTAATTAAAAATATTAGGGTTAGAGTTAATAATAGAGTTCAATTAGGAATTGGAGTTGGTGTTCCTAAGATTTAAAATGGGATTATAGGGTTAGGGTTTAATTATATTAAGGTTATGGTTAATATTATGATTAGAGTTAATGCAGCTAAGATGTAATTACATATTTTCTTGACCAACAAAACCTTCACATACCATAATTAAAATATAGTTATTAATGTGTTATTTACAAAATATTTTATAATTATATATTTAAAACAACACAATTGTAAAAAGATAAATAATATAAAATAAATTAAATTAAATTAAACAATATACTAGCTACAATTAATAAATTTCTATTTCAACTACAAATTAACAAGAAAGATAAATAATATAAAATAAATTAAATCAAGGCAAGTATTCGCCACTATGTGGCACTTGTTTTTATTTTTTAATTACATTGATTAGAATATGTTTCCTTTGGGGTTTATTTTTTTATTTGAAGACCAGATTTACATAGTTCTTAAATCAAAAAGTGTATATCAATATATACAAATGGGTAGCTTGTAAACTTATCATTAAACTAAACAACAAATAGTTAGTGACCTTCCATTAAGATTTCAATGGAATCCCTAGTATAGAATAATTGTTTTTCTTATCATTGGACTATTTAAGAACCTTTTAAATTCATTGTTTAACTTTAAATGTACAGCGAAATTAAGGTAAAATGTTAATTTATAGAAAATGAAAATATAGAATTGACATATTGAATATAGAACTATAAATGGAAAAAGAAAAGAATTTGGGATCAGAGAAAAGATATTGATTTGTATAAAGTAATAAATCATTCTTGAATTTTTCTTATACTCTTTTGAATATGAGCATTCTATCAAAAAATTACAAAATAATAAAAAGTATATAATGAGTAGCTTATTTCACACAATTAAAATAGATACAAAATTATGAGAACCTTTTGTATTCTAAGAAAATGGAAACATAAATAAAGGTGGGGGAGATTTCACCTATTCAAAAAGAGGTGTGAAAACTCTACACAACAAAAAAAAATGCAATAATTATTAATGAGATGCGATAAAAGTTCCACACAATGTGTCATGCAATAAAAATACACTCAATGCGGCCATGTAGTGCAATATTAATCCACATATTGTAATAATAAGCTTTGATAACCTTTGTGTTATGTGAGATTACTATCATTGCAGAATAATACAATTCTTCTTCGCTAAGGCATTGAGTTTCTACCTAGCACAAGATAATATATAAAACCTTAGTCATAAAGAAGTATTAAAGTGACAATCTATGACCCCCTACAATTAGTTAGATGCAAAGTATGCAAGGAATTGGAGGGGAGAGAAATTATTAATGAAAGCAATAAGCTAATTGATTAAGATGGAGGCATATAACCATGAAGAAGGCACATGATACCTGAGTGTAATTTCAAATAACAAAATAGCTCTAGAAGAATGATACATAATTTTTAACGTATAAATGACAATATAGTGGTAACAAAGCTAATGGCATGATAATGTTTTTATGATCATAACATACTAAAGAAAAAGGTGATGAAGAAATTTGGATCATAAAGTAAAGCTTTGATAAACATGAAATCATACATGAATAGATATGACAAGGCTCGTGTAATATCTAATCGTAAGATAAAAACGTGTAGGCATGATAAGGATTGCCGAAATATAGGACATGAAAATGATAAGAAGCATACAATTGTAATCATAGTAAAGATTGTAGTATAACATAACATTGAAGTAGCATCAAAATCATGGAATATATGAAACAAGGCAACATCATAAATCATGTAAAATTGTTAAATAGAAATAAACATGTGCAAAATCAAGTTATAATGTGGAATAGAAAAAAGTAGAGGAACCTAAAAGTACGTGAAGTCTAAGGAAAAAAATATATGGCAATCATAGAGCGCCAAAAACTAAAGTTTACTTTTATTTTAGCTTAATTTTACATAAACCCAATATACAAATTGAAGAGCCAAATTAGGATATGTGATGAATAATTTAGCTCATATTTTTAAAAATTATGTACCACTAAGAGATACCCAATTTTATATTTTCAATATTTAGTAATAATTACTTAGATTGATAAAATTGCTACCTATTAATGTGGACTAAAAAGTTATCCACTCAAGATACTTGAGAATGTTTGTTATATTTCACACCAATAATTTAACCAGTTTAAAAATTCAATATTATTATATTTTAATATTATAACATAGATTTGTCCTATGATGGCTTTTGATGATTCACCATCACATATTAGTTGAATGCAACTCTTCTTTTATTGAATTTAAATTTATATTCACAATATATTGTTCTAGAAATTGATGATTAAATTTTGAATAACACAATTTCCTATTTCAATTTGTTTGGATTTTATTTTAGCTTTAAATAAAAACTGTAGAAAGTTATATGATGCACTTTTTTAGTATATAAAATACATGTCTCTCTAACTTCTTCAAAACCTTGAAAGTTATATGATGCACTGTATAGTATATAAAATGTGCATCTCTCTAACTTCTTCAAAACTTTGAACATGCAAACTATAAAAAAATCCCCCATGCAATTCATCCTAATTTAAAGATCAAACCAATTAAAATCTCAAATTAACATGCCATAATCATTTTTTAAAATTCTTTTATAAAATTCTTCACTTCTCTATTAACTCAATGTTAATTTAAAAAATTACAAGACATTACAATATAAATTAAAAACAATATAATCATTGCACCTCCATTACAACCTTGGTGTAAATTGTCAAGTTGATAATCAAACAAAATATATCACCATATAGCATGAATCAAAATTCATAGAGATGATAGTTTGAAGACAAATCAACCTCCAAGACTATATTTCAAAATTGTATAAACAAAAATACTATTCTATATACAAGATATTATAAATTAAATTTATATATCTTCTATGCATATAAAATTAAACTCTTTATTAACTTGTATATAATTTTCTATTGACATAACCCTTGCACTTCATTTCGATGCACTTGAACTTGACTTCTTGACATCACTAATGCAAATTTATATGATTATTATAAGCATCTCATATGGCATTACACCCCACTCTTGTGGTTTAGGCTTTGTTAGAACCCCTAATGAAGCTATGTTTGTTGTTCAGTAAACTTATGGGAACTTATGGGAAACCAAACATTCAAGACACTATGATAGCCATGTAAGTCAGATTGTAGCCAAGTTAGATTAATTAGTTACCATATGAAATACAATTGATGGCTAGATGGCTTAAAAAGTCCTTAAAAAGTCCTTGAAACTAACAAGGGATTTTCTTTGTTTTCTGATGCATGTTTTATCATAGTTTCACAATGTTTAGGTTCAGGGAGGATCAGGGACCAAGGGCCTAGGTTTGGGTTAAAAGAGATGACATAAGAATGATAATGCAAATATATATGGTACTTTAAAAATTAGTTTAAAAAAAATGTATAACGAATAATATTTGAAAATGTAAAATATTAGTAACCTAACACATTACATTGACCAATGAAAATGTTAATATCGAATTATTATATAAAAATTATCATGCCCATTGAAACTTCAAAATACAATTGGCATCACTTGAACTATAGATTCCTTCAGGCCAATCTCCTCCAAAATAATATAACAGATATTGTGAATAAAGCTTTCTTATTTGCATGATCTCTATATCTGTTAATGAGAGATTTTTATGTCTATATCTGTTATAGAGATTTTTATCTACTACTCTCACTTGAACTTGATGGAACAATGATGATGTTTGTCCAAGTTGGTTATGTTGCAATGTTGCACATGCCGAGCCTGCCTCATTTTTGTGTGACAGTCCAGAATCCATTCCATATGCAGGTGCATTCTCCACATCTAACATTTCCAAATGACTGTTGGCCCGCTCAGAATTATCTCCAACTACTAAGGCATTCTTAAGAAAGCTTTCATTAGTTATTGCTTTTCAAGGTTGCATGGGTACGGGGGTATTCGGAGACGTTGGAGACTGGTACCGGTACCAGTACGGCTATTTTTTCAAAAAAGGAGACGGGGGTATTTGGAGACATCAATTTTTTTTAAATATAATTTAATAATTTATAGAAAATCTGAAAATATAAAGGCATTGAACTTTCAAAACAAGAATTAACATTCACTTTGAAGTTTAAGTACACAAATGTGAAATGAGTCGATTCAAAATGTCATACAAATGTCTGAAAATGGGGCTCACGTCGGTGGTTTTTGCTTCTGCCCATGCATCGTGTCAAACTTTTTGACTTTTGCACATGTTATTTAGGGTGGAGACGGGAGGGTTCGTTGACATGGAGTCTCCTATGTGTAGAAACGTCTCCTGACAGGTCTCCGGTACGGGAGACGCGTACCAGTCTCCGGTACGCGTTCTAGGGGGTTGGGTATGAGTACCCATGCAACATAGTTGCTTTTGTTTCAGACCTCGCATCCTTGCTATATTGATTAGGTTGTTTCAACGCATTAATCCTATCACTTTGCACACGAATTTGAGGCTCGGAGGTAGATTCACCTGAAACAGGTTCTACGGCATTAGTGATTTCATTAGTAACACATTATATGGCTACAACAATTTGACTACAACAATTTATTTGCGGTTAGCTAAAGAGCTGCTCATTTTTTTGCTATCCTCTACAGCTTACCAAGTTCTGTTTTAATTGCTTGAAATGCTTCAAAGGCAGCCTTTGCTTCCGCTTCCCTCTTACTCTTTGTTTTACCTCCAACGTAAGAGACCCCATTTATCTCCACCATTGAAGTAAAGGTTGGAGAATGAGCAGCTCCTGTCATGGTAGTGGAAAACATGGGAGGGACCTGGCTCATACCCACCCTTACAAGAAGCTCAGAAAGAAGTCCTTTCCCTATCGTCTCCTGCTTATTTGTCAGGAACAAATGACCAGGTTATTTAACATACTCCATATTTAACATCATAACCTAAGTCACCAGGTTCGAATTTGAATTCGAAGTTCGACAATTTTGAAATTCGAATGAAGTTTGATGAGGGAAAAATTCGAAATGTATAAAATTCGAATTAAGTTCGCCATATGTATAAATATGCCAGATATATTCTATAAAACAACCAATCTTTCATATGGGGGATGGTTCCATATGAATTGCCAATAAGGTTTATTGTAAGTAACATCTTTATCTCATCTTATGAGAATAACAGAATCACCAAATACTGGAATACCTCACTGATTGGGTAATCAATTATCATCTTCAGCATTTTTTTTCTCATCCTAATTGAAGGTTCTAACAGACATAAATATCCTGAAGAAAGAACGGGTTAATGGGTTTTAATCAAAGAAAAGAAGATGTGTTTAAAAAATATTAACAGAAGAAGAAGGCCAAAAATTTATTAAAATAAATAAATAAATTTTGTTTTGACGTTTGGCAAATTTTAACGAATTGTTTTTTGTTTTTTTTTGTTCGACGAATTTCGGCCGAACCTGGTGACTTAGATCATAACGATTGCAAATAAAATGAACAATATCTGTCACAAACGGATCGCCACGTTTATTCACCAATAATCTGGAGACCACCATATGTGTTGAATAATTTCCTGATCTCATCACCATCTAGGAAATGCATAAACAGAATCGAGCTATTTATGCCCGTAGTATCATTAGCTTATGCACAAATACAACAGATGCCCATCTCTGCTATACATCTTGCAATTAGTGAAAAATGGTTTTTTTATTAGTCATATTTTTTTAAACATGTTATCAACATGACACAAATAGAATACCTAAGAGCCAATCACATAAAACACAAGACGGTGCCTTCCATACCCAATAGTTAAAAAGTAATAATAAACACCGTGCAGTGCATATCAGATCGAGATGTGATGTCCATGTCGAAACAGGTTCACCAAAACCAGGGCATATCACCTCATGCATCAAGAGAATACATAAAGAGTTCGAGATGGTGTAATCTTTCTGTATTTTCAGAACAAGCCCTGTTTATGACTAATGAACCAACGAGGTCTCGGAGTTCATCACAGTTGAATTGAGAAAACCCCGGCCAAGTAATATAGGAATTCAGCTCTCACTTGAGATTTGCCTTGAAAATACAAAATGGATATCAGTCAAGTGGATCTAGTTGTTTTATATGCATGTAACTCTCTAATTTTACGTTTTGAAACACCACTGTTCACTATGGAATAATTAATAAATTTAATTTCAATTAAAAAACTATTAAATTTTTATTTTGTTAATTAGAAAAGAATTTTTGTGAAGATGGTCAGGCAATCATACTTACATTATTAGAAAAAGGAGAATCTTAAATTAAAACAGTAAGAAAAATCACAAAAAATACATGAATTTTATAGGAACATATTTTGCCAAAAGAGTTTGAATTTATGCTGGCAGCACCAACTAAGAAAAATCCAACGTTCTTCGACAAAACCACTAGATTACAACCCTAAAATTCCATCTTAACCCCATTGATTATAAGGTAGACACTCTCTAAATTTCAACTGAAGGTGCAGCTGGGTGATTTCAAAGGCATTTTGCAAAATACATATCTGACAACTTCTACCACTTTTTATGAATTCTTCTTAAAACATTTCGGTGCAGAGCTGCCTGATAATCAAGAGGATTCCGTCTTGTAAATTTAGAAGGAACACGTGTTGTTTGGCAATAAATACAAAGCAGTTAACAGATCAAAGGCAATCCAGCCTATAGTGCATTTATGAATTATAAGGAAAACATCATCTAAAATTTATGAAACACAGAAATCAGTAACCCATTACGCTTTTTTCTCATACCGCTAAGAAAAATAAGATTAATTTTGTTGATCACGTTGTTCAATCCATGCTAAGTCAATTACATATATTCAAAAACAAGTTCAGTGTAGCATTGTTAAAATAGGTCCTCAATTGAGTCGGTATTATGAAACACATAAAGCAATCTTTAATGGTCAAAACTAATCACAATAGTCTCAAACACTTTATGAACCAAAAGGACTTGAACGAAAGACAACAGAAGTGGGTGAGTAATCTACAAGCTTACGATTTTGACATTGAGTATGTCAAGGCAAAAACAACATTGTAGTGGATGCCCTATTAAGAAGGCATGATGTAGCCATGACCACTTCTTGTAGGGATGACATTTTGAGTTGAAGTAGCCATGATGTTGGATGTGAAAGTAGGAATACTAGTCATAGGATTAGTCAAAGGAATGGCTGAAGGTAGATTTAAATGATAACAAAGGTAGAATTAGATTTTGATAGATTTGTATATTTTTTTTTTTTAGATATTACCAACTTTACGAGAGCATGGCACTAGGTCATTTTTTATGATACTATGAAGCTAGTTTGCCTAATAAAGAAACACACCATAGTTTGGATTTTGAAAACTTAGCCGGCCCATCAACCAAAAATAAAGCCTGCATGTGGATTTCCCCAGCAGCATTTCTGGATTAAAATATTAAAAGCACTTCACAGCATTCCAGTTAAAAAAGAAAAAAGAAGCATTATAATAATTACAGTATATGAGTGCAAAAATGAAATTCGAAAAAAATTGATTATTTCAGTATAATGGGTAATTGAAAAAATAAAACAAGGAATACCAGAGCATTTGAGAAAATGACAAAAGCTTCATGAATTACAAAGCACACTGAAATGTCTATATAAACTCAACTGAAACTGACAGAGTAATCGAATATTCATAAAAACTCAAGCAAAAACGACTACAACATACAGGTCTAAAGAAAAAACTCGAAAAAGCCATTTGAAGAAAATCTACTGAGGCATTTGGATTTTGAAAAATATTTTAAAGATAACACATTAATATATGTCTTAACATTTGGGTTCTTCCAAAAACACATCACACTTACTTCAAATTGGTAATCGGAAACCTTTCTGGTGAAATCATCTACAGCAGCCTTGGCAGCAGACTATTCTGCTTCTTTCTTGCGAGAGTGACCAGAAGTGGATTGATATCTGACCCCGTTCACAGTCACAAAAGACCTAAATCGAGGAAAATGGTCTAAACCCTCAGTCAGAGTCTCATAAACAGGCAATGGAAGAGGTTTTTTCATAGTATATTCCTGCAACCTATTCTTGTAATTTATGATTCCACCTACATTTGCCATAGTTGATGATAGGAAAAGAACACAATTCCCTAAAATCCCAAACCCCTGAATCAGAAAAGGAAAACCCAAATTCAAAACACTCCACTGAAAAATGAAGACCAGAGCGGACGTTGTACGGTGGAAACCGAATACGTGCATTTATAAGCATTGAGGGATGAGAGCAACTTAACCTTTCCATTAAATGAGCCTCTGCGATTTACACCTTAGAAATGTGCGAGTTATGATTGCAAAAATGGCCTAAATAGCTTTTTGGGAAGAAGGATAAAATATCAAACATACCTTGTATAAATTTTCAAATATATTTTGGGTATCTTTTTTGGGTTTTTGCCGCAATATCATTGCAAATTTGCAGGGAGTGAAGGATAATCATTCCCGCGCACTGTATTGCATTAAATATCGATTAAATTTGAAGTATATTCGTGAGTACCTCCTTAGAGCAGTAAACGTGGCAGCAATTTGAGCTGCAAAACGATCAATACAGATCTGAAAGGCTCGCCCATCAAAATTTATCTCACACATCCATCTCATGCGACATGCCGTCCTGCAGTCCAGAGAATGAAAGTAGATTTGACATAAGGCAGATTTCACACACCCTAAATCTTACGAAATAAATTCTGGAGTAACGGAAGCCGACATCCATATATTTAATTAAAAATTATGTGGAAGGCAATCCAGTTCAACTGTTCAAAGCTTATGAGAGGTGTGCAAAATGCAAAACTTATAATGGTCAAGGTGGACTTCGTAAACAGAGTTTTATTTTTTATTTATAGTGTGCTGGAGTTTGATATTGGGAACTGTCTTATTAAGATGAAATCTGATCATGCATCTTTACTTGTTAAATTGGGCTTTGCTCTAATTAGTCTACACAATAAACAAGTTCATTGCATGAGAGGAAAACCTTCCCATTGGCAAAATCTTCATGAATCAAGAAAATAGAGAAATATTCATTGCTAAACAACGGTTTCATGTTATAAAAAAATAACATAGCATATAAAATGATCAATGAGATAGGTGGTGATGTTTATAGTAGTTTGTTGATTCCAATAATTCACAAGGCATTAAGTGCATGCAAAAGGTTTCACTAAAGGCTATAAATACTTTTTCGACAAACCTATGGTATGATGAAGAATATAAGACAACCAAGAGATCTCTAAAAGAGAGTGAATTGAACAAAGAAAATAAGAAATATGAAAATTTGGAACAATTAAAAAAAAAAAAAAAAAAAGTAAATGCAAGAAGAAAGGAATTAATCTCTCTTGGAAAACACAATCCAAAAGGATTTTGGAAGGATCTACAACAAAGGAGAAAGCAGATTGAAAACAATATTGTAGATGTCCAATGGTTAGAGTATACAAGGCTTCTTTATGAGCGAATACACAAGAAAGACTCGTCCCCCACAATGGATGATTGATGCAACCATGGTTCAAAGGGTTCTCAACAAGAACAATCCAGATCATGTAGCGAGAGTAACACCACAGAAGCACCAACACAGAATAGAGAAAATGCAAGATCAGACATCCGCAATATCATGGATTCATAATAATTTAGCCGGCAACATGCAGACAAACATGTAGGCTTACAGACCTAGTTACATAATACATTCCAGATTACCATCCATTTGGACCTCCAAGGGGTGTTCTAATTACAAATCAAGAAACGATATCCTCATATCTCTTCCCTGTCTCCCAAAGAATCAAATACAACAATATATTTAGCATCCAAAACACATCTGAGTCGGCCATAAGAGATTACATTCTCTAAGACAAGAAAATGAAACATGTAAAATAGGTTGAACCCAAAGTGTGAAGATCTCCTCTGTCAAGGACAATAATGAAGTGCAGACCACAAGAAAAGTCGACCAAGGGCCTGGGAACATCATGTGGTGCCAATTAGATCCACAAGTCAAGAAAACACTCCACAAGAGAAGAAATCTCCAACTAGCCGATAAGCTCAAACTGCTCTAGGAACCAAGAAACGGACAATCCGGAAGCGATAATTTGCCAGAAAAGGATCCAAATGAATTGAAAATATAGAACAAGGAACATGAACAAGTCTAGAAGCCAAAAATGTGATCTGCAATGAAAAATGAACAACTACAGGAGAATGTTGAAAGAAAGACTGAAACTGCAACACAAATTGAATAGGAACAAAAACTGAAAACAAATATTTTTGGTTGATGCAAGATTGCTCATCGACCGGGGATGCTCCTGCATCAGACACCTCGGGTAGAAAAAGATGTTCCATGAGAGGAAACTCATGAACATCGAAAAGGATTTGGGATATAGATCCCATGCTCATTTCTGATCCAAATGTCTTCTTTGTCTACAAATTTCTTTCTCCTTACCTCTTCTTGTACCTCAACTAGATTCTCCAACTTCTTCTTCTCTTCTCCTCTCTTTCCTTGCTACATACCTGCACACTATCTCCTACCACCACTCTCTTTCTTCTGCAAATCTGATTTATTTCTTCCACAAGAATTCATCTTATCTGCCACCATAACTCTAACATTACCGCCATCTGGTACCACCTTGAGCTATCAGACCCATCAACAAGGTCCTTCTTCAAATCCATGTCATCTTCTACATCCTGATTCTCAGCATAACAACTCTCCACAAAACTCAAGTTATCCACTTCCTTCTCCTTCTCCTTCTCCTTCAAAGAAGCCAAAGTAAACTTTTGCCCATCCTTCTCAATAGTGATCAAGTTTCTTCTACAATCATAGGTAGTTCCTCTATCAAACGGTCAAGGTCTACCTAGCAAAACATGACAAGCACTCATAGACACAACATCACACAAGACTTCATCTTTGTAAGGTCCATTATTAAAATTCACCATCACTTCTCTCTCACCTCTTTCGCGTGATCATCTTTCAACCAACTCACCTTATAAGGACAAGGATGCTCAAGCCTCTTCAAACCAAGCTTCTCTACCATCTCCTCAGATACCAGATTATCAACACTTCCACTATCCACAATAACCTTACAACACTTACCTCCTGATTTGGATACAGTTTGGAAAAAATTCTTCAGGTTTGTGTAGGTTTGGTCTACTCTCTGCTCTGCTCCACCAAGACTTTTCTAAACATAAGGGATTCTCTTTGTTTTGGTTCTACCACACTCTCATCTGTAGCTCCAATTTCCTAGTCCTCACTTGCCATGAAATTCCTTGCCATTCCTTTCTTACTAGTTCCCTAAGCATACTCATAAGATCTATGTCCAGTTTCTCCACACTTGAAACATTTACCCAAGAATTCCCTACTGCTACTACCATTTCCTTTTCTTTGTCTTCTGTTTTAGTTCTTTACTCCAATTAGATTTGGATTCTTCTTTAGTAGTCTTCTTCTCCATATTGCCACTCATATGCCCTCTATTCGTTGCATATCTCTCTATTTCTCTAGGGTTATTCTGTTGTCTTCTTTTCACTATACCTTCTGTCTTCAAAGCATATCAGTAAGCCTCCTCAACTATATAAATCTTCAACATACTTATCTCATCCTGAATGTTAAATCCAAGCCTATTTATGTATCTATCCACATTCTCCCTATCCATCTCTCGATGTCCAGATCCGATCATCATCTTGTAGAATTCCCCAGTATACTTTTTCACACTCATGTCCCTCTGCTTCAAGTTTTGCAACTTCTTGAACAATTCCAACTCATAGTCTCTTGGAATGAATTTAGCCTTCAATCTTGCAATCATCTTCCTCCACTGAGTGATTTTCATCTCACCATTCTCCATTCTATCCCTCTACAACTCTCTCCACCATAAAGCAAAATGCCCTTTCAACTTAGTTTGTGCTAACCCAACCCTCTGTGGATCTTTAATATCTTCAAACTCAAAGTAGTCCTTCAACTCTCCAATCCAATCTATCAAGTCTTCTGAATTCAATGTACTTGAAAAGTTAGAAACCTCAACTTTATGAATTTTACTCACTTGTGCCATCGCTCTAAGAAATCTATCTTCTCCCTCATCTATTGATTCTTCAACCTCTTCGACCTCCAACTCTTCCACTGCCTCTTCATACACTTCCTCTAATTATGGATTCCTCTACAAACCAACCAGTGCGTTTCGGATCTCATTCCTCATCTCAATTCTGAAATCCTCCATCATCTGCTCTACCCTTCTAAGGTTCATCCTTCTCGGTGGCATCTCCTCCTTTTATCTAGTGCAACTGCCTCAGCTTGATGGTCTGACTACAAAGTTCCAATTGCCTCATTGTCAAAGATCTATTGAACACACTTGCAACATGCCTCAAATTGATGATCTATTCACCCAAAGGAGTGCCTCAAGGCTCACAACCAACTCTGATACCATCTGATGCAACCATGGTCTGGAGGGTCCTCAAGGAGAAAAATCCAGATCATGTAGCAAGAGTAACACCATGGAAGCACCAACACAGAATAGAGAAAATCCAAGATCGGACATCCGCAATATCATGGATTCATCATAAATTAGCCAACAACATGCGGGCAAACATGCAGCCTTACATGCCTAGTTACAAAATACATTCTAGATTACCATCCATTTGGACCTCCAAGGGGTGTTCTAATTACAAATCAAGAATCAATATCCTCATATCTCTTCCCTATCTCCTAAAGAATTAAATACAACAATATATATAGCATCTAAAACACATCCAGGTCGGCCACAAAAGATTACATTCTCCAAGACAGGAAAATGAAACGTGTAAATAGGTCAGACCCAAAGTGTGAAGATCTCCTCTGCCAAGGACAAGAATGCAGTGTCGACCACCAAGGAAAGTCGGCCAAGGACCTGGGAACATCATGTGTGGTGCCAATTAGACCCGCAAGTCAAGAAAACGCTTTGCAAGAGAAGAAATCTCCAACTAGCTGATAAGCTCAAACTGCTTCGGGAACCAAGAAACAGACAATCCAGAAGCTAATAACTTGTCAGAAATCGTCCAAATGAATTGAAAATCTAGAAGAAGGAACAAGAAAAACTCTGGAAGCCAAAAATATGATCTGCAATGGAAAATGAACAAATACTAAAGAATGTTGAATGAAACACAAAAACTGCAACACAGACTGAACAAGAACAAAACTAAAAACAAATATTTTTGGTTGATGCAAGATTGTTCATTGACTAGGGATGCTCCTGCATCAATGATATCATAAAGGAATAAATAATTTAGTAAGCAGTAAAGTAGAGGACATATATGGGCTTCAAACTGAATTTTTAATATGGGGAGTTGAGCCTCTTGCCCCTCACATAAAAGGTATTTTCAATGGTGTCATTTAGGATGACTTTTTGATGGAGTGGACTATCAATGTAGTCATTCTTCTCTTTAAGAGTGGGGATATCAACAAGCCATCTAACTATTGCACTATTATGGTCAGTTACCCCCTTGTTGGCAAACTTTTTAGGAGCATAATAGAACGCAAAATCAGTAGTTGAGCAAAAGGCGAAAGAAAAAGAGCAAAAGAGTACACAAATTTTAGGCCTAAACACTCTACCATTTATCATTTCATCACCCTTAGACATTTGATAGAAAAATATGGTCCACAATCCAGGAGAAGAAACCTATTGCTGTTTTGTGGACATTAAGAAAGCCTTTGGCATGGTGCCTAGAGACAAATTATGAAACACAATGGAAGAATTGGGTATCTCGGATGTAAATAGAGAAACCGTACATAGAATTTATGAGTAGGTTAGAGATAAAATCAAGAACAAGTGAAGGAATGTCAAAATGTTTTGGTAGTGACATTGGTGTCAAACAAGAATGTATTATATCCCCCACTTTGTTTGGTCTATACATTGATAATTGGAAGACTATTTAAGCAAAACAAATGTAGAAGGTGTCCAACTGACATCTATGTGGTGTAGTTGCTTTTGTATGTTGATGATCTTATCCTAATTTCAAAAAGGATTAAGAGAACACTTTTGTCAAGAATCCAATCCATGCAAGTGAATATTACCAAGACTAAAATCATGATCTTCTCTTTAAGTAGAAAAGACAAACAAATTACCTTTTTTAAGGTAACCCGTTGGAAAAAGTGGAAGAAAACAAATATCTTGGGATTGACTTCCACTGTAAGCTTAGTTGGGAGAATTGTAGTATGAAGAGGATGCAAAGAGGATGGAAAGCCTCATACTTACTCCAAAATAGGTCCAAAAAAGCTAAACTTCGGGATTAAGAAACCAAGAAATCTCTAGTTTCACCCCTCTTCATGGCATTCACAATAATTTTCACTTTCAAGTTGAAATATGGTAATTATGCATGTGATAATTAGATTACATTAGAATGATGTTTTTAATTGTTCATATGTGTATCTAAGGCTTATGATATTTGATTAGTGTTTGTGTTTTATTGTAAATGATTATATATTATGTAATGGGCTAACTACAATTGTGGTTGCTAAGATGGTTGCGGGACAATCCACCTTGCCTTCCAAAATAGAGGGAGAGCATCACTGAAGAGAGGGATATAACTGTGATGAACAAGCAAGCTATGTCATTCAATTCTCCACACGTGCACATGTAGGTTCAATTTTGTCTTAAGGTCAAGTTTATTGATTGAGTTCCTTGTGTCACTTTAGGGAAAAGTGTCAATATGAACCTCTATTGACCCTACATGTCAAGATCTAGACCTATGCATTGGTTGGATTAACCTATGTATGTCGTCTTAATGTGCATGTGTACATATCATATACATATATACATATGTATATACATATACATATACATACACATACACATATGTTACATATGTATATATGTATTTGTATTTGTATGTGTACGTGTATGTGTATGTGTATGTGTATGTGTATGTATATGGATACATATACATGTATATGTACACGCACACACATATATGTATTATGTGTATGTGTATGTCTACACACACACAAACATATATATATATATATATATATATATATATATATGTATACACACACACACACATATGTATGGGTATGTGCACAAAGATGGTGGTCAGAAAAGTGGACACCACAAAAAAAACATGAAAAAACAAGCAACGCGTACGCAGTTATAAAATTTGAAATCATCACGTACGTGCTTAGGTCTGTTGTTCTCGAGCCTAAAAAAGGTAGCGCGTACGCGCTGCCTTTAGAAAAGTGAGCGCGTATGTGCTAATAAGCCTTAAAGGACTGCGTACGTGGTACCTGCCAAAAAAAGTTTTAAAAAAAAATTGGGTCTTATTTTCCCGTGACAACCACATTTTTTCCCCCATTTCCTCTGCCAAACTGCAAACAAGGTGCCTCATTTCTCCTCCAGACACTATGGATCAAGGTAAGTTTTTGTTAATTTTTGTCTTTCTTTCCCATTTGTTCAATTTGTTTTACATTTTGAATTTAATTTCATCAACTTTGATTAGGTTTTTTCATTTTTTGTTTCAAAAACTAGATTCTGATAATCCACAACAAGAACAACAAAATGCACCTCCTGAAAACACACAAGATACACCCCCAATTCCTCCTTTTGACTGCACACTTGAAACATAGGAGCAATTAATTAATTAGTTAGGGCAAAATACGTCTAAAATAAATAGACTGATTGATAAATTGAAAAACATCCGAACTTGAGCATCATAAATCCCTCGCCACTAGCCTAGAAACATTAGCTAGTGGTGCCATAGTTGTTTCCACACAAATTACAAAATGGGGAAACTTTAGGGATATGTATCATTAATACTATGCTGATGGGTTATCATACGAGGGAGTGAAAAACAAAAATATTAGTAAACAACAAATATGTGCCCTTTTTGTTGATCCTAAAACTAGTTAGTCGTTACCTCTTAATACAAAGAGGTTTCCCATATATTGGTGTACCAATGTGCAGATGAAAAATCTTTTTTGGCAGAGGTGGCAGATGGTCTTTGATGATCCACCTTGTAATAATTATGAGGTGCCATTGTATTTTTTGAGAAAAGTATAATGTGAGTTTGTGCTTAATGTGCGGCCAAACTATTTTGACATGAGAGAGTTCCATGGTAGAGGTGGCGGCTCTGCCCAAGATAGACCTGGAGCCCATAGACGAGTAGCCCCATAGAGTCGTCATCCCCTAGCACCCAAACCCAAGGTGCATCAAGCTATCCCAGTAGAGTTGAAAGAGTCGATCGAGCTACAAACTCTTCAGGCGGCCACATCATTGACTGGTGCCATCATCCAACATGGGACGTTGTCATCACACCCTATTGTACTGGATGATGAGCCATTAGTTGCTCCAGGTGGTGACAGAGGGCCCATTCAGTATATGTGTGTTAGTTGCTTGGGGATATGCTCAGGGATAGATGATGCAACTGGTGTAGATGGATCCACATCTCATCTGTGCATGATTTGTGGGAGTAGATGTTAGGCCTGCACGACTGAAGATTTCGCGTTGACAAATGAGTTGATGGACATGGTGTTTGCCCATCAACGATAGACACAAGTGTGTTGATTTGAATTCATAGCATTTTATTTATCAGTCACTTTAAATTTATAATTACATAAATGAATTTTATTTATACATCAATTTAAATTGAGACAAATAATATGCATTTCAAGATGCAGCAGCGGTATCCCATACTCCTCCCGCAGTTACTACAACTGCAACTTCGATGCTTGAGGTATAAATTTTGTAACATGTTCTGATTAATTAAAAAAACTTAGGTTTTCAGGACCCAAAACCTTTAACAAAGGATATTAAGATAAGACACCAAAAAGATTAGTGCTTAAGAATTGCATACAAAAAGATTGGCAAGAAGCTAGCGAACCGAAAGGACAACAAAACAAACAACAGCAAAGAAACAAAGAAGGTGCTACACCGTAATTTTCTTCAACAAGTCCTCTGCCTTAATCACCAGCTCATCATAAGTGGCCCTGACAACTTTAAGGTCTTCCAGATCCTTGTTAGGTTTTTTGTCCTTCTTTTTGCCTCTGGTACGGGTTCTGGGGCCTTGAGCTTCCCCTGTTCCTTCAATTTTTGGGTCAATGTCCAAGATTTCCTTTTCTTCATCCAGTTTGCTGATGAAAGTGTTGGTGTTGTTGGCTAAAATCTTCAAGATGCTTAGGCTTTGTTCAACAATGTTTTTCAGACACTTCTCAATTTTACCAATTTTGCTAATAGTTTCTGAGAGAGTGTGGTCGTTAGTGTCAGTGAGATTTTTCCTTTCCAACAAATCCTTCTCAGTTTTTTCAAACTTGGGGTTGAAAGCGTCTCTTATGTCTTCGGCTTTGGCAATGGTGCTTTTCAAGTCCTCTATGTAGTTGGCCATGGTCTTCCCTTCCCCAGTATTGATGGTTTCCAGGATCAAGATTCTATTATAGAGTTTTTTGTTTTCATCCATAACTTTCTTGTAACCATTAATAAGCCACTCCATAGTTTCCATGAAACCTTGCAAACCCTCAGGGGGAGGGTTAGAGGGGGGGTCAACTTTACCAGGGATTGCCTTTTGCTCTTTAGGGGTGTGCTGGGTGGTAGTTGTGTCAATTGCCTTAAGAGCCTCTTCCATGATCTCCTTTTCTAGATTCTGATCAGCTTCCAGGGCCCTTACCTGCTCGTGGTCTTCCAGTTCCTTAACAGTCTCCTCTTTCTTCTTGTGCATTTTCCTAGTCTAGGTGTGAGCTTTTGTCTTCTTCTTCAGCAACCCTTGAGGGTTCTCCTCCTCAGAGTCATCCGAAGTATCCTCTTTGGAAAAAATTCTAATTAGGGGTCTACCTTTAGGCTTTTTGCCCTTAGAGGATGAAGGTATGGTTTTGATGTATTTCCTCTTCTTCCCACTTTCATAATCCGAGACAACCATGCTGTCCTCAGTGTCAGTCGAAGGGTCACTTTCAGACTCCTCTTCCTCTGAGAAGGCAGGGTTAGACTCCTCATCCTCAAAATCCACAGAGGGCTGCATCCAAGCAATTTGGTTGGCCTTAACATGGTCATAAATTAGGACCATAAGGCCTTGATGCATGGCAGCATCACCCCGTGGGTTCTCTTTGTAGGCCTTAAGGGACGCATTCATCGAACAAAGCAGAAAATAAGGGAAGTTAACCTTATCATTGTGCCTAAATTGATTCAGCAGAACAAAGTGATAACCATAAACTTTTGTGAACCTACCATCTAGAATGATATATCGCATTAAAACAAAGAGGACCTCCCGCCAAGGTTTGGCAAAAGCCCTGGGCGGGTAGTAGGTTTTGCTCAACTTTACCAGTTGTTTTTTCTCCTTCTTGGTATCCAGGTATTTTTTCAATAGCTTCCCTACTAACTTTCCTATCTCTGTAGAATTTTCACCCTTCTCTTGTGAGGCCCGTAGCTTGAGCAATTAAATCCTCATCAATTTCTACAGTTTGGTCTCCCATTTTTAGCATTGCCCTTTTTCCAATTTTTATAGAAAAAACTGGTGACCATGCCATCTCGACCATGGAGTCTCTCCATGAATTTCAAGAAGCCACCCTTCTACAAAATACCCCAAACCTCCTCCTTCTGTTTCCATTCTTTACAGCTACTTGGTTCATATCGCCTCCTGTTACCACCCATATTGTCACTGTTCAACACCAAAATTTGAAACTTGCAGAACAAATTAGCCGGTGAGCTTTTCAGAACTATCAAAGTAACCCAAAAAGTGTGGGAACTTATGGCATTGGTATTATAATGAATGAGTCTCTCATTATTATAATGACTCGAAGTACTCAAGTCAGTTATTTTCATAATTATCCTGTCTATCAAGTATTTTTGGAGAACTTCTATAACGATCATAGCAAATGATTTGCCTGACATCTTCGGGGAGTCCTTGTTCTCTTGTCCACATGGTAATTGCTTCCTTTTTAACCACCGCATTGGCAGCCCAGTCAGCAGAGCCATTGGCCTCTCGGTAAATGTGGGAAATTTAGCTTTTTTAAATGTGCTAATAAGGTCTCTAGCATAGATGATTATGTTGTAGATCGACCATGAAGGTTTTGAAACCCCCTTAAGATAATTTATAATATTGTTTTAGCCCCCTTCAATCCATAGGTAGGGACAATTCTATTTTTTAGCTAGGAGGATACCTTGGAGAGCTGCCATAGCTTCAAATTTATGATTAGTTTGGATTCCAATAGGGACAACAACCATTTCCTTGCACATTCCTTTGTCATCTCTTAGAACAGCTCCATAGCCTGAAGGACCCAGGTTACCTTTGGCAGCACCGTCAAAATTAACTTTGAACCAACCATGAGGGGGGGTTTGCCATTTGGCTTCAAGCCTTTTATTATGGTTGAGGTTAGGATTGTCGGTACTCTTCATATTCCACACCCTTAAGCTATTTGATTCCAAAGAGCTGTTCGAAAAACAAGGACCCTCAATGATCCCTATATTTTCCTGAATCACCCATTGGATTTTTTGGAACACAATATCTTGATTGAGAGAGACATCCCTGAAGATTCGATTATTTCTTTCTTTCCATAGTCCCCATAGGATGTGAGGAAGAGAGAGCTGCCACAAAGATCTCAAAAAAGAATTAGTCCATTTTATGTTCCAAGAGGAAAATAGATCATTGATGGTATTGGGAAACACCCAGACAATGCTAAAACTATTGAGAAATATTGCCTAGATTGAGGTTGAGAAGGGGCAATGGATGGCAAGGTGGTCCATAGACTCTTCTTCCTGAAGGCAAAGAGCACATCTATTAGGGAAAGCAAAGCCTCTGCTTTTTAGGTTGTCAAGGGTCAAGATTTTATTATGGAGGATGGTCCAGAAGAAGAAATTGATCTTGGGGGTAAGGCCTTTAATCCAGACTTTAGACCTGAAGGGATTACCTAAAGGATTGGGGGAAAGAACACAATACATAGAGGAAACAGTTAGGGTGCCTTTGGGATCATGTTTCCAGATCAGGGAGTCAACCTCTTTGTTCAACCATACCGCAGACAAATGGATCTTGAGCTTAAAAAGGCTTGGGTGGATGCTTCCAATATTCTGCCATTTGTTACCAGTCCAATACTCAGCAACTAAGGAGCCAAAAAATCTTATACAAGAGGGAGCACGAGGGGCCCATTCATTGATTTCTATCAAAGGTTTATCAAAAAGCCAAGGATCCTCCCAGAATTTAACTTTCCTACCATTACCAACTTTCCAGATCACTCCTTTGGCTATACTTTCTTAGCATTTAGAGGCATAATTCCATATGTGGGAACCATTAATACTAAGATCTGAATTCATAAAAAAAGAAAGGGAGGAGGACTGAAGAGAGTACTTACTTCGCCAAATTTTACACCATTTGGTATCTAGATGAAACATTCTCCAGACTTGTTTGGATAGAAGAGCTTCATTTAGGGTTCGAATCTTCCTCAGGCCCAGACCTCCATGGCTCTTCGGTTTACAGACCTGGTCCCAGGCCACCAAGGACATTCTTTTCTTGTCCTCAACTCTAGACCAAAGGAATCTTCTTTGGATTTTCTCAATAGCATCAACATACTTAATTGGAATTCTGAAAAGGCTAAGAGTATATATCAGAATACTTAGAAGAGATGCTTTAAGAAGTTGGAGCTTTCCAACCTGACTTAGGAGGGCTCCTTTCCAGCCAGCTAACTTTTTCTGGAATTTGTCCACTAGAGAACTCCAAAAGGAGTCAGGAGGAGCAATGCCCATTGGGAGACCAAGGTAGTTAGTAGGAAGATCAACAGTCCTACACTCCAGGATTCTATCGATTCTCTGTTGTCTTCTCTCCAGAGTGTTGATGAAAAAAACTTCACTTTTTGTCCAGTTGATTAGCTGACCCGAAGCAAAGGCAAACTTACAAAGAGCACTTTTCAAAATTTTACCTTCAGAAATACTAGATTCCCCCATGATAATAGTATCATCAACAAATTGTTGATGTGAACAAACAAGATCCGCTGAGGAAAGGTGGAGACCCTTAAAGGAGCCTTGCAAAACCAAATTTTCCATACTCCTTCCAAAACATTCTGCCATAATAATGAAGAGGATGGGGGAAATAGGATCCCCTTGCCTAAGACCTCTAGAAGCTTGGAAAAAAGGAGAAGGAGAACCATTAATAAGGATAGAAAAAGATGCAGAGGTGATAAGTTGGGTGATGAGATCCAAAACTCTGGGTGAGAAACCAAAAGACATGAGAACCTTCAAGAGAAAAGACCAGTCAACCCTATAATAGGCTTTGGAGAGATCAAGCTTTAAGATGAGACCCTGCTAACAAGAGAGTGGATGTTCTCATGGACAATAATAATAGAGTCAAGAATTTGATGACCAGGGACAAAACCATTTTATTGGTAATTAATAAGAGCAAGAAGGACAGATAGCAATCTGGAAGTTAGAACCTTAGAGATAACCTTATAAAAGGAATTGCAAAGACTGATAGGTCTAAATTTGTCCATAGAGTCAGCACCTTGAGATTTGGGAATGAGAGCCATAAAAGTGCCATTGATTTATTTCAAAAGTTTCCTAGCCCCCCAAAATTCCTTGACCCCATTGGAAACATCTTTCTCGATAATGTCCCAGAAATCTTGAAAAAAGAACATTGGAAAACCATCCGGGCTTGATGCTTTGTTACCATCGAAGGAAAAGACAACATTTTTGATTTCCTGATTAGAAAGAATGGAAGAAAGGGAAGCATTCTTATGATCATCAATGAGACAAGGGATGTTAAGAAGAAAAGAAGATTGAGCTTCAACATCCAACCTATGATCCCTCTTTAGCAGTTCCGAAAAAAACCTTTTAGCTTCATTCCTAATTTCCCCCTCCTTGATAATCTCCTCGTTATCCACCACGAGTTTGGTAACCCTATTAACTTCTTTATGCTTGATAGTCGACATGTGGAAAAATCTTGTGTTCCTATCTCCTTCCTTAAGCCAGATGCATCTAGATCTTTGCTTCCAAAAGGTTTCCTCTTTGGCAATGATATCATGATATTTTTTGAGAGCCTCATTTTCATCAGCAATGGACATAGTTCTGAAACCATCTTTCTGGATTTGAGTTTGTATTTCTTTGAGGTCTTCCTGGACTTTGCTTTTGGCCTAAAAAATGTTCCCAAAGCTAGATTTATTCCAGAGTCTTATGTTGTCCTTTACACTTTTAAGCTTCTTAACAACTCTATACATAGCAGTTCCCTCAACTTGAATGCTCCACCATTTCTGGATATTACTTTTGATGTCTGGGTGGAGGGTCCACATTTTTTAAAATTTGAAGGGGAAGTTTCTCCTTCTGTTGATGGAGTCAGCAATGAAAGTGATCGGAAAATAATCCGAACTAACCCAAATGTGGGCCAACAGAGAACAAAAATAATGACTATACCAGTCATCGAAAATGAGAGTCCTATCAAGACAAACTTGGATAAGATCATTACCAGTTCTCTTGTTAGTCCAAGTATAATTACATCCTTGTATTTCCAAGTCATTGAGAGCCTGAGAGTTAATGAAATCTGTTTATGGTGAAAATGGATAACAATAATAACGATATTGAAAGGCTAAATGAATTCAACCACAAAACCCTAGCCTAACAACAACAAAGATCCACCATAACATATGAAGATTACCTAAGACAATGTAAATCAAATGAAATCATAAAGATTATACCATCACATGTCCAATAGGGTTTGGATCTCCATTCTTCCTATCTCCATTGATCTTGCTTGATATATTTGCTCTCAGATTTTATGTGTGCACAAGAGCTCAACAAAGAATGGAATGTGGTTGCAAGTAGGATCGCCTATGCTCAAAAGCGTAGTGTAGTCAAGTGCATAAATTGATTAGCCAGGGTTTGATAATGAAGGAAGCATCTCCTTATATAGAAGACACAATATGAAATGGAGGGATAAGATTGAGAGGTGTAAAAGGAGGTCAGCTATGATTAGAGGGTAGGTAAAAGAAATAATAAAATAATGAAAGGGGTAGGTAGTGTATGAATTAAGAGATGAATGACATGTGTCATGGGTAGAAAAGGTTAATGAATTAATTAAATAAATAAAGATTTATATAATTAATAGAAGAAGTGGGATCAATTAAATAAATAAGATATTTATTTAATTTAGAAAAAGGATAATTTAAATAAATAAATGTATTTATTTAAATGAGAAATAAGGCTAGAAGAGAATAAATGAATTAATTAAATAAATAAAGATTTATTTAATTAATAGAAGAATTAAGCTTGGATAATTAAATAAATAAAATATTTATTTAATTAGACTGGACAATTTTGGGTGTCTACATTTTGCCCCTCTTTGAGACAATGCGGCTTGTCGCGTTGTTTCAAAGAAGATAAGATGAACTGATATAGAGTTGCCCCAAGATGGGAATGATATGCCCACTCGAGAGATTGGATGAAAATATCTAAAAAGATTACAGACAATCTCTTGATAAGAAAGAGAGGCTAGAATGGACTGACCGAATAAAGTGATAGAGTCACGGGATAATGAAGACTGAATTGGGAAACTAGGGCTAGGGCAGTCTATAAGATAGACCACGAGGGAAATACATCCTTATTGTCATCCACACATCCAAGAGATTAGAGTGCATAGTGAGAATAGAGCAGTAGCAGTCAGCAGCAATGGCTTTTGTTCACAGATTCGACCGCGTTCGTCGATTCTAGAGACCAGCAGAGGCAGGAGAGCCGGTAAGTACCACAAAACCTCCTTGTGCTTTGTTGTATTTATTGTTGTCATTAATGCATGCTAGGTAGGGTAATAAATGCGCTTAGAATAGGGTCCAAAAAAATGTCAAAAATGCCTAGGCGCGTCTGCGTTGGTGCCAGGCGCGTCTGTGTTTGTGCTAGGCGCGTCTGTGCAGGAAAAGACGTCTGTGTAGAATACGACCGCGTCTGTGCTGTGTAGGCACGTCTATGCCAATAAGGCATGTCTGTGTCACCCAGGTGCGTCTATGTAGAGCATAGGCACGTATGTGTTCTTCAGGCGCGTCTGTGTAAAACAAGCGCGTTTATGCAGTCTTCAAGCACGTTTATGTTAGGAAAGCGCGTTTGTGTCCAAAAAAATGTGAATTTATGCCTTCTAGGTCAAATCAGCAGTTCTGTGATGAACATACGCTGTCGATTGGATAAGTTGCTGAGAGGATACACTCAAGTAGGTCCTCTAGGGAAAACTAGGATTGCAACTAGGGCTAGGATTGACAATTCTGTGATAGAACATACGTTGCCAATTAGGAAACTACTCAAGAGGATTCACTCAAGCAGATGCCCTAAGATAGGATAGATCAAGGCACTTTGTGATGAACAGTGAGTACCAAGATATAGTACTTTGTGATGAACAGGGAGTACTAAAATATGAGCAGCACTTTGTGATGAACAGTGAGTGCAAATGTGAGCAACACTTTGTGATGAATAGGGAGTGCAAAACACGTAGTACTTTGTGATGAACAGGGAGTACCACTAGGATAGAAGCAACACTTTGTGATGAACAATGAGTGTCACTAGGATAGAAGCAACACTTTGTGATGAACAGTGAGTGTCACTAGGATAGAGTACCATATGCACTTAGATAAAAAGTAGCATTTTGTGATGAACAGTGAATGCCACTATGATTGACATGATTGATTTGCTTGACTGCAGGAGTATTTGCCTATGTTGGAGTCACGGGAGAGGTTCCCGTCAACGCAGAGATTGCGACTTGAGCTGACCTTTGAGGACCAAGCGGCTATTGAGGCTATGGGTCTGAGACATATTCTGTATGTGCCTGAGTTTCGGGTGAACATGGGACTGCTGACTGCACTAGCGGAGAGGTGGCACTCCGAGACTTGCACCTTTCATTTACCGATGGGGGAGATGACAGTCACCCTCAAGGATGTATACAGGATTCTGTGGATACTGATTGATGGGGAGCTGATTCCTTATGATCGAGATGGAGACAGGGAGGCCTTGAGATGAGTGTTCCAGGACCCAGGACTGGAGATGAGGGCAAGGCATGTGGCTTGGGACACCATGAAAGCTATAGGATTAGCGTTACCAGCAGTGATAGGAGAAGCGATCAGTGGGTTCTTGTGTCCTGATAGAGTGACACGAGGGTTGACTGTGGGTTGGGGAGGTGCATTGGAGACACTGGTGACACAACACACCAGATATGCCTGGGGGCCGTGTGTGCTAGCACACCTGTATTATGAGCTACATCAGTTTGTGTATCATGGGTCAGTGGGATTGGGCTGTGGGGTCACATTGTTATAGGTGTGGGCCTATGAGCATCTGCCAGTGATGAGACCGATACATTTCAGGGGCAGAGGTCACAGACACAGTTTCGTACACTTGTATGACATGATCACGTCGCAGCCATGGATTGATAGGTTAGAGCACTAGTGGTGGGTGATTGATGACATTGATATGGTTATATGGAGGCCATACCTAGGATGTGAGCAGTGGGAGGATGATGCAGTAGAACTACCCTACACCTTCCAAAGCAGGTATCTGATTGGGCGGATGCCCTATGTATTGGAGAGGTAGCTAGTGGACAGGGTGGGCAGGCAGTTCGGCAGGATTCATCGGATGCCACGAGGTTCAGGCATGTATGCACAGACTGTTACGGATCAGGCGCAGTTTGGGCCCTTACTATCATATGATTAGGATGTTACACAGCTAGTGGAGATGATGCCCTTACCCTGGGACATGTGGCCAAAGATCAAGAATGTCGACATGGATGCCGAGTACACAACATACTGGGCCGAGCATCCATTCCCACACCTGACGGATCTAGGAGAGCTAGTAGATGGAGATGGTGGTGGGGATGGGGATGATGATGGAGATGATGGTGGTAGAGGCCGACGGAGGAGGAGGGGGGCAGTTGGAGAGAGGAGGGTGGCACCGTGGCAGGAGGGTGGAGAGGACAGGTAGGCTCGGGTGGTGAGGGGTCACAGTGGATTACCGCTATAGGTGCCAGTAGCACAGGGTCTCAGATAGGTGCAGGTACAGGGACAGGCACCAGTATAGGCACAGGCACAAGGGCAGGCACCCGTAAAGGGGGAGCCACATGGGGTTGAGGAAGAGGAGGATGAGCTGACAGAGCTGAGGGAGATCTGCCAGGGACAGGCAGATGAGATCCAGGACCTGGAGAGGGAGAGGGATAGGCTCAGGAGGCGGCTCAGAGATACTGAGCGGGAGTGGGATCAGACCATTCAGCGCTACACAGAGGCTAAGACAACACTGAGGGCTGGGAGGCAGGCGGCAAAGGACACAGGGGTTGGATATGCCTACGTCTTGTGGGCAGGGGAGGAGATTGGTTACTGGTGGGATCTCTATTATGGTGCGGTGCTAGCTGATCAGCGTGCAAGAAGCTTCCATAGACCATCGCGGACAGCGACAGCTACGGGAGGGAGCTGGAGGAGATAGACATCTAGTGGTGGGGTTATGGGTCCTCCACCACCACCAGATAAAGGGGATAGGAAAGATGATCCTGGGGCAGGTCCTTCAGGGGCTCAGATTTCGTCAAGGCCAGGCGGCTCCGAGGGAGGGAGTTCATCATAGCCATAGAGGGCTCCCTATGTATCAGTATTGTATCATTTTTGTATGATGATGTAGACACCTTCAGGTGATTGTAGCCATATGATTTTGACATCATTGTATCATGACACTTTATATATATATATGAGATGATTCTTCTTTGCGGCAGCTATATGCATGTGTACCTATGTGATGTATGTTTCATGATGTATGTTTTATGTGATGCTTATGATATGGATGCAAATATGTACATGAGGAAATGCAATATTTTTGTGTTCTTTTATGTTTTATATATGTTATGCCAATGCAAATGTGAATGTATGAAATGCCAATGAATATGATAATGCAAATAATTATTTACATGATGGGAATATAAAATGTGCTAACATGTGTTGTGTGCAGGATGTGATGCAATTGTGATATCTATATGTATGTATGAAATGCTTAATATGTGGTAATGTAGGTGCAACTACATGAAATGCAAATATTTTTGGTGTGTCATTATACTCAGTCATGTGATAGCAGGCTACACAGACTCGAGAAGGATGATGGAAGTCAATCAAGAAAGGGGGATGAAAGATAGAAGATATGAAAGTGAAAAAGCTTCTTGTGCGTTATCATCATTGAGCTTTATTATGGCAATTAGGTTATGACAATCGAGGCATATGTTTGACCCAGAAAGTCATTGTACCTATTTACATGGAGATAAGACAGTCGCAAACAAGGAATGCCCCAATTCATACTAGACTCTCAGTGTCCTCATATCCTTGGACAAGTCATAGCATTACTAAGAGACAATCCATAGACAACAAATAAATAGGTGACGATACCCCATCCTTGCCTTTCTAGTCAAAGATATCCTGGAGATAGAATCTCTAGTCAGAGACATCCCGAAAAAGCTAAAAGACATGTCACCAAAAAAGATGAAATCAAAAGAAAACCAAGACTCGACACCAACATCCATTGTAGCCCTCAAATTTAGTGTCTCTTGTCACTTGTATAAGTCTTATTTGATTGTGGTCACAATGTTTACTTTCACAAAAAGGATAGATAGCACTGAACCATAAAGTTGTCTGAGTCTGTTGCATGATTTGATTTGTTGAATCCCATTGTTGCTGTTGTGTCTCATCTGAAATTGACTGAATCCATGAAACTGATACTTTATTGTGGAGAAGATGAAACTTTATTGAGGATCTGTGATGCAAATGTTGCTTTATTGCGAATTGTGTGCGGATAGACTGAAGGAAGCTGGAAGAAACTGTACTCTTTGAAACATGTGATGTTCTTAGTTCCACACCCATCACTAGATGTAGGATTTGCCTTAGCCACAGATAGGATCTGATTTATTATGGATGGAAAGGGAGGTGAAAAGGGAGGTTTATTATGAATGGCTAACAAATCTTGGGTAGATCGATAACAAGCCATGATGGGATTGGGTAAATTTATTATGGATGAATAGGTCGTGAGTGTATGCAAAGTGAAGTGATGAAAGATAATCCTGAAGGAGGGAGGAGCAATGTCTCTACGCATGGCGCTGGTGACCCAGTTTTCACCATGGTACTTGCCCAGGGTGCCACCGAAGTGGTTTTCACCGTTGGACGAAATGTTTTTCTTTACTTTTTTTGATTTTTCAATGTTTTTTGTGTCACAAGGCGCCTTTTTGCCAAATTTTCACCAAGTAACGATTTTTTTTGTTTTATAATTTTTTTTGTATTTTTGAATTTTTTGATTTTTTTTGTATTTTTGAAATTTTTGATTTTTTTGTATTTTTGAAGTTTTTATATTTTTGAATTAGGATATTCCAAAGAGCTATGTGTAGAACCTGCGAAGGTGCATGCTGTTGATAGGATCCTCCAAAGGTTCACCTTCTGTAGTTGAGAGCTGATATGCCCCAGATCCATATGTTGCTGTAATGATGTAAGGACCAAGCCAGTTTGGTTTGAATTTGCCCTTCTTCTCTCTGTCTTGCTGATTTTTGGGGTTTTCTCTGAGAACCAAATCACCTACCTCAAATGTGTGAGGCTTGACCTTGTGATTGTAGCTGCGACTCATTCGTTGTTGGTAAGCTTTGAGATGATTAAGAGCAGTTTGTCTTCGTTCATCTAGTAGTTCAAGTTCTTGTAAGTGAGAGACCCTATAGTCTTCATCACTGATAATGTTTTGCAAAGAGACTTGTAAAGAGGGTAGCTCAACCTCAATAGGTAAGATGGCTTCAGCGCCATAGACAAGTGAATAGGGTGTAGCTCCTATGGGTGTGCGAACACTTGTGCGGTATGCCCAAAGTGCAGGATTAAGTTGGATATGCCAATTACGGCTAGCGTCGTCGACTGTCTTTTTGAGGATTTTAAGGATTGTCTTATTAGACGCCTCAGCTTGACCATTACCTTGGGGGTAATATGGCGTGAAAAAATGATGAGAAATATGGAAGTGGTCACAGAGTTCACGAACATCCTAATTTTTGAAGGGATGCCCGTTATCAGTGATAATGGAAATGGGAATACCGTATCGGCAAATGATATAGTTGAGGATGAACGTAGCAATCTGTTTTCCAATGACTTGTGTGAGAGGTACAACTTCAATCCATTTTGTGAAATATTTTGTGGCAGTGATAATGAATTTATGACCATTGGAAGAAGGAGGGTGAATCTTGCCTATGAGATTGAGTCCCCACTGACAAAAGGGCCAAGGAGATGCAATTGGTTGAAGTTCTTGTGTTGGCGCATGTATGAGTTCTCCATGAATTTGACATTGCTTACATTTCTTGACAAACTGATATGAGTCCTTTTCCATATTGGGCCAGTAATATCCAATCCTGATGAATTTCTTGGCTAAGGTAGGACCACTAGCATGTGGACCACATATCCCTTCATGTACTTCACGTAACGCAATCTGAGCTTCATTGTTTTCTAAACATATAAGAAGAGTGCCATCTAGACCTCACCGGTATAGGATATCAGCTAAAATGACATATCGAGAGGATTGGCGAATGAAAGTGCGACGTTGGTTATTTGATAGATCAGGAGGTAAGGTATTGTCACGAAGGTATGTGAAAATGGAACCATATAACTGGGACTCGGGACCGACAACACATATCATCTCAGTAGGAATGATTTCATATGAAGGAACCAAAAGGTTATCCACCAAGAACTCATAGCAGGTCTCATTTGGAGGTAGATCGATCAGTGAAGCAATTGTAGCCATGGCATCTGCGACTCGATTCTGCTCTCTTGGTATCTACTCAAAATCTATCTTTGTGAAGTGTTGTTTCAGGTCATCCACCATTTGTTTGTAAGGCATTAATTTTTCATCTTTTGTTTGGTAATCATCAGTTGCTTGATGGATTACAAGTTGAGAGTCCCCAAAAACACGAAGTTCCTGGATCTTCCACTGAACTGCAATCCATAATCCAGTTGTTAATGCCTCATATTCTGCTATATTGTTAGTGCAAGGAAATGATAAGTGGTATGACTTTGGTATAGAATCCCCTTGAGGAGTTATAAAGAGGATGCTAGCTCCTGCCCCATGCTGTGTGTATGAGCCGTCAAAATACAGTTGCCATGACTTTGCATGTGACATTGTTAAAATAGATTCATCTAGAAATTCTGAACTTAGAGGAACATCATCTATCATGGGGCCATCTACTAATTGATCTGTGATGGCTTGTCCTTTTATTGTTTTTCTGTCCACATACTCGATGTTGAATTCACTCAGGATCATTACCCATTTGGCTAGTTACCCAGTAAGTGTTGCTTTATTGAGAAATTATTTCAATGGATCGATTCTTGCAACCAACTTAGTCTTATGAGTGAGCATCTAATGTCATAATTTCTGCAAAGCAAAGACCACGGCGAGACATGCACGCTCAATTGGTGTGTAGTTTAGCTCATATCCCACTAATGTGCGACTGATATAGTATACTGCTTTTTCTTTGCCCTCAGCAATTTGTTGTGCTAAGAGTGGCCCCAGTGCTGTTGGAGTAGCTGATATGTATAGTAATAGAGGCTGATCTGGAACTGGTGGCATCAAAACTAGTGGATTCAAAAGATAATCTTTGAGTGTCTGGAAAGCCTATTGACAGTTATCATCCCATTTGAATTTGATGTTTTTATGTAGCAAGTGTTGAAAAGGATTACACTTATCTACAAGTTGCACTATGAATCTTTGTATGGACTAGAGTCTGCCTTGTAAAGACCGAAGTTGACTGATATTTCTTGGTGGTTGCATCTCCAAGATGGCCTTGACTTTTGCTGGATTAGCTTCAATTCCTCTTTTGGATACAATGAATCCTAGGAGCTTCCCAGAGGTTACTCCAAAAACACATTTCTTGGGGTTTAATCTTACTTTGTATTTTTCCAACCAATCAAAGACGACTGAAAGTATGTCCAAATGTGTATTTCTGTCTATTGATTTGCCCAAGAGGTCATCGACATAATCTTCCACAGTTACATGCATGAGATCGTGAAAGATAGTAGTCATGGCTCTTTGATATGTAGCACCTGCATTTTTTAGCCTGAAGGGCATGACATTCTAGCAAAAAGTTCCCCAAGGACAAGTGAATGATGTTTTGTGTTGATCCTCGGGCGCGATCTTTATTTGATTATAACTAGAGAATCCATCCATCAATGATAACATTTCATGACCTGCTGTGAGATCGACAATCAAGTCAATATTTGGTAATGGGCAGTCATCCTTTGGACAAGCTTTGTTGATGTCTCTGAAATCTGTACATATTCTGATGCTGCAATCTGGTTTACTGACAGGCACTAAGTTGGAGATCCATTCAGGATAATCAATTGGGCGTATGAATCCGACGTCCAATAATTTCTCAAGCTCTGCTTTGACCAATAATGCGACTTGTGGACGCATCTTTCTTAATTTTTGTTTCACTGGTTTTGCCCCTCGTTTAACTATCAAATGATGCATTACCAAATCCGGATCTAATCCAGGCATATCAACGTATGACCAGGCAAAGTTAATTTGTCGTTCTTTGAAGAAACTTATGAATTTTGACCTTTCTGACTCCGTCAACGATTGGGCTAGGAATATGTTGTGTGGAACCTCTTCTGTACCAATGTTTGTTTTGATAGTCTCCTCTACCAACATGGATGACTTTTCCTCATATGATGCTGGGAGAATGTCAAGCCTTCCATCTTCGAGTGCCTCGGAGAGGTTTTCGCCCTCAGATACGTCCTTTCTTTTTACTTTTTTGGGGTCAGACAACGCCACAGTGTGGTTTTCGCCACAAGACCCTTGGTTTGTTCTTATTTTCACATTTTTGTGATTGGAAGGTCCGACACCCTCACCAAAATATGCCACGCTATTTAGTTCTATAGTGTATCCCGCTTTATGGTCCCCAAGGGGAAGATCATCTCGTATGCCAAGATAGTCAATAAAAGCTTCATCATTTTGGAATGTGTCAAATTGTGCAGGTCCTTCATGATCCCAGTCAATGAGTTGGTGGTGAACAAGGGGAAGGCCTGCAATGTCTTCAAAGTTAGCGGGGCTAAGAGTGAAGATGCAGTTATATTCAGGTATGTCAAGGTAATTATCGAGGTCATCGATGGCACTCTCCTCATCAGTCTCGATCGCGAACAAATTCAAATTATCATCACTAGTAGCGCATTCTGGGACAGGTGTTCTCATCCTATGTGATTTCAATCTAGAACCTTGAGACAAGGACTGTGTGGAATCCTCATGGGTTGTTTCTTGACCAACTTTGAATCTTTTATAAAATTCCTCTTCTTCTGTGGGTTCATTTGGCTCTCTGAATGTTTCGGTGAGCTCGTAGTCATTGGAGGATTTATTTGAACCCCATTCCCATTGGTTGGAGTCTGTGGAATAGCGACCCTCTTGTTGAATTTTGGTAGCTTTGATTTGTAAGGCTTCTTCTATCCTTTGAGTGTGGACCTTGGAAGTCAAGAAACCAAGTCCTTTCGAGCATTCCTTTTTAAATGTCAATTTAGGTTGTAAAGGTTCAATGATGCCTTCCTTTCGTAACCCAAGAGGGCTTTTTCCATCATACCCGAATTTTTGTAGGATCTTGAAACCTTTGCCATATTTCTCACATGGTAGACTGATGTGATCTTGTGTATCATCTTCAATGTCTTTGTAAAGCATTTTGTATAAGTCTTCCTCTTCCAGTTCACCCCATCTTTGAAAGGTAGTAGGGTCCTATTTAAGTACAATGATGGATACTTGCTTATTAGGATGTGGCCTTCCATATTCTTTTGGTGAACTCATGACTTGTTGTAAGTACATGGTCTGATTTAAAGTGTATTCCCCCATGCCCTTGTCCTGAAATTTGCCTTTAAGCTCACCTTGTTTTGATGTCGAAGGTTTTAATGACTCAGGATCAATGTATGCCGAAGAAGGAACAGCTTCGCGATTACTGGGAATGATGGTCTCAGTTTTTGATCTCAGGTTATTGTAGTATATGAACGGATTAGGATCACCGTTAACTGTTACCTCCACTCCATTGTGAGGAAACTTAATGAATTGGTGATATGTAGATGGGACTGCCCTCATTTCATGAAACCAAGGATGTCCTAGCAATATGTTATAAGTGAGATCTAGATCCAAGACTTGACAAACCACATCCTTTGTAACTGGCCCAACTCTAAGAGGTAAGGTGACTGTGCCCTTGGATGAATGCTCTTCATCATCATATGCCTTGATGGTGATTTGATTTGTAGAATTCATAGCTTTATCAAAATATCCCAATTATTTAATTGTGCTCAATGTACAAATGTTTAGACTAGCTCCTCCATCTATCAAGACCCATTTTATTTGATGTTTGTGTATGAAGGATTCAATGTGTAGTGGTGCATTATGTGGCTGACTTACGGAGGCGTCGTCGACTTCTGTGAATGTAAGGGAATGTGGAATGGAAAGGAATCCCACCACAGCTTGAAACTGGTCCATGTTCAGATCAATAGGAACGGCAGTGTCTCTCAAGATTTTGTGAAGAATGGCCTTATGTGCGGGGGATATGCGTAGGAGCTCAAGAATGGAAATGAGCGCGGGTGTTTTCCCTAATTGTTCTACAAGGTCATACTCAGGCTTGGTTGATGAAGATGGGGTGTTTTTGGTTGGAGCACCTTGCAAAGTAAATTTACCTCGATGGGTTGTAACATGACATTCAGAGGTAGGTTCGGAAGAAGATCCAACACCTTTTAGGACAATCTTGGGTCTCTGGGTAGAATTCTCAGGGTTTTTGTCCTTGATGATAATGGTAGAGACGTAATTGTCCATCGAAATGTGATTGATGGTTGAATCATAGTTATAGGTTGCTTTGGTATAGTTGGTTTGGTCATCTGTGGCTTTAGCTTTTCCCTTGTCATGTTTTGGGAATGGTTCCTTAAACATCTCATGTTCTTGATTGGATGAGTGCCCTTCAATCTCAATGTCACCCCTATCAATGAGATCTTGTATGATGTTCTTCAGTCGATGACAATTTCCTGTTTTATGACCCTTGCTCTTATGAAATTCACAATATTTGTCATCATTCCACCAATTTGGTTTGACCTTTGGTTCATATGGAGGAAAATCTGGAATAGTGATTACCTTGTTTGCCACTAGCTTTTTGAAAACTGACTCAAGTGGTTCTCCCAATGGGGTGTACTTCCTTTGTGATCTGGAAGTTGTTTGAGTATTCACTTGATTGTTTGTAGAACTTGATCCTGAAAAGATGAATTTGGGTCGCACTGTGTTGGCATCAACAACACCATCATTGACTGTGCTCTTGTTTTTATTCCAAAATCTTGGCTTGTCTTTTCCTTTAAAGTCATCTTTGTTTTCCTTGAATATCTTAATAACTCCTTGTTCAATTAGGACCTTCTCTGTTGCTAAGCCTTTTTCAATGACGTCCTTGAAGGTGGACAAACAAGCTTTCCTTAGATCATAGCCAATGTCTTTGTTAACATTTTGGGTGAACATCTCTACCATTTGTTTTTGTGGAATTTCACAAGAGCATCTGCTAGCTAGATTCCTCTGTCTTTGTAAAAATGATGAAAAAGACTCTCCATCTTTTTGCTTGGTGTTGCACAAAGTAGTGAATGATATGTCTGTCTCTATATTGTAGGAGAAATGTTGAATAAATGCCTCTGCTAGATCACCCCATGACTTAATTCCAGGTGGAAGTTGGGAGAACCATTCCATAGCTTGATCGCCTAGGCTTTGTGGGAATAATCTCATCAAATATGTCTCTTCTGCTGCTACCTCAATGCAAGCTGTGAAAAACTGTCTTATGTGTGCCTTAGGATCCCCTTTTCCTCTGTACTTATCAAACTTAGGTGTCACAAAGTGTGTAGGAAATGGAGGCATTGGAATGCTCTTGTCAAATGGATAAGGACATATGTCTCTCATTGTGTATGTTGGCTTTGGTGTATTTATGTCCTCCATTTTCTTTTGTAAGTCCCTGATTTGTTTCTCCAAATTGCTCTTAGGTGGAGATCGACCTCTTGGACCATACCCCATGCTTGAGGCACCAATTGGAGGAGGAGCATGTTGCATATATGGATGATATTGATCATACACATGTTCATATGGAGGTCTATAATGATGCTGCATATATGGACCACTTGGTATAGATTCATGTTGAGGAATGAAATATCTATTTTGTCCATGTATACCATACTCTACAGGCATGTCATGTTCTAATGTGTTGCCCCCAAATTTGACACGGGGTTTCCTTGTGTCCAAATTTTGAGCATGCCTTTGAATATCCAATTGCTTTGGTGGTTGATCCTTAGCATTGATATGTGATTGAGCATATTTCTTTGCATAAGACTTCCATAATGGTCTGCGAAGGTGAGTATCATATGCTTGACCATGTGTGTATGGGACCTCTGGTTTTTGTAACAAAGATGATGGTGATTCAGTTACCATATGTGGTCCTCTATTGCCTCCACTATGAGGTCTCCTTTGATCCATGTTGGAGTGAGTTTGTTGCGAAGGTCGATTTTCCATTATTTGAGACATGTCAAAATCATGAGGTATCTTGGCTCCACTTTGTGCCATCATTTGTAAGAAGTATTGTCTATCTCTCCTCATTATTTCCTCAATCAGTCGATTGAAGCGGGGGTCCATAATGGATTCTTCCACATCTGCTGAATGTACGGAAAAGTTGTCCATATTGTCATTGTGTGTATCATTGTTGTTTGTAGTGTCCATGTTCTCAACATTTGGAATGTTTCTATAGGCATCCATGTCAGGTAATGTGTTATGATCAGTATTGAAAAAGACATCATTGTCATACTCATAGACACTCATGTTTGCGAACTCTTGAGCCTCTTTAGTTTCTCTCCTAGATTTTTGAAGACGGGTTTCAACCATGAACTAGGTATTGACCAAGATGTGTTAGACTAGATGAAAATGGAAAAAAAAGTATGGAAGACCAAGAAATGGATGGAATGTAAATGAATCTGAGGTGTACTTGCAATGTCCAAAGTGTAAGACCAAGTATGTATGTAGTAGAGTAGGTGTGACTTCCAAAGAGAGGATAGTTTCTCTTGATGAGGTAAGTTGACCTTGACTCTAAGTAAGACCAAATGAGACCCAAAGGTGATAGACCTTAATGAGGGACCACTTAGCAAAGTGTTGTTGTATGTAGTGTGTTGACAAAGTATGATGAGGACAAGCAAGTGACCTTTTGACTCAAGTTTAGACAAATGTGAATGTAATGTGAGGTGTAAAGCAATGATGGACTTTGTGAGACCCAAAGGCAAGTTGAATGCTAGATGAAAACCTGGAGAAACAACCTGGGAAGCTCAAGAATTCCGAAACTAATTGTGTTTGTTTGCTGGACTATAACAATTATTTTCAATTCTGATCACTGACGCACCTGTATACTGCATAGATGCGATTTCTTGACACAGATGTGGTTCTGTTTAACACAGATGCGCTTCTGAAATTTTTGTAAAGTGCATTGTTGATTCTGGGGACATAGACATGTTTCTGCCCTTCACAGACGTGGTTATACAACAAAGACGCTATTATATCAGACACATACGTGTTTCTGCAAAATTTGTGCAATTTTTTCCAATTTGTGAAGTCATTTTTGTTGTGACCAAATCTGACTGTTTGACTATTTTTTTGTGACAAGAGGATACAATGTTGATGAAGACCCAATATTTGCAAGTGTCTAGACTCAAAATGACTCCAAAAAAAAAAAAGAAAAAGTGTGTTGTTTGATGTAAAAATGTTTTGCATACACTTGAAGACACAAAAGACACAATGTTTTGTTGTTTGGTCTTGAATGTTTGATTGTTCAAAATAAGTCAAGCACAATTCTTATGGCTGGCCAAGACAACAGTTGTTGATCCCACATGAGGTTTTACCCCCGAGGCTACACTATTCAAAGTGGATACTTAGATGCTTGACCTCACTGGCTCCACCCTTGGCATTCACTTCTTAGGTCAGCCAAGCATCAGTCCCCACGAAAACTCTCCGTGGTGAACTTTGTATCTCTACTAAGAACCGTATGTGTGTGGGCTGCTACCAGAGGTCCAGCCTCCTACCTCAACAACTAGAAGGATTTGGGCTTCTAAAACAAAAAGGTGCTAGTAAGGGCATCCGCTCGTGTGGCTAGACATGCGGCACTTTCAGCTCTGTAAATACAGAAGGTTCCCAGCCGGTAGGGGTTACGCCCTACAAATGATCAAATAAATTTGATCAAACGGGTTTATGGGGAGACATAGTGTCGGTATGAACTAATCAACACACATTATTCATAGTTTTCACCATGAATACAATTATTTATAGTGGTTTGGAAGAAGATGGCTCTTCTTTTGCTACCACTTGGGTCGTTCTCTTCTCATTAGTAGTCCTAATGACAACACGGGAAGATAGGCCCTCTAAAGATTAAACAAAAAGAGCCTATTGCTCAAGACACAAAAAAAAATGATTCAATTTTAGTGCACCAATTGAAGTGTTTGCTAGTCTATTGAAAACAAAGCACACAATAAAAATAAAAAAAAAACCTTTGCCAAGGACCTGCACCAAAGAGTTGTTAGTAGTTTGGATTGTTTCAAATAATCACCCCTTCTTGCAAGCACACAAGTTAGGTAAATTTTAAATCCAAAAGACTTTGTGAAAATAGGGGCCTTCAACAAAACGATTTTGCTTTCAAGACAAGCTGCACCAATTTCATTAGCTAGATCTGAAAATGTTAGCTCAAAATAAACCGGATTTGAAACCTTAAATGCAAAACCCAAAACAAAATCAATAAACCCCCAAAAAATTGAAGCCGATGCACACAGACGTGGTTACCTTCGACACAGACGCGACTTCCTGACACAGATGTGACTTCAGAACCCAGACGCGACTTCTGGACACAGACGCGTCTAAAAACACCGTAGACGCAACTGAGGAACACAAACATGGTTTTCAAAATCTGCAAAATAAAATATTGTCGATAAAATAGACATGATTCCAGATGTCGCAGACCCGCCAGAAAATCAAAAATGCGATCCGAAAGTACGCAGACGCGAAAATATCAAAATGCTGTCGAAAATGTCAGATCTGCAACTTCAAAACACAAAATTTGCAACAAGGATGTTAAATGCAAAAAGGGACAAGAGTCCCACCGGGCGTGCCAAAATGTTTATGGTGAAAATAGATAACAATAATAACGATATTGAAAGGCTAAATGAATTCAACCACAAAACCCTAGCCTAACAACAACAAAGATCCACCATAACATATGAAGATTACCTAAGACAATGCAAATCAAATGAAATCACAAAGATTATACCATCACATGTCCAATAGGGTTTGGATCTCCATTCTTCCTATCTCCATTGATCTTGCTTGATATATTTGCTCTCACATTTTATGTGTGCACAAGAGCTCAACAAAGAACAAAATGTGGTTGCAAGTAGGATCGCCTATGCTCAAAAGCGTAGTGTAGTCAAGTGCATAAATTGATTAGCCAGGGTTTGATAATGAAGGAAGTATCTCCTTATATAGAAGACACAATATGAAATGGAAGGATAAGATTGAGAGGTGTAAAAGGGGGTCGGCTATGATTAGAGGGTAGGTAAAAGAAATAATAAAATAATGAAAGGGGTAGGTAGTGTATGAATTAAGAGATGAATGACACGTGTCATGGGTAGAAAAGGTTAATGAATTAATTAAATAAATAAAGATTTATATAATTAATAGAAGAAGTGGGATCAATTAAATAAATAAGATATTTATTTAATTTAGAAAAAAGATAATTTAAATAAATAAATGTATTTATTTAAATGAGAAATAAGGCTAGAAGAGGATAAATGAATTAATTAAATAAATAAAGATTTATTTAATTAATAGAAGAATTAAGCTTAGATAATTAAATAAATAAAATATTTATTTAATTAGACTGGACAATTTTGGGTGTCTATAAAATCCATAAGGGCCAACCTACTTTTCAGTTGAGGGGGGCTTCCTCCATATTTTTCCACCTCTCTCAAAGGAGTATTGAAGTCTCCCATAACTAGCCAGCTAAGATTTCTGAAGCTGACCCTAGCTTGAATAAGTTTTTTCCAGAAGGAATTTCTAGCCTTCAAAGTGTTGGGAGCATAAATGTTGGTGAGGACCCATAAAGTACCATCTTTTAGGTGCTAAAATTTGATACAAGAGAAATTGTTGTCCTGGATGATAACATGCCCTTTGACAGAATTTAGATTCCAAATGGTAGCTATGCCTCCTAAAGCACCTTCAGAACTGCCGCCATTGACATTTCCGTTTTTGAAAATCTCAATGATTCAAATTTTTCTTTACTCATTTTGGTTCCTTGAATTAGAAAGATATCAGGTTTACTATCCCTTATCATGTTCTTGATAATGTCATGCTTATGGGGGTTGTTAAGTCCCCTAATATTCCAAGAAATAATCTTCATAGTTACTTACCAATTCCTAACTCCTTAAGAGTCTTCTGGGTTCCATCTGCAATGTTCCTACTGGCCTCCTTGTTTCTGACTGTGTGATTAGAGGGATGACCTGGGGAGGAGGAGGTATACCTGACATCCACTTGAGCTATTCTACTAGATTTCCTTAGATGAGAAGTCGAGGGAGTAGTTCCTTTCTTATTCCTTTGCTTTGGTATTTTCCACTCAGCATCTATCTCAGGAGCCGCTACCGGGTTGCTTAGGATTTTGGAAATTTCTTCTTCGTTTCCCCAATTAGGGGTTCTGGAAGCATTTGAGTCATTTAAATCACTGTTAGGTGATTTTGAACTCCAGTCTGAATCTGAGAGGTTCGGGCCCAAAATTGAACATTTTTGGGCTTCTTGTATTTCAAGACTAGGCATGAGCAGAGAGGAATCAATCTTTTCTTCTTGGGAGATAGGGATTTCTCCTTCCTTTGGTTGATCATTTTTCTCTTGCAATTCATTTCCTTCACAAGTATCAGCCACCACTTCAACTATATCATTTGGGTAATCAGTCTGATCTTTCTGCTCCCCTGTTTGAGAAGTAATCTGAAGGTTGACAATGGTTGAATCATTTCTCAGAGCTTCTGGGGTTGTAGGACTGGAGATAGAGGCTAAGGGCACCTCCTTCTTCTCTCCCAAGGGATTAAAACAATTTGAGTTTTCTTCTTTACTCTCTGAGTTTTTAACTTTCCATACCATTTTTTCTGGTGCCCTTTGGTTCTCTAAATGGGGCTTAGGCTGCTTGGATTCTGCCTTGGGTTTGATGGGACAGGACTTTGCCCAGTGCCCTGCTTTTTTACAATGGAAGCAGGCAAAGGGAATAGATTCATATTCAATATGTTGCTTCCATGTTCCCAGCTTTGATATTAAATCTATCTGTTCTGACATATTTGCATCATGGGCTATGAGTGAGTCTCCTTTTTGAAGTTGTTACTAGGTCTATAGAAAGTAGTTCACCAAAAGAGTTTGCAATTTTAGAGAAGATACTTTCTGCCCAATATTCCAGAGGCAAGCCTGGCAGCTTTACACAAACTAGAACTTGTGTCAAGAGAGAGTCATTCATATTCATATTTGGTTGCCATTTACGAAGAACCAAGGCTATCTTTCCTACCAACTAGGGACTTCCACAAAGAATCATAAGTTTGTCTTCTTCGCAAGAGAAAGAAAAGGATAGAAGGCCTTTGGGTAAGGCTGAAATTTCAACATTACCCTTAAGGGCCCATTTTCATTTGACATAGGCCCTAACAACTTCAATGTTAGGACGCGGTCCCATAAATTTGCCTACCAAGGAGTTCGACATACTATTTATATTATGATCCAAAACCAAATCAGGGATAGAGATAGCAAACTTACCTCCAGAAGGATCTGATATATTCTTGTCAAGAGGAAATGAGGATTTACCAGTTGGTCTAGTTCCAAAGAGGGAAGACCATTTTTTTAATTCTTTTCCGCTCTCCTCGAAGCCATCACATGGGATGGGCGCCCCACTGGTCCCTTGAGGATAAATTTTGTAACATGTTAAAATAAAATAGTACACTTTGAATTCAAAAATATTACAAGATATACTAACTATCTTTAATGCTTGGTCGAATTTTTTTTTTGTAGGTGTTGACAGGGGACCAAAGCTCCCAGATTGATGACATCATGCTCTCAACGATCAATTTTGGCCTACAAGGCTATATAGTATCATATTTTGTACAACCCTTTTTATGTATTGTTTTGATAGAATATGCAAGTCATTTCATTTTAGATTTTTTAAATTATGTTTAATATATTATCTGTACTAATATCTCATGTTAATTTTGTTTTTTTAGGGTACCCCCTCTGCATCTAGGCCTCGTCCTAAGAAAAAGAATTCCTCAAAGACACCAAAATGTGGGAAAAAGGTAATTGAACACATTTTTAGCTGTACAATTGTTTGAAAATGTTGAAATTAAGTATTAGTTGGGGTTTGTAGATTGATTGGTTTTTTTTGTCTATTTTACATGTACAATGACCATTGAGCTATGTAGATTTGTTGAATGCACCTGATTCGCCTATGGATCAAGAGAGGGCAGAGGTATGTATCTCTACTTTATTTTCTTGATTATATGCACGCGTACATGTAAACTTGTGATATATTATAATCTTATAATTTTTTCATACAGGAAATATCCATAGCTGCTTCATCAATGGTGAGCCCTCCTCTGTGCACTAGAGAAGCATTTGAGGATCTGGTACCCTTTTGTTTGATATATTACATTAATTGTTTTTAACCTACAATACTTATCATTATATTAATTGTATTTAATCTTTGATCATTTTTTTTATAGGTAATAGCAACAGTTTCTTCATCGATGGTGAGCCATCCTGAGTCCATTGGAGAAGCATCTCAGGCACCGGTATGCCATTGTTCTCTATATTATAGATTTTAAGTGTTTTTTATGTATTTATGTTAGTACATTATATTAATTGTACATTTAATCTACAATAGACCCCTTCGTGGTACAACCATAACATGGATCCTTTTAAGTATGTCTTCAAGAAAACTCCTAAGAGTGACAAGGAGAGGAGAGCGAAGACATTAGGTCCTAGATCAACCGATGAGGTAATCTACATTTCAATTGCAAATGAATTATAGTTAAATGCATAGTTATGTTGTTAATTGTGAACTATTTTCTACAAAAGAATTCTAACTTGGCTTTTGAATTGTGGTTTTGTAGCCATCTACAAAGCCACATACTGCATCGAAGAGGCTCTATTTTGATGATCCACCACAAGTTTAGGATCATATAGTGTTAGTTTTGGTCATAGAATGACCAATACATGTAGATATATTCTACATTTTTATTGTATATCGATTTGGACATGGCATATGCCACATTTTTGTAATACTTGTATTGATTTAGCAAACATGCCTTTTTTTGATATATATAAATGTTGATATTCGATCCAATAAATGTGTACTGAGTTCATTATTGTGTATTCATTGTATTTTATGGCTGTCCTTTTATAAACTTAATTGATCATTTGCCTATGTAATCAACAATATGAATATAAACAACAAAATCTATGATATAAAACATTGTAATCATGAAATATGATTTGATAAAATTTCTAAAATGTTGAATTAACCCTACAAAACTCCTTGTATTCAGGTCATTATTGTTTATTCGATGTATTATTTTTTTTTGAAAAAGGGGGTAAAGATTTATTCAAAAATCATAGAATTACAAAGAAGAGGCCTTAGGCCCACCAAGACAACAACAAAAACTAAAAGGAACCACCAGCACCACCACTACAAATTCCAGTGACCACAGAAATAGATTCGACTGTCGGATTTCCAAAGAATTACACAAAAAATCAGACTCATCTGGAGCTTCGAAGGGCCTCAAAAATGATAATGAAAATGAAACAAACATAAAAGGAAAATATATCCTACACCACAGGGTGCTCTTGCAACATCTTGTCTTCCAGCATTAACCTATCTAAAGTTTCTAGATAATCTTGAGGTATACCATCCCTTCCACTAAAATCCCAACCATCAACATGCTCTGAAGCCCACTTGGCCAAACAATCAGCCACTCTATTCCACTCCCTAGGAATATGACAAAAGGAGACAAATTCCAATGTGTTACACATTTGCAAAATTTGGCTGACCACAGAAGCTAATTGCCAACTTACATCATTCAAATTTTGTTTGTTTAACATGTCCACAACAATCTAAGAGTCTGACTCACAAATAATCTTCCTCCATCCTAAAGAACAACCTCGCTCAATAGCAATCCTAATAGCTAGGGCCTCCATAATATTGTTGGAGTGCTACCCTATATAAATAGAGAAGAAAAAAACTACACAACCATCCTTACCTCTACCTATACCTCCAATACCTGCATGTCCAGGATTCCCACAAGAAGAGCCATCAGTATTAATTTTTAAGATTCCCACAGGAGGGGGAATCCACCTTCCAACTCTACTTATCCGTTGCTTTGCATGATGAGATCTATTTCCAACAACATAGTCAATTTTAATGTTTTCCAATTGCAGATTCCTTACAATAGCATAATCACCCAGATCAACATTTATAGACAAATTGCATTTAGCCAAGATTGTCTCTTGAAGCCTATTAACTATCTTCTGCCACAACTGATAACTTCCTATATGTGAATCACAAAAGACCCTCCAATTCCTTTCCAGCCATAAATTCCAGATAATAAGAGATGGCCCAATAGCCCAAGCCACTTGAAGAAAAGAGGTCTTTGTTGGGGGTCTGCCCAAGCTATCCCAAAATTCAATTAAGGAGGTAGCATGAAAACAAGCATGTTGCCAAGCCTCCCACCACTTGTGCCAAATATCCCTAGAGAAAGGGCATAGAAAAAATAGGTGGGAGCAGTCTTCCTCATTATGCATACAAAGATAGCAGATAGATGGTCCCTGGAAGCCTCTCTTATGATGATTCTCCCACGTGAGGCATTTCCTCTGAGCAACCAGCCATATGAAGAAATTACATTTTGGCCAAGAAAAGCTATTCCATACCTTCTTCCACCAGGGAACATCCGCCAGGCCATACAATTGCCTATCAAGCTGAGCATAACCTTTAGCAACAAAAAACTTGCCTTTTGGATTAGGACCCCAAGCCAGAATATCTCTCTCCTTGAGGGAACTACATAACCTACCCTCCAAGATATTAAACAACACTGCACGATCTTCATCTAAACCACCCAAGGGCCATTCAAGAGGATCTTTCCAACAAGTCATCTCAACCTGTCCAATGCACCTAACAGTTTTGAAATTCTCCACCTTAACCCATCCAACATCAGTGAAAATGTTGGAAAGAGGCTGAAGCTGTGGATAACTAGACAATATAGGAGGGTGACCATCCCAAGAGTCCTGCCAAAAAAGAGCATCAGAGTCTCTATTACAAATCCATAAAAGACCATCTTTAATAAGTTGGGCACCTTTTTAAAGAGTATCCCATATACAAGAGCCCCTGCCCACCAAAATAAGACGAGGCACCTCATAATCATTAGCACCAGGGAGGTACTTGTGGGTTAAAATCTTGGCCCAGTTCTGATCCTGACTGTTACACCACCTCCAATACAGCTTAGCCACCAAGGCCTTGCTAACCAATGCAATAGATCTGAGGCCAAGACCCCCAGCATGTCTCAATCTACAAACAGAGTCCCATTTAACTAAACTCCACTTAGAAGAAAGAAAACTACCAGACCAAAGAAATTGATAAGAAAGAGCATCAAACTCTCTCACAAAGCTAGAGGGGGGAGCCTGCACAAAACACCTATAAATGGGAAGTGATTGCACCATAGTCTTCAGAAGAATCACTCTTCTAGCAGAGGATAACCACCTGTAGGTCCAATGATTAACCTTACAATGAAATTTATCCAAAATTCCTTGCCAAAAATCTCCATGCTGACCCCCCAAATCTAAAGGAATCCCAAGGTACAACAAAGGAAGAGACCCCGTCTGAAATCTGAGGATCCTGGCAATCCTATTCTGAATAAGCTGAGGGGTATTAAAGAAATATATGGATGATTTATCTTCATTAATTTTCTGACCTGAGGCTTTACAATAGATATCCAAAGCTCTCCTGAAATTCACTGCCTCAGTGATTCTGGCCCTGCCCATCAAACCTGTGTCATCCACAAACTGAAGATGGGAGTAGGGAGGTAAAGCATTATTCCAACTCCAGCCCTGAATAAGACCATGTCTCACCTGGGAAGTGAGAAATCTACCAAGACCTTCAGCCATGAGAATAAATAAATAGGGAGATAAAGGGCCCCCTTATCGAAGCCCTTGTGAAGCACTAAACAATTTTGAGGGTTCCCCATTAATAAGAACAGAGAAAGAGGTAGAAGTCACACAACTAAGAACCCAATTCACCCATTCTTCTCCAAAATCAAAAGCCAAAAGGATCTTCTGTAAGAAATCTCAACTCACCCTATCATAAGCTTTGGCCATGTCAAGTTTAATAAACATAGCCTTCTCCCTAGAGGAAGCCATCGAATGGATAGCCTCCATTGCTATCACAACTCCATCAAGGATTTGTCTTTCGTTAATGAAACCACCTTACTGCTTAGAAACCAAAGTGCAGAGGAGAGGTTTGAGTCGTTCAGCAATCAATTTAGTGATTATCCTGTAGATAACATTACATAGAGCAATAGGCCTATACTGATCCAAGCTATTAGCCCCTTCCTTCTTAGGAATGAGAGCCAAGAAGGTAGAATTCATAGATTTGAGCATTTGTTTATTCCTATGAGATTCTTGAACCACATCTAGAAGATCATAGTTTATAATCTCCCAAAATTCTTGAAAAAACTCAATAGGAAACCCATCAGGGCCAAGAGCCTTGCCTTTTTTCATTTGAAACACAACCCCCTCAAGTTCAGACAACAAAATGGGGCGCAAGAGAGCATCATTCATTTCAACAGAGACAAGAGGGGGAATACAATTCAGGATGGCCCTCTCTTCCACCATAGCTTCAGGATCCTCTTTGGTAAACAAATTAGAAAAAAAACTAATAGCTTCCATAGCAATTTCTTCTTTAGATGAAAGATGAACCCCTTTTGAAGAAATGAGAGAGGTAATAGAGTTACCATACCTACGAGCCTTAATAGAATTATGAAAAAAAGTAGTGTTTCTATCACCTTCTTGGAGCCAATCCACACGAGACTTTTGTTTCCAGAAAATCTCCTCACGCAACTCCCACTCTTCTAAGTCCTTTAGAGCAAGGGACTCGGCCATACTGAGCTCCACAATCATCCCTTGATCCCTTATTTGATGCGTAGCCTCATCCAGCTTGGATTGAGCTTCCATCTTGTGTCTATGCAGGTTCCCAAAACATTATTTATTCCACCTTTTCAGCCTATATTTTAAATGTTGTAATCTCTTCCCAAAGGAGAACATAGCCCACCCATGGGCAAGCACCCCTTCATACCACCAATCAACCATAAGCTCCCTCAATGACTGATCACGAAGCCACATTAATTGAAATTTGAAAGAGGGATTTTTGGAGGTTCTAAAAGATGTAATATAAAGCTTAATAGGCCAATGATTAGAACCCCTCCAATCAAGAATTTCTGAATTGGTGGACCACCTATCATGTACCCAAAAGAAAGAAACCAAAAATCTATCAAGCCTTTCGGAGATAGCCTCAAAACTACTCCTCATATTATTCCAAGTAAAGATACCATTAATTAGCTTCACATCAATGAGATTCAAGAGACCAATATTATTCTGAGTAAATTTGAGGAAGGATCAAGCCTGAATAACCCACATCGCTTTTCCTCCAAACTAGTAATGGCATTAAAATCTCCAGCCAAAATCCAAGGTAGAAAATGATCCCGAGCCCGAAAAAAATTGATGTGAGCCCAAAGATTAGACTTACCCACAAGATCCATAGGAGCATAAATATTAGAGAAGAGGCATCTTTCTCTTGTCTCAAAGCTAGAAGCTACCATAGAAATGGAAGACCTGCTAGAAAACCACCACAAAGGGGAAACTTTCCTCGGGTTCTAGAAGCAAGAAACCCCCCCTGAACTACCATGAGAGCTCACTCCCTACCAAAGGCCCTGCGGCTAGACACGGCAAGCACAACTGGCCAAACCATCCACTGAAAGCTTGGTTTCTTGAATAAAAACAACATCAGGAGACTCAGAGTCAATTAATCTGTGAATAGCCTTTTGTCTAGGGATGCTATTCAACCCCCTTACATTCCATGAGAGCACAATCATTTATGTGGTTAAGATAAGTGAGAATCAATGGGCTTTATAGACCTTGACTCAACCAAAGTATTACCAATAAGCTTAACCTTTTCCTGATCCATCTTTCATCCACTCCTTAAAGGTTTGTCTAAAGAACCCTTTTTGAGGATCTTCTACTGCAAGCCTAAAACAGGTGGGGCTTTGTTACTCTTCATTGAACTTGAGGCCACAATAGTGGAAGGAGGAGTAGACGCCATGACCACTGCATCTTCAGGGACCTATGACTTCCTAAGATCTCTGTTGTCTTGAACATGGGAAGGCAAATCCATAACCGTTTGAACATCCTGTTGATTCTCCAAAGATAGGGCCTGACCCTCTTTCTTGGAATCCCCATCCAACATCTCATGCTGAAACTGGGCACCCAAGGATATTTCAACTAGAACTCCTTTCTCTTGGACCAAATCCTCTAGAACCTCAAACCTATTTAGGGTGACATCATTTTGCCTATCCAACCAGGTTCTCTTCTTTCCCTTGTCTTTATTTCGAGGTTTCACATGAATGAAGTCATCTTTATCAGTAGAACCATTAGGCATATGGGATTTCCCCTTATCTTCCCCCAGAACAGAGTGAGGAGGATCAGAAATAGTCAATTTAGAAGATTTATTTTTGGGGCATCTCCATTGTAAATGACCATATTCATGACAAATTTTGCATCTAAATGGTAGGGTTTCATAGTCCAACTGTTGGATCCAAGAAGATGTCCCCAAACAGATTTCCATAGAGTCTAGCAAAGGATTATTTCAATCAACTTCTACACATATTGGAGCATAGGAGATTACCTTTCAATCTTGAGTTTGTGAAGCAGAACCCACAGGTTTACCAATAAGCAGTGAGATTGAGTGAAGAATATCTTCTCTCCAAAACTCCAGCAGAAGCCTCGACAATCGAATCCACACAGGCACACAAGAGGGAAGCTCCTCAGTAGAATTAAAGCCAATATGCCAAGGTTTGATAAAGATTCCCACCTGGTTGAAAAATAAGGGCCACCTTCAAAAGCCTTGTTCCTGTCTGCCAGGTTGGAAAAAATAACCAGAAAATAGTTATTGGCTACCATAAGTAGCTCCATGTCTCCTTCAGGATTCTAGACATGACGTGCCCAAGACTCTAAAATAGGTATAGAGAAGCGAAGATCGATGAATTTGAATATGAGAGCATGGTTGCACCAATATTCAACATCTTCTGAAATTTGCTCAGGTTGAATAACTAGAATTGGATGATCTTGGGATCTCTCCAAACAACCATTCACCTTTTTCATGCGAAAAGGCTCTTTCGAAGAAGAAGCACCTGCCCCTAATTGGGAATGACCAATGTGTTCCTTTCCACATGCATGCATCAAATGAGATGGATCTGCCATATCCAGATCTCCAGAGACCATCTGAGAAGAGGATACTCCTCTATTCTCCATGGATCCAGAGAAAATACCAAAAGAAGAAAAATAAAAGGGGTGGAAAACCCAACCCCAAAACCCCACAAACCCCAATGACAACCTAGAGCAGAAGAAATAGAAGAGGGTTGTAGAAAAACCCTACGGTAGCCCAAAATACCTGACCACGGGTAAGAAAAAGTCAACCCCCAGCAAGCAAGAACTCCCCCCCCTTGGAACGAAGCAAGCGGAGCGCAAATCACAGGCTAGGGCACTTCGGCTCTAGTAGGACATCCACGCACATGCAGAGCCATCTCCGGTCTCCAATAATCATTTGTCCATTTTTGACTCCTGAGCATTTGGGTGATTTTTTTTTCTCCCCACCAGGCCGTACGACTCTGACACGCAAATCGAGAAAAAAATAAAAAATAAAAAAATAAAAAAATATATTTATTTGATGTATTTGGTGGCTTCCCATTTATAAATTTAAATGAATATTCTCCTATGTAATCAACAATATGAATATAAACAACAAAAATTGACAATATGAATATAAACAACAATATGTGTGTGGTGTGAGAGCACCCTCACGCTCACAATGGTCAAATTTTGGTTGTCGTGTGTACAAACTGATGTCATGAGTGTGTCGGGCTGGGCAAGTTTATGCTAGGAATGCTCCACTCATGCATCCCAAAGCGTCGAAACATCGAGAGTCATACCCTACCGACGTGATCTCTCAAGTGCCCTGAGTTCAAAAAAATGTCAAACTTTGACGGACTGTTTCTTCCAATCCAGGACACATGATCGATCTGTTTGAATCCGTAGGGTCACGTGAGGCTCTTCTATAATCTCCTATATTTTTTTTTGACGAATTGGATCCATTTTCAATTGGTAGCATTTTTTCGCCTGCTGCAAAAAACTGCCAGTTGCATGCAATGCAAAGTTGCGGGATAGGCTAGAATTGATTTGGTTTGTCATGTGCACAAATCGACATCACAAGAATGTCCAGTGGGATTTTTAGGCTAGGCATGCTCCTCTCATGCATCCCAAAGTGTCAGAACGTTGAGTGTCATACCCTACCGGCGTGATCTCTTAAGTGCCCCGAGTCCAAAAAATTGTCAAACTTTGACGAACTATTTCTTCCAATCCAGGACACATATGATCGATCTGTTTGTGTTAGGGTTTCAAGCAGATCCAAAGCAAATATGAACTAACAATTATATACAGATTTAAATACAAAAGATAAAGAAATAAAACAGGACACAGATAACATAGAGATTTAACGTGGTTCACCCAGAATGGGTTACGTCCACCATACACAACCGTCCAATCTTTCTTATTATCTAGCAAAAATAGTACATCAACCTTACAATGCCTTAAGCATCCCAGCCGCTTATAACATGCAATTTTAGGGCAACAAACAAAGTCGGCCTTTTTAGGGTTTTATTACAATGTCGGTTTTCATCAATGAAAAAATGGTAAATTTTTTTTTCTCGGGGGCTGCCGCCCCCAAACCCCTGCCCAGGGCCCAGCCCAGACTCGGACCCCCATGAGGATACATGCTGAATGTATAGTACTTTGCTGATCAATCACCACATTTTAACAATCTCCCACTTGGAGACTGATACTACACGACACCACTGTACATGCAACATCCGCTACATAAAACACTAGGACTTGACTGGTATAAATTCCACAAATATCAATCAAGAAGACCAACAGAAACTGATGAAGAAATCAGCTTCTCCTATGGAACTGCCTTTGTGAACATATCGACAAGATTCTCACTTGTGTGAATCTTCTTAAGCCATAACTGACCCTCCTCCAAAACAGTCCGGATGAAGTGGTACCTGAGCTAAATGTGCTTTGTCCTTGAATGAAAAGTAGAGTTCTTTGCAAGATGAATGACACTCTGGCTATCAGTATACAATGGGTGATCCTCCTGTGTCTGACCCAATTCCTCCAGAAAAAATTGTAACCAAATCATCTCCTTGCTAGCTTCTGTAGCAGCAACATACTCAGCTTCAGTGGTTGAAAGTGCAACAACCTTTTGCAGTCTAGAAATCCAACTGACTGCAATTCCCCCTATAGTAAAAACATACCCTGTAGTACTCCTCTATGAATCAATATCACCTGCTAGATTAGAGTCAACAAATCCACTTAGAGCAGCATTAGATCCTTTGAAACATAATGCCTTCGTATTAGTTCCTTTCAAATACTGAAGAATCCATTTCACAACATTCCAATGTTCCATACCCGGATTACTCATAAACCTGCTCACAACTCCCATTGCATGCGCAATATCTGGCCTTGTGCATACCATTGCATACATCAGACTGCCAATAGCTAATGAATACAGGATGTTAGACATTTTATTAACCTCTTCCTGTGCCTTTGGGCACATCTCCTTAGTCAATTTGAAATGACTAGCCAAAGGTGTACTAACTGCTTTTGCATCCTGCATGTTAAATCTTTTCAACACCTTCTTTATATACTCACTTTGGGACAAATTCAAGGTTCTATTTTTCCTATCCCATGTAATCCTCATACTGAGAATTTGCTTAGCTGCACCCAAATCTTTCATAGCAAAAGACCTGGCTAATTTCTGTTTAAGATCATTTATATGTTGCGTGTTAGACCCAGCAACAAGCATGTCATCAGCATAAAGCAACAAGATAATATAACTGCCATTATCAAATCTCTTAAAATATACACAATGATCAGAATGACATCTATGATAACCGTGTTTAGCCATGAAACTATCAAATTTTAAATACCATTGTTGGGTTGCTTGCTTTAGGCCATACAGACTTTTCTTCAACCTGCACACCAAGTTCTCCTTACCTTTGACCTCATATCCCTGTGGTTGCAACATGTAAATTTCCTCCTCCAAATCTCCATGGAGAAAAGCTATTTTGACATCTAATTGTTCAAGATGTAAATCATCTGTAGCCACAAGACTAAGTACAGTTCTAATTGAAGTCATTTTTACAACTGGAGAAAATATTTCATCATAATCTATACCTTTTTTCTGTGTAAAACCTTTTACCACAAGTCTAGCCTTATATCTTTTCTGACCTCCTTCCTCCTCCTTCAGCCGATAAACCCATTTGTTAGGCAAGGCTCTTTTTTCTGCAGGTAAAGGGACTAAGTCCCAAGTCTTATTTTTCATCAAGGAGTCCATCTCCTCTTTCATGCCTAGCTGCCACTGTTGTTTGGCATCCACTTGCATTGCTTCTTCTTATTCTTCCGGTTCACCATAATCCGTTAATAAAATAGAATACAAAGAAGGAGAAAATCTTTCAGGGGGTCTACTTGTCCTCGTAGAGCATCTAACACTTCCAGGAGTTTGTGGGACAATCTATTGTTGCTGAGCATCAGGTACCTGTGGCATTTCATTTTCAGGAATCTCATCCAACACCACATATTCTTGTTTGTCATGTTCATGCTTCTTTTCCTGCATCTGTTCTTTATACACAACCTTCTCATTGAATATAACATCTCTACCTTTAATTATTTTCTTATTTTCAAAATCCCATAACTGATAGCCATATTCATCTATCCCATATCCAATGAAGGTACATTTCTGAGATTTAACATCAAGCTTGGTTCTGTTTTTTTATCAACATGGATAAAAGCTTCGCAACCAAAAGTTTTTAGAAAAGAATAATTTACCTTTTTACCAGTCCATGCCTCCTCTGGAATACCACCATCCAAAGGGGTTGAAGGTCCTCTATTTATCAAATGGACAACAGTATGTACAACATCTGCCCAAAAATGTAAGGGCAATCCAGCATGCAATCTCATGCTCCTCACACGTTCCATGATGGTCCTATTCATTCTCTCTCACACACCATTTTCTTGTGGAGTTCCTGGAACTGTCTTCTGCTTTCGAATCCCATTTAAGGAACAGTAATCTTCAAATGCTTTGTTGCAATACTCACCTCCATTATCCGATCTGAGACACTTCAACTTTTTTCCTGTCTCATTCTCAACCAAAGCTTTTCATTTCTTAAAAGTTTCAAAAACATTTGATTTTTGTTTTAGGAAATATACCCATGTTTTTCTGGTTGAGTCATCAATAAAATAACATAATAACAAGAGCCACCAAGAGATGATACCTGAGCCGGTCCCCATACATCTGAATGTACAAGCTCTAACTTCTCACTCTTCTTCTCTTTCCCAACCTTGAGAAATCTGACTCTTTTCTATTTACCATAAACACAGTTTTCACAAAACTCTAAATCAATCTTCTTTAGTCCTGGCAATAGATTTTTGGAGTGAAGGATTTTCATCCCTTTCTCACTCATGTGCCCAAGCCTATGGTGCCACATTATTGAATCTATTTTTGCAACATTTATTGTTGTTGTCCCTGCAGTAACTTTATCTGTAGTAGCTAAGGTAGAGTAAGTGTTGCTAGTACACAGATATAATGTGTCTACCTTCGCACCTTTAGCTACTACTAATGATCCTTTAGTGACCTTCCACATACTATCTGAGAAGGTATCTATGCAACCTTCACTACCTAGTTGCCCTGCAGAAATTAAATTTCTTCTTAAATTAGGAACATGTCTTACCTCCTGCAGAAACCAGTCATTACCATTCTGCAACTTGATCTTTATCTTTCCTTTTCCAACAATTTGATAGGGCTCATCATCACCCAAATATACCTGTCCAAAATCACCTTGAACATAATCTAGAAAATATTTTCTATGGGGTGTAGCATGAAATGAAGCCCTAGAATCTATTACCCAGGAATCATTAACATTATCCAAATATAAGATTAAAGCATCTTGTAAAGTATTACTTGCAATATTAGCTTCCTTACTGTCATTTTCATTTTTGTCTCCTTCTTTGTTTTTTCGTGACCAACAGTCTTTCTTTAGATGACCAGGCTTTCCGCAGTACCAACAATCTTTCTTTCCTCTAGATTAAGAGCGTTCTTTCTTTGACTTCCCTCGTGACTTCTCATTCCCAAGGCCTTTTCCTCTTTCCTTTGATCTTCCTCTGTTCTCCACATTCAAAACACTACCTGATGATGTTGAAGTCTCACCTGTGCTTTTCCTTCGCATTTCCTCACTTAGGATAACACCAACAATATCATCAAATACCAAAGTATTTTTACCAGAGACAGAGTTACTTACAGCCATAACCAAGCTATTCCAACTTTCTAGCAAAGAACATAAAATCAAGAGAGCCCTAACCTCTTCTACAAAGGTAATTTTTACTGAAGATAATTGACTGATAATTGTATTAAATTCATTTAAGTGCTCCGCTACAGATCCTCCCTCACTCATTTTCCAATTAAACAAACGCTTCATAAGAAATACTTTATTCGAAGCCGAGGGTTTCTCATATAACTTAGCCAATGTTGCCATCAAATCTATAGTCATTTTTGCTTCTGTTATATTGAATGCTACAGACGATGCAAGGCACAATCGAATGGATCCTAGTGCCTTTCTATCTAAAATGTCCCACTCTTCATCTGATATTGTGGTCGGTTTCTTTGCCTTTCCTTCTAATGGCCGCCACAAATCCTTTTGATATAGGTAATCCTCCATCTGCATTTTCCATAACTGATAATTCTGGCTGTTAAACTTTTTGACCTTGAATTTGGAATCCTCCATTGCTCCCACTCAAATCTAAAAGTCCTGCCAATTTACAGAAAACCTCACTCTGATACCAATTGTTAGGGTTTCAAGCAGATTCGAAGCAAATATGAACTAACAATTATATGCAGATTTAAATACAAAAGATAAAGAAATAAAACAGGACATAGATAACACAAAGATTTAACGTGGTTCACCCAAAATGTGTTACGTCCACCATACACAGCCATCCAATCTTTCTTATTATCCAGTAAAAACAGTACATCAACCTTACAATGCCTTAAGCATCCCAGCCGCTTATAACATGCATTTTTAGGGCAACAAATAAAGTCGGCCTTTTTAGGGTTTTATTACAATGTCGGTTTTCATCGATGAAAAACGGTAAAAAAAATTTCTTGGGGGCTACCGCCCCCAAACCCCTGCCCAGGGCCCAGCTCGACCCTAGACCCCGGCGAGGGTACGTGCTAAGTGTACAGTACTTTGCTGATCAGTCGCCACATTTTAATAGTTTGAACCTGTGGGGTCGCATGAGGCTCCTCTACAATGGCTTATCTCAGTTTTTGAAGACTCAGATCCATTTTCAATTGGTAGCATTTTTTCACCTACTGCAAAAATCGTCAGTTGCATGCAATGCAAAGTTGCAGGATAGGCTAGAATTGATTCAGTTTGTTGTGTGCACAAAATGACGTCACAAGCACGTTCGGGTGGGTAAGTTTACACTAGGAATTTTACTCTCGTGCATCCCAAAGCATCGAAACATTGAGAGTCATACCCTACCGACACGATCTCTCAAGTGCCCTGAGTCGAAAAAATTGTTAAACTTTGACAGACTATTTCTTCCAATCCAGGACACATATGATCGATCTGATTGAACCTGTGGGGTTGTGTGAGGCTCCTCTACAATGGCCTATTTTGGTTTTTGACGACTCGGAGCTATTTTTAATTGGTACCATTTTTTGCCTGCTGCAAAAACCGTCAGATGCATGCAATGCAAAGTTGCAGGATAGGATAGAATTGATTTGGTTCGTCGTGTGCACAAACTGACATCTTGAGCGCATCCGGGTGGGCAGGTTTACACTAGGTATTCTCTTCTCGTGCATCTTAAAGTGTCGGAACGTTGAGAGTCATACCCTATCGATGCAATCTCTCAAGTGCCTCGAGTCCAAAAAATTGTCAAACTTTGACAGACTATTTCTTCCAATTCAGGACACATATGATCGATTCGTTTGAACCCGTGGGGTCGTGTGAGGCTCCTTTACAAAGGCCTATCTTGGTTTTTGATGAATCAAAGAAATTTTTAATTGGTAGCATTGTTTTGCCTATTGCAAAAATCATCAGTTGCATCCAATGCAAAGTTGCAAGATAGGCTAGAATTGATTTGGTTCGTTGTGTGCACAAACCGACATCACGAGCGCGTCAGGGTGGGCAGGTTTACGCTAGGCATACTCCTCTTGTGCATTCCAAAGTGTCGAAACCTCGAGAGTCATACCCTATCGACGCGATGTACAAGTTGCTTGACAACTTTTTTGATATTTTTTTGACAATAATGATAATTTTTGCTCAAATTGTATCTAGACTCAATCTATGACCCCTATGACCCGATAATGACTCAAATAATTCTCCATGATGATACAAGTATCAAGAATGCTCATGATTGACCTGATCACATCACATAAACTCAAAACATAGTCACAAACACATAGAGACAAAAAATTGTCACATATTATTCAAAAATTTGCCTCTAAATATGGTCAAATCAGCTCTTGGCTATTTGAATATACAAAAAAATGCCTTACAAATCATCTCATGGGCTTTTATACAAAATTTGGCAATACAATACGTGTGATTCAACTCATCGCCATTTTAATATACAAAATTTGGTATCTACATAAGTACAAATCAGCTCATTGCCATTTAAATATACAAAATTATGCCCCTAAACATGTAAAAATCAGCTCATGGGTATTTATATATACAAAAAATGAATATAGAACAATTCATCGATGATATATACAAAATTCTCAAAATCATTCTACTTTGAACCGTAGAATCAATCAAGTGAGCCTTTAGGATTGACTCTATCCTGTATTGTGTCAAGTATTGCCTCATGGTCAGATTCACGAACTTTCCATAAAATCTTGTTATGAGGTCTACCATGATACTTCATCAAATGAATATTTGTTGCAATAATAAGGTTAGAGAAATGGAGAATATGTTTGTGTGTTTCAAAGTCCTTGAACAACCAAACATCAAAATTCTTGATAGGGTATCTCCTAAGCCATGTTCCTATCACGACAACAAACCCTATTGGGTACTCAATACCCTCTCCATCAATGATTGTGGTTGTCAATTTTCTTTTTGGCTCAGCACAACGACACAAATAGTAATCCATTCCTTCTTCATTGTTCTCTTCTACAACAACTGCATACACATGCCCTGCATTTTATAAAGTGTTAATTAATACCAAAAATAAAGTATGATGTACAACAAAATGAACCAAAAATAATACTTGCAAAAAAATTAACTCAAAAAATCACCTGAATCCACTAGGTCGGATACATGGTCAAAATCCACTGACGTCTCCATCTGGCTCAATTGTAGTGCTTTGGGAATTTGATATGTATCAATGGGAACCAACGGTCTACAAGACCATTTGTCAACCCACCCTTGTGATTCACATTCTTCCCACAAACAATACATGCATGAAGAGAAAAAACATACCATCTGTCTCGTATAAATTACTAGTGAACTTGAATTTGAACTCATAAATGAGTGCATGTCAGTCGATCCTACAACTGTACAACAATCTAGATAGTTTTCAATGTTAGATTCAGTGATCAACCAAAAATATCTATGAACCATTGATGTACCTAGATTACCTAGACCCATTGTAGACTTACACCATTGCACAATTGTTTCTGCATCTATCAACTCAGCACCACCTTCATACTTCAATTATTCTCTAGCTAGGGGTCTTTTTACACATGCTCCTGCACCATCATGCTCTCCCTTACCATGTCCAGCCTCAGTGAAATTCCAAAAATGTTGTACACCGCTTGTCATATGCATCCTTGTCAACCAATAAAACATCCTAGCATTCTTGAATTGTGCAGTGCAATTATCTGACCATATTAAGTGTCAGTTGTATCGTATCTTCCTTTCCCTTAAACTATCATAGAAAACTTTAAAGCATCCTTGTACAAACTTTGATGAATGAGTATGATCATCACTTATATAAAAGTGATACTCTCTTACAACCTTTCTATCCTCCTCTATGCTATTATCTGCATGCATGAATGCTATATGTACAAAAAATAGAAACTTGTGTAGAATGATAATACATAGATTGCACTTCATTTTGAGGTTGCAGTGTATAATTTTCAGCAAAATCAATGATAGAGACAATGATGCCAAGAGGAAATGTGTCCTTACATAACTTGAATTGCTCATCTAACCATCGAGCTCTATGTGTATGCATTATGTACTCATAAACTAGTTTCTCTTTAAACATTTTCATAAATTTAGCTACACATATATCATTTTTCACTAGCTCACATCTCTTCAAATCTTTTCCATCTTTAACTCCATATGTGACTGTGTTGTATTTTCCAAAAGAAACTAGTTTCCTACCAATTTCATGTGTTCTCTCCAAATGTACACATCTTGGTAAATGTTGAAAACCATCACATATAGCACAAAAACCTTCCAAACAAGGCATCTTATAATAAATGCAACTATCATGTCTATTACATAGCACACTTGAAATAAATTCTCTTACTGACTTAGGAGGTTCTTGTATATTGCATTCCTGCAAAACATTGTTAGTGTGCAAAGTAGAACAAATATGATGAAAAATATCATAGTGCATGGAAAATTCAATATGCATCCTACAATAACACGTGGTGCGTACATGATGAATCTTAATATAAAAAGATTTTTCCATTTCAAAAAATCTTTGAGAAATTCTTATTTGAGGAAACTTTTGAAGGAATCTTTCATAAAAGTTAGTTTGAGTCATATCCAAATAGTGTTTGGCATGTGGCTCATGATTTGTAGACCCGATTCGCCTTCTAACAACATCTCTTTGGTTGGGTGAAACTCTTGTGTTGTAATGCCATAATTTTTCAATTAATGTTCTTAGTGAATCAACAACAACCTTGTCTTTGCGTGGTAGTCTACCCAAGAAAAATTATTGTTAGGTTTCTCTATTTTTTCTTGCCTCTGTAATGCTTTACTTAATGTTGTTCTACTAACATTTAATGACTTACTTGTTTTGCTTATCAAACAATTTTTTTAATTTTCTTGCTCATTATGGTTGATGTAATGACATGTCGAGTAGCATTAGAATCTTTAGTACGTGATTTTGAACCAATAGCTTGATATGCATCAAATAGTTTTCTCACAATAGTTCTTTCACTGTTACTTTCGGATGATCTTAGGCCTAGAATTTTCATTGTCTCTCTAAAATTCAAATTTTTAATCATTTGAACAATTAATTGACATGTTGTAGTTTTATTTAATTTTTCAAAATAGTTTTGCCATATTATTTTAACCATTCTCCTACAAGTTCGTTCATTCATTTTATCGGGTATTGGCTTCAATATATTCTCATCAATTTCAATTAGATACTTTGGTTTCCTATGAATGATTCTAGGAGGTGTTAACATCGGTGCATTATGTACATTCAATTCATCAAATAGAGAAGGCGTATGTTCATCATTTAATTGATTATTCAATGTGGTATCTTCTTTAATTGCTTTAGGTTCATATGGTAAATCAAATGTTTCTTCTTCAATTGCATTAGGTGCATTATGTTTGTTTGGTAAATCGAATTGAGATGTTGAGGATGACATACCTTCTTCTCCCATTGTTCTTATGTCACGTAATTTCTTCATAAGCTACCTTTATCTTTCCTTTTTAGCCTCTCGTTGTTCCATCATTCCTCGCTTGTTCTTTCCCATGGTTGATATCGGTAAGAAAGCAATGGGGCTTGCACAAGTTGGGTTGTCCTAAATAGAATCATATTACATATATATGTAAACAAAAGTTCATAAACAAACAAATAACCATAAATATGAATCTTATCATTATTTTTTTGAATCAAAACAATTAAACAATCACAATAATATTGACAAAACTAATAAGAACAACAATTCAATCATTTTAAATCATGCAAAAACAAAAAAATCACTTACTTCTATGTATAAAATAGTGATAGAAGTGTAGACACAGTTGCAGTGGGGCCTTAAACAACCTCAAAAACTTCTTTTGAGGCCGTTGAGGCTCTTGGGAAAATAAAACTATGTCTAAGTACCCCGTACGCGCTATATTAATAACCACATGCACGATGTTAATCCATAAAATGTTGGCGAGCCCAACGGTATTTTTTTCCCACCCTGTACTAATAATTAGCATGTACATGCTCCTACGCCTTAAAAATGTTATGGCAAGGCAATGAACTAATAGGCTCTTTACCCTGTACACGCTATTTGTAGTAAAGAAAATGTGAAGGAAAAGGGAGGGAGGGAGAGAGAGGGAAAGGGAGAGGGAGAGGGGGGAGAGAAAGGTGGAGGGAGAGAGAAGGAGGGGGGGAGGGAGAGAAGAAGGGGTATGAAGGAAGGGAGAGAGAGAGAGAGAGAGACAGAGAGTAGGAGTAGGGAGAGAGAGAGAGAGAGAGAGAGAGAGAGAGAGAGAGAGAGAGAGAGAGAGAGAGAGAAGGGTATGAGGAAGAGAGAAGGGGAGAGAATCAAGTCTCTATTTTTCACTTAAGTCTCTCTCTCTCTCTCCACCATTATTTATCTTTGAAGTCTCTTCCTCTCATCCTCTATCTCTCTATCTCACTCTCCCTTTCTCTCAGGTGTATCTCTCCCTTTCTCTCCCTCTCTCCCACCCCTCCCTTTCTCCCTTTCTCATTACCTCTCTTTATCACTCTCTCCCTCTCTTCGCACCTCTCTCTCTCTAGTCTCTTGTACTCTCATTCCATCCCTTCCTCCCTCTCACTCAGACTCTCTATCTCTCACCCTCTTTCTCCTTCCCTCCCTCCACCTCTTAGGTCTTTCTTTCTCTCCCAATCCCTCTATCCACCTCTCTCTCTCTCTCTCCATCTCTCTTTCTCTCATTTATCTCTTGTCTCTCCCTCTTAGTCTCTATCTATCTAGCTCACTCTCCTCCTCTCTTAGGTGTATCTCTCTCCCATTCCATCCCTCTCCTCCCCCTCTCTCCATCTCTAGGTTCATATGGTATCCTAGGTATCCATGCATGTGTCCTAAGGGGTCATAGGACACCATAAGACAAATAAGAACACAAGGGGTCATAGGACACCATATGACCCTTAGAACACAATATGACCCCTAACAACATCTAAGGGGTCATAGGGTGTCCTAAGGGGTCATAGGACACTATATGATCCCGTAGCACACCATAGGACCTATAACAATACCAAATAGTGTCCTAAGGGGTCATAGAACACCATATTACCCTTTACAACACCATATGGTGTTGTTATGGGTTGTATGGTGTCCCGAGGGGTCATATGGCATCCTATGACCCCTTAGGACACCATATGGTGCCATTATGGGTCATATGGTGTATTAAGGGGAAATATGGTGTCCTAAAGGGTCATAGGAAACCATATGACCTCTTAGGAAACAATATGACCTCTAATGACACCTAAGGGGTCATATGGTGGGCTAATAAAATGATATATTATTTAAAGTTATGAATAGAACATCATACAATAGAACATCGATAGTTTAGTTTTGATATAGCTAAGTTAGACCATTGTCAGCATAAGAGAGACACCAAGTGAACAAACAATGAGGCTTCTCTAAAAAGCAAGTGCAAGAGCTTGACCTAACCCTAAGAGTATTGCCTTTCTAAAACATATGATGCTCTTAAATTTTCAAGGCTATAGGATTGATCTCAATTGTGACTATAGGAATTACACACTTGATTTCTTTCATGGGTAGGTACCCTTCTAGGCATTTTGACAAGTGATGATAATCATATATTACCACTTCCATGCTTACAACAAACTTCAATTTCTTAGATGACAGGCGTTGTGTAACAACATGGGAACTCTCGCATACCCACCACTATCATTCTCTGTGACATCATCTATGTTACTCTCCCTCTTTCTCTTCCTACAGGTTGTTTCCTTCTAAAAAATATATTGCAAGTAGTTTGACTCATCATTTTGCTTTGTTGACACTATTTTCCACATCTGCTCTGCTCATTAAAAACACATTCGAGAAGAATATTGCTACAGGTTTCCTTGTTTTTCACAGTAATGCACCTGTGGTTCAATTTCAGACCCTTCTTCCTCCTAGTCAATATACACACAAATCCATTAGTAAATTTTCTTAGGAGAGCATACATGATAAAAATCAAAGAGGAAGTTGCAGACAAGAAATAAATTCACTTACTTCTATAGAAGTGTAGACACAGTTGCAGTGGGGTATGGAGGGAGGGAGGGAGAGAAGAAGAGAGAGAGGGATGGGGTATGGAGGAAGAGAGAAGGGGAGAGAGAGAGAGAGAGAGAGGCACCTTGTACACGCTTGAGAGGGGGAGACAATACACTTATATGCGTGTATATATATACTTAATATATTATATATTATTGTATATACATATATATAAATATTATATATTATATATAAAAATTATATATTATATGTATATACACATATTATATATACAATATCATATTATACACACTCCCAAAATTTAAACAAACGTAGCGCATATGTGCTATTTATAGTAAACATAGCGCACACGAGTTGTTTATAGTTAAGATAAAGTGTACGCGCTTCTTACACCATAAGTACTTCGTACGCGCTTTCTATACCATAAGTACCCCATACACGCTTTTGATTGTTTAGGCTTGGAAATGGGCCTGGATGACAAAGCTACGGTTTGGAAGTTTGATTTCCCTCCATTTCCCTCCTTTTTGACGTGTTTTATTTTATCAACTTGGTTTATCGACTTTGTCATCATCAGGTTTATACTTCATCAAGTGGGTATTTCTAAAATTGCCACCATATTTTCACCCACTTCTGAGCTTTCTAACCATATTTTGTTTTTTTAAATTTGAACAACAATAACATATTATTATTGAATTTCTTTTACCAATGTCTCCATAGTTCTCACAGACATAGGTGCACCATTTTTTTAATAACATTTGATATACTTATCTAAATTTTAAAAACTTTATATATTATTGTAGTGCACTTGATTCTTTACAATTTAAAAAAAAATTTGTATTTTCGATTTGTTTAGTGCAACTTATGCTTCGCACACGAACATGTACCTAATTTTTAGGATGTGCTCGATTGGAAAAATCATTAAAAAAAAATACTCAACAAAAAATTACAAAAAAATACACATCTTCTAGTGCTCACTCTTAACTATCTTTCTGTCAAAATACTAAATCTAACTATGACTTTTTTGATGCACACGTCAAACACTATGTTATGTTTTTCAGAAAAAATCAAGGTCTGTTTTTCATGCATGAAAGATTTGACCCCCTTAACTTATCCAATTTTGAAATTTTTTAGTAGTTTGAAAACTAAATTCAGACTACTACAATATTTGTTCTTTGATTATCTTCATATCTTGAGTGGATGAATTTCAAATTTTGTCTCCAAGTTCAGGTTCACCTGATTTCAGAAAAAAAAGTGTCCACTTATACCCCCTTTTTTGACCACCATCTTTGTGCACTTACCCGTCTATGTATATATATGTATGTATGTATGTATATATATATACATGCATATATATATATACACACACACACACACACATGTATATATATACATGTATATAGATATATACACGTATATACATGTATATGTACATATACATGTATATACATGTATATATCTATATACATGTATATATATATATATATACATGTATATATATATATATACATGTATATACATGTATATATATGTGTATATATATGTATGTATGTATGTATGTGTATATGTATGTATGTATACATACATACACACACACATACATATATGTATATATATACACATACATACATGTGTATATGTATGTATACATACATACATATGTGTATATGTATGTATACATACATACATACATATACACATATATACATACATACATAAATATATATACACACATATATACATACATACATATGTACACATATGTACACACACACACACAAATATATATATGTACATACACATGTATGTATATATACATATTATGTATGTATGTATGTATAGTCAATATTATAATTATTCTATCTATACATGTATATGTATGTGTAGATGTACATAATTCTACGCATATGTATATGAGAATATATGTGTGTGTGTGAGAATCCATACATATTGTTAGCAACACATATAAAAATTTCCATTTCTATATGTTTCGTTGCTTGAGTAATGCCCCATTGGATCCGTTGGTCAAGTCATTGGTTTAAAATTCCTCATGTAATCCGGTCTTTATTATGTTGTTTAAGTTTCATTGCGTTGAACTTGAACCTTGAACTTGAACCTTTCTGGTTCAAGGTTCAAAGTTCAACAAACGTTGTTTTAAAAAGTTTTTCTTCTTACGTTGTTTTAAGTCTTCACTAGTCCTTGTCGACATTTTACATTCGTTGAAACTTGAACTTGACCCTTTTTGGTTCAAGGTTCAAAGTTCAAGATTTGTCATGTGTATGATTTGTGTCGCGATTATTTCACAAGGTTCAGAATTTGATGTCTAGGCTTCTTGGAGATCATGTGACTTGGCATGAGGTGGCGGCACAAATTTTAAGATTTGACAAACATCGACAGAGGAGAGGAATATTCTTTCTTTTATGATTTTAAATCTGACATTTATAGAAAGTATGGTGTGAGGATCTGAAGTGTCAGATATGAAGTGACTTAACATTTAAAGCATGCTCGAGTGCAATCATTTCAGAGTAAGGTCACATGAACGAAGAGTAATGGGGACAGTTCATGGTAATCATGGGTAAGATTTTCTCGGCTTTAAAATTGAGTAGTTGTCATATCAAGACTATCATTTTCTTTGGATAAGTTTTAAGAAGAATTTTTTTTGGAGTGAGAGAAATAGACCGCGATAGCGGTTTGCAGATGACAGAGGAAGGTATGTTCGACAACTTTTTAAATTCTTGTAGTTTGTTTTAGGAAGGCTCTAGATATTTTGTTAGCTGTTTGTTTTCGTTTCCCTTTTCTCCTTTGTCTGGGTTAATTGGAGAAAGTCATGAGCAAAACATGAGGCCTACTTTGCCCAAATTAGTGAACTCATCTTCCCTTGTAAGTTCTTTACCAGAGCTGTGTGATACAACATTAGTCCAATTGGATTTAGATGATTTCCTAGAAAGAGTACAAAACCCAACCGCCGACAATATGATGAGAGATATTGCACAAAGTGGATTATTAGAAATAGCCGCATTTCCCAAAGTTTCCCCTTGCCCTAAATTGGTTTTAGAATGTATGAATCATTATAACAAAGGTAATAGATGCACAAGGAAAAACAATGGTGAGGTTTTGTTATCTATTGATAGACAAACTGTAATGGCTGCCATGGGTATCCCACATCGGAAACCCTATGAAGATTGGACAATTGGGAAATCTTATGGAATTTTCTTTGAGAAAAGGCAGTATTACAGAACTGTCATTGCACGAAATTGGCTTCTAAAGTTCTAGAAAGGAGGCTCTAGGCTGCCGAGACCCCTAACCCATGAGCATTTAATGCATGCGATCCGAGATTTGGTAGTATTGTTGAGTAGAGTAAAGGGTAATTCACACTCCTTCTATTGGGAGGACTGGATGTATTTCTTCATTCAGGTCACTCTAGACAAAAATCGGTTCATTGACTGGGGAACTGTTATCGCGAAAAGGTTGCACAAGGGTTTGAGTAATTACCCTGGGATGTCAAACTTCTATATGTTTTCATACCTATTGTATATGCTTGCTTGTGTAAGGGAATGGTTTGGATTGTCTCATGCAAAATGGGTTCAAGGCATTAAAATTTATGAGTATCACCCCAATTTGACTTTAAAAGGGAATGTTGATGATTATCTCTGCAGGAATGATATTTTTGCTAGGAGATTGACTTTCGAATTACAAGATAACTTGCATAGGAGGATATCTGCTGAGGCCATTGAACTAGTTAACATCCATGGCAATTTCTTTACACAGTTTAATCATTTCACTTACCTAAGGGTTGGGGGTTTTAAAGGTGAACCCTTTAGGCTACCCAGGTATGTTTCAGACTCCTGTATTTTGATTGAAGTTTCCAGACAGCTAGCCTATGTCGCAAAGAATCATGGTGAGGATTCTGACACAAGTGGGATTTTTCCCATTGATTTAGAACATTACAGTTGTAGGTCTGTCTTTGATGCGTTGAATCTTGAGCTAGAATTTAAAAGATTTCATTTGAAAACCTTTGTGAAAAGAGATAACTTTGACAGTAAAGGGTTTATCTCTCAATATGTGAAGAAGATGGTGCCTGACCAACATGTTTCTTAGTTGGAGGATTATTGGGCAGATTGCCCGGATGAATTTGAAGCAAGGAAAAGGAGTTGGTCCAGATTAACCTTGAAACAAATTCATGACATGAAACTACCAATGGATACCTCAGGTGTCACCACTGATAATGAGAATGTACTGGATTCAAAGTTTATGAAATGGGTTCATAATGAACCTCACCCAGAGGTGGATTGGAGTAAAAAGATGGAGGATAGTGTCCAGACACGCACTTTTAGTGTAATTTGCATGACATAAAATTGGCTTAGGTGTTGCCGATTTCCTTCGACGAGGGCAACCAGCTCAAGAAACAAAAGTGGGAAGCGGAAGATCGCACGAAAAACTTCTATTTTAACTAACATTCCTATTTCTGTTGCAGGAAAAAGGTAGGCAAAGATTAAAGAAGATAAACTTGACACCAAGGCTGAACTTTCTATTGGTGGTCAGGTTACCAGGTTGAGGTCCAAGAAGAGTTTTCAGCTGCCAGCTCCCCATCTTATTCTTGATTTGGATGCAGAGGAGGTGTTGTGTGATATGACTTCCCCTATTTCTAATGTAGACAAGGTTTCAACTGAGGCAGATGCTATTTTTGAAGGCTTAGGGACGCTTGATATCCGGTCTCATGCAGACAATGTCGCATTGCCGCCTTCAGAGGGATCTCCTCCCATGCCATCTAAGGAATTGACTCTGGCACCTAAGTGGTTAAGTGACTCAATTACCAAGAACAGAAATGTGGTTCCAATTTTGGTATCAATGGAGGATGTCATGAGTAAATGTCTGGGAAAATCTACGAAGCCCAAGAGGCTAAAAATGGAGGCTATGATTGGTTTTCGATGAAAGTACAAAGCATTGGACTACAGACATCGCCGAACCCACACCTGATAAAGATGTTGTTACTGCTTCAAAAGTAGAATATGCCATTGAACAAGTTGATTTGGGGGTCGGAACCAGAGCCGTAGATGTGAAGCATTTGGAGACTTCAACCAAACGGATTATCTCTCGTACTTGGAAGGATGAAAGAGACAAGACTAAATTGAAGCATAATTTAATGCAAATGGCTAAGTATATTCATGCCCTGCAGAACAGCCCATTACTATTGTCTCAAAGCTTAGTGCCATTTAGTTCAAAATCACTAGGTAATCAGAAATTCTTTGATGACGTTCAACGAAACAAAATGATTGCAGAGATTTTCTCTGAATGGCTCACCTCAATTGTGCATCAAGGGACCAATTACATTTCAGATTTGGTTCAGATTTTCAAAGATGCTAATTAAGTCACCAAAGAGTTGGATGCCGACTTGGTCTCATGGCAGAAAGAGAAGACTAAATAGGTAGTGATTTCAAAGCAAATGCGCGATATTCAACGTTATGGCCTAATGAATTTTCTTGCCGAAAGACAAGTGCCAAGGCTAAATGAAGACGTGATGTTTATTTACAAAGAAAGCATTGAGCGGCGCAACCAAATCATTGAACAAGGCCATAATGAATCAACCAGTCTATGTGGTGAATTAACAACCTTGAGGAGGACCATGCAAAAGGACTTGCGCTGCGTAGATGTCCAATTGCTTAAAGAAGATAGCCAAACTCTGGAGGATACTGCAGAAATGATTAATAAATTTAGCAGCCACATTAAACAAATCAAAGTAGAGAAATCCTTGGCTGTGGAGGATTTTACGAGGATTTCCAAAGTGGAATCAATGCTCACAGTTTGTCTGGTTCACCTGGACTCACACAGGGACAAAGTATAGATGGCGAAGAGAAAGAAAGAGCTCTGGAAGCAAAGAGTAATACACATCAGCTTGCTGCATGTAACTGTAATTCAAGAATTTTTGAAGGTGCATCAAGAGTTGAGTGTGGCAAAGGCGGAGATGGTGTCTATCCAAAGAACCAATCTGGGCAACCCAACCGAGACTGAATCAATGGCATGACTAGCACTGCTGGCAGTTCTTTGCCAGTGAGTCTAGTCATTTTTAATTTTGGTTATGCAATTAGGGTAGTTTTCTATTAACTCTTATGAGTTAATCTTACTTATGGTTAAAAACTATTGGTCTGGCGACCTATTTATATGTTTTAGAATGACTTTAAATAGGTTCACTAAGTTTTTGAAAAACTATCTCTCAAATTTTGCTGAAATACTCTTTTTATGAAAAGTCGATAATCATTTATGAATGAAAATCATATAACAGTTATCTTTGAATTCAAATCTGTGTGTTTGATGCATGCAATTTGATTTATGTGTGGATCTATTTCAAATAAAGATCTGTTATAACTTTATGTGCGTGGAAGATTACCAGCGGGTTTTGCCTTATAAGCTTTTCATTTTGTTTTAGTGTACATGTAAAGTCTGTTGGCTTTATACAAAGGTTATATAAAAATTAATGCTTGCGTTCATTTGGTCCTGACTTGTGAATGCAATAACCTTTTCTATGCTTTCTGGTGAAAATTATAGTATTGGTTGTGTGTAATTTGAAGTCGATTGAATATTTGCTAGAGGGAGTTGTACCTTAATTCAGAGGTTAATCAATATAATGATTTTCCAACTGCCTAGTGAAATTTGTCTTTTATTCCTTGGTCTTAAGGGCATCCAAACTAAATAAAGTACGAAAGACAAATCTGTTTACCAACACATATAAATACACATGTATAGATAAATATTTGTCATTTTAAACAAATTACATTTACATTGAAGGATTAAATTCCATGTAGCTTCATAGCCAAACTTAATAACTGTTAAGTTTTGATTTTATGTTATTTTAAGTTGATTATAAATGGCTTCATTTGACCTTGCATTGAAATGCATATCTATGTTTTTGAATGCATTTTCCAAGGTCGATATCAACAGGCTTCCATTGATATATGAATGTTGCATATATATTGATTAATTGAGCATGATGGCTTAAAGCCAAAATATTTTATCGTCGTGCTTCATAAGAAAAAATATTGAAGTTATAGTTTTGAGTATATTCGTTGATGTGGATTCCTTATGAGGCACAATGGAAAGAAGTTGTTAAGCTTTTGAAACCTGTCTCTTGACTTGAAAGGGCTTATAGTAGCTCAAGATTGGGATCAATAAATTGAATCTTAGCTAGAATTGTTTCTTGGTTCTATTTGGTTGAACATTAAATTTTGAAATTTGTGAGCAAGTGTTAGACTTGATTTTTGGAACCATATTCATTATTGATGATAAAAGATGATAAGTTTCCAAGAAAACAGTTTTTGCGAGGATGAATATTTTTATTTTTTAGGAAGATCTTTCAAGATTGGGAAAAGATATTTTCAATTAGAATTCACAACTACTAGTCACTTGTCAATATGCTCGAAATCTTACAGGCTAAGTCACAAGGTTCGAATTAGATAGCCACAAAATTCGGATGAAATTCGACAAGGGAAAATTTTGAAAATTTTTTTTTAGATAAAATTCGCCTTATATAATTTTGTTTATTTTTAAATATATGTTTACTTGTAATAAATTATCAAAATAACTTAACATTACTAAATCTGACGACGACCCAATAGTTGTAGACACCCACGACCCAACAGTTGCAGACACTTGCGACCTAGTAGATACAAAGCATATACAAACAATACTCATGACCAACTGAGTTGTGTGCTTAGAGGCAGATAGCAGTGCTTTATAGAGAAAATATGTCGAAAGTCTTCAAAAAAACCCTAAATGATTTTCAAAAACCCTAGAAAAACACTTTTTAAATTTTAACTTTAATAAAAAAAATGACATCTTGACCATACGAATTTATGGCCGAATTTGAAGGATTTTTTTATAAAAATTTGAAATTCAATTAAATTTGAACCTCATCCATAAAAATCACCGCATTCTATGACTAAGCTAATAGGCATGCAGTTTTCCTTTTGTAAGTGTTTTCTTCAATGCAATGTGTTCGACCAAAAGACTCATACTATACTTAGTAATATGAAAAGAAAAGTAATAATTTGCATTATTAATTAAACTCCAACTATTGTATCTAGTTTAATTGCTTACGCCTATGAAAAGAGTTTTAGGTAAGGTTGTTAATTCTCCTAGAAGGGAGTGATTATTTATTGATTGAAGAATATAGTTTAATTTATACCACGTAGTTATTAATGAGAGTATATACTCATGCATGCATATACAAGTCATGTACATGCATGCATGAACATATAGACTCTGCTTACATGTGCAGATATATGCCAAGATAGTTATACTTTTATTATGATTAAATTCTATTTAAGAACAACATATAAATAGTTTTAATGTTTTATCACTCGGCCAATGGAAAGAAGATTAAAGATTAAATAATAACATATTAAGAACAAACAAAACATATATATTTTCATATGATTGCTTGAATACAAATAAGATCGAAGGATGTTCTATATGTATGCATTTGAACATATGAAATTATATGAATCATTACTTGTGTATTATATTTGGAGAAACAATGAAAACTAAATTAATAGTTCCATTAGGACAGCAAGTAAGTTGTACCTTATTCTAGCCTCTTCTTAATAAATTTTTTATTCATAGTCAACCCTTGGTTGTTAAATAATAATGAATACAATATGAAGCATATGGATCATTAAGTTTAAACCAAATCATGAACTAGTTAAAATTAGTCAAAAAGATCATAGGAGATGTTGTTTGGAAATAACAAATTTTTTTATATCCTCTCTAGATGTACATGGAAACTCACCAAGTCACGAATATGTGAAGGGTGATAGTTTTGCACGTTCTTAACTAGATTTCAAGTTATGATGTTTTAAGTTGATATTTTCTCTCATGAATAATTGTTTATCTTATCTCATGAGAACTAGCGATAGTTGCTAGAGTTAGTGAAAGTGAGTACACATGACGAGAAGTTACATGTCAAAACTTGTTTGTTTGGGTCTATGTATTTGAAAATGTAGGATGATTGCAATACTCCAAGTCGAGTAAGGGTGGTTGAACATTTGATTGCACTTCTAGATAAGTGATATTTGTATAAATCGTTAGCCAAAGTGATGCACAAGACTATTTGTGTTCAATCAGTTTGTTGTATCCAGTTGCATAGTTCAGTTAGTTGGTCATGCATAGTTAGAAGGTTGTCTATAGTTGTATGATTGATTAGAACTACATAGGATACCAAGCCAGACTCAAATAGCATGCCTTAATCAATTCCCTAGTCTTAACCCTCATCAAGGGTGGGACCACTTCCAGTTAGAAGGTGCATGAGGGATCACCAAATTTGTGGTTGTAGGAAAAGCACTCAAGCAATGCTCTTCCTCTTGTAGATACATTTCAAGGCTTGAGATACATATCAACCATTCTTGATACCAATAGACTCTAAACTTTCTCTATTACTAGCTATGCTACTTCATTTTCTTCAGTTGAATGTAAAATTACTATTTCAATGTGAGAGAATATGTTTCTAGATTCATGATGAGAATATCACAACTTTTCAAATTTTCTTATTTAATGCACTGAACCATGTTGTTTTACAATGAAAAATTAAAAGTTTTAAAAAAATCATACGTCAAATTTACAAGTAACTTTTACTTTACCTAGTGGTGAATTTTAGTACTTTCCAATGCTAAGTTTAATGTGATGTTACAACTCTTTTTGGTTTGTTGCTTATAATAGTTGCCCTCTATGGGTGTGAAGTATGACAAAGCAGCATGTCAAATTATAGGTGGAGACAATTAGAAAGAATCTATAAGCATCTAATTACAAGCAATCTCAAAATAAAATCCACAGTTCTGTATGAAATTCTTTTGACTAAAGCAGATGATTTTCCTAGTAGAGGTGACAAGGATAACTCAATTATAAGTTATTTAAAGAAATTTGAAAACATGGATAACCAATGTTGGCCCAAAATATCTATGGAGGAGGATCTATACCGTATGAAGAAAACTTGGATGAAGCAAAACAAAAAATAGTTGGGAAAGTAGAACATCAAGTTGTATGCATGTCCTAACACCAATGAACAAAAACAATTATGATAGAAAAAATTAGGACTAGCGCGTGGACAAATCATAGTGGATGGAAAAAAATCATACTACATCAAAGAGATTAATGAACTTGCGAACATGGTGAAAAAACATATTTAGGGGAAATTATTGGAGGAAACACAAGGTGGTTAGTTACACAATTGAGAATGGGATTGCAACATCTTAGATGTGAAATCGGTAGGTGGAAGATACCCAAGGAAGGCTAGGAAGAGAGAACTTGTGTATTCTACAATAAGGGTGTGGTGGAGACGGAATGACACTTTGTCTGGAATGTGCAACTTATGAGGATATTCATGTTGTAAGGACCTCCTCAATATTAAATTATTAATTTACATAATTACACATAATCTAACATATAATTAAGTAGATTTTAAACCGGGTTAATCTATATATGAGAATATGATCATGGTAGTATATTTCAACACAATTTCTAAATACATGAGCTAAGAGATAGGCAAAACATAAAGAAATTATTTCATTTATAAGAGACCATGAGGTCAATTATAATGAATGCATAAAATACATAGTTGATGAGAGTTTGGGTTTTTGAGGCAAAAAAAAATCAAGGGTGAAGTTTCCATGTCTTGCTAATGATTGGTAAAGATTATGATTGATTGTTATAACACACCCATTGTGAGGGATATTCAAACACTTATAGATGGTAGAAGGAAGAGCTTTCATGGAATCAAGCCAAGGGTGTCCCAACTTCACACAAAATTTGTCTAAGGTAGGGATAATGGCAAAGTTAACTTCTAAGCACTTAGTACCAACTTTTGTGAGAAGGGTGATGGAACCTATAACTTGGGACAAGTGATATTATCATTCACCTAAATCATAACATTGTATTTATCATATGTATCTTGACATAATTGTTGTGTATAATAATGTTCTTTCATAATAACATTCACCATACATATTGGATTGATGAGAACTCCATGTAAGAGCTTTCCTTTAATCTTTGTAGTGATTTATAATGGTCCATCAGGTGCTCTAATGATATCTCATGAGTCAAATATGATGCACGATTCACTCTTGGGCTTAGGTTGCTCAATAAATTTCAAAACATTGTTGTTGGTTTCACCCACATATGATAGTTATGATACTTAATATAAGTATAGATCCAATAGCCAACAAGATGAGAAGGGGGGGGGGGTGAATCATACAAACTTAATCATCCATAAAAACATCAGATTCAACCTCGGTAACATATATATCAGTCATATAACCAAAAACTATCAAACATGCAAACTCAAAAGCATATAAACAATATAAACCTCATAACACCAGATTTAACGTGGAAACCCAAATAGGGAAAAACCACTGTGGGATTTCAGACCCACTAAGAAATATACTCTTCTAGAGTATGCTTGGTTAAAAGCAAATCCTGTTAAAGATTACAAACACATTGCTAGATGTGACTTGGTTAAGGGATTTCCCTCAGATCTGTTAGGATCTTCACTTTGTAAGAAGTGACCTTGTCAAAGGATTTCAAACACTCAATCAGAATGTCACCTTGCCAGAGGATTTACATATAAGACTGTTAAGTCCACTCGGTTAAGAGATTTCCTATCACTTTCACAAAATAATAGTAATAAAGATATGTCTGCAACTTCACATCTAAAAATGCTAAAGTAGATTCCTATTTGTTCAATACAATTTAGACATAGAACTAATCTTGTCTATCTGCTGGGCATCTACACTCTGTTATTCTAATAGGTCTTCAAGCTTTTGTGCTCGATAATCACTATGTAGCATCCCTGTGCATAAACTTGCCCGCATACATTGTTTATCAACAGTTTCCTATTTATAAACAATCTTCTAACCGCTCAATCTCATTGATCACATTTCCCATGATCAATCATAGCCAGCAGATCTTCAATCTTGTCTAGGTTCAATGTATCTTTCGATCTGAAAATGTTTTACCCCACCTTGGAACTTGCATTGTCACCTTGGAACTTGTGTTAGGGTATTGCGGTTCAATCTGAGCTGTAGATCTTCATGCCAACTTTCCATTGCCTTAGATTCATTAACAAACTTCTTCCATGGCTTACCAATCATTGATCCGCTCCAGCTCATCAGCTTCTTTCATTAAATATCACATGTAAACATTTAATGCATTCTGTTATAGCTCGGTTGTAACTCGGTAAATACTAAGCTTCACTCGGTAGACATTCTGCCTTCATTAACCGACAACGATAACCTTAGGGTTTACCGACTAGGTTCTGTAGCGTCCTAAAATTGTGACACTTGCAATTTTGACTGCATTTGGGTCTTCACAATGGCGATGCAACACGGAACCTGAATGGAGACCCCGAAACATTGTCATGACATCAAAAACTGCATTTTTCAGCACCCTGGCCTGATCCTCCTTGCACCCTGCTGTCCCTGGAGGTGGGACAATGGTGCCCAGCGCCCTAGTCCCTGGCCCTCTTTTTGGGCCTGGTCTCTTTTGGGTCTCAGGTCTTTATGTTTGCAAATTGAAAAATAATGTTTCCTGGTCGGCCTAAGGTCGAGAAAATCAGTCTTTCAACCCTAATTGGCAAGTATATAAACTACATTTCCCCTCTCAGAAAGGGTAGATGAAAAAAAGGCGGAAGCGACATTCAAACATTCAAGCATTCAAGCATTCAAGCATTCCTTCAAGCAATTGAGCATTCTAAGTCTCCATTCAAGGCTAAGTGTTGCATTCAAGACAAGGATTCAACCATTGAAGAGGAGATCACTTACAACATACAACATACAACAACATTTACACCTTCGCATGTAAGAATACAAACATTCTTACAACAAGGTATCAGTACTTGTTTACATTACAAACATTTACATTTACAACATTTCTCATTTCTTGGTTAATTCCAAAATCGGGGTTTGACCTAAGGGCAAACCCCTAATCCCTAACCCCCCAATCGTCTTCACTTTTCTGTGTGTAGGTTGCAGGTACGCGGCTGTAATTGAAGATCTGGAATCCTTGTGTAGAGACGAACAGATCCCCCTTCGTTTCGCGGATTTTTCGGAGGACCGTGTGCACGTCGGGCGCCCTCGTCCCGTCAACTTTCACTCAAATTTGCAAGATAGCACCATCTCGACATTTTACTGCTAATTCTAGGTCCGTAGCTTCTCCCTATCTCTGTCTATAAGCAAATCTTTCTCACTTTTCATGCATTCCTAGCTTAATCCTTCTATCTACATTCTTTACAAAAGAGGGTAGCCTTGTTGTCTTAACCCCTGAAACTCATTTAGAATCCAATCTTGCATTGTGTGGGATTGGATCTTGTGGGTTTCAACCCCTCTTTTGAATGTAAAGTCTCCCCTAAGTGAAAACCGTCAACCCTAGTGACCTCCTTTCTCTCTCCTTGGAGTGGTGGGGGGAACACTCAGGGTTCGCTCGCGATTTTCCGCTTTACATTTTGGTGAACCCGACATGAACATCCTTTCTGATTATTCATGGTTAGATCTGAAAATTGGCTGCCTTGATTACATTTCCATGTTTGATCTTTTGCAAATTTTAGAGGTTAAATTGCATAAAAACCCTAAAATTTTCTTTTTAGTAATTAAGCTCGTGAAATGTTTAATTGTTAATGCTTGTTTCAGATCTACCCTTCTACTGCAAATTATCAAATCATATCTATGCTTTAATTTTGAAAATTAAGTGGTTAAGTGTCAAAACCCTAATTTTTAAAACCCTCTTGATTCAACCTTTGACCGACAATTTCACTGATCAAAACATCTCCAAATCAGCTGTAACTTTGGATTCCGCAATAAAATCATAATATCTTTCATCCCTAAAAATTTGGAAAAAAGTTGCGAGGACCGTGTGCACCCCGAGCGCCATCGTCCCCAACATTTTTTCCAAAATTTCAGGAGTTAGATCTTACTGTATTTTTCTGCTAAAATCCAGAATTTTGGCTGATTTTATCAATTACAACACTTTCAAAATTAAAGTCAAATTTGGTCTAGTGATTGCTTGGATTAAGGCTCCTAATCATTCAAAAATTGTTGAAATTGAAATTTTGTGTCAAAATTGTGTTCTTACTGTCCTAAATCTGAAAAGTGTGTCGGCATTCATTCGAAATTTCAGTGCTTTATTCAAATTCTTGCAATTTGTGACTTTTGAAATTAAGTGTTTAATTACACCAACTTTGATTTCCGCTTTCAAAATTGAATTTTGCGTGAAATTGAGTCAACTTTTAAATTTCAAAGCTTGCATTGCTCTTAGTATTCCCTCTAAAATCATAAAATTCAAAATTTCAGTTTCCCTCTCTTTTTCAAAATTCAAAATTTTGCATTTTTCAACAATCTTGTTAGGGTTCAATTTTGAGATTGCAACTTTAATTTGGCCTATCTACAGATCATAAAATCACTCAATTTTTTCAGATTAGCTTTAAAATCATCATAACTTTTATCTCTGAAAATTTTGAAAAAAGTTGCGAGGACCGTGTGCACTCTGTTCGCCACGGTCCCTGACATTTTTTCTGAAATTTCGGGAGATTGTCGTGATTGCATTTAACAGCTTAAATCTAGGAAATTGGCTGATTTTACTGAAATTTGCTACCTCTAAATTCAAAATCTTCTCTCCTTCTCTAGTGCATGAGTTTTACAACAATAAGCCCTACTTACACTATTCCCGTTAGACGAAGCCATAGAATTAAGTCTTTCCGAGGTTTAATTACCGAGGAGATGGAACCTAATTTGAATAGCCTTTTTAACGAGGACATGGGTAATTCCTCTAATCCTCTTAATGATGAAGAAGCTCTCCATGAGGTTTCTGTAGAACAACTTTCGAAATTGGATAACCAATTTGATGATTTTCAGCAATGGATGTCTCAAGAGTATCCCGATAGTCAAGCTCTTTCATTAATTGAGGGTCTAAAACGTATGGTTCAAAGCGATAAGAATGGAATTGATATTTTGCGTGGTATTGCACACATTGTGGATTCGAATGTGATGCCTATGAAGAGTTGTGCTGAAACTTTAGGTTATACACAACCTCCCACTCAAGTTAATCATTCTATTCCTTTGACAACTTCTATTGCTAGCATACCTACCTTTACATCAAACATAATGACTACTTCTATACAAGACATTCCGCCTATGATCACCAGTCATGGGGGCAATCCTTCCTCTTTAATCAACCCTCTTCCTTCATTCAATCTGACTTCTTCATTCATTCCTTCAATGAGTGTCCCTATTACATCTCCACAAATGAACATGACGCAAGGGGGCAATTCATTTAACCATTCCATTCCTCCTTGTAGTGTTCCTCTTTTCCAATCATCTCCTATGACTAACTATCATAGTGTCCCGCCACCTTACTCTCAATCAATCCCTTCTTTCAATAACATAATACCTCCATCACAATCTAACACGTCTAATATGAATTCTTCGACTGGAGCAACCATTAATAATCTTGCACAAACTGTCTCTTCGTTACAGCAACAAATTGCCTCTATGAATCAATCTAAGTTTAGTGTGCCCACATTTGATGTTGCGAGCCCACTTTCTCTTGACATTGTTCGAGCTATCCCTCCTAAACATGTTGAAATCCCGCATTTGGAGCTTTATAATGGTAAAGGTGATCCTCTAACACATGTTAAGACTTTTCAAACAATATGTACCGATTTTGCTTATGACCAAAGGTTGCTTGCAAAACTGTTTACTAGGACATTAAGAGATAAAGCCCTACAATGGTATTGCTCGTTGCCTTCTTATTCTATTACTTCTTTCGAACAACTTGCAAATGATTTTATTCAACAATTTCAAAACAATATAAGTCCTAAAGTTACTTTGATTGATTTAATGCATTGTAAACAAGGTGTTAAAGAAAAAGTGACTGATTTCATTGGTAGATATAAGCATTTGTATGCTCAAATTTCTTTTCCAGTGCCTGACAATGGTATTCAAAGAATCTTTATTTCTAATTTACAAAAAGATATTCGAGACAAACTTCTGTTTTCTGAGTTTACTTCTTTCCAACAATTGTGTGCAACTCTTCACAATTATCAACTGACTGTGAGTCAAATGGAACAAGCAAATCCTATGGCTCCGAGTGATAAGGGTGATAGTAGTCAACAACCATTTGGAAAGTTTAAACCGAACAGAGAGTCCATTAAATTCAATGAAAACATCATCAACAACAATGTGAATGCAGCATCAAGTGTGCCTCCTATTTCTAAGTTTTTTAAGAAAGAAAGAAAGTTTACTCCTTTGAATGAATCATTGCATAGTATTATGAATAAGTTATTGGAAGAAAATGTGCTTACTCTCCCTCCTATAAAGCAAATAGATCCTACAAAGATTAATTCACCCTATTTTGATAACAAATCTTTTTGTCAATTTCATCGTCAACCTGGGCATGATACTGAAAAATGTTTTGCTTTAAAGGGTAAAATTCAAGATTTGATTGATAATAATACTATCTCTGTTTCAGGAGTGAATGATAAAGGCAACACATCTGTAGCTCCTCCTAACCAAAATCTTAAGATTTTTACTGATCCATTACCTTCTCATACCTCTAATGTGATTGAGACTAATGATTCCTCTTTCTCATCTGATGGTCTTGTGTCTATGACTCCGAATGTGATTAACTTTGTAGAGCAGCAAGAAAACCCTAAAGAACCTTCCATCACATTTGATTCTAGTGAAACTATCAGAGCACCTGATGGTCCTTTATACATAGTTGCAAAAGTCAAGAATACACCTTGCCGTGGAGTGCTTATTGATCCTTCGTGCATGGTTAATGTTATTACTGAAGAATTTCTTTTTACTTTGCAATTGAATCAAGTGATCTATGACAAAACAGATGTGATTGTGAAATTATTTGATGCATTTTCTTCTCCTGCAATTAGTTCTATTACATTACCTATTGAGGTCCATAACAAATCCCTGGATGTAAACTTTGCTATTATTCCTTCATCCGAACAATTTCGTGTGAAGCTAGGCTATCCTTGGCTATCTTCCATGAAAGCTATTGCTTCTCCTATTCACAAGTGTTTGAAATTTCCCCATAATGGTGAAGTTGTTACTGTCAATCATAGTCTCTTTAAACCAGCTGAAAGAACTTCTAGCGTTCCTATTGATTATTTTTGGCCTAAATAATTCCAATCTCTTCCTCCGCGAAGTGATCATCTTTTCAAATCTTATCAAAAGTGGAAAACAGATATGATCCTATCTCTAAGTGAACCTAGAACACCCAAACTTGATATTCCTATCATTCTTGAGAAGGAAGTCCTTCCTTTGAAAGATAAAACTAATGTCTTTCTTCAAGAAGATTCCCAACCCATTCCTATGGATGTGACTATGTCTATGTCTAATAAACTTTCTAAAAGTAGACCTATACCTCCTCGTCATGATGGACTTGGTCTCCTTCCTAAACCAAAAATTCCTCCTTTATATGGAGCAGTTCCTCCTCCTTCCTCTTATGGAGAGAAGAGACCTTCCTCTTCTCCTATTATCCAGCCTAAGAGACCACAACCTAAACACCCAAGTGATAAGGATGAGAACATTCCTCCTCCTCAATCTTCTCAACTTCCTACTAAGACTAGATGAAATCGTTCTGCGCGTGAACGCTGATGAAAGCGTCATCTTAGAGCTCAAGCAGTTGCTTCTCAAACTTTGCAATCCTTAAAAACACCTTCAACAAGCATTATTCCATTTTCTCCAAAATCTCCTAAACATAAGATGCATGATGGTCTTGATCCTGTGCGAGTTAAAGATCCTATTTTTATAAATCTTAATGATGATATAGATGAAAATGTTATTCATGATGAAAATGTTACTTCTCTTGCTTCTGATAGTGAATATGAATATGTTGATGTTGATAACCATCTATCTAACGAATTTTCTAAAGCACTTATCCTAGCTCCTAGACAAGAACAATGTGGCTTGGAACATGAACATAGCCCTTGTTTGGATCTTGTGATAGCTCCATCTGCTGTGTTGGATGTTCCTCCTCTAGCATGTTCCCTGCCTTCCCGAAACATTGATCAGCAAGATCGGGGGGTAGATGATGTGCTAGACTAGTTTCATTAGCATAGCAGATTCTCTCCTCCTCTCTTTTGTTACTTCTTCTATGTGTTATTCTCATTCTTCTATTTGTTGTCCTTAGTGTTTTCTACTTGAGGATGATGCAAAGCATTGAGATCTCTTTTGGTCTCTCTCATGTTGACTCAAAAGACACATGTGTTCCCTTCTTCTAGGTGATCTTCCTTGATTAGGGAATGAAGAACAATTATGCATACATACATATGATATACATGAATTATCATACAGCATACTGACCCCAAGGAAAGCAAAGTCACCTCGTTCTTTGTGTTTTGTGTCTATTATCCTTGGGTTTATCTCACACTTGGGGGCTAAATCTTTGTGATAACGTGCTCCTTTCCCTTCTCATTTCTTATGTGTATCACTACCTTAAAGCAATCACCCTCGTTGAGGCGTGTGCGATCACTTTAACGTAGGGGGGCATACACCCCATCTATCCCTTTAGGATACTTGAAAATTTCTTGGCGAACTTAGCTTTGCCTTGAAAATTTTTGGTATTTTTCTTGCATGACTCATAGTGAGGGAACCTTACTACTGACAGTCATGGTTCTCCCTCGTGATCTTCCCTTTTACTTTGTCAATCGAAGTCGTAAGATCCTTAGTCCACTGGGGGCTTGGTGTGTCTTGCCTCCTTGACGTGGTGAAAGTCTTTCAATGTTGTTTCCTTGTACTTTACCGGAGGTATGAGCGTACGCTTATACTCCCGCTAAAGTGGGGGCTAAATGTAGCATCCTAAAATTGCGACACTTGCAATTTCGACTGAATTTGGGTCTTCACGATGGTGATGCAACACAGAACCTGAATGGAGACCCCGAAACTTGTTCATGACGTCAAAAACTGCATTTTTCAGCACCCTGGCCTGATCCTCCTTGCACCCTGCTTTCCCTGGAGGTGGGACCATGGCGCCCAGTACCCTGGTCCTTTAGGACTAGGGCACTCAGCGCCCTGGTCCCCCAGGACCATGTTGCCCAGTGCCCTGGTCCCTGGCCCTCTTTTTGGGCCCAATCTCTTTTGGGTCTCGGTTCTTTATGTTTGCAAATTGGAAAATAATGTTTCCTGGTCGGCCTAAGGTCGGGAAAATCAATCTTTCAACCCTAATTGGCAAGTATATAAACTACATTTCCCCTCTCAGAAAGGGTAGATGAAAAAAAGGCGGAAGCGACATTCAAACATTCAAGCATTCAAGCATTCAAGCATTCCTTCAAGCAATTGAGCATTCTAAGTCTCCATTCAAGGCTAAGTGTTGCATTCAAGACAAGGATTCAACCATTGAAGAGGAGATCACTTACAACATACAACATACAACAACATTTACACCTTCACATGTAAGAATACAAACATTCTTACAACAAGGTATCGGTACTTGTTTACATTACAAACATTTACATTTACAACATTTCTCATTTCTTGGTTAATTCCAAAACTGGGGTTTGACCTAAGGTCAAACCCCTAATCCCTAACCCCCCAATCATCTTCACTTTTCTGTGTGTAGGTTGCAGGTACGCGGCTGTAATTGAAGATCTGGAATCCTTGTGCAGAGACGAATAGATCCCCCTTCGTTTCGCGGATTTTTTGGAGGACCGTGTGCACGCCGGGCACCATCGTCTCATCAACTTTCGCTCAAATTTGCAAGACAGTGCCGTCTCGACATTTTACTGCTAATTCTAGGTCCGTAGCTTCATCCCATATCCCTATCTCTGTCTATAAGCAAATCTTTCTCACTTTTCATGCATTCCTAGCTTAATCCTTCTATCTACATTCTTTACAAAAGAGGGTAGCCTTGCTGTCTTAACCCCTGAAACTCATTTAGAATCCAATCTTGCATTGTGTGGGATTGGATCTTGTGGGTTTCAACCCCTATTTTGAATGTAAAGTCTCCCCTAAGTGAAAACCGTCAACCCTAGTGACCTCCTTTCTCTCTCCTTGGAGTGGTGGGGGGAACACTTAGGGTTCGCTCGCGATTTTCTGCTTTACAGGTTCATTGCCTGATAACATAGTATAGTATTAACCTTTACATTTTACAACATATGTATGATGTTAAAAAAATATAAAACATCATGATCTCATCATTGTCTGACTCGGTAGTAGTTTCCCATTGAATAACTTATCCCCTTATTCATCATATTCCTGTGTCTTTTACCGACTTCTTTATAATCTTCATATCATACTTCTCAAGATATGGCAACATCATATTGAATTAGAAAATCAATTTCTTGACATCAATGACAAAATAATAATATCAAGATTGTAAAACATCTTTACAGTTATGTCCATAATCATCAACAACCTTCTCAATATCCTTATTGAAATGTCAACAATCTTTCATTGTTTGTTATAATGTAATATTGCCAACAACATATCACTAGAAACTATAAAGCCAGGGTTCTTAGGATCAACAACATTGGTAGAATGAGAAGGAAATGATTGGTAAATATTACAATTTTTTATTAATATGTGCCACAAATTTATTTCCTTTACTATTCACACCATCCACTACTATAGTATTAATATCAATAAGATCTTGAATTTCATGCTTCAATCTATAACATTTCTCACTATCATTGTTGGCTTGACAATGATATTGCCAATAGGCTTTAGGTTAAAAATAAAGTGGAAAAGGTTTAGAGAAATCTATGGGATGGATGGGAATAATATTAATCTCATTATAATTAATCAATCTAAGCATGATGCTATGCAATGATTCAAAAAAAAAAGTAAAATTTTGATGTCTAATTTTGATGAGAAAGGAGCTACAACGGGTGTTGCGACTGCCACTTGAGAATCAACATGATTTCAATAATTATTATTATTATCTTGATGAAATTATTACTTTGTTTTTGAATTTTTTTATGAGACCCTTCATTGTTATCAACTAGAATCAACGATGAAATAGGTTCAAAATGACTCACTTAAAGATGATAATTATGAAACGTTGTGGATACTTGTGTAAATGATGCATAAACAGAAAATAAAATCTGATCTTTGATGTCTTTTTGAAAATTATTTATAAAAAATTATCTAAACATCACCATAAGGCATTTGATTGTTGTCACATGGATTTTCACCCGAGAGCTAAGCTTGATGCTTAGCAATCCCATGAAAAAGTTTTTGGCACACCCAGTGGGACCATTTGGACTGTCATAGTTCAATTTTTTTTAATGCATTGTTGATATTAGATATGTATATCAATGATTTATACCTTTGGAGGAAATAAAATAGCACAACTAGTGACTCTGGAAGAATATCTCATGGTTGCAATAGTCCAAGTGCTGGTATGTTTCAAGTTATTACGAGCGAATCTGCTTTCTCCTAATTTTCCAGCTCTTTAATCAGTAAATATGTCAAAATTTCATGGAATGTATGTATTTCCACCCCCATATCATGAAAATGAAGCTTCTACACCTTCTTATCAACCATATCAAAGTAGCTATGCAGTTGGTTTGAACCAAAATAGCCCCATCATAACAAAATATCAACAAGCTTCATGGTGCAGGAGCACATAGCTTCTAACCATTTTGCTGATGCACTTTACACATTTTGGTGTGATAGTTATTATTTTGGATTAGTTTGGTGAATAATGGACTACTTAGAGGTCCACATGTGTGTTGGATATGCATTTGAAGGATGATTGTCAACTAGGTTATTTGTTTGCTCAAATTTGGCCTATGAGCCCTTGTAAGCCTAAAATGGCTTAAATTTGCATTTTGATGTAAAATGTCTTGCAAAGACTTGTTTGGAATTTAGGAATGTGTTTTTAATGTTATGTATTCATACTAGGAGGTTTAGGATGAGTGAAAATACATAAAATGTAAAAATGCACATTTGAGCAAAAGTTGTCATTGTTGCTCGACAACATTTTGCAACTTTTGAGCAACTTTTTAATTTTTGAGCACATCGGTGGTTAGGAAACTGATGAAGAGTTGTTTAGGATCCATATGGAATATAAAATTCTTTGAGAATGATTTTACATGGGTTGGCAAGAGCCTTGAGAAATTTTGAATAGATTGTGAAGACATTTTCCAGTTTTTACCTTGTAATTTTCTCATCTTTTGAGCAGTAGTCCGTACCAGATGGATTGAACTTGCTACTGTTATTTCATGAATGTTTAGTGTATTAAATTTTAGTTCTCAGAAGGTGTTTGTAATTTTTTAGTGCAGGTTTGGAGTATGTTTTTGAAATTGCATTGCTCTCGGCTTGAGTAAGGGTTTAAGTGCCCAGTTATGGTTCCAGCTTGAAATCCCTTGAGTTTTGCTCAATAAACCTTGGTAATCAAGCTATGGAACCCTTTTACAGTGTAAATATGTTTTTTATTGGCCTAGAAGTTGTTGAGAAGCAATTTGCCATCATTTCCTAGGCGAGCTCAGTCATAGCCCGGTTAGGAAAATGATTGAAATGTTGCATATGCTTGCAGGGATGACTAGTTGTGAAGGTGACAAGTGTTTGGCATGATAAAGTAATGTGTGGGAGATTCTATGTGAAAAGGTGGAGGTGTGACAAAGTAGATAAAACAATAAACCCATTGGAGAAGACTGCTAAGTCCCAAAACCCTCTATAAATGGCATTTTTTGGTTCCGTACCAGTACAGACAGACTTGACTATCTCTTCTTGTGGATCAAAAAGTTCATCAAAAAGGGTACTCAGATCACCAAATATTCTAGGAGGTTATTTGAGTGGTTTTTGAATAATTGCCCAAAAACTGACAAGGTAGGGCTAATTGGGGCTCTAGGGCTACTAGGCCTAGAAAATAGGAGAAAGAGGGAACAATGAAGAAATGATGGAAAGCCAATTGAAGAACTAGTTGAATAGCATGGAAACACCTGTATAAAACCTATTAAAACCCTTGAAAGTACATGTTAGAGGATTGCAAAGCTTAAAGGTTGGATTTACCCTTGTGAATCTCAATCATGCTTGAAGCAACTGTTGAGCACAACTTGATAGGGAGCACTCCAAGAGAGTTTGAGTGTTTTGGTTTGTTAAATGACAAGTGAATAATGAAAGGAGACCACTAAAATATCACTCAAATACCTATTGAGCAAGGTGAAACTCTCTTTGAGAACCCCCTCCCCATCAAAGTGGTATTAGAGCCAGCTAAGATTTAGGAAGAATCCAGTTCATGTCAGAGACTGATTCAGTAGGAGAAAATAGCCTCAAGATGGTGACCAATGCAGAGTTATCCAAGAAGGTAGAAGACCAAGAGGAAGAGAATAGACTACCCAGGGTAAGATTAAAACAATTGGAGAGTAAATTAGACGTAGTTGAAGACAAGACTGAGAAAGTGACAATCAAAGTCAATGAAGGGAAGGGTAAAGAAGTAGTAGAGGAGGATAGTACACATAAACCAGATCCTATTCTACCTAAATAACCTTTCCTTAGAGCCATAGAATCCTTAGGAGGTAAATTCCTAGGAGTTCCACTTTTTTGTGGAAAAATAAAACCATAAGTAGTCATGGAATGGATTGAAGGATTGAAGAATCACTTTGAATGCGATGGGATTAGTGAAGCACAAAAGGTGAAGGTAGCCAAATCTAGATTGAGAGGAGAAGCCTTGACTTGGTGGAAGTTCATCCAAGAGGAGAGACAAAAGGAGGGTAAGAACCCCATAGCCACTTGGAAAGGAATGCTGGCCAAGGTGAAAGAAGCATATATCCCTGAATACTATGAAATTTAATTACACAAGAGGAGACAAAACTTGAGAAAAAGAGAACTAGATGTGAGTAGCTACACTGAGGAATTTTAGAAGTTATGTTTGAGATCCAAGGTGGTGGAAGATGAAAACATCAAGGTAGCCAGGTACTTGAATGGCTTAAGATGGAATATACAAGAAGAGTTGAGTTTGTTGTGTCCCAGTATTGTTCATAAGTGCTATCAATTGGCACTCAAGGTGGAAGAGAAGAGCAAAAAGAAACAAGAGAAAAGTAACAGAGGCAAAGGTAGGGGAAGAGATGGTAGAGGTCATAGAGGTAGCTATGGTGGAAGAAGTGTAGAACAAATATCCCAAGGGGAATCCAAATTGGTAGAGAAAAGTGGGGATTATAATAGAAAGATAATCTATAGAGGAAGGGGATCTAGAAACTCTAGTAGAGGAAGGTCTAGTGGATAAGAAAGAGGGTCCTATTTCACCACAATGAAGTGCTACACTTGCCATCAACTTGGACACCCGACCTATAGATGTCCTGAGAAGTCTTCTTCATCCCAAGGAGTTGAGAGGAGAGTAAATTATGTTCAAGAAGATGCAGCAAACATGAAGGCATCGAAAGTAAGTTTAGATTCAGAGGTTGGTGAAAATATCATGATAAGAAGAGTCTGGATTAAAGAACTGGCTAAGGAGGAACCTAGCCAAAGAAGATCCTTGTTTAGGATAAAATGTAAGATTATGGGAAAAGTATGTAGAGTGGTGGTGGATTCAGGTTATGTAGAGTGGTGGTGGATTCAGGTTCCATTGATAACATAGTGTCAAAAGAAGCAGTGAGTAAGCTTAACCTAAAAATAATCCCACATAGTGATCCTTATAGGGTTACTTGGCTCAACAAGGGGAAACATGTTCTTGTGAATGAACAAACTTGGGTGGAGTTCACTATAGGGGGCTAAAAGGACAAAATCTCTGACAGAAAAGCAATACACCATGGGGAAAAGAATACTTACACTTTTCAAAAGGATGGAATCACCTATAAAATTCAGTCCATAGGAGACCAAGAAGAGGGAAGATCAAAGGGTCCTAATGTTCTTCTAGTTGGTGAGAAGGATTTAATTAACACTCTCAAGGAAGGAGTGGGAGTGGGGTTTGCAATTGTAGTAAAACCAAAAGAAGAAAGCAAGGAGAAGAAAGTATGAATTCCCAATGAAGTGCAACAAATAAATTAGTTTAAGGACATTATCAGTGATGGAACACCAAAAAACTTGCCTCCTCAACGTGCCATAAGTCACCAAATTGACTTCATACCCGGAGCCTCATTACCTAATAAGGCAGCCTATGAAATGGCACTTGAGCAGAAGAAGGAGGTAGCTAAGAAAATACAAGAACTCTTGGACAATGGTCTGATAAGGAAGAGCATTAGCCCATGTGCAATTCCCACCATTTTGGCCCCAAATAGGGGAGGTACTTGGAGACTTTGCACTGATTCTAGAGCCATAAACCAGATTACAATCAGGTATAGATTTCCCATTCCAAGGATTGAAGATTTGATGGATTGTTTAGGAGATGTTGAATACTTTACCAAGATAGACCTCAAGAGTGGTTATCACCAAATTAGAATCAAAGAGGGAGATGAATGGAAGACAAAATTCAAGACCACATGAGGACTTTATGAATGGCTCATTATTCCATTTGGACTCACAAATTCCCCTAGCACATTCATGAGACTGATGAATGAAGTACTCAAGGATTATATTGGTAAATTTGTTGTTGTTTATTTAGATGACATCTTGATTTTTAGCAAGTTTAAAGATGAACATCTTAAGCATATAAAGATTGTATGAAAGAAATTATGTGATGAGTAACTAACCATTGTTAGATGTAATGATAGTCCCAAAGCCACTAAGAGGGGAGGGGGGGTGAATTAATGTCTAATCGGTGAGTGGAATATTTGAACTTATTTATAACTTTGCAACCCAAATAAATGTACCTGTAAGAAAGAAATAATGCAGTAAACAAAAATAACAGAGACAACAAAAATGCACACCATAACACAAGATATTTTAATGAGGAAACCCGATGTGGGAAAAACCTCTATGGGATTTATGACCCACAATATTTACTCACTGGCCAATATGAATAAATATTACTTACAATAGGGGCCTACACATGCAGGAAGGCCAACAGTCTACAGCTCACTGCTCAATAGAAGAGTCTCATTGACTACAATAAGGATAATTAAATCCAATACAATGTACTACTCAAAATAGCATCTCTAATACCTATTTTAGTATTGGTTTAAGCTCAGTCAGATACTGTAAAGCGGAAAATTGCGAGCGAACCCTAAGTGTCTCCCCTCCCCTCCAAGGAGAGAGAAAGGAGGTCACTAGGGTTGACAGTTTTCACTTAGGGGAGACTTTACATTCAAAAGAGGGGTTGAAACCCACAAGATCCAATCCCATACAATGCAATATTGGATTCTAAATGAGTTTCAAGGGTTAAGACAACAAAGCTACCCTCTTTTGTAAAGAATGTAGATAGAAGGATTGAGCTAGGAATGCATGAAAAGTGAGAAAGATTCACTTATAAACTAAGATAGGGATATAGGATGAAGCTGCGGACCTGGAATTAGTAGTAAAATGTCGAGATGATGCTATCCTACAAATTTGAGCGAAAGTTGACGGGACAATGGCACCCGGCGTGCACACGGTCCTCCGAAAAATCCGCGAAACGAAGGGGGATCTGTTTGTCTCTGCACAAGGATTCCAGATCTTCAATTACAGCCGCGTACCTGCAACCTACACACAAAAAAGAGAGGACGATTGGGGGGTTAGGGATTAGGGGTTTGCCCTTAGGTCAAACCTCGGTTTTGGAATTAACCAAGAAATGAGAATGCTGTAAATGTAAATGATTGTAATGTAAACAAGTACCAATACCTTGTTGTAAGAATGTTTGTATTCTTACATGCGAAGGTGTAATTGTTGTTGTATGTTGTATGTTGTAAGTGACCTCCTCTTCAATGGTTGAATCCTTGTCTTGAATGCAACACTTAACCTTGAATGGAGACTTAGAATGCTCAATTGCTTGAAGGAATGCTTGAATGCTTGAATGTTTGCCTAGCGCTTCCGCCTCTTGTACACATATGTCCTTCCTTTTTCCATCTACCCAAAATGGGAGAGGAAATGTAGTTTATATACTTGTCAATTAGGGTTAAAAGACTGATTTTTCTGACCTTGGGCCGACAAGGAAACATTATTTTCCAATTTGCAAACTAAAAGACCCAAAGCCCCATAAGAGACCAGACCCAAAATAGGGCCAGGGACCAGGGCATTGGGCGCCATGGTCCCACCTCCAGGGACAGCAGGGTGCAAGGAGGATCAGGCCAGGGTGCTGAAAAATGCAGTTTTTGATGTCATGAACAAGTTTCGGGGTCTCCATTCAGGTTCAGTCTTGTGTCGCCATCGTGAAGACCCAAATGCAGTCAAAGTTGCAAGTGTCGCAATTTCAGGACGCTATAGATACCTTAACCAAAACCTTTCGCTATCCACTATATCACCTCATACATACAAAATAATCTCCTACAATACAAAATGACCTCTGAGATCTCATACATATATGAGTCTTTACAATATAGCAAGTCGACTTACAAAAGATAATTATATTTACAATACAATTCACATAAACAAAACTTGTCTCATGTCGGCTTGAGTGCTGGTATACTTCTTTGCTAGTGTAATCTGGATGCCAGTGAATATGCCTGTTGGTGTTGGTATATGGTATCAGTGTTGACCCTATTGCCGGTGTGTGTAGAGACCTAAAACCGGTTGGTTGCCATCAATGATAACATCAACCATTCTCATATGAGTGTAGAATGCCAACAATTTCCCACTTTGGCATTGATGGCAACACTCGTGAGAAAAATCCAAAACTATTATCCCAAAACTAAAATCCAAAAAGAAGTGTGATCCCCCTGAGCAAGTGATCTCCACTGTGCATATATTTTTCTCTTCACTACCCCCCCTTTGACATAAATGACAAAGGATGTAAAAAAGAATAAAATTTATACCTCAAAGTCTGTAACCAGTTGGTCACAATCTAAAAGATATTCGCCAAAACTAAGTTCAAACTCTGCATAAACTTGTTACTGTCATAAATAATTTTCTCAATCTACTGGATCATACCGATGAGATAGAGCATCTACTACTCTGGTGATCTTTCTCCAAGGATTGTTGCCTTATTTAATTCAACTTGCTAAGTAATATGACTATCCAATCTTGGACCAAGTTTTCTCTTCAGCTCCCGGGCCTTCAGCCTTATTCTTGCCTTTTCTTTCTCCAAGTTCTCCAATTTTTCTTTAAACACTGCCATTTCTTGTTCAAAAACTGATGTAAGTTTCGAAGAACCTATCATATTGTCTGCTATGTCATAAATCTCTTTTTGTGTCTTTTTAATCTCCTCATCAATGTCCTATGTCAAATAGTGAGGCTTACAGGCTTCTTTATACAACTCCTTATACTCCAAAATTGTAGAATTGAGTACCGGTAACAGTGAATCTAAGTGCTCTATACAGTTTTTAATAGTTCTCTCAAAGAATTCACCCTTCTCTTTATCAACTCTCTCCTTAACTGTTCCTTCATTCACCTTCTCTAGAGTTAGAATATTTTCAGCAATGAATTTGGACAAGGTGTCCAATTTACCTAAAGAATTATCAATGTGATCTATCTTACATGTTGGTGCAATCATCCTCAAGATAGGCAGTGTGTCATCAATAGCCTTAAATGCTAAGGCATTGCAATCTGTTATCCTTTTGATAGAATCCAAAAGAACATCTGTCACATTAGTAGGTCTAAATTCACCTGTAGATGTGCTAGGTTCAATAATATCTTTCCTCTAAACAAATACTTCTCCAATAACCTTAATTATTTCTTCCTTATTACCAACAATTGATTCCTCTTTATTCACATTCTCTGCTGGTTTCTCTGTCTCAACATGAACCTCTGCCTTAGATTGTTTCTTAGTGTTAGTTCCTTTGTCTTCTGCTGGTGTCTCAATATTCTAAGAGTTAGTAGTATTTGTCGGTGTCTCATAGATCTTGATATTCTCACCATCAGTTGCCTTAACTTTTGTAGACTCCTTATCTACAACAATGTTAATATCCTATTTATCAATGTTAATATTAAAAAGAAACTCAGAATCCGAGTTAGTATTATCAAGAGTAACATCTTCAGTTCCCATATTAGGTGGACTGATTGTATGTACCAATGGGATATCTTGAGTTGGAGGTGGAAGATTAACTGTAGTCTTTATTGCAGGAACACCACCAACTTTTCCTTTACCCTTATCCTTATCCTACTAATACACCTTAAAGGTTTTGTCCATTTTTGGTCTGCTCCTTTCTTCTTGCTTTTCCTTTTCAACAAAGAATATATCTCATTTGTTTGTAGTCTCATCAAAAATATCCTTAACTCTCTTAGCCATTAGGCTCACTTGCTGGTGTCCACTGACAAAAACTGACCGATTTTCCTCATAAATTAATTTATCAATTTCCTCTTTTGAATTCACAGGATGTACCATCAATAATGCTTCAACTTTCAACTTCTTATCAAGTTCCATTACTGATAATATTTTTGCTTCTAATCTCATATATAGATCATTTGGAAAATCATCTATTACTTCAATCAAAACCTTCTTATAGATATCTAAATGCAAAATAATGCTCTCTTCTATTGTTTCCATGTCAGAATCCTTAAAAGAATAATACAATTTATTTACATTAATCAGATTTTCTTTTTGTGTTATTGTAAAGCGGAAAAATCGAACCCTAGTTGCTCTCCCCTCTCCAACTCCAAGGAGAGAGAAGGGAGGTCACTAGGGTTGGCGATTTTCACTTGGGGGAGACTTTACATTCAAAAGAGGGGTTGAAACCCACAAGACCCAATCCCACACAATGCAAGATTGGATTCTGAATGAGTTTCAAGGGTTAAGACAACAAGGCTACCCTCTTTTGTAAAGAATGTGGATAGAATGATTAAGCTAGGAATGCATGAAAAGTGAGAAAGATTCGCTTATAAACAGAGATAGGAACATAGGATGAAGCTGCAGACCTAGAATTAGCAGTAAAATGTCGATACGGCACTGTCCTGCAAATTTGAGCGAAAGCTGATGGGACGATGGCGCCCAGTGTGCACACAGTCCTCCGAAAAATCCGCGAAACGAAGGGGAATCTGTTCGTCTCTGCACAAGGATTCCAGATCTTCAATTTCAGCTGCGTACCTGCAACCTACACACAGAAAAGTGAAGATGATTGGGGGGTTAGGGATTAGGGGTTTGCCCTTAGGTCAAACCCCGGTTTTGGAATTAACCAAGAAATGAGAAATGCTGTAAATGTAAATGTTTGTAATGTAAAACAAGTACTAGTACCTTGTTGCAAGAATGTTTGTATTCTTACATGCGAAGGTGTAGATGTTGTTGTATGTTGTATGTTGTATGTGATCTCCTCTTCAATGGTTGAATCCTTGTCTTGAATGCAACACTTAGCCTTGAATGGAGACTTAGAATGATCAATTGCTTGAATGCTTGAATACTTGAATGCTTGAATGCTTGAATGTTTGAATGTTTTGAATATCGCTTCCGCCTTTTTTCATCCCTCAAATGGGAGAGGAAAATGTAGTTTACATACTTGTCAATTAGGGCTGATAGACTAATTTTTCCGACCTTGGGCCGACAAGGAAAGATTATTTTCCAATTTGCAAACATAAAGACCCGAAGCCCCATAGGAGACCGGGCCCAAAATAGGGCCAGGGACCAGGGCACTGGGCACCATGGTCCTGGGGGACTAGGGCACTGGGCGCCATGGTCCTGGGGGACCAGGGCACTGGGCGCCCTAGTCCTGAAGGACCAGGGCACTGGGTGCTCTGGTCCCACCTCCCGGGACAGCAGGGTGCAAGGAGGGATCAGGCAGGGTGCTGGAAAAATGCAGTTTTTGATGCCATGAGCAAGTTTCGAGGTCTCCATTCAGGTTCCATGTTGCATCGCCATCGTGAAGACCCAAATGCGGTTGAAATTGCAAGTGTCAAAATTTTAGGACGCTACTTTTAGCCCCCACTTTAGCGGGAGTATAAGTGTATGCTCATACTTCCGGTAAAGTACAAGGAAACAACATTGAAAGACTTTCACCACATCAAGGAGGCAAGACACACCAAGCCCCCAGTGGACTAAGGATCTTATGACTTCGATTGACAAAGTAAAAGGGAAGATCACAGGGAGAACCATGACTGTCAGTAATAAGGTTCCCTCACTATGAGTCATGCAAGAGAAATACCAAAAATTTTCAAGGCAAAGCTAAGTTCGCCAAGAAATTTTCAAGTATCCTGAAGGGATAGACGGGGTGTATGCCCCCCTACGTTAAAGCGATCGCACACGCCCCAACAGGGGTGATTGATTTAAGGTAGTGATACACATAAGAAAATGAGAAGGGAAAGGAGCACGTTATCACAAAGATTTAGCCCCCAAGTGTGAGATAAACCCAAGGATAATAAACACAAAACACAAAGCATAAGGTGACTTCACTTTCCTCAGGGTCAGTATGTTGTATGATAATTCATGTATATCATATGTATGTATGCATAATTGTTCTTCATTCCCCAATCAAGGAAGGTCACCTAGAAGAAGGGAACACATGTGTCTTTTGAGTCAACATGAGAGAGACCAAAAGAGATCTCAATGCTTTGCATCGTCCTCAAGTAGACAACACTAAGGACAACAAATAGAAGAATGAGGATAACACATAGAAGAAGTAACAAAAGAGAGGAGGAGAGAATCTGCTGTGCTAATGAAACTAGTCTAGCATGTCATCTACCCCCCGATCTTGCAGATCAATATTTCAGGAAGGCAGGAAACATGCTAGAGGAGGAACATTCAACATAGCAGATGGAGCTATCACAAGATCCAAACAAGGGCTATGTTCATGTTCCAAGCCACGTTGTTCTTGTCTAGGAGCTAGGATAAGTGCTTTAGAAAATTTGTTAGATAATTCATTATCAATATCAACAAGTTCATATTCACTATCAGAAGCAAGAGAAGTAACATTTTCATCATGAATAACATTTTCATCTATGTCATCATCAAGATTTATAAAAATAGGATATTTAACTCGCACAGGATCAAGACCATCATGCATCTTATGTTTAGGAGATTTTGGCTCAATTTCTGGTTGAGGAGAAAATGGAATAATGCTTGTTGAAGGTGTTTTGGGAGATTGCAAAGTTTGAGAAGCAACTGCCTGAGCTCTAAGACGATGCTTTCATCGGCGTTCACGTGCAGAACGATTTCGTCTAGTCTTAGTAGGAAGTGGAGAAGATTGAGGAGGAGGAATGTTCTCATCCTTATCACTTGGGTGTTTAGGTTGTGGTCTCTTAGGTTGGATAATAGGAGAAGAAGAAGGTCTCTTCTCTCTATAAAAGGAAGGAGGAGGAACTGCTCCATATAAAGGAGGAATATTTGGTTTAGGAAGGAGACCAAGTCCATCATGACGAGGAGGTATAGGTCTACTTTTAGAAAGTTTATTAGGCATAGACATAGTTACATTCATAGGAATGGGTTGGGAATCTTCTTGAGGAAAGACATTAGTTTTATCTTTCAAAGGAAGAACTTCCTTCTCAAGAATGATAGGAATATCAAGTTTGGGTGTTCTAGGTTCACTTAGAGATAGGATCATATCCGTTTTCCACTTTTGATAAGATTTGAAAAGATGATCACTTTGCGGTGGAAGAGATTGGAATTGTTTAGGCCAAAAATAATCAATAGGAACGCTAGAAGTTCTTTCAGCTGGTTTAAAGAGACTATGATTGACAGTAACGACTTCACCATTATGGGGAAATTTCAAACACTTGTGAATAGGAGAAGCAATAGCTTTCATGGAGGATAGCCAAGGATAGCCAAGCTTCACACGAAATTGTTCGGAAGAAGGAATAATAGCAAAGTTCACATCAAGAGATTTGTTATGGACCTCAATAGGTAATGTAATAGAACCAATTGCAGGAGAAGAAAATGCATCAAATAATTTCACAATCACATCTGTTTTGTCATAAATCACTTGATTCAATTGTAAAGTAAAGAGAAATTCTTCAGTAATAACATTAACCATGCACGAAGGATCAATAAGCACTCCACGGCAAGGTGTATTCTTGATTTTTGAAACTATGTATAAAGGACCATCAGGTGCCCTGATAGTTTCACTAGAATCAAATGCGATGGAAGGTTATTTAGGGTTTTCTGGCTGCTCTACAAAGTTAATCACATTCGGAGTCATAGTCACAAGACCATCAGATGAGAGAGAGGAATCATTAGTCTCAATCACATTAGAGGTATGAGAAGGTAATGGATCAGTAAAAATCTTAAGATTTTGGTTAGGAGGAGCTATAGATGTGTTGCCTTTATCATTCACTCCAGAAACAGAGATAGTATTATTATCAATCAAATCTTGAATTTTACCCTTCAAAGCAAAACATTTTTCAGTATCATGCCCAGGTTGATGATGAAATTGACAAAAAGATTTGTTATCAAAATAGGGTGAATTAATCTTTGTAGGATCTATTTGCTTTATAGGAGGGAGAGTAAGCACATTTTGTTCCAATAACTTATTCATAATACTATGCAATGATTCATTCAAATGAGTAAACTTTCTTTCTTTCTTGAAAAACTTAGAAATAGAAGGCACACCTGATGCTGCATTCACATTGTTGTTGATGATGTTTTCATTGAATTTAATGGAATCTCTGGTCGGTTTAAACTTTCCAAATGGTTGTTGACTGCTATCACCCTTATCACTCGGAGCCATAGGATTTGCTTGTTCCATTTGACTCACAGTCAGTTGATAATTGTGAAGAGTTGCACACAACTGTTGGAAAGAAGTAAACTCAGAAAACAAAAGTTTGTCTTGAATATCTTTTTGTAAATTAGAAATAAAGATTCTTTGAATATCATTGTCAGGCATTGGAAAAGAAATTTGAGCATACAAATGCTTGTATCTACCAATGAAATCAGTCACTTTTTCTTTAACACCTTGTTTACAATGCATTAAATCAATCAAAGTAACTTTAGGACTTATATTGTTTTGAAATTGTTGAATAAAAGCATTTGCAAGTTGTTCGAAAGAAGTAATAGAATAAGAAGGCAACGAGCAATACCATTGTAGGGCTTTATCTCTTAATGTCCTAGTAAACAGTTTTGCAAGCAACCTTTGGTCATAAGCAAAATTGGTACATATTGTTTGAAAAGTCTTAACATGTGTTAGAGGATCACCTTTACCATTATAAAGCTCCAAATGCGGGATTTCAACATGTTTAGGAGGGATAGCTCGAACAATGTCAAGAGAAAGTGGGCTCGCAACATCAAATGTGGGCACACTAAACTTAGATTGATTCATAGAGGCAATTTGTTGCTGTAAAGAAGAGACAGTTTGTGCAAGATTGTTAATGGTCGTTTTAGTTGAAGAGTTCATATTAGACGCGTTAGATTGTGATGGAGGTGTTATGTTATTGAAAGAAGGCATTGATATTGAGTAAGGTGGTGGAACACTATGATAGTTAGTCATAGGAGATGATTGGAAAGGAGGAACACTACAAGGAGGAATGGTATGGTTAAATGAATTGCCCCCTTGCATCATGTTCATTCGTGAAGATGTAATAGGAACACTCATTGAAGGAATGAATGAAGAAGTCGGATTGAATGAAGGAAGAGGGTTAATTGAAGAAGAGCGATTGCCCCCATGACTAGTGATCATAGGTGGAATGTCTTGTATTGAAGTGGTCATTATGTTTGATGTAAAGGTAGGTATGCTAGCAATAGAAGTTGTTAAAGGAATTGAATGATTGACTTGAGTGGGAGGTTGTGTATAACCTAAAGTTGCGGCACAACTCTTCATAGGCATCACATTCGAATCCACAATGTGTGCAATACCATGCAAAATATCAATTCCATTCTTATCACTTTGAACCATGCATTTTAAACCCTCAATCAATGAAATAGCTTGACTATCGGGATACTCTTGAGACATCCATTGCTGAAAATCATCAAATTGGTCATCCGATTTCGAAAGTTGTTCTACAAAAACCTCATGGAGAGCTTCTTCATCATTAGGAGGATTAGAGGAATTACCCGTGTCCTCGTTAAAAAGGCTATTCAAATTAGGTTCCATCTCCTCAGTAATTAAACCTTGGAAAGACTTAATTCTACGGCTTCGTCTAACGGGAATAGTGTAGGTAGGGCTTATTGTTGTAAAACTCATGCACTAGAGAGGGAGAGAAGATTTTGAATTTAGAGGTAGCAAATTTCAGTAAAATCAGCCAATCTCCTAGATTTAGGCTGTTAAATGCAATCATAACAATCTCCCAAAATTTTGGAAAAAATGTCAGGGACCGTAGCGCTCGGGGTGCACACGGTCCTCGCAACTTTTTTCAAAATTTTCAGGGATGAAAGTTATGGTGATTTTAAAGCTAATCTGAAAAAATTGAGTGATTTTATGATCTGTAGATAGGCCAAATTAAAGTTGCAATCTCAAAATTGAACCCTACCAAGATTGTCAAAAAATGCAAAATTTGAATTTTGAAAAAGAGAGGGAAACTGAAATTTTGAATTTTATGATTTTAGAGGGAATACCAAAAGCAATGCAAGTTTTGAAATTTAAAAGTTGACTGAATTTCACGCAAAATTCAATTTTGAAAGCGGAAATCAAAGTTGTTGTAATTAAGCACTTAATTTCAAAAGTCACAAATTGCAAGAATTTGAATAAAGCACTGAAATTTCGAATGAACGCCAACACACTTTTCAGATTTAGGATAGTAAGAATACAATTTTGACACAAAATTTCAATTTCAATGATTTTTGGATGATTAGAAGCCTTAATCCAAGCAATCCCTAGACCAACTTTGACTATAATTTTGAAAGTGTTGTAATTGATAAAATCAGCCAAGATTCTGGATTTTAGTAGAAAAATACAGTAAGATCCAGTTCCCGAAATTTCAGAAAAAATGTCGGGTATGATGGCGCTCGGGGTGCACACGGTCCTCGCAACTTTTTTCCAAATTTTCAGGGATGAAAGATATTGTGATTTTATTGTGGAATCCAAAGTTACAGCTGATTTGGAAATGTTTTGATCAGTGAAATTGTCGGTCAAAGGTTGAATCAAGAGGGTTTTAAAAATTAGGGTTTTGACACTTAACCACTTAATTTTCAGAATTAAAGCACAAATATGAATTGATAATTTGCAATAGAAGGGTAGATCTGAAACAAGCATTAATAATTAAACATTTCGCAAGCTCAATTACTAAAAAGAAAATTTAGGGTTTTCATGTAATTAACCTCCAAAATTTGCAAAAGATCAATCATGGAAATGTAATTAAGGAATCCAAATTTTCAAATCTAACCATGAATAATCAGAAAGGATGTTCACGTCGGGTTCACCAAAATGTAAAGCGAAAAAATTGAACCCTAGTTGCTCTCCCCTCTCCAACTCCAAGGAGAGAGAAGGGAGGTCACTAGGGTTGGCGATTTTCACTTGGGGGAGACTTTACATTCAAAAGAGGGGTTGAAACCCACAAGATCCAATCCCACACAATGCAAGATTGGATTCTGAATGAGTTTCAAGGGTTAAGACAGCAAGGCTACCCTCTTTTGTAAAGAATGTGGATAGAATGATTAAGCTAGGAATGCATGAAAAGTGAGAAAGATTCGCTTATAAACAGTGATAGGAACATAGGATGAAGCTGCGGACCTGGAATTAGCAGTAAAATGTCGATACGACACTGTCCTACAAATTTGAGCGAAATTTGACAGGACGATGGTGCCCGGCGTGCACACGGTCCTCCGAAAAATCCGCGAAACGAAGGGGGATCTGTTTGTCTCTGCACAAGGATTCCAGATCTTCAATTTCAGCCGCGTACCTGCAACCTACACACAGAAAAGTGAAGACGTTTGGGGGGTTAGGGATTAGGGGTTTGCCCTTAGGTCAAACCCCGATTTTGGAATTAACCAAGAAATGAGAAATGCTGTAAATGTAAATGTTTGTAATGTAAAACAAGTACTAGTACCTTGTTGCAAGAATGTTTGTATTCTTACATGCGAAGGTGTAGATGTTGTTGTATGTTGTATGTTGTATGTTGTATGTGATCTCCTCTTCAATGGTTGAATCCTTGTCTTGAATGCAACACTTAGCCTTGAATGGAGACTTAGAATGATCAATTGCTTGAATGCTTGAATGCTTGAATGCTTGAATGTTTGAATGTTTTGAATATCGCTTCCGCCTTTTTTCATTTCTCAAATGGGAGAGGAAAATGTAGTTTATATACTTGTCAATTAGGGCTGATAGACTGATTTTTCTGACCTTAGGCCGACAAGGAAAGAGTATTTTCCAATTTGCTCTGGTCCCACCTCCCGGGACAGCAGGGTGCAAGGAGGGATCAGGCAGGGTGCTGGAAAAATGCAGTTTTTGATGCCATGAGCAAGTTTCAGGGTCTCCATTCAGGTTTCATGTTGCATCGCCATCGTGAAGACCCAAATGCGATCGAAATTGCAAGTGTCGCAATTTTAGGATGCTACAGTTATCTCATTCAATATCTCTTCCAGAGTAGGGGTATCCAGTGTCTATTTCTTCTTCGGTGTAAGCTTCTTCGTAGGTTCCCTAACTGCCTGTTGCTTCTTCCTTAGTGTTATGGTTTTCTTGGGAGAAGGAGAAGGTACCAAGAGGGTTTTCTCTTCTTCCTATCTACTCTCTTGTATTCAGCCGCCTTTCCACTGTAGGTATCAGAAGAAGTGACAACCGGTGAAACATGTGCTTCCAGTTTTAGTCCTTCCAATTTACTAGCAGATATACCACTTAAGTTCATTACATTTTCTTTAACCTCCTTAGCCATCTTGGAGCATCTCTGATAAATTTCTTTCTTCTTTTTCTCTACTTTTGCATAGAAACAACACTCTCTATAGTTTCAGCACTTCCAAAAATTTCTTTAGATGGTTCTCTAGGTGCATCAAGTAGTGTTTTTGCATATGTTTCAAGAATGGGTAAATCAACTTCATAACCCATTTCAGTAACCCAAATAGTTCTAGGGCTAACTGCTTCCATCCATGTCTCATCATGTTTAATAACAAAGAAGATTTGTTTGTTATACTTGTCTACTATACTCTGCGGTAACCTCTCTCTCACCTTCATTTTGATTGAAAAAGTTTTGAAATAATCTGTGATGATCTTGTCACAGTCAGTGCCCATACCGGTGAAAGATTCCAAAATTTGTTTTCCTACCAAGATGTCATATCCAAAATCCTTATGACCAATGTTGGGTATTTCTTTGGTGAAGTAAAGCATTAGATAGACAAGAAGGTTGCAAAAGTGAAAAGTTCCTTTCTTGTCACCTTTAATCTTCTTCAAGTTATCAATCAATTTATCCTTAAGCCATTCACAAACATCAATTTTAGTGTTGTTCTTTACCATCTTATATGCACTGTGAATACAAAGGCTAGAAATGAAATTCAATCTGTTTGCATGTGTTACTCTTTATCCAAGTGCCATACTCACATATCTCACATTTGCATCTCTAACATCATTGACTCTAAGGGATCCACTATTGAATGTAGCTCTAGTTAAGCTCATCACACCCTTGTTAGGTATTTTCTTGGTTTTGTTAGGCCTAAAACCGGTTGAGGGTAAGCCAGTAATTGTATTAATTGCTTCCTTGGTCATTTCGCAAACTGACTCTAACCACATAAATTCTCCATAGACTCTGCTCAACACAAGATGAACTACTTCCTTCAAAAATTCAGGAATGCTTAGAATTTCAACAAAACCTAAGTCTTCAACAATCTTATGTTCAGGTTTAATTAGACCTTGCTCATCAGTAATAACATCATTAAACATTTTTGTCAAGTCCTCAGTCCCTAGGTCTTCTATGTTGTAGTGGATATAGATTCTCGGGTCTTCGACAAAAGTGACACCCTTCAGAATTTTTGAAAAAGCTCTGATAGAATCATCTTGTTTATCAATTTCAGGGATAATCTTGAATACAGGTCTAGGGTACTTGATGTTCTCTACCATAGTAGGGTTTGCAATAAACTCAGGTGCAGAAGATGAAGATGCCATTTCAAAAGATAAATACTTCTTAACTTGAAATCCTTGAATGCCTGAAAATCACTTCACTGCTTCGCCTTTAGATTGCCTTTACTCAATTTCGTGCTCTTTGAATGTTTGAATGCTTGGTGAGTCGAAATGAGGGTTTTCCAGTGTTATATAGCCAAAATACTCTTCAACAATCACATTAAATGCTTGCCAGTTAAGTGAGAACTTAACATATCTGCCGGTAAAGAAGAAATGTATCTTCTTACCATCAACCGAGGGTAGAATGCATGATTTTCAACTTGTTGCAATACCCCCTAAGGATTATTCCGTAGTCAGATGAATAATCTCCTACCAGTGGAGGGTTGCTTTGTTCTACCGGTGCAGAGAGAGTTTCATCAATTTTCTGATCTCCCTTCTTAATCCATTGTTTTGAAAATTATTTCTTTATTTCATTTACCTTTTCTTTTCCCCTCATACTAGATGATAAGTCAGTGTATTGACATGTTTTTTTTATCTGGACTCTTAGGTTTTTGGTATCTTTTGGGTTGCATTGTGATAGTAAAATATTGTTAATTGAATATATGTAATCCATGTTTTAAAACTAAACTTAAGAATTCATGTTTGAACCTTGTCTGTTAATTCCTGCAACCATGCTAGTTTATTCCTGCAACCAAATGGTTTGTCCCTGTGATATGCAGATTATTTAGGATGATTTCATATATGAGTTAATGAATGTATTAGTTAAGTAAAATGCATATGCATGTCCTTGTATATTGGTTCTATTTTAGTGCAGATAATAATTGATGCCACGGTGGAGAATTTTCCTTCGTGCCTAAGGACTGGAGAATCACGTTCAGATAGCTGGTGGTCAAATTGAAGGAGATTCAAGCGAGCGCAATCTATGGAATAATCAGAGTAGTTGTACTTCACCATGGGAGTTTAACTTCAATGCATGTTTAATTTGCAAAATATCTCTTTGGCGTGCAAAGACTGTAGTTTGGTTTTAGATCCACAGTTCCTGCAGCCAAGCTCTCTGTTATCCCCTTCATTTGACAACTATCCGCCTCTTCCTCTGGGCATAATTGGAGTTGTCCATTGTAGTTTGTCTTTTCTTTATAATAAGCTCTTCATTCTTTTCTGAGTTAGATAGAATGGAAAGGGATTGAGCAGAGTTTTTGTCATGCATTCTGAATTTTTCTCTTTTAGAATATGTAATCATCTTTCAAGAAAAATGAATAAAGATATGTTATTCTGATCTACTAATAGTTCTTTGCTGAGAGTTTGATATTACTCATCCAAGGGGGCCCACTTGGTGAGTGATCCTCTGTTTATGATTATTAAAGTTAGTTTTTACTTAGTTGCAGTAGAAGTTCATGACTGGACTGTTCCTGTAGCCACTGGAAATAGATTCTTTGACTGTTCCTGCAGCCAAGGCAGAATGGTGTGATTCCTGTTATTTTTATTAGATCTTTTCAGCAAAGTTTTGTAAAGCTTTCAATTAGCCTTTTATGATTTCCATTCCTACCTTTCCTGCAGTAATTAAGAATAATCATTTAAGGAGATTAGTGCATATATATTGCAGACCCATTTCAAGTTTTACATTCTTGGATTGACAACTAAATGAACACTAGCCATGAGAATAGTAAACTCTACCATATGAATGTCCAAACTTTGGATTGAGATTTCAATTAGAGGTATTATTATTGTCATTATAGTTGGGGTAGACATTTTTGGTGCCGTTGCCGGGGATGGTGTCAAGCTAAGAGCCTTTTATGATTATTATAGTTTCTAGTTAATTGTTTGAATCTCATGAATCTGCATGCATAATAGAAGAAGAGATACCAGAGGTAGGTTTTTACCCACTCATACTACTCATGCAGAAGATAGTTTTCCAGATATAAACCCTTTTTCTGAGCTGTATCAAGTCCCACAAAATTTGAATCACCCAGAGTCTGAATTTTCAAAAGGTAGTCATCAGTTCTTTTTTGGTCCACAAGAAGAAGAATTGCCTATTGTAATAACCCCCACAAGTCCAATGCAAGGGAACCCACCTCCTGGTGGAAATAATCCACCACCACCACCTGGTCCAACATTTGAGTTTCCCATCTTTGACCAGCATGATAATGCTAACCTCAAGAACATTCCGGCATCTTCACTTCCTAAGTTCTATGAGTTGGTTACAGAGGATCCTGATACATTTCTGTTTGGGTTTGATGTTCTCTGTAGGAGTTTTCACTATACTACAGATGCCCATAGACTCAAAATTTTTCCAGCCATTTTGAAGGAGTCATCCTTGAGATGGTTTATGAGCTTGGGTAGTAGCACAATCAATACATGAGATGAGATGAAATGGTTGTTTCTTGCAAAATACAAAGATTACTGTAGAGGCATTGATCGTCATGGGGATGATATCTTTAGAATGACACAAACTGAAGATGAGAGCCTTGAGGATTATTTGGAAAGGTTTTTGTTTAGTGTTAAGAAGTTCAAGCATAGTACTCTGAATGAAGATTCCCTCAAATTGATATTCTTGAGGGGTATCAGTGATGAATGCACCAATTCCTTAGATCTAATGGGGGGAGGTGACATTACACAGTCTACTTGGGCTGAAATAGGACAAATTTGCAAAAAGTATTCTAGATCCACTTCTAAGAAGAATAGGAGATTTAAGCCAAGAGTACTATCATCATCATCTGGAAATGGAGTTTCTAGGTTGGAACTTAGGCATTTATTAAAAGATTTCAAGGAGGATATTATAAACAATATGGCTACTTAGTTGGATACATTGGTAGCCAAGAAGAAGCATGAGGAAGCTGATGCATTTCTTGCAGAATTTTGTCCTCATTGTAAGCAGCGGAAGAAAGATTGCAGATGTAAGATGGTTGCAAATGTTGAAGTACTTGAGTTCAAACCAGTTCAAAGGGAGGATGAACAAGTCTTCTATGTTGCTTAGAGAAGACCAAATTTTCAAAGACAAGGTATGCCACCTGATCCATTTTCCTTTTTTGGTTATAGTGGTAATTCTTATGCACAATAATAAACAATGGCAACCATAGTATTCTCAAAATTTTGGTAATTATCCACATTGGTATGGATCACAAAGCCAAGGACAGCAATTTGCTAATCAAATACCCTAGTGGCAGCAGCCACAGGGAAACTGGTATCCACCTCAGGGTGGAGGGAACCAGTTTTAAGGGAATTGGCAACCTACCTCTCAATGGAGGGGAAACCCATCATGGTCATCCCAATCTTCTAGATATCAGCCCCCTGCTCAACAGTCACAACCTCCTACTTTAATGCCACCTCCTGTAGCCACAACACCACCTCCCAAGCCAAAACAACTGCCTACTCAACCGTTGCCTAATCCAAATATCAAATCTCAACAACAACAATAAGCTTATTTAGCTGATGCTAATCAATACCCAGCCTATTCTTTATCACTAGATGATATTCACCTCTGATCTGGAACAACACTACCTAATCTCTCTCAACCAGTTATTACTGAGGTACAAGAAGAGCAACCAATCTTTAATCCTAATGATGTAATACCTCAGACTCAAATATTACCACCATTTCCCCAAAGATTGAAAGACAAAGAAGTTTCAACTAATCAACAACAAAGCTTTGATATTCTTGATCAACTAAAGCACATTTGTGTTAAAATTCCATTGCTACAAGCAATAAAAGATGTTCCAATATATGGTAAAGCATTGAGAGAGGCATGCCTAAAGAAACCTGGCAGAAAGAAAAAGGATCCACAAACAGTTCATGTTATGGGTCAATTGGCTGATATTATATTAGGAAAAATTGTTTTTCCAAAGTATTCTGATCTAGGAAGTCTTGTTGTGAGTATAGTCATTAATGGTAGTCAAATAAAAAATGTTTTAGTTGATCTAGGGGCAGCCATTAATGTAATGACAAGGGAAGTAATGAAACATCTGGAGATAGATAGTTTAAGGGCTACACCCACAGTTCTTCAACTTGTTGATGGCTCTGCAGTAAGACCTGATGGTATGATAGAAGATGTAGTGGTCATTCTAGATTCCTGGGAAATATCTTGTGGACTTTATGATTTTATCCCCAAAAGCAACATTGGGGGGATATCCAGTCATTTTGGGAAGGCCATGGCTTGCCACAGCTGATGCATATATTGGGTGTAGATCAGGAGACATGACTATTTCAGATGGCAGTTCCACAAAAACATTGACCTTATATTCCCCTGCACAACCTCAGCTTGAGCAGCAGCAGGCTGTTTGGCCTATTTTGGGAGAGGAATTTGAAGAAATTGACTCTATTAATCACCTTATGATGATTAATCGAGTGCCACTCATGCAGTTATATGATGAAGAATCAATCCTTTATAAGGTCTTGATAAATGAATTACTAGAAGACCAAGAATTGTAGGAATTGGTTCTGAATATTGTAGGGTTGGACTTTCCTGCAGCCACTGATATCTTACATACCTTGTTGCCGCAGGAATTGTCATATTCTCATGTTTCTAATATAAATCAGATTGATCTTACTATCAAGATTGAGGTCAAATTGAATAAATATTTGAACATCAACAAGAATATAGTAGATGCTTAGAAAGATAGCCTGGTGGACTTGCTAAAACTCCATAGAAATGCCTTTGCATGGGATTACAAGGATATGAATGGAATTGATCTAGTAGTTTGTACTCATTGCATTTACATAAAAGATGAGTGTTGCCCCCTCAGACAACCTCAAAGAAGAGTTAATCCTACCCTGAAGGAGATAGTTAAGGAAGAATTGCATAAATTGTTGAAAGCTGGGTTTATCTATCCTATCTCTGACAATCAATGGGTATCACCTTTGGCGATAGTTACTAAAAAGGGGGGCAAATGGAGAGTATGTGTTGATTATAGAGCTTTGAACTTAGCCACAAGGAAGGATCATTTTCCACTGCCATTTGTGGATCAGGTATTGGATTCTCTTGCTGGTAAGAGATATTTTTCATTTTTGGATGGATTTAGTGGCTATAATCAGATACAAGTAGCTCCCGAGGATCAGGAGAAAATAACATTTACTTGTCCATGGGGCACTTATGCATATTCTATTCTTCCTTTTGGGTTGTGTAATGCTCCAGCCACTTTTCAAAGGGTAGTCATCAGTATTTTTTCTGATATTTCTCAAGACATAATGAAAATTTACATGGATGACTTTACAACCTATGGTTCTGAATTTGATCAAGCATTGGGTAATTTGAAGAAAGTTTTGCAGCAGTGTGAAGACTACAACTTGTCTCTAAATAGTGAAAAGTGTTTCATTATGATGGAAGAAGGAACAGTCCTTGGTCATCATATATCTGTACAAGGCATACAAGTGGATCCAACAAAGATTGAGGTTATTCAACATATTAATAACCTTGTGAAGTAGAAAGACGTGAGAAGTTTTCTTGGCCATGCTGGATACTACAGACGGTTCATCAAAGATTTCAGCAAAATTGCAAGTCCCTTATATACATTGCTTACTAAAGATGCAGAATTTAAATGGACCTCAGCATGCAACGAAGCTTTTTTAAAGCTTATGCATGCTTTGACTCAAGCACCAGTTCTAAAAGGACCTAATTGGTCTCTACATTTCCAAATCCATATTGATGCATCTGATTATGCTATAGGAGCAATGCTAGGACAAAAAGTTGATAAGTTGGAAAATGCAATATATTATATCAGCAAGAATTTGTAGGGACTTGAATTAAATTATACAGTTACTGAAAAGGAAATGCTAGTTGTCATATATGCCCTTAACAAGTTTAGACACTATATTATAGGGTATCCAATATTTGTGCATACAGATCATACTACAATTAGATATCTTATGAATAAGCCATCCATCACCCGTAGATTGGCTCATTGGTTATTGTTGATGCAGGAATTTGATATCATAGTTGTTGATAAGCCAAGGAAGTCTAATGTTGTTGCAGATTATCTTTTATGTCTTCAATTGCAGGAAGACTCTACAATGATAGATGACACTTTTCCAGATGAGCATTTGTTTCTCATACAGGCTCATACTCCTTGGTATGCTGACATTGCCAACTATTTAGCTGCAGCTAAGATGCCAATTTCTTTTTCCCCTAAGAAAAGAAGGTTGCTAGTTGAAAAAAGTTTTAACTTTTCATGGATTATTGATTGTCTATTTTATACTGGACCCGATCAAGTCATGTGAAGATGTGTTAGAGAGGATGAAACATATGACATCTTGTATGCATGTTATGATGAGCCATGTGGAGGTCATTTTGTTGCCAAAAGGACAACACTGAAAGTACTCAATACTGGTTATTATTGGCCTACACTACACAAGGATGCAACTCAGTACACAAGGAAATGTGACAGATGTCAGTGAATGGGCAGACCTACATAATCTGATGAGATGCCACTATACCCTCAAATATCTGTTACACCATTTGACAAATGGGGATTAGATTTTGTTGGCCCCATTGATCCACCTTCTATTGGCAAATCTTATATCTTGGTATGTACAGACTATGTGACAAAATGGGTAGAAGCTAGAGCTATGCAACATGCAAGAGATAATAAGGTAGCTGAATTTCTCTATGAAGAAATATTTACAAGGTATGGAGTACCCAGGGAAATTGTCTGAGATCAGGGACCTCAATTTACATCAACATTGATAAAAGCTTTGGTCAATGAATACAATATAAGACACAAGAAATCTACTCCATATCATCCACAGTCTAATGGCCAAGTAGAAGTTACCAACAGAGAGCTTGAGGCTATTCTTACAAAAATAGTGTCTATCCATAAGAAAGATTGGTCTAATCGGCTTTCAGAGGCAATTTGGGCATATAGAACAACATGGAAAACACCAATTGGATTCACACCTTTTGAGATGGTTTATGGCAAAATAGCAATGATGCCTATTGAATTTGAGCATAAAACCTTGAGAATAACTCTACAACTGAATATGACATTGTCTGAAGCACATAAGGAACACATTCAACAATTAAATGCTCTTGATGAATGAAGAAAGATAGCTATTCAACAGACAGAGTTGATTCAAAACCAAAGAGCCAGATGGCATGATAAATATATCAGAGAAAAGAAATTCAAAGTTGGTGACTGGGCACTCTTGTATGATTCCAGATATAACAAGAAGTTTTTCACAATGGAGTAGTTCAGTTGTCCACAATAGATCCTATTCGATTTAAACTCTTAGTGAATGGACATCGACTATGACTTTATCACAAGCCAGCTACTAGAGAAGAGCTCCTACAGCAGTTTGCTCCTCAAAATGAAATACAAGTTCTTGGAGCAACTGGTAATGTTCCTGTAGCAACTGTCAATGCTTCGGTATCAATTCATGACCTTCTTGTTGCATTTGAGTGTGTTGATAAAGGTGATGTTCTTGCAGCCTCTGCAGTGAACTTATTGACCGTATCATAATAAAATATTTCCATGAGGAATATTGTTCTCTGTACATAAAGTTCCATCCACTACACTCCATCCCACTTTCTTACCTATCACTTCATTTCATTTCGCCATCATTTTCGCCCAATTGTAGGTATGTGTATATTGTACTTTATTTTAATTAAGCATTTATTAGGTCATTATGATTTTAATTCTATTTTAATCCGCTCCAAACCCGAAATCTCGTCAGCCTGTGTGGACATGTGCTAGGTTAAGTTGGGGGGGTACTTTATGGTCCTTTTTCCTAGTAAGATTTATTTTCCCAAACTGATTTCCTAATTGACATTACTTATGATGATTATTATTTCATGTGAGTGAATAATAACTTCTACTGCTAAATTTAAGATATGTAGATTTTAGCTTTTGTGAATCTGTTAAACATTTTGGTGAAGCTGTGGAATTATCAGAGTAAAAGATGGGTGGTGATCTGATTTGCCATGAACCAACTATCCATGAAGGGTTGCTGCAGGATGTGGTTTGTGTGCATTATTTCCAAAACCACAACTGGCTGGATTATTTCTTAAGAATCAGGGATTTCAATGATGAAATAGCTATGGAATTTATGCATTCTTTTGACGAAGGAGAAGCTATAGTTAAGGGGTTGAGGGTAATTGCTACAGAGCAGCGAATTGCAGAGGTCACAGGGTTGCTGTAGGAAGGAGAACTCTTTCTAGAATCGAAGGATGAAAGGAGTGTGAGGGTAGAGTTCACAGTTCCTATTGACATACCCTTAATGGTGGATAGGCAAAGGACTAGAAGAGTTTCTTTGCCAGCACATTGGCCTCAGGTAGCTCTGTATATTATGAAATATATTACCTATGAAGGACAGTATTCAAATCTCCTTTCACCTCACTTCAAGTTACTTAGTCATCTGCATCATGACTGACGAGTTAATGTCCCAAATTTCTTGTATCATCTCATTTCTATAAGTGCTAAGGAGACTAAAAAATATGGAAATCGCTTTGTTAGCCATCATGGACTGGTGAAGTTGCTGGTACAACGGTCCCTGAGAGATGTTTCATAGATGGAATGGGGTGTGTTTGAAGATATTCTGCAATTTAGGGTAGATAAAGCCCCTATTGAAAATAATCCGTCGGTTCAAGAAGAGATAGTTCCATAAGGTCTTTCTGGTGAAAATGAGGGTTTGCTAGTTGCTGAAGGATCTGCAATTATTTTAGAAGAAAATATTGAAGCAGAGTCAATCGAAGGACAACCCTCTACCTCTCTTCAAGGAGGTTCACCTATTTTGCAGAGGGAAGGAAAAGAATTGGAAAAGGAGGAGTCAGATGAAGAATTTGTTATCTGGCCACAGGAAGTGCATATCCCTCCTGCAGCCAAGAGGCGTCGAACAAAAACAAAAACTCTCATGTCTGTTTGAAAAGTGTATGTGAGGAGAACGAGAAGGAGGACACAGAAGACTCAACCAGTGAGTAATCGAGTAGAGGTGATTGCAGTAGAAACTTCAGAAGAAGAAAACCTTACAAAAGAGGAAATTCAAGAAAACCCTACAGAAGAGGAAATTCAAGAAAACCCTATAGAAGAAGAAATTCAGGAAGAAATTGTAATGGATAAGCTTGCAAATCTGGCTTCAGTGGCATTGCAATGTGATGAGATTATTGATGATGTTCCACATCAACCTGAAGAAAACATGGGAGATATGCCAATCCAGAATGAGCAAGTTATTGAAGAAATCCCACGGTCTAAGGTAGGACCCATAAGAACTCCTTCATCCCTAACTAGTTTATCAATTGCTTTAACATTCTTTAGGCAATGGGAAATAGAGAAGGATAGGTTGCAAGGGATAAATAATAAGAAGCAAAAAGAGATTGAGAAAAAAGATAATAGAATTAAAGAATTGGAGATTAAGGTAGAAGAGATTTATGGTATGATTCCTGAGATAATGCAGTGTAGGGCTCCCCCAAGAATTTATGCAATGCACTTGAAAGAATGGTATTTGAATTTCAGATTAAACTGCATAGTAAGGGATCTTAATCCATCCTTGGAAATATCTAAGGAATTCTATCATACTTATCAAACCTCCCCACATTCTGTAAGGAACCTGTTATGTGAATTATATTTACATAATTATGTTGTACCCCAGGACAGAGAATGGAATCCTTTGTTGTACATTAGGGATATCCATCTCAGAGCTTTAATGTCTTGGATACAAAATGAAATGATTATAGGACCACAAGACAGAGAGTTTGAAAAATTGGAACTTGACTGTCCATTGCCATTGAAGAGAGAATCAGAAGCACCTAGGGTTCTGTATTATGATTGGCAAAAGTTGCTAATAAGAGATGATGTTAGTAAGATAGTACTTCCAATGAGAGAGGAAGTCTATCAAGCGTATGAGCAATTGGTTCATACCCACAGGACAACAACACTAGAAGGACTAACTCAACGTTGGAATCATCTACCAGATCATTTAAAACTAGGAGAACCCTACTCATTACAGAATTTTCATGCAGCTATACAGAGAGCCTCCAAGTACATACAACTAGGTAGAGATAAATCCAATAATTGGTTGCCATTAATCTTTCAGCCTCCTATCCTTATGTGGCCACTTTTGGCATGTCAACCAACATAACATAATTATGATGTAGATGTGGAAGAAACAACTAGATGGTCCAGGTTGGAGAAGATGAATGGATTTTATTGGAATTTGCCTTCCAAGGGAACCGGAAAGGACACTGTTGGTGATTTCAAAGTTTTAGCAAAAATAAAAATTTTTCCTTTTGCCGTAGGAGCAGCAAACCCTTAAAGTTGGGGGGCATGATAAGTCAGTGTATTGACATGTTTTTTTAATCAGGAATCTTAGGTTTTTGGTATCTTTTGGGTTGCATTGTGATAGTAAAATATTGTTAATTGAATATATGTAATCCATGTTTTAAAACTAAACTTAAGAAATCATGTTTGAACCTTGTCTGTTAATTCCTACAGCCATGCCAGTTTATTCCTGCAGCCAAATGGTTTGTCCCTGTGATATGTGGATTATTTAGGATGATTTCATATATGAGTTAATGAATGTATTAGTTAAATAAAATGCATATGCATGTCCTTGTATATTGTTTCTATTTTAGTGTAGATAATAATTGATGCCGCGGTGGAGAATTTTCCTTCATGCCTAAGGACTGGAGAATCATGTTCAGATAGCTGGTGGTCAAATTGAAGGAGATTCAAGCAAGCGCAATCTATGGCATAATTAGAGTAGTTGTACTTCACCATGGGAGTTTAACTTCAGTGCATGTTTAATTTGCAAAATATCTGTTTGGCGTGCAAAGACTGTGGTTCGGTTTCAGATCCACAGTTCCTGCAACCAAGCTCTTTGTTATCCCCTTCATCTGATAGCTATCTGCCTCTTCTTCTAGGTGTAACTGGAGTTGTCCATTGTAGTTTGTCTTTTCTTTATAATAAGCTCTTCCTTCTTTTCTGAGTTAGACATAATGGAAAGGGATTGAGCAGAGTTTTTGTCACGCATTTTGAATTTTTCTCTTTTAGAATATGTAATCATCTTTCAAGAAAAATGAATAAAGATATGTTATTCTGATCTACTAATAGTTCTTTGCTGAGAGTTTGATATCACTCATCCAAGGGGGCCCACTTGGTGAGTGATCTTGTGTTTATGATTATTAAAGTTAGTTTTTACTTAGTTGCAGTAGAAGTTCATGACTGGACTATTCCTACAGCCACTGGAAATAGATCCTTTGACTGTTCCTGCAGCCAAGGCAGAACAGTGTGATTCCTGTTATTTTTATTAGATCTTTTCAGCAGAGTTTTGTAAAGCTTTCAATTATCCTTTTATGATTTCCATTCCTACCTTTCCTACAGTAATTAAGAATAATCATTTAAGGAGCTTAGTGCATATATATTGCAGACCCATTTCAAGTTTTACATTCTTGGATTGACAACTAAATGAACACCAGCCATGAGAATAGTAAACTCTACCATATGAATATCCAAACTTTGGATTGAGATTTCAATTAGAGGTATTATTATTGTCATTATAGTTGGGGTAGACACTAGATCCTTTATTGTTCGTCGATATAGTCTTGCTCCTACAAAATTTTGCAATATGTCCAATCTTGTTACATGCATAACAAGTTACATTATTCCTCTGAATAGCCTTTCCATATCCTTGACTAGTTTGTGTTCGGCATTGATTAGATAAATGCCCAAATCTACCACAAACATAGCATTTCACATTCATTCTGCAATTTTTTGAATTATGACCAACTTGGTTGCATTTGGAACATTGACCGGTGGGTAAGTTTGTATTATGATTATTTCTAAATCTACACTAATTTTCTCTATGACCAAATTTGTTGCAATTAAAACATTTCCCATTAAATTTATAAGCATTAGGTTATCTTACTGGTTTACTGTGATCTTGATTATTTACAGTCCCGAAACTTTGTCCATGTTCAAATCCAAGTCCAATTATATCTCCATCAGGTTTTTGTCTTTTCAATATGTCATCAAGTCTTTCTTCAAATTTTTCTTAAATTTGTCTTTGTGTTCATTTGCAATGATCAACTCATTTTCCAGAATGCCAATTTGTCTTCTAAGTTCCTATTTATCATGTTGCATATGAATCAGATCTATCTTTAGCATATCATTCTCATGACAAAGTCTCAAATTTTCATTTGCTCAATCATTAAGTCTCCTAGTCAAGTCTTCTTCATTCTTCTTTCTATCTTCGATATCCTTACACAACCTCATGGTTAAATCTTGCATTTCATTCCTCATGTTAGTGTTTTCTTGCCTCAACTTATCTACAATATCACTAAGAGTTTCCTTTTCATCATCATGCTTCTGCATTTGCTCATGAAGTTCCTTTCTCTTGTTTTGTGCTATAACCAGGTTCTCCTAAAGTCCTTTAATGAATTCCTTAGTAGTCCTCAGATCATCTTCAAGTTTTATATTCTTCAATTTTTTTGCATCAAAATCTTCAAGAGCTCCTTCCAACTATTTTCTCAAACTCTCCATCTGTACCAGTTTCAGAATCTTCCTCAAGCTGTTAAGCTTTTGCAAATAGAGGACTAGGCTCTGATACCAATTGTTAGATGTAATGACAGTCCCAAAGACACTGAGAGGGGAGGGGGTGAATCAGTGTCTAACTAGCGAGTGGAATATTTGAACTTATTTATAACTTTGCAACCCAAATCAATGTACCAGTAAGCAAGAAATAATGCAGTAAACAGAAATAATAGAGACAACAAAAATGCACACCATAACACAAGATATTTTAACGAGGAAACCCAGTGTGGGAAAAACCTTGGTGGGATTTGTGACCCACTAGTGCAGGAGCACCCTTTCAAGCTCTCCCTTCTTCTTTTTTTGTTGGTGTTATGCTTCTTTAGAATCCATTGTACATGAATAAGAGCCATGAGCTCATGTGTGCTAGACTAGGTCTTAGTTTTAGGTCCTTAGTGTTTTGTTGTGATTTCTTGTGTAGGAGAGGTTGAGTGTGCCTAGAATGTGTGTTAGGCCTTATTGGCATGTTGATGTCCTTAGGATAGCCCAAAATAGGCTTAGGAGTCAGGAAAAGCAAAAATGGCAAAGTTGCTCAAAAGATGCAAAAGTTGCATGACAACTTTTAAAAAGTTGTCAAGCAACTTTTCCACCCAAAATGGTCATAGACCCTTGTTGTGCGTGGAGAGCCCTAATTTTGGCACACTGACCTGATAGTTTTGATACTTAATATAAGTAAAAATCCAATAGCCAACAAGATGAGAGGGGGGGGTGAATCATACAAACTTAATCATCCATAAAACATCAGATTCAACCTCGGTAACATATATCAGTCATATAACCAAAAACTGTCAAACATGCAAACTCAAAAGCATATGAACAATATAAACCTCATAACACCAGATTTAACGTGGAAACCCAAATAGGGAAAAACCACTGTGGGATTTTGGACCCACTAAGAAATATACTCTTCTAGAGTATGCTCGGTTAAAAGCAAATCCTGTTAAAGATTACAAAACACATTGCTAGATGTGACCTGGTTAAGGGATTTCCCTTAGATTTGTTAGTATCTTCACTTTGCTAGAAGTGACCTTGTCAAAGGATTTCAAACACTTAATTAGAATGTCACCTTGCTAGAGGATTTACATATAAGATTGTTAAGTCCACTCGGTTAAGAGATTTCCTATCACTTTCATAAAATAATAGTAATACAATCTATCTGTAACTTCACATCTAAAATGCTAAAGCAGATTCCTATTTGTTCAATACAATCTAGACATAGAACTAATCTTGTCTATCTGCTGGGCATCAATACTCTGTTATTCTAACAGATCTTCAAGCTTCTGTGCTCGGTAATCACTATGTAGCATCCTTGTGCATACACTTGCCCACATACATTGTTTATCAATAGTTCCTTATTTATAAACAATCTTCTAACCACTTAATCTCCTTGATCACATTTACCATGGTCAATCATAGCCATCAGATCTTCAATCTTGTCCAAGTTCATTGTATCTTTCGATCTGAAAATGTTTTACCCCGCCTCAGAACTTGCACATTCACCTTGGAACTTGTGTTAGGGTAATGCGGTTTAATCTGAGCTGTAGATCTTCTTGACGACTTTCCATTGCCTTAGATTTGTTAACAAACTTCTTCTACGGCTTGCCAATCATTGATATGCTCCAGCTCATCAGCATCTTTCATTAAATATCACATGTAAATATTTAATGCATTATGTTAGAGCTCGGTTACAACTCGGTGAATACTAAACTTTACTCGATAGACATTCTATCTTCATTAACCGACTGCGATAACCTTAGGGTTTACCGACTAGGTTCTTTGCTTGATAACATAGTATAGTATTAACCTTTACATTTTACAACATATGTATGATGTTAAAACAATCTAAAACATCAAGATCTCATTATTGTTTGACTCGGTAGAGTTGCCCATTGAATAACTGATCCCCTTATTCATCATATTCTTTCCCGTCTTTACCGACTTCTTTATAATCTTCATATCATATTTCTTAAGATATGGCAACATCATACTGAATTAGAAAATCAATTTCTTGACATCAATGACAAAATAATAATATCAAGATAGTAAAACATCTTTAATTAGTTATGTCCATAATCATCAACAACCTTCTCAATATCCTTGTAATATTGCCAATAATCTCCCCCTTTGGCATTGATGTCAAAACCAATTGATTTGACCTTTAAAAATTCAGATTGCTGTGATTCTGAAATGCTGAAATGCTCTCCCCCATGCATCAGACTTCTCTTCTATTTTCAGTCTTTATTTCAACTTGTAGTCTTTTCTCAGTTTTCTCCCCCTGGGTAGGTCTTCTCCTTCTTGGTCTTCTCCTTGATCTTCTCCTTGCTCTTCTCCCCCTTTGACAACAATGCCAAAAAGAATAGAACTAAAACATAATTTCTTTCTGTAAGAAGTTATTTCCTACTGTTGTGTATCAACAGAGTCTCAGTCAAAGCATTTGTTTGAGATTCTTGTTCCCTGTATCATTTTCTGTATTATCCCAGTATTAATTCCAGTACACTTTCAGAAAAACTTTCTAAAGTGTATCACTGTAGCATCAACTCCCTAAAAGATATTCGATAGAGTCATCGAAGTGATGCTTTCACCAAACTCGGTCAGTGAGTAAAAGATAGGGGTAGGACCCCTAACTTACTTCTAAGATATTCAAAAGTGTCGTTAGGTAGTGGCTTGGTGAAGATATCAGCTATCTGCTCCTTTGTGTTAACATATTCCAACACCACTTTCTTCTCTTGAGCTTCTTCTCTAAGATAATGATATTTGATAGATATGTGCTTTGTCTTAGAGTGCATAACAGGGTTCTTTGAAATATTAATGGCACTAGTATTGTCACAGAATATAGTTACTGGCTCAGTAACTTTCTCATTTATACCTTCCAACAGTTGTTTGATCCATGCAATGTTGGTACAATTCAGTGCTGCTGCAACATATTCAGCTTCGACTATTGATTGAGAAACACATCCTTGTTTCTTGCTAGGCCAACTCACTAGTCTTTCTCCTAAGAAGAAAGCTCCTCCACTTGTGCTTTTTTCTGTCATCAATGTTGCCTGCCCAATCAGCATCAGTATAAACTTTTAAATCAAAATCATTTCCTTTCTGATATACTAAGCCATAATCTTTAGTGCCTTTCAAGTATCTAAAAATTCTTTTGATTTCTGTCATGTGTATTTCCTTAGGATCTGCAGAGAATCTTGCAACAATACCTACTGCATGTGCTATATCTGGCCTGCTGTGAACAACATATTGTAGTTTTCGAATCATGGATCAGTAGAGTGTCTCATCAACAAATGTAGATTCATCATTCTTTGATAGTTTGCAGTTGGTAGTCATAGGAGTACTTACTGGCTTTGAATCCTCCATTCCAAACTTCTTCAAGATTTCCTTTATGTATTTGGATTGAGTAATGAAAATCTCATTTTTCATTTGCAGTATCTGTAAGCCTATAAAATACTTTATCTCACCGATTAATGACATCTCAAATTCTTTGCTCATTTCATTTCCAAAGTTCTTGCATAAAGAGTCATTTCCACAAAATATAATATCATCAACAAATATGGCTGAGATTAGTATTCCATTTTCATCATTCTTCATGTACATGTTTCTATTCTCACTTTTCCTTATAAAACCAATCTTAATCAAATAAGAGTGCAATCTTTCATACCATGCTCTAGGTGTTTGTTTCAGACCATATAAAGCTTTGTTCAATTTACATACCTGATCTTTATTATTGTCTTCAACAAATCCTTCAGGTTGTTCAATGAAAACTTCTTCTTCTAATATTCGATTCAGAAATGCAGATTTGACATCCATTTGATATACCTTGAAGTTTTTAAAAGCAACATATGCCAACAATGTTCTAACTCCTTCAAGTCTACCAACAGGTGCAAAAGTCTCACCATAATCAATTCATTCTTCTTGGGCATAACCTTTGCAAACCAATCTTGTTTTGTTCTGAATGACCTCACCTTTCTCATTTATCTTGTTTCTGAAGGTCCACTTTGTACCAATTACATTTTTGTCCTTCGGTCTTGGGACCAGTGTCCATGTGTCATTCTTCTTGATTTGATCAATCTTTTCAATCATAGCATTTATCCAATCTTCATTGTTAAATGCCTCTTTCACTATTCTTGGTTCAAATTCAGATATCAAACATGTGTTCTATCTTAGTTTATTCCTTGTCATCACTGGATCATCCTTATCTCCTATAATCTGACTTGGTGCATGGTGTCTTTTGACATATTTGGCTAATACAGGCTTGATAGGCTCTATATGATCCTCTTCATCACTCGGTAACTGGATATCTTCCTCATTTCCTTCAACAGTTATCTCGGTAGGACTTCTCGGTTGCACATAGACAAATTCATCATAGTCTTCCGATTCTTTGGAATTCCTTTCATTAGTTCTTTATGCAAATTCATCAATTTTTACATTTGCACTTTCTACTATTTTGTTAGATGATTTGATTAGACATTTAAATGCTTTGCTTCTAGAAGAATATCCTAGAAATGTTCCTTCTTCACTTTTCAGATCAAACTTGCCATTTCTATCATCTTTATGAACATAGCATTTACTTCCAAAGATCTTAAAGTAACTTACATTAGGTTTCTTGCCATACCAGATTTCATAAGGTGTCTTCAAAGTACATTTCTTCAATTGAACTCGGTTCAAGGTGTAAACAACTATGCTTATTACTTCTCTCCAAAATGTTTGTGGAACCTTCTTTTCAATCATCAGTGTTCTAGCACAATCCACAATAGATCTATTTCTTCTTTCAGCTATTCCATTCTGCTGTGGAGTTCTCGGTGCAGAGACTTGTCTTTTAATACCATGATCATTACAAAATAGGTTGAACTCATCAGATGTGAACTCTCCTCCTCTATCTAATCTAAGACATTTCAGTTGTCTTCCTGTTTCATTTTCAACTCTAGCCTTGTACCACTTAAACATTTGAAAAGCTTCTGATTTTTCTTTTAAAAACATTACTGACATTATCCTTGAATAGTCATCCACAAATAATATGAAATACTTATCACCATAATAACTTTGAACTTTCATAGGACCACAAAGATTAGTGTGCACAAGATCTAAAATTCCCTTAGAAGTGTAGGACTTACTTGTAAAGCTGGATCTTGTCATCTTACCCATCTAGCATTCTCGGCACATAGCATTCTCAGGTTTTTCAAGACTCGATAGACCTCTTACTCTGTGCTTCTTACTTATTTTGATCAGATTATCAAAATTAATGTGACAAAACCTTTTATGCCATAACCAGGTATTATCAATCTTTGCATGCAAACACTTATTGTGAGTAGAGTCAAGGTGAAATGTATTACCTTTTGTTTGTGTCCCGGTAGTAGCTAGCTTTCCATTCTTGTCATGAACTTTGACAATTCCTTTCTGAAATTCTATTCGGTAACGTGTTGTTTAGTTGTGCTACACTCAACAAATTATATTTCAAACCTTCAACCCAATAAACATCATTGCATCTTGCTTTATCAAGAAGTGTTATGGATCCTTTACCTTTTACCGAACATGGTGCATCATTACCAAATCTAACATAGCTTCCATCATAATCTTCTAACATAACAAACTTGTGTTTATCTCCTGTCATATGATGTGAGCATCCACTATCTATAATCCAAGAATCATTAGTGTTTATGTGAGATATTAGGGCTTTTTCTTCATACCTTTCTTCATCTGATCCATCCTTGATGGCCACATAAACAACTTCCTCTGTATCAGTCTCATCTGATTTATCTTCAGATTCCTCATTAGCAATTAAGCATGTCTTTCTATCTCTTCTTCTGAAGTCTCGGTGTCCTTTGTAATGATTATCTTTTTGTCTGTCATCTCGGTAATCTCTCTTTTCAGTGAAATCTTTGTCAGGACAGTTAGAAGCCATATGTCCAATCTTATCACAATTGAAACATTTCAAAGGTAGTTTTCCTTTATACTTACCTTTTCCTCTCGGTAACCTTTTGGCCAATAGTGCTTCAAACTCTTCTTGCTTTCTGATTTCTTATAGTTTATGTACCTCCTCCATGTTCTTCTGAAATCTTTTACTTGCTCCATTGTGATCTCCTTCATAGTACTTATACTTTCTCTCATTGTAATCATTAGATTCATTCAGATGAAAAGAACTAAATGCAGATTGAACTTTATTTACCGATGAACCACTATTATCAAAATTACTTAACTCAAATGCATGTAGCTTACTAATAGTAGCATCTAAGGAAACTAGCATATTAGGTACAGACCTCAATTCATTGATTGTAGAGACTCGGATTGCATAGGCAGGTAGAAGGGTTCTTAACAACTTACTTGTCACATCCTTTTCTTCAATAGTTCCTCTTGCTCCTTTGATTTGATTTACAAACTCCTTTAGTCTTGTATTGTACTGGGTTATGTTCTCACCTTCATTCATCCTCATAGATTCAAGTTGTCCTCTTAGAATATCAACTTTTGCTCTTTGAACATGTTCATCTCCTCCATATATAGATATGAGCTTAGTCCACATTGCCTTTGCATCATTGCAGCCTTCTAGATCATTAAACTCAGAATCGATCAATGCAGATGTTATTTCAATCATTGCTTGAATATGTTCTTGCTTTGCCTTTATATCTTCCATAGTCAATGGATAGGTGCTCGGTGCAACAAAATCATTCTCCAGATAGTATAAAGCATATTAACCAACTCCTGATAGATGTAGCTTCATCCTTTTCTACCATGTAGAGAAACTTGACTTATTCAGCTTAGGTGCATCCCTCTTATACATCTTTGGATCTTTAACTCAAGTGCCTTTAAACTTTCCTTTCGGAGTCCAAAGCTCTAATACCAATTGATAGTTCTGATACTTAATATAAGTACAGATCCAATAGCCAACAAGATGAGAGGGGGGGGGGTGAATCATACAAACTTAATCATCCATAAAACATCAGATTCAACCTCAGTAACATATATAAGTCATATAACCAAAAACTATCAAACATGCAAACTCAAAAGCATATGAACAATATAAACCTCATAACACCAGATTTAACGTGGAAACCCAAATAGGGAAAAACCACTGTGGGATTTCAGACCCACTAAGAAATATACTCTTCTAGAGTATGCTTGGTTAAAAGCAAATCCTATTAAAGATTACAAAACACATTGCTAGATGTGACCCGGTCAAGGGATTTCCCTCAGATTTGTTAGGATCTTCACTTTGTTAGAAGTGACCTTGTCAAAGGATTTCAAACACTCAATCAGAATGTCACCTTGTTAGAGGATTTACATATAAGATTGTTAAGTCCACTCGGTTAACAAAATAACAATAATACAATCTATCTGCAACTTCACATCTAAAATGCTAAAGCAGATTCCTATTTGTTCAATACAATCTAGACATAGAACTAATCTTGTCTATCTGCTGGGCATCAATACTCTATTATTCTAATAGGTCTTCAAGCTTCTGTGCTTGATAATCACTATGTAGCATCCCCCGCATACACTTGCCCGTATACATTGTTTATCAACAGTTCCTTATTTATAAACAATCTTCTAATTGTTTAATCTCCTTGATCACATTTTCCATGATCAATCATAGCCATCAGATCTTCAATCTTGTCCAGGTTCATTGTATCTTTCGATCTGAAAATGTTTTACCCCACCTCAGAACTTGCACATTCACCTTGGAACTTGTGTTAGGGTAATGCGGTTTAATCTGAGCTGTAGATCTTCTTGCTAACTTTCCATTGCCTTAGATTCATTAACAAACTTCTTCTACGACTTGCCAATCATTGATCCGCTCCATCTCGTCAGCATCTTTCATTAAATATCACATGTAAACATTTAATGCATTCTGTTATAGCTCGGTTACAACTCGGTGAATACTAAACTTTACTCGGTAGACATTCTGTCTTCATTAACCGACTACGATAACCTTAGGGTTTACCGACTAGGTTCCTTAGGGTTTACCGACTAGGTTCTTTGCTTGATAACATAGTATAGTATTAACCTTTACATTTTACAACATATATATGATGTTAAAATAATCTAAAACATCAAGATCTCATCATTGTCTGACTCGATAGAGTTGCCCATTGAATAAATTATCCCCTTATTCATCATATTCTTTCCTGTGTCTTTACTGACTTCTTTATAATCTTCATATCATATTTCTTAAGATATGGCTGTTATCTAAAATTTCATTACCCATGTAATTTTAGCCAAACGATGCATATTTATCAAATGATCGCATTTACAAAAGATACATCGCAGTGTTTAAAAAAAAAAAAGAGGAAAAAGAGGATATTTTTCATTTGTATTGAACAATGATAGATTACAAATTGAGTTCATGCATCTGAAGCATATTTATATACACTGAGTTTCTTAAAACCTCACACAAGCCGTGAGCTTAGCATTCCTATCTTTCTTACATATCCAAAACAAAAAGGATAGAATTAAAAAATGAGTGTGAGGATAACCAGTCATTGCCTTGGGTTGCTTTGACTGGTTATTGGCTGCCCCGTTGCTCTTGTGAATTTTTTTCTCGATCTTCAGACTTTGAAAACTCCTACTTTCCTGCACAAAAAAAGAAGAGGTGTTAGATCCAACCGATCTAAGAAATGAAAGATTATCCTACGACATATCATTTATTATAGCCTATCATATCTCTGTTTTGAAAAGGCGGGAAAGATAAAGACAAATCACTGCTTCAGGAAAAAGAAATGTTTATGCTAATGTGTTTGTTTCATGTGCAGATAATTAGTTACTCTAATTGGCATGTGCCCCTGACCGAGGCTCCCTTCGGGTATGAGCCCGACATACCCTTTAGAGTAACTAATCTCAGATTATCAAAGTGGAATGATAAAAAAAAAACCAACTGAAGTATTAAAGGGACATGTTTGTTTTAAATATGAAACCTTTTACTTTACTATTCATGATATGCATAGAAAGAAAATGTTAATGCATAAACTGTTTTAAGGGAGATATTATTTCAATGTGAAACCTTACAGTATTTTAAAAGGATCGATACTACATCATGAAGTTGAACAATTTAATGCAACAAGTTGGTAAAGAAAAAGAGTATTTGAATCTTAAATGCATGTTCAAACAGTGAGCTGAATGAAATCAGAATTAATTGGTACAAGAATGAGTGTCACGAGCCCGTGCTCGAACTTCATTTCTACATAAGATCAATCCCAGCATGTGCCAAAGTCAGAAATTTAACAAGGATAAAACACAATCTCATCAAAAAGTACAATTCTCTCAAGGAAAGAGTGTGGATACTTCATCATATGGAAGGTACTAGCGTCAAATACTTGTAGAACAGTTGAATAACAAGTGGAAGCATCATATATTCAATACCTTGCCAACTATTCCTTTAGAGCTATGTGAGTGGTTTAACAAGCTTTTAATGGCTGTTTGGCCCAACTTTATCGGGCCTATGCTGAAAAAGCTAAAAGAACGGAAGCCAAGACCTATTCAAAGTATTGAACTACAGGAGTTCTCATTAGGATTAGCCCCTCCAATCCTAGATCTTCAACGAACATACTGGTCAATTACAGGAAGTCAGACAATCCCTTTAACAGAGCTACCTGGTGTTTCACCCTGGCTGGAAAAAATTTTCATTAAGACCTTGATGAGGACAATGGTTGAACCATGACGCAAATGCCTTTCTTTACCAGCTGTAAACTTGAAGAAAAGGGCTGTTGGTGGGATTCTTTCAGTGACTGTGGCTTCAGCAAGCAATATTTTCAAGCTAAATACAAAAGGAGCTATTCCAGACAGACGGATGAATTCCCATGGAAACAGTTATTCGAATGAAGGTGTTCAACAGCAGCATGTGATAGAAGAGAATGCTTTGTTTTGTACATTGTGCAATGCAGAGGTGCGCAAGTTTAGTAAACACTGTAGAAGTTGTGACAAATGCGTGGATGGTTTTGATCACCATTGTCGGTGGTTGAATAACTGTGTTGGAAAGAGGAATTATGTAACATTCGTCTCACTTATGGCAACCATCCTCACATGGCTTGTGTTTGAATGGGGAATAGATATTGTTGTTTTGGTGCGCTGCTTTATTGATAAAAGAGACACCGAGAATTACATAATAGAAAACTTGGCGATGTATTTTCATTGGTTCCATATGCTACTTTTTATAAATACATTGTCCTTGTAGAGTTTAATGCTTTTGATCAAACGACAAACACAAAGCCCAAAAGCCCGGAGAATTGCAATGTATTTTCCAATGCCCAGTCCGTTCCTGGATCTCACAGTCGAAGATTTTCTACAGTATGAAGCGGGACAATCTGATTACATGGCTCAAGATCTTGTGGATGCTGTTGGGATTTCTACTGTTCCCACTTCTCTTCACTTTTCTGGGTGTTTTCCACAAGCCGTACTTCATAATCGGGTATGTGGTTGTGATGATGGCGGCCATTTATGTGATCTTCATTCGGGAAAAGGAAGAGAAGCCTGTGGCTCTGCCTCCTCGGAGTGTTGTGATGACAGTGGTTAATTACAGGCCAGGGGAGAAGGAAGAGAAACGAGAGTGTGTGATTTGTCTCAGTGAATTTGAGAAAGAGGAGGAATTGGCGCAATTGGGTTGCTGTGGGAGTATGTTTCATAGGATTAGTGCTTGGAAGTTGGCTAAATTGAAATCGGATGAAGCTATGCGAGCGGGAAGCATATATGTTGCAATCTGCTGGAGAGTTTGGAACATGCAATGAAGAGGGAGTTGAATTTGATACTGTAGCTAATGCAAAGAAGCAGCATGAAGTAAACGTTGCTATTTCAAATTCATTTGGTTTCGGGGAACACAACTCAGTTGTTATGTTTGCTCCTTACAAACCATGAGAACATACATATTCTTTTCATTTTGGAGTCTGTTCATGTAGCTGACACAGGACTTATCATTGGAGTAGAATTTGCAGATAATAAATCACCCAACGACACCTTACGACCTGAGTGGGGTATAGGAGTATACTTCGTAAGGAGATGTATGGACAATAGAAGTGCAACGGTTCAGGGTGTACAAAAACAGCAAAATGTAAAAAAACCAGACACAGCACGTTAATTTTCTGGTAAAAATATATGCAAAATGTATGTGCGTGCAGGATGTAAAAAACGAACACAATGAGTTTCCTGGTAAATGTGGTGCGAGCATACCTGTAGAGGAAAAGATTTGCATTTAGAGGTGAAGACTCAGGAAGCCCAGTACCCTTCGTCCATGGCGGCACCAAACCCTCAAAAAACTTCGAAGTTGTTTTCATTTTACAAAATGAGGAAAATGCGATGGAAGTAAGATGCTTTTAGGGTTATAAAACCCTTTATCATTTTTCATATTCTTCCTCAAGTCCGCTGGGCTTTATTTTTGTTAAATATAATAGAAATCAAACATATTTGATAAATAGATGTTTTTTTTTTAAAAATATATCAAATATGTTTCACTTTTATTATATTTTTGTTTTTTCATTTTGGACCAAAGCTGGTATTTATTTGTAAAATGTATTTAATTACAATGCAATTATAAATTGTAATTGAATATTATTATTCGAAATATCAAAGGTTTATCCATATGCAGGAAAGAGACCAAGTCTTTTGACTTAGTTTTGAAGGAGGAGTTAATTCAGGAGAGATAAGGCTCTCATTGAAGAAGTCTTTTCAGTTTGGAGACATAAGGAGAGCATATAGGATCACGCATAACTACTTGAGAAACATTCAAAAGGAGTTGAGATATTTTTGGAGACAAGAGCGTTTTTATAGGAACATGAGGTTGTTTGAAACCAAATGGAGCAAATCTAGGGAGGTTGGAGCATTTTTAGGTAAAGGGTTGAAGTTGGACTTTTCCACCATTTTGGGAGGCTTTTATTACTTGGTTAAGTGTTTTGAGGCTGTTTCTAGTAGTGTTTTGGGGTGATTATTTAGCAAGGAAGACTTTTCCAGGTTTATAGCCCTTTTGGTGTCTTCTAGACTCCTCTTTTTGAGGCATTTTTCTTGCATCCGACCCAAATCAGTTGGGGTTTTTTGTACTTAGTGCCTGAAGACACTTCATTTGGAGTTAGTTCTGATTATGCAGAGAAGGCTCTTATGACAACATTTTGTCCTTAGCATATTTTCTTGTATACTTTCTGTAACTCAATCTTGGAGACTGAATATATGATGACAGCATCTTTTGGAGCAAGGTTTTATTAAGTTTCTTTTTCAAGCCTTCTTTTCTTTCTGTATCTTTGTGTTCATAGCATGATTGATAGAGGTAACCAGTGAATTGTATTATTCCTTGTTATTTTGTCTCATCAAGAGCCTAGTTGCAGAAGTGTATTTTGTTTGCAGGTTACAGTTTGTGTCCACAAGAACATGGAGCTTTCATGTGAATATATATTTTCCTTGATTGCTCAGTCTAGGACCTTTCTGTGAAACATTTATGCGGGCCTATATAGAACAGAAGTGTTACCCACTAAAATAGAATTTTTTTGCAATTAGAGACCTGTCATTATCATTTTAGTTTCCCTCAAAGTTTGGTGAATCACCTAGTTACTTAGTTTATTTTTATTTTTTCCTTTTCTCTTCCCTTTTCCTACCAAGTTTTCAGTTGTTAGAAGAGCAAATAGGCGATTTATCCAATAGGAACCGGCCTAGGAACCGGAGGTTTCATTTCAAGTTGCGCATTGCCCACATGCAGAAGTGAATCCCATGTTAGGCCAAATTACTAAACTTGTAGTTTAGTAGGGTGCAAATTTGAGCCTTAACAATGGCAAAATCATACGGAATTAGAAAATCAATTTCTTGACATCAATGACAAAATAATAATATCAAGATAGTAAAACATCTTTAATCAGTTATGTCCATAATCATCAACAACCTTCTCAATATCCTTGTAATATTGCCAACACGACTGAGGTATGGGTGGTATAAGATGTTGCAAACCCTAATTAATGGGTGAGATGTCAGACATTGTACGACCCAAGGAAGAAAAGCTTAACTGTGACTGTTCTTGAGTTACCAGTCAGTTTGAATGAAGTTATTGAGCAAACTAATGTATTGATTTGCAAGCAAACCTATGTGAAATGTCTTCTTTTGTGTATATATCTTCATTGTGAGTGATTATATTGGCTTTTTGTTTACCGATTGAGTGTGTTTGTAAATAATTTGTAAGTTGCAGTCTCACTATCCAGTTTTGGACTGGTTTGAGCAAATGAAGTCTTAACTCCATTCCCCATTGTGGAAACACCATGAAACCATGGGGAATGGAAGTGAAGACCCTGTACTATAGTACCATACAAGAAGGGCCCTTGGAAATGCAAGGAGGCCAAGCAAAGACCCACTCCTAGGAGAGATTGGATAGTGCCTGGTTAGGAGAGGTCAAATTGCAGAGGTCTTGGAGATAAATGTTGGTTAGTGGAGAGTGCATCCTTTGGAGGAAGTGTAGAGGAGTGAGTGAAGCATCATTGGTGTGAAGGAGGAGCCTCCACCAATCCAAACAAGGTGGCTAAAACTCAAAACACTCACTGTGACCCAGACAGACCCTAAAAACCCTCACAAAAACCCTTGAAAACCTTAAAATCCACCTAGGATTGTGTACAAACACTTGGAGGCCTAAAACCTAGAAAATCCTTGAGTCCTTGCCAAATGAATGGCAGTCCTTTTTGGGAGATTGGGTTGTCTATGCATCATTTGTGAGAGGGAGACCTAAAGGACTGGGTAGGAGGCCTAATTGGTCCTAGTCCTTGTAGCCCTATTTGAAGGCAAAAACCCAAATTTGGTAAATTGGTAAGGGGTTAGAATCTTGAAACCTCTTGGGGGCACATGAAAGGGTGAAAAGACCATGAAATAGACCCGATACAACCTTGCTAAGATCTTGGAAGGTGTGAAACAAGCCTAGCCCTTATTAGCCATAGTAAGGGGTTTTGAGTCTCATGAGTAGGTGAGACCTTAGGAGCAGTATTGCAACTCATTGGTGGGTGGAATGGGCATGGTCAGGGGATTCCTCAAGCAAAGGGAAGTCCTAGAGACCCTAGGGTGTGTAGAGAACACCAGGTGATCCAAGGAAAGGATCCAAGAGCATAGACTAGGCTAGTCTATCCCTAACCCCATCCCATCGCCCACAATATTTACTCGCTAACCAATATGAATAAGTATTACTTACAATAGGGGCTTGCACATGCAGGAAGGCCAACAACCTAGATCTCACTACTCAATAGAAGAGTCTCACTGACTACAATAAGGATAATTAAATCCAATACAATTTACTGCTCAAAATAACATCTCTAATGCCTAGTTTAGTACCAGTTTAAGCTCAGTCAGATACCTTAATCAAAACCTTTTTCTATCCACTATATCACCTCATACATACAAAATAATCTCCTACAATACAAAATGACCTATGAGATCTCATACATATATGAGTCTTTACAATATACCAAGTCATCTTACAAAAGATAATTATATTTACAATATAATTCACATAAACAAAACTTGTCTCATGTCAGCCTGAGTGCCGATATAATTCTTTGTCGGTGTAATATGGATGCCAGTGAATATGCCTGCTGGTATCGGTAGATGGTATTGGTGTTGACCCTATTGCCGATGTGTGTGTAGAGACCTAATACTAGTTGGTTGCCATCAATGACAACATCAACCATTCTCATATGAGTGTAGAATGCCAAAAACCATCAATTTGGAGAAATGTGAGTTCATAAAATAGGAGTTGATATATCTTGGGTTTGTAATCTCAAGAGGTGATTTGAAGATAGATACCTTTAAAATGGAAGCCATAATCAGTTGGCCTACACCTAAGACAACAAGTGAAGTAAGGAGTTTTCATGGCTTGGCACAATTCTATAGGAAGTTCATCAGAGGGTTCAGTGAGATATGTGCACCCATGCTTGACACAATCAAGGGAAGTGTGAAGACTAAGTTTTAATGGACAAAAGAAGCACATAGAGGATTTTATCTCTTGAAGACAAAGGTTGCTGCTCAACCAGTACTATTTCTTCCAAGCTTTGACAAACTCTTCACCATTGAATGTGATGCAAGCAATATAGCAGATGGAACAGTCTTAAGTCAAGACAATAGACCGGTTGCATTTTTCAGTGAGAAGCTCAATGATGCCAAGAAAAGGTATTCTTATTATGATTTGGAGTTATATGCACTTGTTCAATCCCTTAGGAAGTGGAGGCATTATTTGTTGCCTAAAGAATGTGTGGTTTATACTGATAATCAAGCTCTTAGCTTTCTCAATTCACAAGAAAAGTTGAATCATAGGCATATTAAATGGGTAGAGTATTTGAAATCATATACCTTTACCATTAAACACAAGAAGGGTCAATGTAATAAAGTTGCTGATGCATTAAGTAGAAGGTTGCTAACAGTGCAAAAAGTGCAGCTCAAGAGCATTGGAGTGGAAAGTTTCAAGGGTTTATACCAAGATGATGAAGACTTTGCTACTGCCTACAAGGTTTGTCAAGAGTTCAGAAATCATTTTCATAGTGAATATGAAGATTTCACCTTACAAGTTGGTCTTTTGTTTAAATGAGGACAACTTTGTGTACCTAAAAGGTCTATGAGAGAAAACTTGATGCAAGAGAAGAACAATGGTTGCCTAAGTGGACATTTTGGCTTGAACAAGACTTTGGAACTTGTCCAAAGATTGTACTATTGGCCTATGATGCAAAGGGATATCAAAAAATATATGGAGAAATGTGTGGTTTGCCAAAGAGCCAAGGGTACCTCTTCTAATGCTGGTCTTTATCAACCTTTACCTATCCCAAATTGGCCATGGGAGTGTGTAAGTATGGATTTTGTTGTTGGTTTGCCTAAGAACAAATCAAGATTTAATAGCATTTATGTTGTGGTAGATAGATTTAGCAAAATGACCCATTTTATTCCATGTAAGGTGACTCATGATGCTAGTCATATTGCTCATTTGTTTTTCAAGGAAGTCATTAGGATTCATGTTTTACTTATCAACATAGTATCATATAGAGATGCAAAGTTTCTTGGTCATTTTTGGAAGACTTTATGGTAGAGATTAGGTACTAACTTGTCTTTCAGTTTAGCCTACCATCCCCAAATGGATGGCCAAATAGAGGTGGTCAATAGAACACTTGGAAACCTTCTTAGGTGTTTGACAAAGGAGTATGGACAAGCTTGGGATCAGATCATTCATCAAGCTGAGTTTGCCTATAATGACATTGTGAATAGATCAACTGATAAGAGCCCTTTTGAGATAGTTTATGGCATTCATCCTAGAGGTGTTTTGGAACTTAGAGATGTTGGGAAGGTGTGAAAACAAAGTGGAAATGATATGGACATGGCTCAATCCATGCAAAACATTCATGAGCAGGTTAGGATAGTCCTACTAGACACCTCTCACAAGATCAAAGAAAAAGTAGATGAGAAAAGAAAGGTTATACAATTTGCTGTTGGGGACTTGGTCATGGTTAATTTGAACAAAGTAAGGATTTAGAAAGGTGTCCTTAGTAAACATCAGATGAGGAGGATTGGACCTTGTAAGGTCTTGGCAAAGTATGGAAATAATGCCTACAAACTAGACCTACCCAGAGATATGGCTTTATCTCCCATATTCAATGTTACAAATTTGGTGCAGTATAAGGGCACACTTCTAGAGGAATGTAGTAGAGTCTCAGAGGTCTCTCAAGCACTTTCAGACCTTCCCTTACCACCTGCAACCATGCCACAAGCAGAGCAAGTGTTAGATTATAGAGTTCTCAAGAAGACAAGGCACATCGCCTATATGGAGCATTTGATAAAATGGTAGAACCTTCTAGCATCTAAGGCTAATTGGGTACCTGAAGAAGACTTTTCTAATCTTGGAATTCCCTTTTCTTTTTTGCCTACATGAGTCACTTGACTTCTTTTTCATTGGGAGAGTATGGTGTAGGAGCACCTAGCTTCTAACCATTTTGTTGACGCACTTTCCAAATTTTGGTGTGATAGTTATTATTTTGGATTAGGTTGGTGAATAATGGACTACTTAGAGGTCCACATGTGTGTTGGATATGCATTTGAAGGATGATTGTCAACTAGGTTATTTGTTTGCTCAAATTTTGCCTATGAGCCCTTGTAAGCCTAAAATGGCTTAAATTTGCATTTTGATGTGAAATGTCTTGTAAAACCTTATTTGGAATTTAGGCATGTATTTTTATGTTATGTAGTCATCCTAGGAGGTTTAGGATGAGTGGCAATACATAAAATGTAAAAATGCACATTTGAGCAAAAGTTGTCATTGTTGCTCGACATAATTTTGCAACTTTTGCATTTTTGAAAACATCGATGGTTAGGAAACTGATGAAGAGTTGGTTAGGATCCATATGGCATATAAATTTCTCCAAGAATGATTGTACATGGGTTGGAAAGAGCCTTGAGCAAGTTTGAATAGATTGTGAAGACATTTTCCAGTTTTTACCTTGTAATTTTCTCATCTTTTGAGCAGCAGTCCATACCAGATGGATTGACCTTGCTACTGTTCTTTAATGAATATTTAGTGTATGAAATTTTAGTTCTCATAAGGTGTTTGTAATTATTTAGTGCAGGTTTGGAGTGTGTTTTTGAAATTGTATTATTGTTGGCCTGAGTAAGGGTTTAAGTGCCCAGTTATGGTTCCAGCTTGAAATCCCTTGAGTTTTTCTCAATAACCCTTGGGAATAGAGATATGGAACCCTTGTACAATATAAATATGTTTTGTATTGGCCTAGAAGTTGCTGAGAAGCAATTGCCATCATTTCCTAGGTGATCTCAGTGATAGCCCAGTTAGGAAAATGATTGAAATGTTGCATATGCTTATAGGGATGACCAGTTGTGAAGGTGCCAAGTGTTTGGAATGAGAAATTAATGTGTGGAAGAGTCTATGTGAAAAGGTGGAGGTGTGAAAGAGTAGAGAAAACAACAAACCCATTGAAGAAGGTTGCTAAGTCCCAAAACCCTCTATAAATTCCATTTTTGGGTTTCATACTAGTACAAACAGACCTGACTATCTCACCTAGTGGATCCAAAAGTTCATCCAAAAGGTTAATAATATCACCAAAGATGTTTGGAGTTTCTTTGAGTGGTTTTTGAATAATTTCCCAAAAACTGGCAAGGTAGGGCTAATTGGGGCTCTAGGGCTACTAGGCCTAGAAAATATGAGAAAGAGGGAATGATGAAGAAATGATGGAAAGCTAATTGAAGAACCAATTGAATGACATGGAAACACCTTTATAACACCTATTAAAACCCCCACAAGTATATTTTAGAGGATTGCATAGCTTAAAGGTTGGATTTACCCTTGTGAATTTCAACCATGCTTGAAGCAACTATTGAGCACAACTTGATAGGGAGCACTCCAAGTGAGTTTGAGTGTTTTGGTTTGTTAAATGAAAATTGAAGAATGAAAGAAACCCACTAAAATATCACCCAAATATATATTGAGCAAGGTGAAACTCTCTTTGAGAACCCCATCCCCATCACTTCATATGCCTATCTCCCACCAACCCCTGCTTAAACCCCTTGGAAATTAGAATATGACAGTACTAAGCTTCAGAGTATTGATTCAATGAGCCTAAAGGACATGGCCTCATGCTTTCAAAATAAATTTGATGAGATTGATAGACAATGAGAGTTTGAGTTGTAGCAGGAGGAGTGGGCTTATCAAACTTATCTACATGCAATGGAGTTGGAAACACAAAAAATGCAATACAAAGAATATCTTGCAAGGGATATAGCTATGTCGACTTGAATTTCATCGTCAAAATACTACCTGCAACATATTAGTTTCACAAAATACAAAGGAAATGCTAAAGAAAATCCAAACTCAACCAATGAAACTATATGAAATTGATATAAAATAAAAACAATATTATTACCTTCATGATTTAAGTCTCATTGTGTCCTAACCCCATTGTTCTTGGTTGCAGATGTTTTTGTCTCAGACAAGAACTGGTAGCTTCCAAGATGGCATATGGAGAATGGATTGATAACTGATAATTAACTGATACTATGATATGTAATGCAAATGATTTAAAGCTAAATGATTATGCTAAATGAGAAAGGCTAAATTGTTAAATTGCTTGAAGATAAAAATTCATAGATGCATAAGTTTACTCAAATTTTTAACTTGAAGACTAACTCTTTCTCAACTTAAACTCCTATTTTTATAGATTTTTGAGAGAATAAGATGATGTGTCTGAGATCAATGGTCATGATCAGATCTGCAAATTTGGATGGCTATGAGAAAAGGTGAAGGTTGAGAGAAAGGGGGAAGGAGAAGACAAGTGTCACTCATCTCACCTTGACTGGGTTCCTGACTGAGGGAATCTAGGGATGGTTGGAGAAGATTTAGGCATGAGAGGACAAGTGGACTCTATTCCTTCCTAAGATGTAGGGATGTTGGAGAGAATATAGAAGAAGGTTAAGAAATATGTGTACGTACACAATATTTCATTTCTTTTGAAAGTTGGAGATAAATGGCTAATGAATGATTTATTTATTTTAATTTTGTTGAATTAATTTAGCCACATGATGGATGAGTTGGCAAAGGAAAGATGAAGTGGAGATGGAAGGTGAGTTGGAAAAGAGATTAAATAATTAAGAAATTATTTAATATTTGAGACTATAGGATAGAAGAATAACCATTAAATATTAGATATTTAATTGATTAGAGGAATAATTAAATATTAGATATTTAATTGATTAGAGGAATAATTAAATATTAGATATTTAATTAATTGATTAGAAGAATAATTAAATATTAGATATTTAATTAATTGATTAGAAGAAAAGGATAAATTAATTAATTAATAAAATATTTTAATTAAATTAATTAATAGAAGGACATGAAATGAATTAAATAGATTAATATTTTCAAATTAACTATTTAATAGAAGAATAATTATTAAATAAATATTTTATATTTATTTAATCACTCATAGCCATTTTTATGTGTATACATTTTGCCCCTCTTTGAAATGATGTCAAGACAACATTGTTTCAAAGATTTAATCAAGTCTTGATAGTGCGTTTGATGGAGATAAAAATCTTGATTGTCTGTCCCCTCAGTAGATTGATCGTGAAATTGTTGAAAATTTTGGATAAGCGTTTGATCTCAAGATAATTGAAAAGATCCTTCAATTAAATTCATTTGTGAAAAATAAATAAAATTGCCCCACTTAAAAGCATTAATTACCCTTCCAAATGGTAATTATAAAATTAACCTAGGTTAATTTTATTCTCATTTGCATCCTTGTCAGCTTGTAGAGTGAAAAGAATTATCTTGGTGAGGTGGCAAAATGGTGATTCCGTTCGAGAACCATTGATTTGAGCGTGTTTGACGATATCAACGACCTCCTGAATATGGTTATCCGGTATGTACCTTATTCCAAGCTTGCTTTCAACTTTCCGTACTAATTTCCTTTCTTTTCAACATGTTTTAGGTTTTGTTTTGAATTTTCCGATTTAGACTTTGCGTGTTAGCGCTTTTGCTTTCTTGGTTTGTGCTTTTGCTTTGTAGATTTCTGCTTTTGCTAAGTTAGTGCATTTGTTTGTTTGGTTATCGCTTTTGCATGGGATGCTAGCGCTTTCATAGAGTTCATGCTTTTGTTTTATGTGTTCACGCAAATGTGAAAAAGGTTAGTTCTTTTGACTGATTTAGCACTTTTGACTTGTCGGTTAGCGCATTTGTTGAAAAGGGTAGCACTTTTGAATTATTTAGCACCTATGTTTAATAAAATAGCGGTTTTGTTAAAAAGGGTAGTGCTTTTGCTTTAGATGAATTTGTTTGATTTTGTTCATGTTAAAATTCTTTGAGATGATTTGATTTAGGCATTTTGATGCACAAATGTGATTGATAGGTATTTAATTGATATCTTGATTGATAGAAATTTTGATAATGTTGATTGATAGGATAAATAATTGATTGATTTGATTGCTAGATTGATAGATTAGCTCTAAGAGACTGATTTAGTTTCTGATGAAGAGCATTGCAGAGTTTGATTGAACTCATTGATTGATAGAAAAACCATGATTGATAGTTTTGAGGTTGATTTGATCACCTGATTTGCTTCATTGAAAAGATTTCTCAATTGTTGATGTGATAGATTAGTGATAGCTTTGATTTGATAGATAGATGATTGATGATTGATAGAGATCAAATTCTCTTGTTAAACAGGAGAAACTCGATGTTCTCCAGTGTCGGGAGAAATTCCTGACCATGTGCCATTTAGTGTCAAAGCTTACACAGGTTGAGGTTAGACATATAGATGCTTGCGGATTACGCCATTTGTTATACATGCCTGATATTACCCATAATAGGGGATTTTTGATTGCCTTAGGAGAGAGATGGCATAGCGAGCATAACACTTTCCACCTGCCCACTAGTGAGATTAGTGTGACACTGGAGGATCTCTATAAGATTCTTCACATCCCCATGATTGGTGAGTTAGTCTAGTATGATTTTTCAGGATCGTGGAGGGATAGAGGCTTACAGAGCCGTATTTGGTGATGAGAGCATTTCCAGAGGAGAGATCTGATGGGAGGATATGATCATGTACTATGACTCTCCCAATGATTCTTGTAGGTTTGATTGATGGATTCATCTATCCAGACAAGAGATCTTGAGATTTTGTTGTTGGTTGGGGTGAGATTATTCAAAGCATAATGCAACATTGGACTCGATATGCATGGGGTGTTTGCATTCTTGCTCATTTGTATCATGATCTTCATCAGGTTGTTTTCGATGATAGTGCTAGTCTATCTACAGGATGCACACTTTTACAGATATGGTGTTGGGAGCACATTGCTATTACTCGGCCTATCCATCATAGAGTTTGTGGTGAGAGGCAGCTGTATACACCTAAAAATGGTCTAAAGATAGTTAATTAAATACGCAGTTATTTGATTAATTCCCCTTCCCAATTAATTGAATTCACAAGCAATTTAATTAATTTCTCTATTCATCTACTAGTAAATAGATGTAAATGATTTATTTATATAGTTCATTTCATATCCCCCTTTGGTTAATTAATTCTAAATTAATTAATGTCTCCCCATATTAATCAATTCTTCTAATCCCTAATTAAGATTAACAAACTCAAGTTTGTTGACATTAATTACCATTTTCCAATTATTTGAATTTCTAAATTCAAATGAGCACATGGCTCCTAACTTTAACCACCTAACCTAACCATCTCCTAACTTAACCCATTCAATCTAATCTTGGGTCTAACTAACCCTATCCTATCTTGCACATCCTAACCTCCTTATCCTAACCTCCCATGGTGTGGATATTCTCTTCTTGAGATAGATGGCACTTTTGCCACATGTCTCCTCCCTTGAACACTTGCCCTCTCATGAGCAAGGCTCCTTGACACTTGTCACCACAAAGATGACAAGTGTCCCTTCCTCCAACCTCTTCTCCAACTTCCTCAATCTTGGCCCTTGATATCTTCAGATCAAATTTGGACCGCCGATTCCTGCTACCTCAGCTTTGGCCTTGGAATTCCTATAAATATACCCCATTTTGGAGCAATATGGATCCCATCTCATATCAATTTAGGCATCATTACTCTAGGCAATTTGCATTTCAATTATCTAGTAATTAGCTTTTGGATTTATCATAGCATGTTAATTTAGTTTCTTAGATCATGTATTTCATATCATCTCCATAGTCAATCATGATCAAATAGCTACTCAACTCTTGAGTTGCCACTTTGGAGGTCATTGCTCTACTGAGAGCCCATCAATTCAACACCTTCAAGGTCCTCAATAATAGAGGAAAATGGGACATTTCAAGGAAGGCTTATGGTTTGCATTTCTAATCTAGTTTTCAATTACATTATATTGTCTCATTATATGTGTATGCCTCCTACTAACAACATTTTTAGCATCACATTAATTGGCGCCCACCGTGGGGCCTTAGCCCCTTTGATCTTTAACAAGTTTGCTTGCAAGAAATTTCATTGACAGGTTGATTAGTTCTTTTGGAGTGCAGATTAGCTCTCTTGGGCTCTTAAATCATGTTTTTGGTCTCTATTGTGGCATTCTGGCACATCAAATGGCATTTATGGGAGATTCCTCAACTCTGTTTTTATGCTTTTCTGTACTTTAGCGCTTTTAGTCTGTACTTTAGCATTTTTGGTATGCATTGTGGCATTTTTGGCACTTTTGTCAGCGTTTTCAGTTTGTTTTACAATGTTTCTAGTGTGCAGAGCAACGTTTCTGGTGTGTAGATCAGCGTTTCTGGTGTGTAGAACAACGTTCTTGGCATTTATGATGGCATTCTTGGTCAATTTGATTGTGTTTTCAGTTTTTTATTAATTTTACAAATATTGTATGTTGCATTCCTCATTTCTATTTCTGGACTATCATTTTCCCGAACCTAATTTGTAGATTGTTGGTTTTGCAGGTACTTATTTTGTTGTGAAAGACCAGTCATAAACTATTTCACCATCAAAGAATGCAACATAAACTACTAACTTTGTTTGTAGCCGTAGGATTTTGCACTTATATTTGTTAAATTAGGCACATAGACTAATTACAATGGAAATGAACAAACATGTCTTATGTGTTTTGATGATAGGCAACTATGCTCTCACCTTTCTTAGGTGATCAGAAAACCAGACTCATTCTTTGCTTTCAATAGTGCATTTCTTTAGTAGGTCTGCCCTCCTGAGGAGTTATTAACTCTTAGCCCTTAAGGCTAGTGAGGGGGGAACGACCTAAGTGGGAACGACTAACACCAAGTACTCCAACTCACTATAAAATAAATGTTTTTTTGATGAAAATCAAAGCAACGACAGTGCTCGGGAATAGCTCTCCTCCGTACCTTCGAGTATATCAAACCTTGGTTTTCAAGGCTGGGAGACCTCTTAATTGAGTTTATACCCCGATGCGCTGAACGGACCCCTTACTAGTGCCAAGTAAATTAGAAGCTACCCGATTCACCTTCGAAAGGGTGATAATCTTTGTGGAAGAGAGATAATAACTCTCCCAAGACACTTTCCATATCGTGTCCCCATTAGTGTTTGGAGTCGAATAATATGGTGTTGAGAATCCATTGCATGAGACTCAACGGTCGTATTCTGATTAGCTATTGGGTGTGTACCTAAGTTAGCAAGCAATGGTTTTCATTCTCAGCCAATCTCCTTAGGATAGACTGATTGGTGTGTTTTCAAATTGTTCAAAACCTGTGAAAACTTGGGATTTCTTTAAAGCTTCTTGAACATACACTTTATGTGTCCTTTGGGACAAAAATAGAATCTGAATTTTGTGTTTGTAAGTCAAGTCAAGATATCATCCATTGAAATACAACAAACATTGAAAACTCAAACTTCAAACTATCAAATTCACAAGTTCACGATAGCTTAGCTTTATCAGTCCAAATAGTCACATCTAAAGTTCAAATAGTCGCATTTAAAGTTTAGACAGTCGCACCTATGGTCCAAACAGTCGCATTTCTAGTTCAAACGTCAGATCTCTTGGTGTGAAGGTCAAATTTCTCATAGTTTAACATTAACTCTCCAAGGTTGAACACATTGGAGTTTCTGGTCTAAACATTCGAGTTTCTAGTCAGTTTAACAGAGTTTCTGGTCTGTTTGTCAGTGTTTCTAGTGTGCAAAACAGTGTTTCTGGTCTGTCTATCAACATTTCTGGTAATTTTGTCAGTGTTTCTAGTAATTTTGCCAGCGTTTCTGGTCCATTTGGCAGCGTTTCTGGTCAGTATAGTAGAGTTCCTGGTTTAAACAGTAGCTCTCTTGGTCTAAAGGTTAGATTCCTTCGTCTAATCAACAACTCTTGTGAGTTGCATATAAAATTGCTCATCTTGCAGCATCAAATCTCCTAGTTTGTGCTTGCTAGGTCTACATATCCATTTTCTGAGTCTGAAAATCACAAAATTGGGTCAAAACAACAATCTCCTAAGTTCAAACACCCAATTTGCTAAGTATACACATCATTATTTAACTTTTAGAGTCATTGTATTGCGGAACAGAGTTCTTGGTATGTCTGTCAACGTTTCTGGTGAGCAGAACAGAGTTTCTGGTCTGTCTGTCAGCATTTTTGGTCTATTTGTCAGCATTCCTGGTCTTTCTATCAATATTTCTGGTCTGTTTGTCAGCATTTTTGGGGTGCAGAATAGTGTTTCTGGTAATTCTATTAGCGTTTTTGGTCAGTATAGCAGAGTTCCTGGTCATTTTAGCAGTGTTTCTGATAAACTGCATTAAAATCAAAAAACAAAAATAACCCATTTCTCAAACAGTCAAACATAGAGAATAGGTCATCTTGTGGGGTCATTCAATTAGGTTATCTTCTGTCAAAATAGATTCAAGAACAAGACACACAAAGGTCTCAAGTATTCACCTCAAACAAGTTAAAGATCAAACACCTTAAAGTGCAACTTTACGTTGTCTTTGATAAATTGATCATTCAAACATAGTTTCTCATCAGGATATATCATCCTTTAATCATGAAACTACAACTCTTGGTCAAAATAGCCTTGTTCTCTATCATAGGATATATCATTCCTATTGAACTTGGTCATATCAAAAATCACAAAATCTGCACTCCAAAACTAAGATTGAAAAACTTGCAAACAAGCAAATACTTGAAAAGATCATTTTGTGTCTATACATCCACAACTTTCACCTTAACAATTGATCACTTATAACGACACATTTCTCAAGATTTAAACCTCAAAAAATATTCAAAACATGTGTATGCCCGTTCTAACCAAGGCTCAGAGATGAAAGATGGCATAAATAGAAATCGAAACGTTTGAAATAACTAAAGACTATAGAAACATGGAACACGAAGATGAAATACAAGTTGAAGAGGAAATAACAGAACAACATGTCAGAGACATCAAAAAAGATCCTCAATTCAAAAAATTTATTCAGAAAATATTGGAGGGAGAAAAAGAAAAATATTTCCTAATGTTAGCCAAATTTGGTGCTACACTCCCCCAAGATTTTGATGTAAACAAATTGACACAAAAGAAAAGTGATCCTCCTCCTAATAACGAACAATACGAGGACATCTTTGGTCTCAAAATGAATAACACGTCAATTCCTAATAACACCAGAAACAATGAGGAAACTAACATTCCCACAAGGGATGAAGTAGAAATTCTAAATAATGCTCAATCCAATGAGGATACAAGAAGGACCAGGGATGAACCAAGAAGAGATCGAGATCCTCCTAGAATGCAAAATCAGGGTTATGCTAGAACAAATCATGTTGATAATCCTATCATGACTCTCACACAACAACTACAAACACTACAAACACAAATTCAAGATATGCAAAGAGGAAATGTTAGATGATACTCTCTTCAAGAAATATGTCCTTACCCGTTTGACATAAACCTAAACATGATACCATTTTCTATAGGTTTCAAGACTCCTAGGTACAAAAAATATGATGGAAGCACTGACCCTCAAGATCATATAAGAGAATTTTGTACAATTAGCATGGAGTTTACACATGAAGATACATACTTAATGAGACTATTTCCAAAAAGCTTAACTGGACTAGCTATGGAATGGTTCTCCAAACTTCCACCAGGAATCAGATCATTTTCAGAGTTGGTGGATAAGTTTGTATCCCAATATTCCTACAACATACAACATGAAGTCACCATGCTAGACCTATGTAACACAAAAACAAAAGAGCGGAGAACCCTTCATGACATTCATACAATGATGGAGGTGGTTAGCTTCAAGGTATCCTCGTACAGTGCCAGAGTATGAAAAAATGGACATATTTATCGATAACTTAAATGATCAAATGAGTTATTACTTAAAAATGCAAGGAAATCAAAGTTTTGCAAAATGATTGATAATGGAATCAGAATGGAGGAAGCCATGATAAAGAAAGGTGAGTTGAAAATATTCAAAGAAGGAGTTCACCCTCCTAACAACACTAACAACAACAATTACAATGATAAACCAAAATTTTGGAATAGAAATCATAATGTCGTCAGTGATGGGATAGTGGATAACAACAATGTAAAACCAAAGCAACTAGTTTTCAACTTATCCAATCACTCAACAACAGGTCAACAAAACAACAATCACCAAAAAGCAACTATCAAAAATTTCTTTCGAAGACAATTTACAAACATTGGTGAACCCCTTGGGTCTGCATTAAAAACACTTATAAAAAAAAAATTGATTACTTTACCAAAAGAAAGAAACGTTGAACCCAAGGTAAAACTTGCTTGGTGGAATGACAACCCTTACTGTGATTTCTATCAAAACAAAGGACACCAAACATATGCTTGTCAACGATTAAAACATGTGATCCAAGATTTGATTGATAATGGAATAATTAATGTGGATGGACATACAACAAATGAATCTCACACAACTTTCAAAACTCCACTTCCTAATTATGAGAAGGGTGAGTCATCAATAGGGCAGAATGGTAAAGGTAAAGCAAAGGTAAACTATGCTCATGCATATGACAATGTGGTAAATGTAATCGTGGTTAAAGAGCAACAACATCACGAACCTGCTCATGTTATCACACGAAGCAAAGCCAAAGTGGTTTTTTAAGGTCCTACAACAAACACGTCGTCCACTACCAAACAATACAATCTAGTGGATCAATTATAGAAAACACCCACACAAATATCCATCTTAGAACTGTTAAAGCTTTCACCTGCACACAAAGAAATTATTGAACGAGCATTAGTAGATACCACAGTATCCAAAGATCTTGATATTGATCAATTCCAAACCATGGTGGGATACCTCACAATTCCTCACTGCTTATCATTTACCGAAGAAGATGACATGCCCTTGCAACATCCCCACAATGCTCCTTTGCATATTGAAGTCCTCGTTCACAAAATGCGAGTTAAACATGTTCTAATAGATGGTGGAGCTGGCCTAAATATTTGTTCATTGAGTCTTGTTCGTGCCTTAGGATATTCAGAAGATGCAGTTGATCCCTGCAAAAAGATCACCATAAAAGCCTATGATGAAGAAGAACATTCCTCCAAGGGAATTATGATACTACCCATCAGAGTGGGACCTTTACAGAAAAACACAGCATGCTAAGTTTTGGAATTGGACTTATCATATAATATACTCCTGGGGAGACCATGGATACATGACTTGCAAGCTATCCCATCAACCTATCATTAGTGTGTCAAATTTACCTATGATGGACAAGAAATCACAATATCTGCAGATTCAAATCCATTCCAATATTGCAGCAATCTAAAAATGGCTCAAGAAGTCATTGTTCCTCATAACAGGGAGGCGTCATCTTCAAACACACAATTCAAAGAACAATCCTTTGCCTCTATTTTATCAAGTATGGAAAAACAAATGCAGTTAAGAGATCGAGGAAACAGAGAATACTCAATATCACAATTACCACTCTCTCCTAAATCCTTTGGAAAACCATCAAACTCTAAACAACAACCAATTGTGAAACATCTTCTAATATTTGATGGAGCATTCATTAGTGCTGGAACCTTGTCAGAGGAGACACAAGACAAAGATGTGCTTGATAACTCAATGATGAATGAATAGTACCAAACTGGTATTGAGAGGGGGGGGGGTGAATCAGTACAGACAAAAACACACTCTTAAACCGGTTTGTCAGCAGACACTATGCATTGATAGACAAACAGTAACACCGGTCCTAAAACAGAGTACAACCGACAAAACCCAGAATAACTGAGACAAGCATAAACCGGTTGACACTTATCTTCTCATATAATCTAACACTTCATTTCCATTTCATCCTAATGCATGAACATGTAATCTACCATCAAAGATATACATATAAGCAACTAGATCAACATGATTCACCGCTTGACAAAAAACAACATAGCATCACATGAAGAAGACATCACACATGACACACATATTTTTCACGTGGAAACCCAACTGGGAAAAACCACTATGGGGATGAATACCCACAAGCTTGTTTTTGAACTCTTTAGAAGTCCGCTCTGTTAGGAGCCTTGTCCGGTTAAAGATTGATACAATAGGTTCTGTTAGGAACCGATCCTGTTAGGGATTACCTAGTTAAGGGATGGCTAGAATACCCGGTTAAGGGTTAAACCCTGTTAAAGGTTACCTTGTTAAAGGATTTCAAGAACTCAATGGTTTTGAGTCACCTTGTTAAAGGATTTAAAGCAAGCTGGTTAAAGCTACCTTGTTAAGGGATTTTCCAACTGTTGAGGTCGTTAGATATCAATAGGTATTACAATGATCTGGTAACAACACTCAATGCCAATGCAGATCTTCTTAAGCTCCTCTTCACCTTCTGCACTTACACTATGCAGGTATCATTTCTCTCCTTTGGTTTGGCAAGAATCACGTATCTCTTCTCTTGGATACACACACACAACTTTTGCCAACAACCTCAGAAAGAATCACAACATCGACCTTATAGGAAAATAGATAGGTCGGTAGCATAAACCCTAAACCCTAAACCTGTTAGGTTAAGGAATTCAAACAGTTCAATCCTGACCATTGAGCACACTGCATTAAATGCAATAGTCTTGATCCAATCTCAAGACGTTCTCCGTCGTTCGTTTTCCACCAATTTCATGGTGGCTAATAACCCATCACACGTTATCACTGTTTACAAACTTCACACATTCCCAAGGTAGATAGGAACAATCTCCTTCATTCAAGATCCTTCATGCGCACAAGGCTTATGTGGCAACACGATCTATTCTTCGTTACCATGCTAACTCATCACACAAAGTCACCAGTTGAGCCACACAGGCTTGAAGCACTTCAACCAAAAACCTTGAAGTTGAGACTACCAATCGATAGTCATACAACACTTCCATGTGTCGGTTCCCATAACCATATGCTAGTTCACCTTGAACAAACACACCACTTCACTTTGGCACAAATGTCGATTCAGAGTGTTATATCAGTTCTCTTCTCTTCATCATATTGACATCAATGACAACACATAATATCATAATGTCATTATATCCTCATACCGGTTCACATAATGCCAACAGTGCTACAGTGGCTATACAAAGATGAAGAAATTCAATAAAAGGTCAACAATGTTAGAATACCTACAGAAAAATATGGAAAAGGATTCAACATTCTTCAAAAGATGGGATACACTGGAACAGATCCTATAGGAAAAAGAAAAGAAGGTATCTCAGAACCTATGCAACCTCATAATCAACAAGCTATAGACAAAGCAGGCTTAGGGTATGGACACGTTCCTCTACCAGAAGACACATTTTCTAACCAACAAAAAGAAGAATATGAAAACAGACAAGAACAACTTGCAATTGAAAGGGAAGAAGCATCTGCAAAGCAATGAGCACAACCAAACATGAAATGGCAAAAGAAACAATCCTCAAATCAACAAGAGAAACAAACCAATAATACCTCCCAAGCAATATTAACTCTCAATCAAAACAATCATGAACCTAGTACTAATAAAGGAGAACTGATAGTAAAGTTGACCAAACTCAATCTCAGTCTAGAAGAAGTTGGATATGAAAGAAGGAAAGATATAGCAAGACAAACAGAAGAAACACATCAAAAGCTATATGAACAAATTTGTAGATTGCAAGTTGCAGTGAGACAGATTCTGACAAATGGGAATGAGATTCCTATCATTCTGAAGAATCAGCTGAAGAAAATTACTTTAAAGAAGGTGCAGGAGTCGATGTAGTTCACACGTATGCAGGGCAAACTTCAGGAACTAGTTCACTTGAATTAGAATCACATTCAGCTGACTTAGACTTAATTGAGGACGATCAAGAACTTCTTGGGTGAGGTCATTCTGATGAGGGTACCGTTCTAGACATTGACATACGTATCGAAAACTTTGATAACTCAATCATGACCCTAAATACTCTCGAAGCATCTCAACCTGATGATCCTTTACCTCTAATTCACCCGGAACTTATCAAATGGGAAAATGAAGGACATACTACCATTGATACCTTTCCAAATGACTATGCCATATCCGTATATCTTAATGCAATTGAACCTACAACAACTTCCACTAGGAATTTTAGCAATGCATCTTCTAGTCAAGTGGGTGTCAAATCTCCTAGTCACGAAAGCAAAAATAAAGAAAACAATATCAGGTCTAATGTTGAAAACCATTTCTTGGCAACATTAGATTAGGAAAAAGTAAAAAGAAAGGACACATCTAATGGTGAAAACCTCCTTGAGGTGCTGGAAGATGGGAGATTTGACACTTTACCTAAGTACTATCAAGAAAGGTCATCAATTTTGATCGAACCAATAGAAGTAGTTAATATTGGGACAACAGAGCAACCAAAGATCCTACATCCCGCAACTTCTCTATCAGAAAAAGAAAGGAAAGAATATATGGAATTCTTTACACAACGACAAATTAATTTCGCCTGGTCATATGTAGACATGCCAGGATTGGATCCAAAGGTTATTATGCATCACTTGAATGTCAATCCAGGAGCCAAATCAGTCAAACAAAAATTAAGAAAGATGCATCCACATATTTCTCTCTTGGTCAAAGCAGAACTAAAAATATTACTGGATGTAGGATTCATCAGACCTATAGCATATCCTCAATGGGTATCAAACATTGTTCCTTTTTCAAAGCCAAACAAAAGTATCAGAGTATGCACAGACTTCAGAGATCTTAATAATGCATGTCCAAATGATGACTTTCCTTTGCCTAACATTGACATCATTGTAGATTTAACATCTGGACACTCCATGTTTTCTCTAATGGATGGTTTCTCCGGATACAATCAGATTAAAATAGCACCTGAAGATCAAGAAAAGACAACTTTCACATGTCCATGGGGTACTTTCTGTTGGAACATCACACCTTTTGGACTAAAGAACACAGGTGCCACATATCAGAGAGCTATGACGACAATATTCCATGACACGATGCATACATTCATGGAAGACTATGTGGATGACATCTTGGCAAAATCATACAACATAGAAGAACATAACAAAATATTGGAAAAGATCTTTGATCGGTTAGAACAGTATAAGCTACGACTAAATCCTAAGAAATGTGCCTTTGGTGTCACTTCAGGAAAGCTATTGGGATACATTGTTTCAGTTAGAGGTATCAAAGTAGATCCAGCTAAGGTCAAAGCAATCATGGAAATGACATCTCCCAAGAATATAAGTCAACTCAGATCACTACAAGGAAGACTGCAGTCAATCAGAAGATTTGTGGCTCAACTAGCAGATAAATGTCAACCATTTACCCATCTATTGCATAAAAATGTTCATTTCAAGTGGGACCATCAATGTGAGGATGCATTCAACAAGATCAGGGCATATCTCATGCAACCACCCATTCTAATGTCACCAATTCCAGACAAGCCGTTATTGCTCTATGTATCGACCATTGAAGTATCATTAGGAGTTTTGCTTGCACAACAGGATAATGAAGGAAAAGAGCGAGCCATCTACTACATCAACAGAATAGTAGTGGGATACGAGCTCAACTATTCCTCAACAGAAAAAGCATGCTTGGTGGTAGTTTTTGCTTCTAAAAAATTAAGACATTATCTACTATCTCACTCCATCAAGTTGATAGCTAAAATCGATCCATTGAAATATTTTCTCAGCAAGGCAACATTGATAGGACGACTAGAAAAATGGATCATGATCCTAAGTGAGTTTGATATTGAGTATGTAGATAGAAAAGCTATCAAGGGACAAGTCATCGTAGATCAACTAGCAGAGGCACCACTTCAAGATGATCATCCTCTATAGATTGAGTTTCCTGACGCTGATATCCTGACAGTCACAACAAAAGCATGGCAACTATACTTTGATGGTTCATATACGTAGCACATATTAGGAGCAAGAATTCTATTTATCACACCACAAGGTCATACCATCTCGAAAGCATACAAATTAAGCTTTCCATGCACCAATAACACCGCAAAATATGAAGCTTTGGTTACAGGTATCAAAATGGTTGTGGAATGGAACATTATACAACTTCAGGTCTTTGGAGACTCTTAGCTCGTCATCAATCAAATCAATGATGACTATCAAACAAAAGATGACAAACTCATGCCTTACAAAAATATGGTGGATAACTTCAAGAAATATTTTGTTGAAATCACTTTTGAACAAATTCCAAGAAATGATAACAAAGCAGCAGATGCCATGGCAACACTTGCTTCTCTATTACAAACACAAGAAAATCAAGACCGTTATGAATTCCTGGTTGAAGAGTTGTTTTACCCTTCTCATAATTGTCCTGATTCCCAAACCATCTATCAACTTATTGGACATGATTCCTCCCACTATGGCCAAACTTACACATACCTGAAAGATAACATCTTACCTCCCAACTTATCAAAAAATCAAAAGAGAAACTTTATTCGCCAATCCTCCCATTATACTCTTGTCGCGGATACCCTATTTAAATGAGGTCTAGATGGTACTCTTTTAAGATGTCTCAAACAAGAAGAATCTGAGAAGGCCTTAAAGGAAGTCCATAATGACATTTGTGGAACTCATTCAAGTGGTCTTACCCTTTCGAAAAAACTCATATGCTTGGGCTATTATTGGTCGACTATGGAATGAGACTCTTTTCAGATAGCTAGAATGTGCAAACATTGTCAGATCCATGGGAACTTGATCCATGCACCAGCACAAGAACTTCATACTTTAGCAACATCTTGGCCTTTTTGTCAATGGGGTCTTGATCTAGTAGGAAAGATAAATCCTTCCTTTATCTAATGGTCACAAATTCATCCTTGTAGCTACATAATATTTTACAAAATGGATCAAGGCAGTACCTCTCACAAATATCACAAGAAAATAAATTGCTGCATTCATCTTGAATTACATCATCCGTCGTTATGGAATACCAATGACCAATATCACTGATAATGGGTGACCATTCATGAATCAGGATGTACAAGAGCTATGTGCAAAGTTCAAGATCTAGCACAGATTCTCCACACCCTATTATCCATAGGGGAATGGGCAGGCAAAAGCATCTAACAAAACTATTTTGAAAATCCTCAAAAAGACAATGAACGATGCTGGGAAAGATTGGCATATTAAACTAAACCCTGCTCTCTAGGCCTACTACACTAGTATCCACACACCAACAGGTGCCACACCTTTCTCTCTTGTATATAGATCAGAATCCATATTGCCAATCGAAGTAGAGATTCCCTCGCTACGTGTATCACTAAAAGGTCTCATCCCAGATGACGAACAAAGAGTGTCTAGACTACAAGAGTTAGAACTAATCCATAAATGAAGACAAAATGCCGTTGACCATTTAAAGGTATATCAGCAAATAATGTGCTGAAGTTATAATCACAAGGTCAAACCACAAATCTTTCAAGTTGGAGAACTAGTACTAAAGGAAAATCCATGAAATCAGTCAAATCGAGAAAAGAAAGGAAAATTTGAAGCAAACTTGTTAGGTCCATTTGTGGTCACATCAGTATTTGGGTCAGGAGCATATCAGCTATCAACACAAGATGGGGATCAGCTCGAGGAACCCATCAATAGTATGCATCTGAAGAAGTTTTATGTCTAAAAAATCCAAAAACAGTGAAAAAGTAGAAAATCAAAAAATAGTGAAAAACAAAAAATCCAAAAATAGTGAAAAAGCTGAAAAATCCAAAAAAATTGAGAAAGCAGAAAATCAAAAAACAATGAAAAAGTAGAAAATCCAAAAACAATGAAAAAGCAAAAAAAAACAAAAAAAATCAAATATGAGAAAAAGTGCAGCAAAAACAGATGGTGAAAACCTGGCAAACAAGCATTATCTGTTGGGTAGCTCTGCCATCTATTGGTTCGCACATTCTTTCACTTGCATTCTTTTCCATCAGCATTGTTCGTATCCATCATAAGCCTTTGTACATAAGCAGGCATCTTGGGTGATTTCTCATCATGGTTTGGATTATTGACTATATCATAATAAGGTTTGTTTCTAGGCTGGGGGCAAAATCTTGAACTTGGTTGGGGGCAAAAAGTTTTGATCATTTTGAGCTTAATCAAACAGGTAGAACAATAGTCAGACAATGCTTGTCAAGCGAAAAACTGAGATACATCCAACGTTGAACATAAGATCACATTATCAACCATTAACTATCACATATCAATCTAAACATGACAAAACACATATCAATGGATGATATATCTTGACTCATGATTTTAACACTTTGGCAATAATAGTTCAATTATTTTATTTAGATTTTCACTATCATGATTTCTGAGTAACTCCAGGATGTCTTTGACTAGAGGAATGAGGAAGGAACATGATATTTTTCTTGTCTACTATCTGTAAATTAATCATTAATATGTGCAAAGTTGTCTAAGGAAAGGATCATCAGAGTATCATGGAAGACATTTCGGACTTGCATATAGAAATGGTTAATACTGTCTGTTTTATGCAAGCAACACTCTGGTCGTCTTGGTTCAATTATACATCGATGCTTGTGCTAACTTGCAATATCAAAACCTAGGAAAGTAGTGCTCAGGTCATCATGGTTCAATTATACCATTGATGTTTGTACTCACTTCCCACATTTTAGAGGCTCAATGATGAAACAAAGCAATGACTTCATGACTGGTCTGATCATCGCATTGCATTTCATGTTTTGCACTTGCATTTTAAGATAGACTTGCATTTCATTTTTGCATGGGATCATAATGCTCATCTTTTCCAAGGCCAACACTAACATGGTGTTATCTCTCTTATTACGTGATTGAGTACATTGGACAGTAACAAAAATAACCAATTCATTCATCCTGCATGATAAGTTAGTTCATCTCATGTAACCATTGCATAACAAGGCATCATTCATATAAAACATCAAATCATTCATTCATTTAGTAAGATCATTGCATGGCATTCATCAAATCTCAAATCATATTAAATAACACCATTGCATTGCATTGCATCCATCTCATATTAACATGCATGAGAAAATCATAAAAATATCATAAACATAGAAAGCATTACATTGCACATGTATCACGTAACAATTATAAATATCACCATACATATTTGCATTTGCATACATCATGTAAATATTGCATCATCATATATCCATCATCTAGAATTCATAAGCATATAGAAATTAAAGCATACATCAAGCATACATCATGATAGTGACTACACATCATAATCATATATCAAATAGAATGCATTCATCATCTCATAGGTCATATAGAGTGAATAAGATCGATTGCATATCATATCATCAAAGCGAGATCAATGTCCAAGGTACAATGATATCACAAAATATACGAGATACATCACAAATATACATCACAGGAATCATCCATATCTCATCACAAAAAGGTGTGTATATAAATAGATCAATGTCCCATATCAGTGTGACCACTAGGATGTGGAGTAGAACTCTATCCTGATGCGACAAGTAGAGTAGCACTAGCTGGTACCCCTATACCTGAGTCCCCACCTAGTGGAGCTCTCTGAAGTGGCCCTGTCACTCCTCGAATCTTGGTATGGCACTGTCCCGATCTCCTGCTTAGTTGTGAAAATATTGGAGCCCTCCGATCAAGAGGAACATTAGTAAAGTATAATGTCCTATAATACTCAGCCTCTCGGATCCCCTGGCGCATCATCTTTAGGGCAGTCTTCCCTGAAGTAGACCCTCTTGACAACTGTACCTGTGTCTCAGCTTGCCTACACCTATCCATAGCCGCATCTCTCTCAACTAGGAGAGAAGCCATCTGAGTCTCTAGCTGGACCATCTGAGAGTCCCTCTCTGCTAGTTGACTCTCTAGCTGCTGAACCTAAGCCTGTAAGTCTATAATATGAGCTTGCTGCTGATGCGGTGACATCCTAATGAGGATTTGTCGAGGTGCCTCTGCCTATGGCTGCTCAGCTCATGATACTGTCGTAGGTACCTGATCAACTGGGGTTCCCTCTTGCTCTGGGACTTGATGCCCCTGATCCCCAGGACCTGATCTCCTACGTCTAACCACTCGGGCCATCCAATCTGTATATACATCTTTGGCAAATCTAGAACTACTAGCTCCTGGTGTGCCTGTCACTGCCACTACCACTGCTCGACCATCTCCCCTATCATCACCCCCCCATCATCATCTCCTCCATCACCATGATCTCCTGCATCTCCTCCATATCCATCCCATCTCTGCTATCATCTCTCCCCTCACCATCCCTCCATCATCTAGGAGCTCTGTGTCGTAGCCTCTCATCATCCTCATCAAAACCTGGCTCTGGCTCATCCGGACGTGTCAGCCTCAGAAACCTGTGTACAGTATAGTGCATGGCATACTCATGTGTCATCCCACTATCCATCACACTTGGAAGATGATCCCAATCAACTGGCTCCAATGATTGATACTTTGCACAGGCCTGGTCATATGAAATAGAAGGCCCCCAAGTAGCCACATCTAATCTCTGACGAGCATAGTGAGCTGTACCTTGTGACATACCCTGTATCCTGCCATACTGTCTCAACACCCTCATACAAAGGAATCACTTGATGACATAGGGTGTCGATCCAATAAGATATCACGTCATGAATACATATGACATCTCCATTGCATCCTCAGGCCAAATCTCACAGTCCCTATATGGTCTCCATATCACAGTTTCCAAATCATCCAAGGTCCGTCGCCAGTACTCTAATTTGCCCAACTTTCACTAGAAAACAATACCTGGATACCCCTCCACATAAGGCCTCCCTACAGGTCTATCTTTGTTAGCCAATGGTCGTGTGATAGGTAAATTCTCCCAAGCCCATATCTGAAGCATAGTCACCCCTGTTGATAATGCAGTTGATCCTTAGTACACAACTCGATGCAGGTCATGATACAAATGCGCCAACATACATGACCCCCATGCAAAGCGGGGCCCCTCTATCACCATCTGCTCAAGCAAATGACCCCATCCAACAGATAATCCCTTTGACCTATGATCAAGACAAAGGAAGCCTCCAATAAATCCGACAAGCACAATCGGTAATGTGGCATATCCTAACTCTAGCATCTCCTGCCACGCAATATCATACCCACCTATCTCATCATCCTCAAACACACGGCAAAGTGCCTCTATCCCACCTCGTTCGCTAAGATCATAATATACTAGATCACCCATCACGTGGATGCACAAAATCCGATAGACATCCTCAGGTGTCATCGTAATCTCTTCTATTGGCAAATGAAACATGTTATGCTCACTATGCCAATGCTCTGCTAAAGTTGTCAGTAGTCCTCGGTTTATCAAAGGTCGGGGCATGTCAAGAAGGGAAGACAAACCACACCTACCAATGTGGTCTTTCTCTGCCTGGCTAAGGTGGGGTATCAACATCCATGTTTTCGGGAAACGCTCCTGAGACTGAAGAATGGTAAAGTGCTCCTGCAATCAAATCATCTCATCATATCAGTTTCTTGATTTATCTATCTATCGGTCTATTTTGCTCAATGGAGATTTTTATCAAATCTTGTTGGGCCCCTATCAATGACGCTCATCTATCATGAGGTCATTATCAAACTTATCTCATCTTGCACGAGCATCGAGATAATCAGAACTGAACATCAAATTTATCAATCAGGAGCATCTAATTTTATCAATTAGATAGCTAATCAAATCTTACCCATCAAAAATCAAAATCAAATTGACAGCAAAGTCAACCAATCGACCAATCAAATCATTTTCTCAAAAATCGTCAAAATCATCAAAACCGAAAAAATAAAAAAATTGCCAAAACTGAAAGAATTGAAAAAATCATAAAAAAAAAATGTCAAAATCATCAAAACCCAAAAAATAAAAAAATTGGTTAAAAAAAAAATCCTACCCCCCTCGGGTTGGCGCCGGCGGTGCTAGTGGTGGTGCCGGTGGCGGCCGCCGCTGGGCCTCCACCACCGCCTTTCCCTCTTCCCGCCAAAATTTCAAAAAACGAAAAAATAATTTTTTTAATGTATAGCAAAAAAAAAAAATGCATGTATAAATTTTTTTTTGGGATGCACAATGGAATTTTTTTTTTAAAATCCGAAAAACCCATTTCGGAAATTGAAAAACCCATCTCAAAAATACAATTTTCTTCCCAACCCATCTGGCGAAAAAGTTAAAAAAATGATTTTTTATGCAAACAACTAAATTTTTCAAAACTTAACAAAGCTGGGTTTTCTCGAAGTACGTACCAGTGGATCATATGCCGGAGGACGCTCATATCGCCGAATTCACTCGAGCCTATGTTGGTGGTATGGGATCACCATTTCCTTCCTCCAGAGCAATTTTTCTCCAACAATTGTAGTGCACAAATGAGGAGTGGTAAAAAAAAGAATTCACCTTTTTAAACTCATAATGGGGCATTTAAGTGGGATTTTTATTCCACTTATTTTTAATCATCTAATCAACTAATCAGCCTGGAAGGGCAACATTTTCAAATTTCTTATCAGGAAATGAATCGGATTGACTCTAAAAATTTCTAAAAATCGGAAAATTATTAAAAATCTAAAAATCGAAATAATTTCAAAAATTTCAAAAAAATCAAAAAATCGCGAATTTTTTTAAAACATTCAAAAATTATCCAATTCATCTGCCGAGGGGGCATCCTCCACATCAATTTTTATCAATAAGAGTCTGTGGCATCATATTGAGATTTATCATCTCCAAAATCGAAACCGCATCATATCGAGATTTATCATCTCCAAGATCGAAACTGCATCATATCGAGATTTATCATCTCCAAATCAAATCGGTATCACATCGAAACCAAATCTGCATCAAATCAAGATCAAATCTACATTCTATTGAATCAACAACATCATCAATCAAGTTTTCTTTGAACCAACGCATCGTCACATATCGCTTCAAAGAGGGGCAAAATGTATACACCTAAAAATGGTCTAAAAATAGTTAATTAAATACGCAGTTATTTGATTAATTCCCCTTCCCAATTAATTGAATTCACAAGCAATTTAATTAATTTATCTATTCATCTACTAGTAAATAAATTTAAATGATTTATTTATATAGTTCATTTCATATCCCCCTTTGGTTAATTAATTCTAAATTAATTAATGTCTCCCCATATTAATCAATTCTTCTAATCCCTAATTAAGATTAAGAAACTCAAGTTTGTTGACATTAATTACCATTTTCCAATTATTTGAATTTCTAAATTCAAATGAGCACATGGCTCCTAACTTTAACCACCTAACTTAACCATCTCCTAACTTAACCCATTCAATCTAATCTTGGGTCTAACTAACCCTATCCTATCTTGCACATCCTAACCTCCCATGGTGTGGATATTCTCTTCTTGAGACACATGGCACTTTTGCCACATGTCTCCTCCCTTGGACACTTTCCCTCTCATGAGCAAGGCTCCTTGACACTTGTCACCACAAAGATGACAAGTGTCCCTTCCTCCAACCTCTTCTCCAACTTCCTCAATCTTGGCCCTTGATATCTTCAGATCAAATCTGGACCGTCGATTCCTGCCACCTCAGCTTTGGCCTTGGAATTCCTATAAATATCCCTCATTTTGGAGCAATATGGATCCCATCTCATATCAATTTAGGTATCATTACTATAGGCAATTTGCATTTCAATTATCTAGTAATTAGCTTTTGGATTTATCATAGCATGTTAATTTAGTTTCTTAAATCATGCATTTCATATCATCTCCATAGTCAATCATGATCAAAAAGCTACTCAACTCTTGAGTTTCCACTTTGGAGGTCATTGCTCTGCTCAGAGCCCATCAATTCAACACCTTCAAGGTCCTCAAGAATAGAGAAAAATGGGACATTTCAAGGAAGGCTTATGGTTTGCATTTCTAATCTAGTTTTCAATTAAGCTTTTCAATTACATTATATTGTCTCATTATATGTGTATGCCTCCTACTAACAACACTTTTAGCATCACAACAACCATATATCTATTTATATGCAAGTATCCTTACTCAACATAAGCTGGGTAAGATGGAGTATTGGTGTCGGGTTCTAGATTCATTGGATAGCGTCATTTGGAGACCTTATATCGATTGTGATCCATGGATGGATGATGCATGAACATTACAATATATTATGTATAGTAGACATCTCATTGGTCGTATTCTATACATTATTGAGTGGCAATTGATTAGTTGCATTTTGAGACATTTTGGTATAATTCAATACATGCCTACCGGTGTCACTATATATGCACGACGGTACAAGGATAGGTGAGATTGGGGACTTTCTTTGTCTTTTGAGATAGCACACACAGAGTTTTTGGCTACTCCTAGGCTAGCTTATGATTTGAGATTACACACTCTAGATCTTGGGGTGACTACGGATTATGCTCAGTACATGCTTGCACACCCTTTTCCTCTGATTACTGATCTAGCAGACCCTCCTCCCAGCTGAGGAGATGAGGAGGATGATTCAGATGATGCTATCATTAGGAGATGGAGATGGAGATGAGATATTAGAGCTTCTCAAGAGGCTGGAGGTGAGGGAGATGAGGGAGGAGATGGAGGTGGTAGGAGACTCGAATGGAGAGGAGGTCGATTGAGAGTCTTTGGAGGACCTTTTGGACCAGTTGACAGGATTGGGAGACCACTTCCCATGGGTGGTAGAGATGCAAGACATATTGGGAGGGACACTAGCAGGACATGTATGAGATCAGTGAGAGGATTACCCTCTACAGGAGGAGGCGTGAGCATTGGACTAGATGGGGGTTGTGGGAGAGGCATTGATTTTGGTCAGATTCAGCTAGACCCTAGGGTTATTGCAACTCATGGTGGAGAAGAGGAGGATTTAGAGGATCATGTTCCTCTCATTAGACGACGGGTTCTGCGAGCTACTCGGTTTGAGATTCCAATAGGTGGAGATGAGGGGATTCAAGATCATGTTCCTCACCAGTATGTGCTAGAGCAGGATACTTTGGAGAGTCTCAGAGCACAGATAGATTAGCTTAGAGAACAGGTGCAGACACTCATGATAGAGAGAGACATGGTTGTTAGGAGACAATAGGATACTCAGGGTCTTCTTGATCACATTCAATAGGTTGGATTTGGCACTCTCTCAGCTAATACCATTAGAGCACTATTTCAGGCTGGAAAGGAGTCTAACACACTGGCGATGATTATATGAGGAATTAGTCATAGAGAGCCAAAGGCTAGGTAGCTATTATACTACTGTGAGGATGGATACTAGCAATGGTGGAGTCATAGGACCTCCTTAGAGGAGTGGTGATCGTGTGGGACAGGCATCTGGAGGATCTTCTCACCCACAGCCATAGAGGCAGATAGAGTCAAGTGGTAGTGACACATGACAACCTTGACTTGATTTATATTGATGAGGCACTTTTATTATTGATCCAATATCATTATATACTTGGACTTTTTATTGTTTTATGATGAGCTATATGCAAACATGGACTCTATATGATGATATTTTATTATGCATGTTACTCTATATGATGATGATCTATATGCATTGATTACATGGATGATGTTATGATGATCTTTTCTTTCCTTTTATTTTCATGATGATGATGTTCTATATGATGATGCAATGATGATGGAATGCAAAATGCAATTGATTTTTTATTTTGATTTTGATGATAATGGATGCAAATGAAAATGATTACTAACTTAAATTATGCAAATGCAATGATCTATATGGGAATACTTATGAATGTTGATTCTATTTTATTTTTGATGTGTATGCATATAATGATTTTGAAATGAAAATGATCGATATGAAATGTTTTTGATTCTTATATGTAATGCTTATAATGATTATGATTCTAAGTGCAAAGATGCAATTAATTGACCTTAATGGATAAAAAGAACTACACAGATAATGATACTAATGCAAATAATAATGGTGATATACTACATGATTATGAAATGCACTTAATGGAATGCAAACCAATGCAAATGATTGAATGCAACTAAATGAAGTGAATTATGACAATTTAAATGATTCTAAAGATGAATGCACCTACAATGATCAAATGCAAATTGTTTTTGTGTGTCCAAGTATAATCAATCTTTATTTATGTTCGTTGATCTCTGAATGGAATTAAATGCAACTAATAATGAATTCTTATAATGCAGATGATAATGAGATAATCTAAAAATGATCTAACCAAAATGATACTTCCATTCTTCATATGTTGTCTTATAATAGTGCTTGATTTCACCATTGAGCTTTAAAATATTGTAAGAAAATACAAGCAACTTGACATAATGATTCAAGCTAGGCTAAGTATTTCTTACATGGATATTGATATAGCAAGTTTATACAAGCAACTTGATATAATGAATCGAGTTGGCCTGAGTATTTCTTGCAGAATAGACAAGGATTATCCCCTTTCATGCATGACTCGGAACATCCTCCTTGATCTTTTGCCAATCATATCCTTAGACAAGTACATACCTTAATAGAGATAAACCACAAACAAAAATCAAAGAAAACAATCATGCCCCATCATAGCTTCTCTAGTCATGGACATCCTTGAGCCGCATAGAGTACATGATTAGCAATAAAATCAAGATATAAACACTGAATCTTGTATGCCATTCACATGTTCTTATGGTCATTAATTGATATAATCATCTTGATGAATGATCATTAATAATATTTTATTACTTGCTGGTTGATTGTTTGTTTTCTAAGTTTCCTGATTCAGTTGTTATAAAAGGCCTTGATATTCATTGCTCTGTTACTCTTTATCTCTTTCAAAACCCTAGGTGTTTTTTGTTTTTTTCTAAGTTTTCTGAATGTTTTGGAGTTTCAAAGATTCAAAAGATCACCTTAGCAAAAGGATTTAGGATTTTGCCCCTAGTGAAAACAAAAATTAATTATGGATGTATGAATTGATCAAAGATCCAAACCATGGTGAGATAAAATGCAGATTGATTGATAAAATCCAAGATAGTGACTACAACAAGTATGTCAAATATTGATAACTATTTGTAAGTTGCATATTTCCTCCTAATGGTTCAAAGCAATGGATGTGAAAGATGAAATGGATGAGCTAGGATAGATGGAAGTCGTAGATGCGATAGGATGGAGTGGATAGGTGCGCAAAGCAGTCTCATAGATGGAAGAACCCACTTTTAGATAATGCATATTTACCAGATTTTCACTGTCTAAATTTATTGCATTTTTTTTTTTTCATATTTTGATTTTTTTTTCTCTGTTTTCACTGTTTTATGCTTTTTAGGGATTTTCTGCTTTTTTGATTTTTACTTATTTCTTCAAGACTTTATATGCTTTTTTTTTTTTTTTTTAGGACTTTATATCTCAAGCATATAATTTCTTGAGATGGACGGAATTGATAGGTTCATCGAACCAATCACCTTCAAGAGTAGATAACTTGTATGCTCTTGATCCATATGCTGCTACTATGATAAAATGAACTAACCAAATTGGTTCAAATTTACCCTTCTTTTCTTGGTCTTGCTAATATCTCTGATTCTCCCTTAGAACTATATCTCCAATCTAAAAAATGCATAGCTTGACTTTGTGATTATAACTTCTTGCCATTCTTTGTTGATATGCCTTCAAATGATCTATTGCATTTTGAGGACGTTCCTAAATCAGCTCAAGTTCTTGAAGTCTAGAGACTTGTTGTTCTTCTTATGTTATAAGAACTTTCAAGGAAACTCATAGAGAAGGTATCTCTAATTTTACACTTCTACTGGTAATATGGCTTCTGATCTATAGACTACGAAATATGGAGTTACCCTCGTTGGTGTGCAAATGTTGGTTTGGTATGCCCAAAGAGAAGGATTTAGTTGAATGTGCCAGTCTTTTCCAGCTTCATTGACTGTTTTCTTCAAGATTTTTAAGATAGTCTTGTTTGATGCCTCAAATTGACCATTTCCTTATGGATAATATGGTGTAGAAAACCTATGTTGGATATGGATTCTCTCACATAGTTCCTTTACATCTTGATTCTTAAATGGCCATCCATTATTAGTGATAATGATCATAGGAACTTCATAGCGACAGATTATATAATTCAAGATGAATGATGATATTTTTTTTCTGTCACTTTCATCAAAGGTATTGCTTCAATCCATTTAGTGAAATTTTCAATAGCAGTCAGAATGAACTTATGTCCATTAGAGGATGAAGGATTTATCTTACCTACCAAATCAAGGCCCCATTAAGAAAATGGCCATGATCCTGTCATATGATGCAATTCTTGTACTGGTGTGTGTATGAGATTCCCATGGATCTGGCATTGTTTGCATTTCTTGACATATGTGAATGAATCTCTCTCCATAGTAGGCCAATAGTAACCCATACGAAGAAGTTTCTTAGCCAGTGTTAATCCACTTGAGTGTGTGCCATGAATATCTACATGAACTTCGTTAAGAACTTTCTTAGATTCTTCTTGTTTGAGACATCTCAATAAAGTGCTATCTAGACCTTTCCTATATAAGGTATCAACAATAATAATAAAGGGGGATGATTGATAGATAAATTTTCTTCTCTAATTGCAAGATAGGCCAGGAGGAAGGATATTCTCTTTTAAGTATTGATAAGTCTAGTCGTATAAGGATTGATTGGTTCTAGATATATGGAAAATCATGTAGGTATGCTAGGATTGAATGATAGGGGTTAAGATATATTCAACCAAGAATTCATAGCATTGTTTATTCTCTTAATTCTGCAAGAGAGATGCTATTGTAGCCATTGCATTTGTTGCTTTATTCTCATTTCTTGGGATCTAAATGAATGATACTTCTTCAAAGTGTTCTTTAAACTCTTCTACCAACTGTTTGTAGGGCATGAGATTGTCATCCTTATTTTGATAATCATCCTTTATTTGGTTGATGATAAGCTGTGAATCGCCATAGACATGTAATTCCTTGATATTCCATTCAATAGCCATTTTGATCCCAATAGTCAATGCTTCATATTCTGCAGTATTGTTTGTGCATGGAAACCACAATCTATATGATTTTGTAATTGTGTGTCCTTGAGGTGTGATGAAAAAAATTCCTGTGCCTGATCCATATCGTGTATGGGAACCATCAAAGTACAACTCCTAAAATTTTGTACTTATTGTCATAATGTTTGCATCAGGAAATTCAATGTGCAATGGTATGTCATCTTGTAAAGGTCCTTCAACTAATTGATCAACAATGACCTGTCCTTTGATAGCTTTTCGGTCAAAATATTCTATATCAAACTCACTTAGTACCATAACCCATTTTGCTAGTCTACCTGTCAAAGTTGACTTGTTTAGCAAATACTTTAGTGGATCTATTTTTGCTATCAGTTTCACAGAATGAGTCAACATATAATGTCATAGTTTCTGAGTTGCAAATACAACTGCTAGGCATGTCTTCTCTATTGATGTATAGTTCAATTCATATCTGATAAGTGTTTTTCTTATGTAATAGACTTCTCTTTCTTTTCCTTCTTCATCATGTTGTGCTAAAAGAGCTCCTAATGATACATTTTTCACTGAGATATAAAGTAACAATGGTTTCCCTTTAATTGGTGATACAAGTACTAGACAATTCATGAGATATTCTTTGATTTGCAGAAAAGCCTCTTCACACTTCTAATCCCATTTTAAAGGAACATTCTTATGTAAAAGATGAGTGAATGGATGACATCTATTTTCTAATTGAGAGACAAATCTTCTGGTTGATTGCAATCTCCCTTGTAGAGAATGCAATTGACTTATGTTCCTAGGTGACTCCATTTCCATGATAGCTTTGACCTTTTCTGGATCTACTTCAATTCCACGAGTTGATATAATGTACCAAGAAGTTTTCTAGAGGTTGAAATGCACATTTTTTTGGATTTAACTTAATTGATATTGTTCAAGCCTATCAAAGATCTTTCCTAAGACGTTCAAATGTTCTTTTCTTGTATGAGATTTTGCAAGTATATCATCTACATAATCTTCCATAAATGTATGCATCATATCATGAAAAATTATTGTCATGGCTCTTTGATAAGTTGCTCCTGCATTCTTAAGCCCAAATGGCATAAAATTCCAGCAATAAGTACCCCATGCACAGGTGAATGCTATCTTTTCTTGATCTTTAGGGGCAATTATTATTTGATTGTATCCTGAGAATCCATCCATTAATGAAAACATATAATGTCCTATTTATAAGTCCACAATTATATCAATGTTGGGTAGTGGGAAATCATCTTTGGGACATGCCTTGTTCAAATCTCTGAAATCGATGTAGACTCTTATGATTTTATCTGGATTTGACACTAGAACAATGCTTGAAACCCATTTTGGATAGGAAACAATTCTTATGAAACCCACATTCAATTGTTTCTTTAGCTTAGATTTTACAAGGAGAGCGATGTGTGGATGCATATTCCTTAGCTTTTGTTCAATTAGTTTTTCTTTTAGATCCACAATGAGATTATGCATGATAAGATTGAGATCAAGTCCTAGCATGTCTGCATAGGACAAATCAAAATTTATCTATCTTTGTTGGAAGAATTATATGTATTACTTCCTCTCTTCATCTGATAATCATGCAATAGAATGAAGTATCTTGGGATCCTTTGGTGTGCCAATGTTTATTGCTTCTGTTGGCTCTATTAGAATAGCAGTTCTCTCCTAAAAATATGCAGGAAGGATGTCAAATTTTCCATCTTCTGGTGCCTCAAAGAGGTTTTCACCATCAGATACATCCTTTATTTTTCCTCTTGATTGATCTAGTGTTGCCATGAAATGGTTTTCAGACCTAGCTCTTTTTCCTTGTTTTATTTCAGTTTTGTGACTGGAAAGTTTGGCATTCTCCTGACTGCAAGAAATGTTACTTGATTCTGTTATGAAAGATATCTTAGGTGTTATGGGTTTGACAACCTTAAGATACACAACTAAGTCATGGTCATTGGAAAAGACATCCAATTCAGGGTTTTCCAGGTTAACCCAATCAATTAGTTCTAGATGAAGAAGGGGTAAGTCATAGTCATCATCATTGTTAGGTGCTTCAAGGTTCATGACATAATAGTCATAATTTGGCATAGAGTAGGTAATGTCATAGATAGAACGCTCTTGAGGATAGTCTTTCCCAAGTGTTCTCCAATCAATTCTAACAAAATCAATATTGGTTTTTTGTGGTTCACACTCAAGTGACTCTTCATCTAATGTTTGGCCCTCATACGAACGGATTATATCAACACACACATCTTTAACACTGCAAGTTCCTTCTTGATTAATTTCAATAGATTCATTTCTATTTTGAATTTGACATACTTATGTACATGATATAGAGGATTCTTTTTCTATCTTCTGTCTTCTCTCGAACTCAGCTTCTTCTGGACTAATAGTCAATCTTTCTTGACTATCTATTAGTTCTTCCATACCTTGGTACATCTTGCTCATCATTTGATATAAATATGATATTTCCTAATACTTGATCAATAAATGTTTGTATTTCTTATGGTGTTACTTCTTGTTATTTTTCATCCTCTTTCTTTTGTTGTCTTGTATATGCCTCTTTTCTCTGAGTTTTGAGTTCTTCTTGTCTTCTTTCTAACTCTATCATTTGTTTTGTAAAAGATAAGTTTTCATTTGTGATAGCTTCTTGCTCTTAATTATTTTCTTCACCTGATACACTAGATATAGATCTAGAACCCATTCATAGTCATTTGAATTTGTCTCTGAACCATTGTCTAGGATTACACCACTATACCATACAGGAATATTGTATGGTGCAAATAGTTCTCTGATTTTGGCCATCTCTTCTTTCATTGCTTCTAGAATATCTTACTTAGATTTAACAATTGCTCGTATTTGTTGAACTTGTTTACAAGATTCTTCTTCTCTTTTGATTGCAAGTTCTTCCTACTGTTTCTCATATTCTTCTTGTTTTTGTTTATTTGCTACTATTCCTGCTGCTTGGTGTAGCTTTTCTTGTCATGGTTCTTCTTTAGGGACTGCTTTCTTTCTCCACTTTGGCTGTTGATAATTATGTCGCTTTTGATTTGATTTTAGATATCCAAGTCTTGATTTATCTTCTATAGATTGCGAGTGAGGACAAATAGGTTCTAAAATACCTTCTTGTTGCTTACCATTGGTCCTTTGCCTTCATATCCCATTTTTTTGCTTGATCTTATAACCATTGCCATATTTCTCTATGGGAATATTTACTTCTCTAGCTGTTGCTATAGTTTCATTTTCATCTTTGTACAACCAAACAAGAATGTCCTTGTCTTTAGTTTCTTCTGCAAGTGTTCTAGCTCTACCAAATGCTCCATTAAACATTTATTTTTATTTTTCTGAGATCCGTGGTTGAATGTTTGTAGGATTTCCATATGGTTTAGGTGAAACTAGCAAGTTATGTAAAGAATATTTTTCCATTCCTTCATCATTTAATTTGATCTTTTTCTCGAAGGTTTCCCATAACTTTTCTTGAATTTATTTGGTAGGATATACTGATTCTCTGTTATGCAGAACTCTTGTATCTTGTATTGGCTTCATATTATTGCAATACTAGTTGGAGTCGACAATTATAGTGACCTCTTGTCCCTCATGAGTAAACTTTACACATTGGTGATATGTAGAAGGAACTGCTTGCATGATGTGAATCCATGGTCTTCCCAAAAGAATGTTATAAGAGAGATTCAAATCTAAAACATGGCATAATGTATTCCTTTCCACAGGTCCTATTTTGATTGGTAACACCACAGTTCCTTTAGAAGAATGTTCTTCATCATAAGCCTTAATGGTTATTTTCTTCTTTGGTTCTACTACATTTTCTAAATATCCCAAAGCCTTTATTAAAATTAATGCACAAATGTTTAAGCCAACTCCACCATCTATGAGCACGCGTTTGACACGAGTTTTGTGAATGGTGACTTCAGCATGTAAGGGAGCATTGTGAGGATGTTGCAAGTATGTGTCATCATTTTTAGAAAATGATAAGCAATGAGGGGCTATAAGGTTTCCCACCATGTTTTGGAACTGATCTACATCTAGGTCTTTTGAAATTGTTGTTTCCATTAGAGATTTTTCCAAAAAATCCTTATGCATAGGTGAAACTTTGAGAAGCTCTAAAATTGATATTTGAGCGGGTATTCTTTGCAATTGTTCCACTAAGTTATATTTTCGTGATGTGGATGTTGATTCATTTGTTATGCCTGGAAATGTAACCTTTTCTTTGCTTCTCGTAATGACGTTGATTGGTTTTGAAGGTGTGTTATCTTTAATGACGATGACATTTACCACATCATCATACATATAAGTGTAGTTCACTTTAGCTTTGCCTTTATCATCTTTTGATTTAAATTGTTCACCTTTTTCATAGTTTGGAAGTAGAGTTTTAAAGGCTAGATGTGATTCGTTTGGCTTATGACTATCCACTGTGATAGTTCTATTATTGATTAAATCTTGGCTAAGGTGTTTCAATCTTTGACAATCATTAGTTTGGTGTCCTTTATTTTGATGGTAATTGCAAAAATGATTGTCGTTCAACCAATTAGGTTTGACTTGTGGTTCATAACTTCTTTCTTCTAGTAAAATAATCAGTTTATTCACAAGAAGAGTTTTCAAAGCTGATTCCAAGGGTTCTCCAATGTTTGTGAATTTCCTGTGAGGATTGTGTTGGTTCCAAAAAATGCACGGGTTTATACTGCCACTGGGCAAAGACCAAGCTGATTCCTCCAAATATCAATATCCGTTAGGCTTGGACGAACATTAATAAGGACACAAAGTCCTTCTGCACTTTAGGCTCTATAGAACTAGGGAGGGTGATCCCTTCAGTAAATCTCCTGATCTCTGCAATGATACTCAGGAATTTTATGGAAATAAAGAAAATTGTCTCATAAAAAGACTCAATAGAAAGACATAATGTTCAAGAATGGAAAATCCTTCAGTGATCCTCAACCTTAAGCTAGATATGAGAAGGGGTGGGACAATTTTGAGAAAATACATAAAACTTAACAAATGATATTATAATATTTATGAGATTTGTAGAGATTCATCAATTGAAAAAAAAACAAGACTGATAAACAAAACCGGTTACAAGCACTGATTAGTGCCTTACTCCATTGGGCACCTGAAAGACATGAAACATAAACCTAAAAATGTGACAGGAACTTGATCTGATAACATAAGATTTGAGATGAAACTGCCTTACAATATATCCCATTTATAACCCTAACCTAAAACTACTTATCTAAAATCCTTGCATAAGTCCTATCATTCTGCAACTCCATTTAAGCAATTTAATTGACCCCTTGGGCCCAAGCATAAACAAAAAGCTACATACATCATAACAATGCACTAAATGAAATAAACCCTTGATTCGTTTCACTTAAAAACTGACAGAATCATGCAATGGAGAGAAAAAGGTCAAATTTCTATTTTTATAAGTAAAATGCTATCTTTGTTACAAGATAAAATTTATGCAAAACTCCTTCAAGAACTTGTACAAAATTTGACACTAAAATATTTTTTTTATTTTCTTTGTAAAAGATTTTACAGCTTGTTTGCTTCACTTTGACTCACTACTGGAAATAGACTAGGAAAAACCTAAGGAACAAGAAAACTAAACCTATATGACATTTCCAACAAATCTAAACCCTTCTTCTGGCCATGATTTCCCTTTTTATAGAATTAAAGGGAGCCACAAGCTTCTGGCTAGAAGATACATGTTAATAGCAGTTTCATTCTTAACAATTAACCTTAAAAGGTCGTATGCAATTATATTACAAAAATGTATACATGTCCATGCGCTAGCACCTGTGAATCATTGTTCTTAACTAAAAATTGGTAGAGGCAAAAACCATTTGAGCCATGCCATTATTGCATTGACACATTCAGATGGAGTGTGAGATGTTGCACTTTTGTCTTATTGATCATTTCCTTTCTAGGAAAGGAAACAGGGTCTTGGCAAGAAGAAAAGTCACCTGTAAACTAGAAGAGGAGCTTCAACCTTCATGCCCAAGATCAGAGGTAGTGGGAGGGGGAGTTAGAGGGTAAACATAATATGTTGGGGAGGGGTCGTAGCTTCCATGCAACTACAAGGATGGATTGTTGCCACTTCCTACCTAGACATGTTCATTTTTCATTCCTCTGCGAGCTCTCTCTTACAACCCTCTGCCACCCAGTGACAGAGTAAACACAACGGCTATGCCATGCGTGGCCTTTCCTCATAAGGAAAGGCTTTTATGCCACCTCTAGAAATCCTTCCCACTTTCACAACCCCTTTGACAATAGACATCATCACACATGAGAGAAGAAATCCATCCAGTATCATAGAGTATATTGCAACTCCATCTACAAGCTTGCTCAAACATCATTCCCTTTGCAAAAGGAAAAACTGCACTTAGAAAATGAAAAGGCTCCATACTCTCCTACCAATTTTATCACCACCTTGTTGTATTTATAGCTGAACAATACTTCATCAAGTAGTTCCTGCTCGTGAAACATCATCACATTAGTGTTCTTAATTTACTTTGCTAGCTATGGACACTAAAATTCATGCATATCACATCTATTGTATTCTTTTGTCAAGGTTCATATGATGCGAGTTATTTTATCCTGATTTTATTCTTCCATGGGTGTACATTCTTCTGCTTTAGGATCTCTACCAACAGACAAATCTTTGAATTCATCAGAGAACTCATGATCCATCACATTTGAACCAGAAACTTATCCAAATCCTTTCAGATCTCTGGGCTATCATCTTTGATTGTCTAATTAATCCTGAGTTGACAAGTCTGTATCTCATTCATTCTGCCTTTCCCACACAAGCTAAGACCGGTGCCTTCAAAATCCCTCCTAACTTCTCATTTGAAACTCAACCATAGATCTTGACCAGCTTGGAAAATCTAACGGTCATTGTTTTCTGATTCAACACTTCACTTTCCATCTGTATCAACGGACCTACCAAATCCCAATTAAAAAGTGCCATATCATCTTTCAATCAAACTCCATCAGTAGCCCCACCAAAGGTCTTCCTAGTCACCTTGGGACACATGGCATAATCTTGTGATGCTACAGTCTGTAACCTCCTTGCAAATTCCGTCGCGGGAACATGGGGCCCATCAAATCTATTCAAACTTTACCGCTTTGCACAATGCCCATTGACTCCTCCAGAATTAAAAATCAAGAAAATTTTACCTCAAGACAAAGCATCTCCATTCATTTTGAACATGTACAAATTGATGGGACTATTAGTAGACCAACCTTTATTGCCTGAGAACTGGTAACAAAATACTTCAACTGGTTATACTGCCAACATCAACGATTTCCGCTAAGAACACATGGCACAATCTCGCGGTGCCACGGTCTTTAAAATCCTCGCATCTTTGATCATGGGGAAGCGTGAACCATTAGATTCAATCTGTCTTTAACAACCTACCAAACTACTTAGGATTTTTGGACTTAGGAAAATATAAGTGCAGGCATTTAAAAGGAAAATGGTCATAAGGAAATTTTTGCGACTCAGGAAAAATCATTTTTCATAAACCGGTTGACCACCACTTAACACTTAGGAAATGAAATGGCCCTGCTCATGGTAAACAACCCTTGGCTTTTAAGTGGGAAAATTAATCAATATAATATATCATTGCTAGGGCATTCTTCATAAAACATAAGGAATCTTGATAAACCCTAAACCCTAGACCTTTGATCATTTACAGAGAATACAAATAAAACCAAAAAATCAATATTAGAGCTGAAAATTGAAAATTTCATGCAATCAATTTTTAGAGCTATCAGATTGGAGAAGAAAAAATTGGATTTATTGTTTTCTTGATTGTTCTTGTTTGGGATTTGACTTGTATATTTAATATTGGTTGTTGTTTTGTAGCATTATTGTCGTCATTTCCTCCATTGATGACATTCCTATTCTTTGACCAGAATTTGGGTTTGTCATTGTTATTGTTGTTGTTGTTGTTGTGGTTGTTGTGATTGTTATTGTAGGAATTATTCTAAAGCTTTAGCTCTCCTTTATTTACCATTCCATCTTCTATTTTTAGACCATTCTCAATCATTTTGGCGAAAGAAGGACATTGCATTTTAGATGATAACTCATTTCATTGATAAGATTATCAATGAATATGTCCATTTTTTCTTGATCACGTACATCTCTTGGATACCTATTAAACATTTGTTTCCATTGCTATAAGAGGATCATGAAAGATTCACCATTAATTTGCTTAACATTTCATAAATCGAGCATTGCTACCTCATTTCTTACATTGTAGAAGTATTGTGAAATAAACATATTCACGAGTTGTTCAAAAGATTTGATTCTAGATTATAATCTTGAGAACCATTCCATCAATTTTCCATTTAAAATCCTAGGGAATAAATGCATCAGGTAAGTTTCATCATGTGAAAATTCCATACTAATAGTACAAAATTCCCTAATGTGATCTTGAGGATCATATTTCCCATCGTATTTATCATATTTAGGGATTTCACAATGTTGTGGAAATGGTATCATATTTAAACTTTTGTCAAAAGGATACAAGCAAATATCTTCCAATGAATACTTCTTGGAACTCGTTCCATTCTACATATCTTGTATTCATTGTTGTAGAGTTTGCATTTGGTGTGTGAGATTTAATAAAGAATTATCCATACGGTTTCTCCTTGTCTCTTCATAAGTTCTTCTATCACTACGCTCTCTTTGTGTCATCACATTCTTTTCTTGTTTCTTCATGGCTTTCTTTGTTTATATCTTCGTTATTTGGATCATCTGTGTTTTGAGTGTTACTCGTCTCCACATCTTATTTCAAGCCTTCTATGTTAAAGTCTTCTGGCAATTTAGCTCCTGATTTTGCCAACATCAAAAGATATTTTTCTTTTTGCTTCTCTAATAATTTTTCCATTAGTCTATCAAATTTGAAATATTTCTCAAGGTCTATAATGGTGTTATTGACTGCTTCTTCATCAATAACCGTATACCTAAAAGTTTGGAACATTGAATTATCTTCTTCTTCCATTTGTTTTTGTTGTTTTCTGTATTGTTCGTATTGAGCTCTAAAAACAAATCAATAGGTGATTATTGGTTTAGGAAGGTATGCTTTGTTGATTTTACCACTATTGTTGGTTCGTTGTGATAAAGTGTCTCTTTGTTGAAAAGCACATCCTTGCAAAATTTCTTCATCAAATTCTGTCTTGCAACAACATAAATAGTGACGAAAACAGTGTAGGAATGTCCTATGTTTTAACAAGATCTTGCGATTGATATACAATAATCTTATGCTCTTCTGAGTAGATTTATAACTGGGCTTTCTTTTCTTAAGGCGATATTTAAAAGTCATATAAGCATATGATAGTTTACAATTTTGCTTGATTCCAATGTGAGTGCAATTCTGATTTTGATATAACCTAGTGTAACGTCCTAAAATTGTGACACTTGCAATTTCGACTGCATTTGGGCCTTCATGATGGTGATGCAACACTGAACCTGAATGGAGACCCCGAAACTTGTTCATGACATCAAAAATTGCATTTTTCAGCACCCTGGCCTGATCCTCCTTGCACCTTGCTGTCCCTGGAGGTGGGACCATGGCGCCCAGTGCCCTAGTCCTTCAGGACCATGGCACCCAACGCCTTGGTCCCCCAGGACCATGGCGCTCAGTGCCCTGGTCCCTGGCCCTATTTTGTGCCCGGTCTCTTGTGGGGCTTCGGGTCTTTAAGTTTGCAAATTGGAAAATAAGGTTGCTATGTCGGCCCAAGGTCAGAAAAATCAGTCTTTCAACCCTAATTGGCAAGTATATAAACTACATTTCCTCTCCCATTTTGAGGAGAAAAGACATATGTGTGCAAGACGCGGAAGTGATATTAAAACACTCAAACATTCAAGCATTCAAGCATTCAAGCATTCCTTCAAGCAATTGAGCATTCTAAGTCTCCATTCAAGGCTAAGTGTTGCATTCAAGACAAGGATTCAACCATTGAAGAGGAGATCACTTACAACATACAACATACAACAACATTTATACCTTTGCATGTAAGAATACAAACATTCTTACAACAAGGTATCGGTACTTGTTTACATTACAATCATTTACATTTACAACATTCTCATTTCTTGGTTAATTCCAAAACTGGGGTTTGACCTAAGGGCAAACCCCTAATCCCTAACCCCCCAATCGTCCTCTCTTTTTTGTGTGTAGGTTGCAGGTACGTGGCTGTACTTGAAGATCTGGAATCCTTGTGCAGAGACGAACAGATCCCCCTTCGTTTCGCAGATTTTTCGGAGGACCGTGTGCACGCCGGGTGCCATCGTCCTGTCAACTTTCGCTCAAATTTGCAGGACAGCATCGTCTCGACATTTTACTGCTAATTCCAGGTCCGCAGCTTGATCCTATATTCCTATCTCTGTTTATAAGTGAATCTTTCTCACTTTACATGCATTCCTAGCTCAATCCTTCTATCTACATTCTTTACAAAAGAGGGTAGCCTTGCTATCTTAACCCTTGAAACTCATTTAAAATCTAGTCTTGCATTATGTAAGATTGGATCTTGTGGGTTTCAACCCTTCTTTTGAATGTAAAGTCTCCCCTAAGTGAAAACCGTCAACCCTAGTGACCTCCTTTCTCTCTCCTTGGAGTGGTGGGGGGAACACTTGGGGTTCGATCGCGATTTTCCGCTTTACATTTTGGTGAACCTGACGTGAACATCCTTTCTAATTATTCATGGTTAGATCTAAAAATTGGATGCCTTGATTACATTTCCATGTTTGATCTTTTGCAAATTTTAGAGGTTAATTGCATAAAAACCCTAAATTTTCTTTTTAGTAATTGAGCTTGTGAAATGTCTAATTGTTAATGCTTGTTTCAGATCTACCCTTCTATTGCAAATTATCAATTCATATTTGTGCTTTAATTCTGAAAATTAAGTGGTTAAGTGTCAAAACCCTAATTTTTAAAACCCTCTTGATTCAACCTTTGACTGATAATTTCACTGATCAAAACATCTCCAAATCGGCTGTAACTTTGGATTCCGCAACAAAATCATAATATCTTTTATCCCTAAAAATTTGGAAAAAAGTTGCGAGGACCGTGTGCACCCTGAGCGCCATTGTCCCTGACATTTTTTTCGAAGTTTCGGGAGCTAGATCTTACTGTATTTTTTTTGAAATTAAGTGTTTAATTGCAACAACTTTGATTTCCGTTTTCAAAATTGAATTTTGTGTGAAATTGAGTCAACTTTTAAATTTCAAAGCTTGCATTGCTCTTAGTATTCCCTCTAAAATCATAAAATTCAAAATTTCAGTTTCCATCTCTTTTTCAAAATTCAAATTTTGCATTTTTCAACAATCTTGGTAGGGTTCAATTTTGAGATTGCAACTTTAATTTGGCCTATCTACAGATCATAAAATCACTCAATTTTTTCAGATTAGCTTTAAAATCATCATAACTTTCATCTCTGAAAATTTCAAAAGAAGTTGCGAGGACCGTGTGCACTCCGTTCGCCACGGTCCCTGACATTTTTTTTGAAATTTCAGGAGATTGTCGTGATTGCATTTAACAGCCTAAATCTAGGAGATTGGCTGATTTTATTGAAATTTACTACCTCTAAATTCAAAATCTTCTCTCTCTCTCTAGTGCATGAGTTTTACAACAATAAGCCCTACTCACACTATTCCCATTAGACGAAGCCTTAGAATTAAGTCTTTCCAAGGTTTAATTACCGAGGAGATGGAACCTAATTTGAATTGCCTTTTTAATGAGGACACGGGTAATTCCCTTAATCCTCTTAATGATGAAGAATCTCTCCATGAGGTTTTTGTAGAACAACTTTCAAAATTGGATAACCAATTTGATGATTTTCAGCAATGGATGTCTCAAGAGTATCCCGATAGTCAAACTCTTTCATTAATTGAGGGTCTAAAACGTATGGTTCAAAGTGATAAGAATGGAATTGATATTTTGCGTGGTATTGCACACATTGTGGATTTGAATGTGATGCCTATGAAGAGTTGTGCCGAAACTTTAGGTTATACACAACCTCTCACTCAAGTCAATCATTCTATTTCGTTGACAACTTCTATTGCTAGTATACCTACCTTTACATCAAACATAATGACTACTTCTATACAGGACATTCCGCCTATGATCACCAGTCATGGGGGCAATCCTTCCTCTTCAATTAACCCTCTTCCTTCATTCAATCCAACTTCTTCATTCATTCCTTCAATAAGTGTTCCTATTATATCTCCACAAATGAACATGACGCAAGGGGGCAATTCATTTAACCATTCCATTCCTCCTTGTAGTGCTCCTCTTTTCCAATCGTCTCCTATGACTAACTATCATAGTGTCCCACCACCTTACTCTCAATCAATACCTTCTTTCAATAACATAATGCCTCCATCACAATCTAACACATCTAATATGAACTCCTCGATTGAAGCGACCATTAACAATCTTGCACAAACTGTCTCTTCTTTACAGCAACAAATTGCCTCTATGAATCAATCTAAGTTTAGTGTGCCCACATTTGATGTTGCGAGCCCACTTCCTCTTGACATTGTTCGAGCTATCCCCCCTAAACATGTTGAAATCCCACATTTGGAGCTTTATAATGGTAAAGGTGATCCTCTAACACATGTTAAGACTTTTCAAACAATATGTACCGATTTTGCTTATGACCAAAGGTTGCTTGCAAAACTGTTTACTAGGACATTAAGAGATAAAGCCCTACAATGGTATTGCTCATTGCCTTCTTATTCTATTACTTCTTTTGAACAACTTGCAAATGCTTTTATTCAACAATTTCAAAACAATATAAGTCCTAAAGTTACTTTGATTGATTTAATGCATTGTAAACAAGGTGTTAAAGAAAAAGTGACTGATTTCATTGGTAGATATAAGCATTTGTATGCTCAAATCTCTTTTCCAGTGCCTGACAATGATATTCAAAGAATCTTTATTTCTAATTTACAAAAAGATATTAGAGAAAAACTTCTATTTTCTGAGTGATAAGGGTGATAGTAGTCAACAACCTTTTGGGAAGTTTAAACCGAACAGAGAGTCCATTAAATTCAATGAAAACATCATCAACAACAATGTGAATGCAGCATCAGTTGTGCCTCCTGTTTCTAAATTTTTCAAGAAAGAAAGAAAGTTTACTCCTTTGAATGAATCATTGCATAGTATTATGAATAAGTTATTGGAACAAAATGTGCTTACTCTCCCTCCTATAAATCAAATAGATCCTACAAAGATTAATTCACCCTATTTTGATAACAAATCTTTTTGTCAATTTCATCGTCAACCTGGGCATGATACTGAAAAATGTTTTGCTTTAAAGGGTAAAATTCAAGATTTGATTGATAATAATACTATCTCTGTTTCTGGTATGAATGATAAAGGCAATACATCTGTAGCTCCTCCTAACCAAAATCTTAAGATTTTTACTGATCCATTACCTTCTCATACCTCTAATGTGATTGAGACTAATGATTCCTCTTTCTCATCTAATGGTCTTGTGTCTATGACTCCGAATGTGATTAACTTTGTAGAGCAGCAAGAAAACCCTAAAGAAACTTCCATCACATTTGATTCTAATGAAACTATCAGGGCACCTAATGGTCCTTTATACATAGTTGCAAAAGTCAAGAATACATCTTTCCATGGAGTGCTTATTGATTCTTCTTGCATGGTTAATGTTATTACTAAAGAATTTCTCTTTACTTTACAATTGAATCAAGTGATCTATGACAAAACAGATGTGATTGTGAAATTATTTGATGCATTTTCTTCTCCTGCAATTGGTTCTATTACATTACCTATTGAGGTCCATAACAATTCCCTTGATGTGAGCTTTGCTATTATTCCATCGTCCGAACAATTTCGTGTGAAGCTAGGCTATCCTTGGCTATCTTCCATGAAAGCTATTGCTTCTCCTATTCATAAATGTTTGAAATTTCCCCATAATGGTGAAGTTGTTACTATCAATCATAGTCTCTTTAAACTAGCTGAAAGAACTTCTAGCGTTCCTATTGATTATTTTTGGCCTAAACAATTCCAATCTCTTCCTCCGCGAAGTGATCATCTTTTCAAATCTTATCAAAAGTGGAAAACAGATATGATCCTATCTCTAAGTGAACCTAGAACACCCAAACTTGATATTCCTATCGTTCTTGAGAAGGAAGTTCTTCCTTTGAAAGATAAAACTAATGTCTTTCCTCAAGAAGATTCCCAACCCATTCCTATGGATGTGACTATGTCTATGTCTAATAAACTTTCTAAAAGTAGGCCTATACCTCCTCGTCATGATGGACTTGGTCTCCTTCCTAAACCAAATATTCCTCCTTTATATGGAGCAGTTCCTCCTCCTTCCTCTTATGGAGAGAAGAGACCTTCCTCTTCCCCTATTATCCAGCCTAAGAGACCACAACCTAAACACCCAAGTGATAAGGATGAGAACATTCCTCCTCCTCAATCTTCTCCACTTCCTACTAAGACTAGACGAAATCGTTCTGCGCGTGAACACCGACGAAAGCATCATCTTAGAGCTCAGGCAGCTGCTTCTCAAACTTTGCAATCTCCAAAGACTCCTTCAACTAGTATTCTTCCATTTTCTCCTCAGCCAAAAATTGAGCCAAAATCTCCTAAACATAAGATGCATGATGGTCTTGATCCTGTGCGAGTTAAAGATCCTATTTTTATAAATCTTGATGATGATATAGATGAAAATGTTATTCATGATGAAAATGTTACTTCTCTTGCTTCTGATAGTGAATATGAATTCGTTGATATTGATAACCATTTATCTAACGAATTTTCTAAAGCACTTATCCTAGCTGCTAGACAAGAACAACGTGGCTTGGAACATGAACATAGCCCTTGTTTGGATCTTGTGATAGCTCCATCTGCTGTGTTGAATGTTCCTCCTCTAGCGTGTTTCCTGCCTTCCCGAAATATTGATCAGCAAGATCGGGGGGTGGATGACGTGCTAGACTAGTTTCATTAGCATAGCAGACTCTCTCCTCCTCTCTTTTGTTACTTCTTCTATGTGTTATTCTCATTCTTCTATTTGTTGTCCTTAGTGTTGTCTACTTGAGGATGATGCAAAGCATTGAGATCTCTTTTGGTCTCTCTCATGTTGACTCAAAAGACACATGTGTTCCCTTCTTCTAGGTGACCTTCCTTGATTGGGGAATGAAGAACAATTATGCATACATACATATGATATACATGAATTATCATACAACATACTGACCCCAAGGAAAGCGAAGTCACCTCGTGCTTTGTGTTTTGTGTCTATTATCCTTGGGTTTATCTCACACTTGGGGGCTAAATCTTTGTGATAACGTGCTCCTTTCCCTTCTCATTTCTTATGTGTATCACTACCTTAAAGCAATCACCCCCGTTGAGGCATGTGCGATCGCTTTAACGTAGGGGGGCATACACCTTGTCTATCCTTTCAGGATACTTGAAAATTTCTTGGCGAACTTAGCTTTGCCTTGAAAATTTTTGGTATTTCTCTTGCATGACTCATAGTGAGGGAACCTTACTAATAACAATCATGGTTCTCCCTCGTGATCTTCTCTTTTACTTTGTCAATGAAATTCGTAAGATCCTTAGTCCACTGGGGGCTTGGTGTGTCTTGCCCCCTTGATGTGGTGAAAGTCTTTCAATGTTGTTTCCTTGTACTTTACCAGAAGTATGGGCGTATGCTTATACTCCTGCTAAAGTTGGGGCTAAATGTAACGTCCTAAAATTGTGACACTTGCAATTTCGACTGCATTTGGGTCTTCACGATGGCGATGCAACACTGAACCTAAATGGAGACCCCGAAACTTGTTCATGACATCAAAAACTGCATTTTTCAGCACCCTGGTCCGATCCTCCTTGCACCCTGCTATCCTTGGAGGTGGGACCATGGTGCCCAGCACCCTGGTCCCCCAGGACCATGGCACCTAGCACCCTAGTCCCTGGCCCTATTTTGGGCCCGGTCTCTTATGGGGCTTTGGGTCTTTAAGTTTGCAAATTGGAAAATAAGGTTGCTATGTCGGCCCAAGGTCGGAAAAATCAATCTTTCAACCCTACTTGGCAAGTATATAAACTACATTTCCTCTCCCATTTTGAGGAGAAAAGACATATGTGTGCAAGATGTGGAAGCGATATTAAAAAACTCAAACATTTAAGCATTCAAGCATTCAAGCATTCCTTCAAGCAATTGAGCATTCTAAGTCTCCATTCAAGGCTAAGTGTTGCATTCAAGACAAGGATTCAACCATTGAAGAGGAGATCACTTACAACATACAACATACAACAACATTTACACCTTCGCATGTAAGAATACAAACATTCTTACAACAAGGTATCAGTACTTGTTTACATTACAATCATTTACATTTACAACATTCTCATTTCTTGGTTAATTCCAAAACCGGCGTTTGACCTAAGGGAAAACCCCTAATCCCTAACCCCCCAATCGTCCTCTCTTTTCTATGTGTAGGTTGCAGGTACGTGGCTATAATTGAAGATCTGGAATCCTCGTGCAGAGACGAACAGATCCCCCTTCGTTTCGCGGATTTTTCGGAGGACCGTGTGCACGCCGGGTGCCATCGTCCCGTCAACTTTCGCTCAAATTTGCAGGACAACATCATCTCGACATTTTACTACTAATTCCAGGTCTGCAACTTCATCCTATATTCCTATCTCTGTTTATAAGTGAATCTTTCTCACTTTACATGCATTCCTAGCTCAATCCTTCTATCTACATTCTTTACAAAAGAGGGTAGCCTTGCTGTCTTAACCCTTGAAACTCATTTAAAATCCAGTCTTGCATTGTGTAAGATTGGATCTTGTGGGTTTCAACCCTTCTTTTGAATGTAAAGTCTCCCCTAAGTGAAAACCGTCAACCCTAGTGACCTCCTTTCTCTCTCCTTGGAGTGGTGGGGGGAACACTTAGGGTTCGATCGCGATTTTTTGCTTTACACCTAGGTTCAAAATAGGAAAGATATATCCAAGATAACAACCACAAGGTGGATTGATCAAGTTTCATCATAGAGAATTTGATATATCCTGATGAGAAACTGATAATGATGTTGATTTGTGCACTTAAGATGTTTGAATCACTAGCTTGTTGAATGTTTTATGCTTATGGAAACCTTTTGGAAATAGCTTGTTGGATTGGTAACCCAGTTATCGAACTAGTTTGAAGATGTACGATAGTTTAAAGACAATTCTACTCGAAAAGTTTTTTGATACTGACTTTGAAATTTTGGTTTGATATGCTTTGTCTTAGATGTGAGAAAGCATTTGTGCTAAATTTTGGTCAAAAGTGCTAACTTATGGGATAAATGCACTACTTTGTTGCTTGAAAGCGTTGTTCTGACTGTGTTTCAAGGATTTTTCAATTGTTCTAGCAAGCTGTTAGATTTTTACTCATTTTTAGATGATGATTTTCTTCAATTTTTAACCATTTTGAGCATGTTATAAACATAGAAGACACAATGTTTGAAAAACAAAATGCACAAGCGAGCACAAAATCCTATGGTAGTTTGAGACAATAATTGTTGAATCTCACATGGGGTTTTCCCCGAGGCTATGCTATTCAGAGAAGATATTTAGATGCTTGACCCCGCTGGCTCCACCCTCAACACTCACTTCTTCGAGCAGCCAAGCACCAGTTTCCATGAAAAATCCCCATGGAAAACTTTATATCTTTACTAAGAACCGTATGTGTGTGAGCCACTTCAGAGGTCCAACCTCCTGCGCCAACAATTAGAAGGATTTTGGCAACTAGTACAAGTGTTTTTTAGTAAAGGCTTTTGGTCATGTGGCCATACATGCAATACTTTCAACTTTGTAAATACAGAAGGTTCCCAACCTATAGAGGTTACACTCCATAGGGTTTATGGGGAAACATAGTTTCAGTATGAACTTATCAGCACATGTTGTTTGTGAATTTCATCACAAACATGATTTATTTAGAGTGGATCAGAAGGACTCAATATTAGCCCATTTCCACTTTGGGTCGTTCCCCTCTCACTGGCCCCATTAAGGCTGCTCAGGAAGGCAAACCCTGTAAAGGTTACACATAAAAGAGAGTAGGTCTAGTTTTCTGATCACCATATGTGGGTGAGAGCATACTTACCTACTACTTCATCAAGCATAGAAAACACAAGTTTATTTTAGCCCTCTACAATCTAATGTGCAACTACTTTAAAGAAGTCACTCAAAATGCAAGTTGCATGCTGCCAATCTATCCCTTAGGTAATCTAAATGAGAAAGATATGATGTGTAGCTTTTCGAAATAAAAATCCTAATTAACTACGTGAGGAAATGCATGAAATTTGTTTAAAAACAATCCTGCACATATATATGTTAGTAGTTTGAAAATTTTCAGTTCTTGGACTTTTGGACCTACAAAATTTTTTTGTCAGTTGCAAATAAAAGCATTATCCTAGCAAATGTGTTGTCTTCCACCTCAAAGGCGCTGAGCTAGAGAACAAAAGTGTGAACCTGTGATACAAAAGCACTGCTTTGCGAACTAAAATGCGAGAATTCACTGACAAAAGTGCTAACTAAAATGACAAATACGTTAATCTCAGAGACAAAAGTGCTAATCTAAGAATCAAATGCGTTGATTTGCCAACAAAAGCGCTAACCTAAATGCCAAATGTGCTAACCTGAGAGACAAAAGCGTTTATCGATTAAATAAAAACATTGTCAAAACTCACATGGGCATGAATCTGGATTACAAATACATTAACCTTGTGTTTAAGAGAACTAGACAAGGTATTAGAAAGATACATGTGAAGCGCCAGCCCCACGATGGGCACCAAAATGTGTCGACTTGAATTTCATCATCAGAATACTACTTGCAACATATTAGTTTCACAAAATACAAATGAAATGCTACAGGAAATACAAACTCAACCAATGAAACTACATGAAATTGATATAAAATAAAAACACTATTATTACCTTCATGATTTAAGTCTCATTGTGTCCTAACTCCAATGTTCTTGGTTGTAGATGATTTTCTCTCAGACAAGCACTAGTAGCTTCCAAGATGGCATATGAAGAGTGGACTGATAACTGATACTATGATATGCAATGCAAATGATTTAAAGCTAAATGATTATGCTAAATTGCTTCAAGATAAAAAATCACGGATGCATAAGTTTACTCAAATTTTTAACTTGAAGACTAACTCTTTCTCAACTAAAACTCCTATTTTTATAGATTTTTAAGAGAATAAGATGATGTGTCTGAGATCAACGATTATGATCAGATCTGCAAATTTGGATGGCTGTGAGCAAAGGTGAAGGTTGAGAGAAAGGGGGATGGAGAAGACAAGTGTCACTCATCTCACTTTGACTGGGTTACTAATTGAAGGAATCTAGGGATGGTTGGAGAAGATTTAGGCATGAGAGGACAAGTGGACTCAAGTCCTTCCAAAGATGTAGGGATGTTAGAGAGATAATGAAGAAGGTTAAGAAATATGTGTACGTACACAATATTTCATGTATTTTAGAAGTTGGAGATAAGTGGCTAATAAATAATTTGTTTATTTTAATTTTGTTGAATTAATTTAGCCACATGATTGATGAGTTGGAAAAGGAAAGATGAAGTGGAGATGGAAGGTGAGTTGGAAAAGAGATTAAATAATTAAGAAATTATTTAATATTTGAGACTATAGGATAGAAGAATAACCATTAAATATTAGATATTTAATTAATTGATTAGAAGAAAATGATAAATGAATGAATTAATAAAATATTTCAATTAAATTAATTAATAGAAAGACATGAAATGAATTAAATAGATTAATCTTTTCAAATTAACTATTTAATAGAAGAATAATTATTAAATAAATATAAAATATTTATTTAATTGCTCATAGCCATTTTTATGTGTATACAATAGCAACAAAAGATGAGAAAATGAAGGACTTGCTTGCTCAAGTTCAGAAAAAACAGACTCGATCAGCTCCTTGGATTCCCAGCTTCAGACAAGATCTTTCAATTGCAATGGATCAACCTATGAAGAAAGAGGTTCACGAGATCAAATTTACAAGTTAAGAAAGAGGTTCATGAGATCAAATGCCAAATTCCAAGTTTTAGGAACCCTCCATTTCAAGAGGAAACTTTGAAAGAACCTGCTAAAAAACCCACCAAGCTAGTACTTTTCCAAATCCTTTTTTGGGGTTAGGCACTCCTATGTTCAATACACTATGTTTTGTACAAGATGATCCTATACTTGAGCAAGTTCAGTTTATAATCTCTCAGCAGCAACCTCTTGAAGAGCCTATTTGTCTTCCTGAGAGTTGTAATACTAAGCATAGCAAGATGGAACAATAAAGTATAGAGAAAGAAAGTGATCATCAACATGAATTTTTGTTTGATTTGTTTAATGAACTTCCACTTTTTGTTGAAGAAGAGGAAGTTGTATTCTTTTCAATGCCAACAAATCAGCTGGGACAACAAGATGGAAGGAAAGTCAAAGCTTCAGGATAGCAAGGAAAGGTTCAAAACATTGATGTTTTGACTTATCAAGAGAGTTGTAATGAGGTAAAAGACAATCCTCTTCCACAAAAAAATGAAAATGACCCATTTTGGGATGATCTTGGGTATTTGTGTCAAATTTAGATGTCAATCATTCATCTTTATAAGAATAAAATTAGGAGCAACAGGTTGTTATGAATGAAGTAGTTATTGAGTCTCACTTTCAAGCTAATTTTTTAGATGAACTTCCTTTATTTGTTAACAATGATGAAGAGAATGTGTGTGAACTAACAAAGTTGGCAAGTTGTGGTCAACAAGAGCATGAAAGTTACATTGATAGGGTGTTGATCTATAAACAAATAAATGAGGACAATGTTGTGGAGAAAATTCAAGGGTTTGGTATGGAGCAATTATGGTTCAAATGGAGCATAATTGTAAGCAAGAAAAGGTAATGATTGAAGAGACAATTGAGAAAATAGAAGGGAGCAACAAAGAAATCTAAATATGAGTATCTCAAGAGGATACCCAATCAGGCATATTTCCAGAATAGAACTCAAGCATGAGATTGCATCTCCAAATGAGCAGATCCAAGTCACTTTGTCACTTCCAAACAATAATTATTTTTCTTAGTATGAAGGGGTTAGTGAGTTTATTATTTTCAAGAAGCTTTACAACAGTTCATTGGATATCATCTTATTTTTCATTTCTTCTCAACTGTCCATAAGCATGTAACTCATCCAAAGCTAGGAAAAAGGGGGTGTTATTTTTCAAAACCAGTGAATGGTTTTGTTTGACCAAGTTTCAGATTTGGTTAGATTAGTGTAAGTTAGGTTTGTAATTACTTTAGGTGTCAGTGCATGTTTTTGTTAAGTTTTTCCATTCCCCTAAGTGTTGATTGCACAAGGTTTTACTCTTGGTTGATAGGTGGTTACTATTGTTTAATGTTTCTAACAACATGGTCTTAGTTTGTTTAAGTTTGATCTCAAATATCTAGATTCTCTGTTGTTGAACACAATGTACCACTGAGAGGGGGGTGAATCAGTGGTTCCTAAAAATATTTTCTCTTTAAACCAAGCTTTGAGAACCGGTTAACAACCTAAAGACTAAGTAGTCAAATCGATAAGATATGAGAGAATATGAAAAGAGGCAAACACACAAATGCATAACCCACAACACTAGATGTATGAGGAAAACCCAATATGAGAAAAACCTCGATGAGAAATGTTGCTAGAGTCTACTACTACAATCCAACCTCACAATGAAATAACAAATTACAATAATTTAGGGCACCAACCCAAGGAGCACCAAACCCTATTGATTTAGGGCACCAACCCAAGGAACACCAACCCCTACTGATTTAGGGAACCAACCCAAGGAGCACCAACCTTTTTCACCAAGCACCAAATCGATGTAATATAATGAAATGCAATTTTAATGGAATGATAACACCTAGTTGCAAATGAGTTTTGCAACACCTGATCAATGGATGTCTGTCGGTTATCAACTTTCTCTGTTTCACCAATCTTTCTTCTACCGATTATCAGATTTCTCTCTCTGATCTCTTACCGATTTCTCTTTGCCTGTCTTCTCTTTTCAAAACCTCACCCTACACAGTATAACACTTGGATGCCTTCCTACCCTTTTAATACCTACTGGTATGCTTGATTGTTAAGACTATAATAGTTCACCGGTTACTCTATCTCTACAGGTTAAAACCTCTCATCGGTTTAGCCTGCTAACACACACTCTAACTCTTTGTGAAAGAAATCTTAGGCATATAGTCTTTATTCTTGCTCAGGATTCTCTTTTCTCTCACAAATCACATCTAGCATCCCTCAATTTTAGTCTCGAGTTGACATATTTATTTGTGAGGGTTCTCGCCAAAAGCAACATTCAAACAACGACGTGTTAGGGTTTTCCTTCAACAACTTGATCTGTGTCAGATTTGATTTGATCTACTTTTCTAGAATGGTGATTTGCATCACATGAAACAACACCGCCATCTCCTCGCTTTTCAATTTGCGTTTTCTATTTTTGGATGTCTATGACATGCTTTTCTGCATTGCTCTATCAATCGCCATTAATGGCTTGGATGTTTCCTTTAGCCAATGAGTACAAGGATCAGATCATCCTGCAAGGTTAGTTCAATCACCTTGCCACTCTGTCTTCCATGAGCCGCAACATCCTGCCATCGTCCTATGATTTTTGAGTTCTTCATTACTGTCGACCTGCTTGTCAGACTACTACGTCAATGGACACTTCACCAACCTCTGCGTGCTCGCCACCTAGTGTCCACCTGTCATCCTTGTCGACATCCACCTCTCCTCAAATTGTAAAGTCGGTTTGACATCCTTCACCGACCAAGGCAAACTACTAGTTCAACTCACTTTACCGGTATAACCTAACTTCACCGGTGGACCTTCATACCTGCCTCTTCTCTATTGGTGGATCAATTTGGCCTTCCATCAAACATGTTGGTCCATCCACTAAGTCCATTTACTGATTTCATTATTCTTCTCTTTGTCTATCGGTGGTCACATTCCCTTTTCTTCTTTTCTTCTTTTCTTCTTTGCTTGCTTGCCAATGATCCCACTTTACCGGTAAATTCTTCACTCCATGTTTACCAGTAACACACCTTTTCTCTCTATTTACACACTTCATCCTTCATGCAGGTTGACATCATTACTTAAATCACCCATACCGGTCACCTCTACCTACTAATCGATGGCCATTCTATACTGGTTGACATCAATGACAACATAATACCAACATCTATGCCCAATGGATAAGCTAGTCTACTGGTCCTTCATGTTTAGCAGGCAAACATCCCTAAGAGGTCGCCAAAATTTTACCAATTTTATCCCTTTCAGGTAAAAATGGCCTTATTATGAGATCTATGCCTTACAAAGACTTCGTGAAGGTTAAAAAGGCCAAAACAATAATTGATAAGAGGGAAAATTACTCCAAATGCCGAAGTTTTATTTTGTGAAAGAAATAAAAAAATTAATTATGTCTTTTATTTCTTATTTAGAAAAGGATCTAAAAATTTTCAAAGAAGCTTTCCACGGTTTTTGAGTTTGATTCAATTCCATTTTGCATGGAGGGATTCAAGTGGTTTAGATAATTCTAAAAGTTTCCATGTTGCATGATAAACTTGTCCTTTGAGTCCTGCATCGAGTTCTTTTCCCTCCCATTCTTTAACATAAAGGTTAGTTCTCTGTGAGTTAACAACATAAAGAAGTTTCATGAAGGCCATGTAATCCTTCAAAGACCTACACCTGTGTTGAAGGAATCCTTGTCTACAAGAAGATGGAAGATCCATTCAGTCTAGATCATAGAGAATTGAAGAAAAGCTCTTGAAGATTCTGAATCTCTTTCTCATGAGTCGGGGAATACAAAACCCTTACCCTAGTTTAAATTTATAAAGATTTTCCTTTTCATTCATGTTCTACATTAGAATATGGGACCGTGTTTTGTTAAAAGTAAAGACATGATAAGATTCAGATCAGCAGTAGCATCTTCTGTTGGCAACAACAATGAAGGAAAACTGAGAAGGGGGGGAATGAATTAGTTTTCACCGGATTAAACAATTTAAGCACAATCTCAGATCTGATCAACAAAAATAAGAATAAAGATAAGCACAATAATAACAACACACATAACACCAAGATTTTTACGTGGAAAACCCGGTTAAGGGAAAAACCATGATGGGAACCTACCCATAATAAGATGATACTTTGCAGTAGTATGTGTAAATTTTACAATGGGGAATGCACATGCATTCAAGCATACTTCCTAGAGCTCACTGCTCAAAATATAATGACCCAGAAGATCACAACCCTCAAGAAAGGTTCACTACCTTACAATAATATCTAGACTACAATTCGGCTAAAATGAACTGAAAGAATAACATCTCCTCATGCCTAATGACAGTTCCGGTTAAGCACAATTGTCTACCCTACAAAAATCTGATCAACACTTCACAATGAAGGATGAATCTTCTTATTCACACATACACCACTCTCTAATAATACAGACACAACCATGACACACAAATTACATTAATATAGAACCTATTTATACAAATCATCAACCTTGACTACAAGGTCGGCTTAACCCTCAAGACCTAATTACAAAATTACATCACATGATACATAAATCAACCACCAGACCAATACAATGCCATAGATGACATAGCATTGACCCAAATCAAATCCTCGAACACGCACCACCACTAGAAATCCCACCCAGATCATCTGCAACACACTATACCACCGAAAATACCATATAACACAAAAAACATCACTAGAGACATAAGATCTTAAATATCTCGCAGAATGATCAATGCGGATCACCAAAAAAATAGGACATGATTAGGAAACACCAACAAGAAAATTATAACCATCTGTAATAGCTGCACCAACACCACTTCATCAAATCTCCATCGATCAAATCTTGAAGAAAATCTCTTGAAGATTCTCAATCTCTTTCTCACGAGTTAGGGAATACAAATTCTTACCCTAGTTTAAATTTATAAAGATTTTCCTTTTCATTCAAGTTCAACATTAGAATATAAGACTATGTTTTTTTTAAAGTAAAGACATGATAAGATTTTGATTAGCATTAGCATGTCCTGTTGGCAACAACAATGAAGGAAAACTGAGAGGGGTGAGGGGTGAATAAGTTTTCGCCAGATTAAACAATTTAAGCACAATCTCAGATCTGATCAACAATAATAAGAATAAACACAAGCACAATAATAGCAACACACATAACACCAAGATTTTGAAGTGGAAAATCTGGTTAAGGGAAAAAAAACAGTGGGAACCTACCTACAATAAGATGATACTCTATAGTAGTATGTGTAAATATTACAATGGGGAATAAACATGAATTCAAGCACACTTCCTAGAGCTCACTACTCAAAATATAATGACTAGGAAGGCTACAACCCTCAGGGAAGGTTCACTACCTTACAATAATATTAAGACTACAATCCAGTTAAGGTGAACTGAAAGAATAGCATCTCCTCATGCCTAATGACAGTTTCGGTTAAGCACAATTGTCTGCCCTACAACACTTTGATCAACACTTCACATCGAAGGATGAATCTTCATATTCACACATACACCACTCTCAGATAATGTAGACACAACCATGAGACACAAATTCTATGAATATAGCACCTATGTTGGCATTGTGTTGTCATTAATGTCAACTGGTATGGGAGATTGATGGGCAGTGTTGTCATTGATGCATACCAGATGTGATGTCTTTGATGTCATCTAGCTTAGCAGGTCACCGGTAAGGAAGAGAATGTCATTCAACACAATGGCCATTGGAGTCATCGGTACACAAGTGAGTGTTTGACTTGTGTTGAAGATATGGACATAAGACCGATATGATATAAAAATTGATAAATGATGACATCTATAAGAGGGAAATATGATGGGATGTTGATTGTGATGAAGAGGGGGAATGTTACAAAAATCACATCAACACCAGAGGTGAAGTGTGTGCAGGCCACCGGTATGCTGTTGGATATCGATCTGCAGGACTCCCACCGGATAAAGATGTAGTCACCATATAAAGAGATGATTCACAGTGAGTGTGCCCAACTAGATCATATGTGCATGTTTGAAGATATGCTGCTCAATCAGGGAAGCCACATTGGTGCATTGCAAGATGCAGATGATGATGATCCACTCCCACCGGTAAGTGGAGCTTATCTCCTATTATGCATGGACTGCATCATAGTCTTTCAAGATAAGACAAAAGAATAGAAGGTAGGTGATTGAAGGCTCACACCAGATCAACCAGTGAAATACTAAGTTGCCTAAGGTACATGCGATCAAGGATGTGTACTGGATCTGGAAGGGTAAACATGATGAGTTGTCGGTACAGAGAAGGAAGGATATGTTTGTCACTTTGACAAACCAATTGATAGGAGTGTTAGGGTTTCAAGTAGATCCGAAGCAAATATGAACTAACAATTATATGCAGATTTAAATACAAAAGATAAAGGAATAAAATAGGACACAGATAACACAGAGATTTAATGTGGTTCACCCAGAATGGGTTACGTCCACCATACACAGCCGTCCAATCTTTTTTATTATCCAGCAAAAATAGTACATCAACCTTACAATGCCTTAAGGATCCCAGTTGCTTATAACATGCATTTTTAGGGCAAAAACAAAGTCGGCCTTTTTAGGGTTTTATTACAATGTCGATTTTCATCAAAAAAATACCCCAAATTTTTTTTCTCGGGGGCTGCCACCCCCGAACCCCTACCCGGGGCCCAACCCGGCCCTAGACCCTGGTGAGGATACATGCTGAGTGTACAATACTTTGCTAATCAGTCGCTACATTTCAAAAATCTCCCACTTGGAGACTGATACTACACGACACCACTGTACATGCAACATCTACTGGATAAAACACTAGGACTCGACTGGTATAAATTCCACAATTATCAATCAAGAAGACCAATAGAAATTGATGAAGCAATCAGCTTCTCTTGTGGAACTGCCTTCATGAACATATCGGTAGGATTCTCACTTGTGTGAATCTTCTCAAGCCGTAACTGACCCTCCTCCAAAAAAGTCCGGATGAAGTGGTACCTGAGCTGAATGTGCTTTGTCCTTGAATGAAAAGCAGAGTTCTTCGCAAGATGAATGACACTCTGGCTATCGGTATACAATGGGCTATCCTCTTGTGTCTGACCGAATTCCTCCATAAAACATTGCAACCAAATCATCTCCTTGCTGGCTTCTGTAGCAGCAACATACTTAGCTTCAGTGTTTGAAAGTGCAACAACCTTTTGCAACCTAGAAACCCAACTGACTGCAGTTCCCCCTATAGTAAAAACATACCCTGTAGTACTCCTCCGTGAATCAATATCACCCGCCAGATCAGAGTCAACAATTCCACTTAGAGCAGCATTAGATCCTTTGAAACATAATGCCTTCATAGTAGTTCCTTTCAAATACTAAAGAATCCATTTCAGAACATTCCAATGTTCCATACTGGGATTACTCATAAACCTGCTCACAACTCCCACTGCATGTGCAATATCTAGCCTTGTGCATACCATTGCATACATCAGACTACCAACAACTGATGAATATGGGATGTTAGACATTTTATTAACCTCTTCCTGTGCCTTTGGGCACATCTCCTTATTCAATTTGAAATGACTAGCCAAAGGTGTATTAACTGCTTTTGCATCCTGCATGTTAAATCTTTTCAACACCTTCTTTATATACTCACTTTGGGACAAATTCAAGGTTCTATTTTTCCTATCCCGTGTAATCCTCATACCGAGAATTTGCTTAGCTGCACCCAAATCTTTCATAGCAAATGACCTGACTAATTTCTATTTAAGATCATTTATATGTTGCATGTTAGACCCAGCAACAAGCATGTCATCAACATAAAGCAACAAGATAATATAACTGCCATTATCAAATCTCTTAAAATATACACAATGATCAAAATGACATCTATGATAACTGTGTTCAGCCGTGAAACTATCATATTTTAAATACCATTGTCAGGGTGCTTACTTTAGGCCGTACAGACTTTTCTTCAACCTGCACACCAAGTTCTCCTTACCTTTGACCTCATATCCCTGTGGTTACAACATGTAAATTTCCTCCTCCAAACCTCCATGGAGAAAAGCTATTTTGACATCTAATTGTTCAAGATGTAAATCATCTGCAGCCACAAGACTAAGTATAGTTCTAATTGAAGTCATTTTTACAACTGGAGAAAATATTTCATCATAATCTATACCCTTTTTCTATGCAAAACCTTTTACCATAAGTCTGGCCTTATATCTTTTCTGACCTCCTTCCTCCTCCTTTAGTCGATAAACCCATTTGTTAGGCAAGGCTCTTTTTTCTGTAGGTAAAGAGACTAAGTCTCAAGTCTTATTTTTCATCAAGGAGTCCATCTCCTCTTTCATGTCTAGCTCCCATTGTTGTTTGGCATCTACCTGCATTGCTTCTTCATATTCTTCTGGTTCACCAGAATCCGTTAATAAAATAGAATACAAAGAAGGAGAAAATCTTTCAGGTGCTCTACTTGTCCTCATAGAACGTTTAACACTTGCAGGAGTTTGTGGGACAATTTGTTGTTGCTGAGCATCAGGTACCTGTGGCATTTCATTTTCAGGAATCTCATCCAACACCACATATTCTTGTTTGTCTTGTTCATGCTTCTTTTCCTGCATCAGTTCTTTATACATGACCTTCTCATTGAATATAACATCTCTACTTCTGATTATTTTTTTATTTTCAAAATCCCATAACCGATAGCCATATTCATCTATCCCATATCCAATGAAGGTACATTTCTAAGATTTAGCATCAAGCTTGGTTCTGTTTTCTTTATCAACATGGACAAAAGCTTCACAACCAAATTTTTTTAGAAAAGAATAATTTACCTTTTTACTAGTCCATGCCTCCTCTGGAATACCACCATCCAAAGGGGTTGAAGGTCCTCTATTTATCAAATAGACAACAGTGTGTACAACATCTGCCCAAAAATGTAAAGGCAATCCAACATGCAATCTCATGCTCCTTGCGCGTTCCATGATAGTCCTATTCATTCTCTCTGACACACCATTTTCCTATGGAGTTCCTGGAACTGTCTTCTGCTTTCGAATCCCATTTAAGGAGCAGTAATCTTCAAATGCTTTGCTGCAATACTCACCTCCATTATCTGATCTGAGACACTTCAACTTTTTTCCTGTCTCATTCTCAACCAAAGCTTTCCATTTCTTAAAAGTTTCAAAAATATCTGATTTTTGTTTTAGGAAATATACCCATGTTTTTTTGGTTGAGTCATCAATAAAAATAACATAATAACAAGAGCCACCAAGAGATGATACTTGAGCCGGTCCCCATACATCTAAATGCACAAGCTCTAGCTTCTCACTCTTCTTCTCTTTCCCAACCTTGAGAAATCTGACTCTTTTCTATTTACCATAAACACAGTTTTCACAGAACTCTGAATCAATCTTGTTTAGTCCTGACAATAGATTTTTGGAGTGAAGGGTTTTCATCGCTTTCTCACTCATGTGCCCAAGCCTATGGTGCCACATTATCGAATCTGTTCTTGTAACATTTATTGTTGTTGTCCCTGCAGTAACTTTATCTGTAGCAGCTAGGGTAGAGTAAGTGTTACCTGTACACAGATATAATGTGCCTACCTTCGCACCTTTAGCTATTACTAATGATCCTTTAGCGACCTTCCACATATTGTTTGAGAGGGTAACTGTGCAACCTTCACTACCTAGTTGCCCTGCAGAAATTAAATTTCTTCTTAAATTAGGAACATGTCTTACCTCCTATAGAAACCAGTCATTACCATTCTGCAACTTGATCTTTATCTTTCCTTTTCCAACAATTTGACAGGGCTCATCATAACCCAAATACACCTATCCAAAATCACCATGAACATAATCTAGAAAATATTTTCTATAGGGTGTAGCATGAAATGAAGCCTCAGAATCTATTACCTAGGAATCATTAACATTATCCAAACATAAGATTAAAGCATCTTGTAAAGTATTACTTGCGATATTAGCTTCCTTACTGTCATTTTCATTTCTATCTCATTCTTTGTTTTTCCGAGACCAACAGTCTTTCTTTAGATGACCAGGCTTTCCACAATACCAGCAATCTTTCTTTCCTCTAGATTGAGAGTGTCTTTTCTTTGACTTCCCTCGTGACTTCTCATTCCCAAGGTCTTTTCCTCTTTCCTTTGATCTTCCTCTGTTCTCCACATTCAAAACACTACCCGATGATGTTGGAGTCTTACCTGTGCTTTTTCTTCACATTTCCTCGCTTAGGATAACACCAACAATATCATCAAATACCAAAGTATTTTTACCAGAGACAGAGTTACTTATAACCATAACCAAGCTATTCCAGCTTTCTGGCAAAGAACATAAAATCAAGAGAGCCCTAACCTCTTCTGCAAAGATAATTTTTACCAAAGACAATTGACTGGTAATTGTATTTGTAGACACCCAAAATTGGCCAGTCTAATTATATAAATATTTTATTTATTTAATTATCTAAGCTTAATTCTTCTATTAATTAAATAAATCTTTATTTATTTAATTAATTCATTTATCCTCTTCTAGCCTTATTTCTCATTTAAATAAATACATTTATTTATTTAAATTATCCTTTTCCTAAATTAAATAAATATCTTATTTATTTAATTATCCCACTTCTTCTATTAATTAAATAAATCTTTATTTATTTAATTAATTCATTAACCTTTTCTACCCATGACACATGTCATTCATCTCTTAATTTCTACACTACCTACCCCTTTCATTATTTTATTATTTCGTTTACCTACCCTCTAATCATAGCCGACCTCCTTTTACACCTCTCAATCTTATCCTTCCATTTCATATTGTGTCTTCTATATAAGGAGATGCTTCCTTCATTATGAGACCCTAACCAATCTATGTTGTTTACTTGATCAATTGGCTGCACTACGCTTTACGCTTGTCATATGCGATCCTACTTGCAACCACATTCCATTCTTTGTTGAGCTCTTGTGCACATAAAATATGAGAGCAAATATATCAAGCAAGATCAATGGAGATAGGAAGAATGGAGATCCAAACCCTATTGGACATGTGATGGTATAATCTTTGTGATTTCATTTGATTTGCATTGTCTTAGGTAATCTTCATATGTTATGGTGGATCTTTGTTGTTGTTAGACTAGGGTTTTGTGGTTGAATTCATTTAGTCTTTCAACATTGCTATATCCATTTTCACCATATACATTTTGGCATGCCCGTTGGGACCCTTGTCCCTTTTGCATTTAACATTTTTGTGGCAGATTTTGTGTTTTGAAGTTGCAGATCTGACTTTTTTCGACAACATTTTGATATTTTTGCATCTGCGTACTTTCGGATCACGTTTTTGGCTTTCTGCTGCATCTGTGAACTTTCAGATCATGTCTGGGTTCCTGAATCACGTCTGTGACATCTGGAACCGCATCTGCATCTTCGACAACATTTTTATTTTTTTTGCAGATTCCAAAAACCGCGTCTGTGTTCCTTAATCACGTCTGAGGTGTTTTTAGACGCGTCTATGTCCAAAAATTATGTCTGGGTTCTGGAGTCGTGTCTGTGTCTCACAGAAGCGCATCTGTGTTTGGGGTAACCGCGTCTGTGTGCGTTGATTTCTTTTTTTAGCTTCATTGATTCAGTTTTTGGTCATTTCAAATTTAGTTTATTTTGAGCTAACATCTTCAGATCTAGCTAACGAAATTGGTGCAACTTGTCTTGAAAGCAAAATCGTTTGGTTGAAGGCCCCTATTTTCACAAAGTCTTTAGGATTTAAAATTTACCTAACTTGTGTGCTTGCAGGAAGGGGTGATTATTTGAAACAATCCAAACTACTAATAAATCTTTGTTGCAGGTCCTTGGCAAGGGTTTTTGATTTTTTTTTATTGTGTGCCTTATTTTCATAGACTAGCAAACACTTCAATTGGTACACTAAAATTGAATCATTGTCTTTTGTGTCTTGAGCAATAGGCTCTTTTTGTTTAATCTTTAGAGGGCCTATCTTCTCGTGTGGTCATTAGGACTACTAGTGAGAAGAGAACGACCCATGTGGTAGCAAAAGAAAAGCCATCTTCTTCCAAACCACTATAAATAACTGTATTCATGGTGAAAACTATGAATAACATGTGCCGATTAGTTCATACCGACACTATGTCTCCCCATAAACCCGTTTGATCAAATTTAATTGATCAGTTGTAGGGTGTAACCCCTACTGGTTGGGAGCCTTCTGTATTTACAGAGCTGAAAGTGCTGCATGTATGGCCACATGAGCGGATGCCTTTCCTAGCACCTTTTTGTTTTAGAAGCGCAAATCCTTCTAGTTGTTGGGGCAGGAGGTCGGACCTCTGGTAGTGGCCCACACACATATGATTCTTAGTAGAGATATGAAGTTCGCCACGGGGAGTTTTTGTGGGGATTGATGCTTGGCTAACCTGAGAAGTGAGTGCCGAGGGTGGAGCCAGTGAGGTCAAGCATCTAAGTATCCCCTCTAAATAGCATAGCCTCGGGGGTAAAACCCCATGTGGGATCAACAACTATTGTCTTGGCCAGCCATAAGAATTGTGCCTGACTTATTTTAAACATTCAAAACATTCAAGACCAAACAACAAAACATTGTGTCTTTTGTGTCTTCAAGTGTATGCAAAACAATTTTACATCAAACAACACACTTTTCTTGGAGTCATTGTTAGTCTAAACACTTGCAAACATTGAGTCTTCATCAACACTGTGTCCTCTTGTCACGAAAAATAGTCAAACAGTCAGATTTGGTCACAACAAAAAAAAATGTCACAGACTGGAAAAAATTGCACAAATTTTGTAGAAACGCGTCTGTGTCTGATATAATAGCGTCTGTGTTGTATAACCACGTCTGTGAAGGGCAGAAACACATTTGTGTTTCCAGAATCAACAGTGCACTTTACAAAATTCTCAGAAACACGTCTGTGTTAAACAGAACCACGTCTGTGTCAAGAAATTGTGTCTGTGTTCAGAATTGAAAAAAATTTACATTCCAGCAAACAAACACAGTCAGTTTCAGAATTTTTGAGCTTCCTAGGTTATTTCTCTAGGTTTTCATCTAGCATTCAACCTATTTTTGGGTCTCACAAAGTCCATCATTGCTTTACACCTTACATTACATTCACATTTGTCTAAACTTGAGTCAAAAGGTCACTTGCTTGTCCTCATCATACTTTGTCAACACACTACATACAACAACACTTTGCGAAGTGGTCCCTCATCAAGGTCTATCACCTTTGGGTCTCATTTGGTCTTACTTAGAGTCAAGGTCAACTTACCTCATCAAGAGAAACTATCCTCTCTTTGGAAGTCACACCTACTCTACTACATACATACTTGATCTTCCACTTTAGACATTGCAAGTACACCTCAGATTCATTTACATTCCATCCAACTCTTGGTCTTCCATACTTTTTCCATTTTCATCTAGTCTCACACATCTTGGTCAATACCTAGTTCATGGTTGAAACCCGTCTTAAAAAATCTAGGAGAGAAACTAAAGAGGCTCAAGAGTTCGCAAACATGAGTGTCTATGAGTATGACAATGATGTCTTTTTCAATACTGATCATAACACATTACCTGACATGGATGCCTACAGAAACATTCCAAATGTTGAGAACATGGACACTACAAACAACAATGATACACACAATGACAATATGGACAACTTTTCCGTACATTTAGCAGATGTGGAAGAATCCATTATGGACCCCCGCTTCAATCGATTGATTGAGGAAATAATGAGGAGGGATAGACAATACTTCTTACAAATGATGGCACAAAGTGGAGCCAAGATCCCTCATGATTTCGACATGTCTCAAATAATGGAACATAGACCTTTGCAACAACCTCACTCCAACATGGATCAAAGAAGGCCTAATAGTGGAGGCAATAGATGACCACATCTTGTGCTTGAATCACCATCATCTTTGTTTTAAAAACCAGAGGTCCCACATACACATGGTCAAGCATATGATACTCACCTTTGCAGACCATTATGGAAGTCTTATGCAAAAAGATATGCTCAATCACATACCAATGCTAAGGATCAACCACCAAAGCAATTGGATATTCAAAGGCATGCTCAAAATTTGGACACAAGGAAACCCCATGTCAAATTTGGGGGCAACACATTAGAACATGACATACCTGTAGAGTATGGTATACATGGACAAAATAGATATTTCATTCCTCAACATGAATCTATACCAAGTGGTCCATATACGTAGCATCATTATAGACCTCCTCCATATGAACATGTGTATGATCAATATCATCCATATATGCAACATGCTTCTCCTCCAATTGGTGCCTCAAGCATGGGGTATGGTCCAAGAAGTTGATCTCCACCTAAGAGCAATTTGGAGCAACAAATCAGGGACTTACAAAAGAAAATGGAGGACATAAATACACCGAAGCCAACATACACAATGAGAGACATATGTCCTTATCCATTTGACAAGAGCATTCCAATGCCTCCTTTTCCTACACACTTTGTGACACCTAAATTTGATAAGTATAGAGGAAAAGGGGATCCTAAGGCACACATAAAATAGTTTTTCACAACTTGCATTGAGGTAGCAGTAGAAGAGACATATTTGATGAGATTATTCCCACAAAGCCTAGGTGATCAAGCTATGGAATGGTTCTCCCAACTCCCACCTGGTATTAGGTCATGGGGTGACTTAGCAGAGGCATTTATCCAACATTTCTCCTACAACATAGACACAAACATATCAATCACTACTTTGTGCAACACCAAGCAAAAAGAGGGAGAGTCTTTTGCATCATTTTTACAAAGATGGAGAAATCTAGCTAGCAGATGCTCTTGTGAAATTCCACAAAAACAAATGGTAGAAATGTTCACCCAGAATGTTAACAAAGACATTGGCTATGATCTAAGGAAAGCTTGTTTTTCCACCTTCAAGGATGTCATTGAAAAAGGCTTAGCAACAGAGAAGGTCCTAATTGAACAAGGAGTGATTAAGATATTCAAGGAAAACAAAGATGACTTTAAAGGAAAAGACAAGCCAAGATTTTGGAATAAAAACAAGAACACAGTCAATGATGGTGTTGTTGATGCCAATACAATACGACCCAAATTCATCTTTTTAGGATCAAGTTCTACAAACAATCAAGTGAATACTCAAACAATTTCTAAATCACGAAGGAAGTACACTCCATTGGGAGAACCACTTGAGTCAGTTTTCAAAAAGCTAGTGGCAAACAAAGTAATCACAGTTCTAGATTTTCCTCCATATGAGCCAAAGGTCAAACCAAATTGGTGGAATGATGATGAATATTGTGAATTTCATAAGAGCAAGGGTCATAAAATAGGAAATTGCCATCGACTGAAGAACATCATACAAGATCTTATTGATAGAGGTGACATTGAGATTGAAGGACACTCATCCAATCAAGAACATGAAATGTTTAAGGAACCATTCCCAAAGCATGACAAGGGAAAAGCTAAAGCCACAGATGACCAAACCAACTATACCAGAGCAACCTATAACTATGATTCAACTATCAATCACATTTCGATGGACAATTACGTTTCTACCATTATCATCAAGGACAAAAACCCTGAGAATTCTACCCGGAGACCCAAGATTTTCCTAAAAGGTGTTTGATCTTCTTCCGAACCTACCTCTGAATGTCATGTTACAACCCATCGAGGTAAATTCACTTTGCAAGGTGCTCCAACTAAAAACACCACTTGTTCATCAACCAAGCTTGAGTACAACCTTGTAGAACAGTTAGGGAAGACACCCGCGCTCATCTCCATCCTTGAGCTCTTACACATATCCCCCACACATAAAGCTATTCTTGACAAAATCTTGAGAGACAATGTCATTCCTACTGATCTGAACATGGACTAGTTTCAAGCCATGGTGGGATACCTTTCCATTCCACACTCACTTACATTCACAGAAGCCGACGACACCTTCGTGAGCCAACCACATAATGCACCACTGCACATTGAAGCCTTCATACACAAACATTGAATAAAACGAGTCTTGATAGATGGAGGAGCTAGTCTAAACATTTGTACATTGAGCACAATTAAACAATTGGGATATTCTGATAAAGTTGTGAATTCTACAAACAAAATCACCATCAAGGCATATGAAGATGAAGAGCGTTCATCCAAGGGCACAGTCACCTTACCTCTTAGAGTTGGGCCAGTTACGAAGGATGTGGTTTGTCAAGTCCTAGACCTAGATCTCACTTACAACATATTGCTAGGGTGTCCTTGGATTCATGAAATGAGGGCAGTCCTGTCTACATATCATCAATGCATTAAGTTTCCTCACAATGGAGTGGAGGTAATAGTTAACAGTGATCCTAATCCATTCTTATACTGCAATAACCTGAGATCCAAAACTGAGACCATCATTCCTAGTAATCACGAAGCTGTTCCTTCTTTGGCATATATTGATCCTGAGTCATTAAAACCTTCGACATCAAAACAAGGTGAGATTAAAGGCAAATTTCAGGACAAGGGCATGGGGGAATACACTTTAAATCAGACCATGTACTTACAACAAGTCATGAGTTTCCCAAAAGAATATGGAAGACCACATCCTAACAAGCAAGTATCCATTATTGTACTCAAATGGGACCCTACTACCTTTCAAAGATGGGGCGATTTGGAAGAGGAAGACTTATACAAAATGCTTTACAAAGACATTGAAGATGATACACAAGATCACATCAGTCTACCATGTGAGAAATATGGCAAAGGCTTCAAGATCCTACAAAAATTCGGGTATGATGGAAAAAGCCCTCTTGGGTTACGAAAGGAAGGAATCATTGAACCTTTGCAACCTGAATTGACATTCAAAAAGGAATGCTCGAAGGGACTTGGTTTCCTGACTTCCAAGGTCCACACTCAAAGGATAGAAGAAGCCTTACAAATCAAAGCTACCAAAATTCAACAAGAGGATCGCTATTCCACAGACTCCAATGAATGGGAATGGGGTTCAAACAAATCCTCCAGTGACTACAAGCTCACCTAGACATTTAGAGAGCTAGATGAACCCATAGAAGAAGAAGAATTTTATAAAAGATTCAAAGTTGGTCAAGAAACAACCCATGAGGATTCCATATAGTCCTTGTCTCAAGGTTCTCAGTTGAAATCACATACGATGAGAACACCTATCCCAAAATGCGCTACTAGTGATGATAATTTGGATTCGCTCACGATCGAGATTGATGAGGAGAGTGCCATCGATGACCTTGATAATTACCTTGACATACCTAAATATAACTATATCTTCACGCTTAGTCCTGCTAACTTCGAAGACATTAAAGGCCTTCCCCTTGTTCACCCCCAACTCATTGACTGGGATCATGAAGGACCTGCACAATTTGACACATTCCAAAATGATGAAGCTTTTATTGACTATCTTGGCATATGAGATGATCTTCCCCCTGGGGACCATAAAGCAGGATACACTATAGAACTCAATAGCGTGGCATATTTTGGTGAGGGCGTCGGGCCTTCCAGTTGCAAAAATGTGAAAATAAGAACAAACCAAGGGTCTTATGGCGAAAACCACACTGTGGCGCTGCCTGACCCCAAAAAAGTAAAAAGAAAGGACGTATCTGAGGGCGAAAACCTCTCTGAGGCACCTGAAGATGGAAGGCTCAACATTCTCCAAGCATCATATGAGGAAAAGTCATCCATGTTGGTAGAGGAGACTATCAAAACAAACATTGGTACAGAAGAAGTTCCACACAACATATTCCTAGCCCAATCATTGACGGAGTCAGAAAGGTCAAAATTCATAAGTTTCTTCAAAGAACAACAAATCAACTTTGCATGGTCATACGCTGATATGCCTGGATTGGATCTAGATTTGGTAATGCATCATTTGACAGTGAAACTAGGGGCAAAACCAATGAAAGAAAAATTAAGAAAGATGCATCCACAAGTGGCATTACTAGTCAAAGCAGAACTTGAGAAATTATTGGATGTCGGATTCATACGCCCAATTGATTATCCTGAATGGATCTCCAACTTAGTGCTTATCAGTAAACCAGATCGCAGCATCAGAATATGTATGGATTTCAGAGACATCAATAAAGCTTGTCCTAAGGATGACTTCCCATTACCAAATATTGACTTGATTGTCGATCTCATAGCAGGTCATGAAATGTTATCATTGATGGATGGATTCTCTGGTTATAATCAAATAAAGATCATGTCTGAGGATCGACATAAAACATCATTCACTTGTCCTTGGGGAACCTTCTTCTGGAATGTCATGCCCTTCGGGCTAAAAAATGCAGGCGCTACATATCAAAGAGCCATGACTACTATATTTCATGATCTCATGCACGTAACTGTGGAAGATTATGTCGACGACCTCTTGGGAAAATCAATAGATAGAAATACACATTTGGACATACTTTCAGTCATCTTTGATCGGTTGGAAAAATACAAAGTAAGATTAAACCCCAAGAAAAGTGTCTTTGGAGTAACCTCCGGGAAGCTCCTAGGATTCATTGTATCAAAAAGAGGAATCGAAGCTGATCCAGCAAAAGTCAAGGCCATCCTAGAGATGCAACCACCAAGAAATATCAATCAACTTTGGTCTTTACAAGGGAGACTCCAGTCCATATGAAGATTCATAGCAAAAATTGTAGATAAGTGTAATCCTTTTCAACACTTGCTACATAAAAACATCAAATTCAAATTGGATGATAACTGTGAACGGGCTTTCCAGACACTCAAAGATTATCTTCTGAATCCACCAATTCTGATGCCACCAGTTCCAGATCAACCTCTGTAACTATACATATCAGCTACTCCAACAGCACTAAGGGCACTCTTAGCACAACAAATTGCTGAGGGCAAAGAAAAAGCAGTATACTATATCAGTCGCACATTGGTGGGATATGAGCTAAACTACACACCAATTGAGCGTGCATGTCTCGCTGTGGTCTTTGCTTCACAGAAATTATGACATTACATGCTCACTCATAAGACTAAGTTGGTTGCCAGAATCGATCCATTGAAATACCTTCTCAATAAAGCAACACTTACTGGGTGACTAGCCAAATGGGTAATGATCTTGAGTGAATTTGACATCGAGTATGTAGACAAAAAAGCAATAAAAGGACAAGCCATCACAGATCAATTAGCAGATGCTCCCATGATTGACGATGTTCCTCTAAGTTTAGAATTTCCAGATGAATCCATTTTAACAATGTCACATGTGAAACCATGGCAACTGTACTTTGAGGACTCATATACACAACATGGGGCAGGAGCTGGCGTCCTTTATATAACTCCTCAAGGGGATTCTATACCAAAATCATACTGCTTATCATTTCCTTGTACTAATAATATAGCAGAATATGAGGCATTAACAACTGGATTACAGATTGCAGTTCAGTGAAAGATCCAGGAACTTCGTGTTTTTGGGGACTCTCAACTTGTAATCCGTAAAGCAACTGATGATTACCAAACAAAAGATGAAAAATTAATGCCTTACAAAAAAATGGTGGATGACCTAAAACAACATTTCACAAAGATAGACTTTGAGCAGATACCAAGAGAGCAGAATAGAGCTGTAGATGCCATGGCTACAATTGCTTGACTGATCAATCTACCTCCGAATGAGACCCGCTATGAGTTCTTGGTGGATAACCTGTTGGTTCCTTCATATAAAATCACTCCTACTGAGATGATATGTGTTGTCGGTCTTGAGTCCCAATTATATGGTTCCATCTTCACATACCTTCGTGACAATACCCTACCTCCTGATTTATCCAATAACCAACGTCGCACTTTCATTCGCCAATCTTCTCGATATGCCATTTTAGCTGATATCCTATACCGGCGAGGTCTAGATGGCACTCTTCTTAGATGTTTAGAAAGAAACAAAGCTTAGATTGCGTTACGTGAAGTACATGAAGGGATATGTGGTCCACATGCTAGTGGTCTTACCTTAGCCAAGAAACTCATCAAGACTGGATATTACTGGCCCAACATGGAAAAAGACTCATATCAGTTTGTCAAGAAATGTAAGCAATGTCAAATTCATGGAGACCTCATACATGCGCCAGCACAAGAACTTTAACCAATTGCATCTCCTTGGCCCTTTTGTCAATGGGGACTCGATCTCATAGGCAAGATTCACCCTCCTTCTTCCAATGGTCATAAATTCATTATCACTGCCACAGAGTATTTCACAAAATGGATTGAAGCCGTGCCTCTTACACAAGTAACTAGAAAATAGATTGCTACGTTCATCCTCAACCATATCATTTGTCGATACGGTATTCCTGTTTCCATTATCACCGATAACGGGCGTCCCTTCAAAAATTAGGATGTTCGTGAACTTTGTGACCACTTCCATATTTCCCATCATTTCTCCATGCCATATTACCCCCAAGGTAACGGTCAAGCTGAGGCATCTAATAAGACAATCCTTAAAATCATAAAAAAGACAGTCGACGACGCTGGCCGTAATTGGCATATCCAACTTAATCCTGCACTTTGGGCCTACTGCACAAGTGTCCGCACACCTATAGGAGCTACACCCTATTCACTTGTCTACAGCACTGAAGCCATCTTGCCTATTGAGGTGGAGCTACCCTCTTTACGAGTCTCTTTGCAAAACATTATCAGTGATGAAGACTATAGGGTCTCTCGCTTACAAGAACTGGAACTACTGGATGAACGAAGACAAACTGCTTTTAATCATCTCAAGGCTTATCAACAACGAATGAGTCGCAGCTACAATCACAGAGTCAAGCCTCACATTTTTGAGATAGGTGATTTGGTTCTCAGAGAAAATCCCAAAAATCAGCAAGACAGAGAGAAAAAGGGCAAGTTCGAACCAAATTGGCTTGGTCCTTACATCATTACAGCACCATAATGGATCTGGGGCATATCAGCTCTCAACTATAGAAGGTGAACCTTTGGAGGATCCTATCAATAGCATGCACCTTCGCAGGTTCTACACATAGCTCTTCAAAGTATCCTAATTCAAAAAATACAAAAAAATTAAAAATTTCAAAAATACAAAAAAATCAAAAAATTCAAAAATACAAAAAAAAATTATAGAACAAAAAAAATCGTTACTTGGTGAAAACCAGGCAAATAGGCACCTTGTGACACAAAAAAAATTGAAAAAAAAAAGAAAAAAGTAAAGAGAAATAATTTTGTCCAACGGTGAAAACCACTTCGGTGGTGCCCTTGGCAAGTACCATGGTGAAAACTGGGTCACCAGTGCCATGTGTCGAGACATTTCTCCTCCCTCCTTCAGGATTCACTTTCATCCTTTCACTTTGCACACACTCACAACCCATTCATTCGTAATAAACTTACCCATTCCCATCATGGCTTGTTATTGATCTACCCAAGATTGGTTAGCCATTCATAATAAACCTCCCTTTTCACCTCCCTTTCCATCCATAATAAATTAGCTCCTATCTGTGGCTAAGGAAAATCCTACGTCTAGTGATGGGTGTGGAACTAAGAGCATCACATGTTTCAAGGAGTACAGTTTCTTACAGCTTTCTTCAGTTTATCCGCGCCCAATTCACAATAAAGCAACATCTGCATCGCCAATCCACAATAAAGTTCCATCTTCTTCACAATGCGGTATTAGTTGCATGGATTTAGTTAGTTTCAGATGAGACACAGTAGCAACAATGGGCTTCAACAAATCAAATCTTTCAACAGACTCAGACAACATATGGTTCAGTGCTATCTATCCTTTTTGTGAAAGTAAAAATTGTGACCACAATCAAATAAGACTTATACAAGTGACAGGAGACACTAAAATTTGAGGACTACAGTGGATGTTGGTGTCAATTCTTGGTTTTCTTTTGATTTTATCTTTTGGTGACATATCTTTTAGCTTTTCTAAGATGTCTTTGACTAGAGATTTTATCTCCGGGATGTCTTTGACTAGAAAGGTGAGGATGGGGTATCGTCACCTATTTTTCTTTTGCTGTCTGCGGATTGTCTTTTAGTAATGCTATGACTTGTCCAAGGATATGAGGACATTGTGAGTCTAGTGTGAACTGGGGCATTTCTTGTTTGTGACTGTCTTATCTCCATGCAAATAGGTACAATAACTTTCTGGGTCAAACATATGCCTCGATTGTCATAACCTACTTGCCATAATAAAGCTCAATGATGATAACGCACAAGAAGCTCTTTCACTTTCATATTTTCTGTCTTCCATTCCCCTTTCTTGATTGACTTCCATCGTCGTTCTTGAGTCCGCGTAGCCTGCTATCACATGACTGAGTATAATGACACACCAAAAACATTTGCATTTCATGTAGTTGCACCTGTATTACCACATATAAGCATTTCATACATATATATAGATATCACAACTACATCACATCCTACACACAACACCTGTTAGCACAATTTACATTTGCATTATCATATTCATCTGCATTACATACATTCACATTTGCATCATGCATACACATATTAAACATAAAAGAACAAAAAATATATATATTGCATTGCATCATATACATATTTGCATCCATATCATAAGCATCACATAAGAACATCTCATCACATAGGTACACATGCATATAGCTGTCGCAAAGATGAATCATCTCATATATATATATATATAAAGTGTCATGATACAATGATGTCAAAATCATATGGCTACAATCACCCACAGGTGTCTACATCATCATATAAAAATGGTACAATACTGATACATAGGGAGCCCTCTACCGCTATGATGAACTCCCTCCCTCGGAGCCGCCTGGCCTCGACGGAATCTAAGCCCCTGAGGGACCCACCCTAGGATCATCCCTCTTGTCCCCTCTCTCTGGTGGTGGTGGAGGACCCATAACCCCATCGCTGGATGCCTATCTCCTCCGGCTCCCTCTCGTAGCTGTCGCTATCCGTGATGGTCTATGGAAGCTCCTCGCCCATTGATCAGCTGGCACTGCACCATAATAGAGATCCCGCTAGTAGGAAATCTCCTCCCCTGCCCGTAGGACATAGGCATATCCAGCCCTTATGTCCTCTATCGCCTGCCTCCCAGCCTTCAGTGTTGTCTCAGCCTCTGTGTAGTGTTGAATGGCCTGGTCCTACTCCCGCTCAATATCTCTGAGCCACCTCCTGAGTCTATCCCTCTCCCTCTTTAGGTCCTGGATCTCATCTACCTATCCTTAGAAGATCTCCCTCAGCTCAGTCAACTCATCCTCCTCCACCTCAGCCCCATGTGGCTCTGCTTGTGGCTCCCCTTGTATGGGTGCCTACCCCTGTACCTGTGCCTGTACTAGTGGCTGTACCTGTACCTATCTAGTGCCTTGTGCTGCTGGCACCTGTAGCGGTAATCCACCATGACCCCTCACCACCCGAGCCTATCTGTCCTCTCCACCCTCCCTCCGCGGTGCCACTCTCCTCTCTCCAACTGCCCCCCTCCTCCTCCATCGACCTCTACCCCCATCACCTCCATCATCATCACCATCCCCACCACCATCTCCATCTAGTAGCTCTCTTGGATCCATCAGGCATGGGAATAGATGCTCGACCCAATATGCTGTGTACTCTGCATCCATGCTGGCATCCTCGATCTCTGGCCATATATCCTAGGGTAAGGGCATCATCTCCACTAGCTGTGTAACAACTTGATCATATGATAGTAGCGGCCCAAACTATGCCTGATCCCTGACAGTCCGTGCATACATGCCTAAACCCCGTGGCATCCGCTGGATCCTACCGAACTACTTGCCCACCCTGTCAACTAGCTGCCTCTCTAGTACATAGGGCATTCGTCCAATCAGATACCTGCTTTAGAAGGTATATGGTAGCTCTACTGCATCATCCTCCCACTACTTGCATCCTAGGTATGGCCTCCATATAACCATATCAATATCATCTATAACCCACTGCCAGTGCTCTAACCTACCAATCCATGGCTGCGAGGTGATCATGTCGTACAAATGCACGAAACTGCATCCGTGACCTCTACCCTTGAAGTGTATTGGTTTCATCACCGGTAGATGCTCATAGGCCCACACCTGTAATAATGTGACCCCACAACCCAATCCCACTAACCCATGGTACACAAACTGATGTAGCTCGTAATATAAGTGCACTAGCATGCACGGTCCCCAGGCATATCTGGTGTGTTGTGTCACCAGTGTCTCCAATGCACCTCCCCAGCCTGCAGCCAACCCTCGTGTCGCTCTATCCGGACACAAGAACCCACTGATCGCTCCTCTTACCACTGCCCGTAGTGTCAATCCTATCTGTGTCATGGTATCCCATGCCACATGCCCTACCCTCATCTCCAGTCCTGGGTCCCGGAACACTCATCTCAGAGCCTCCCTGTCTCCATCTCAATCATAGGGAATCAGCTCCCCATCGATCGGTATCCTCAGGATCTGGTATACATCCTCTAGGGTGACTGTCATCTCACCCATCGACAAATGAAATGTGCAGGTCTCGGAGTGCCACCTCTCTGCCAGTGCAGTCAGCAGTCCCATGTTCACCATATACAATATTAAATTCATTTAAGTTCTCCGCTACAGATCCTCCCTCACTCATTTTCAAATTAAACAAACGCTTCATAACAACCATTTTTGCTTTTGTTATATTGAATGCTACAGACGATGCAAGGCACAATCGAATGGATCCCAGTGCCTTTCTATCTAAAATGTCCCACTCTTCATTTGACATTGTGGTCGCTTTCTTTGCCTTTCCTTTCAATGGCCGCCACAAATCCTTTTGATACAGGTAATCCTCCATCTGCATTTTCCATAACTGATAATTCTGACCGTTAAACTTTTTGACCTTGAATTTGGAATCCTCCATTACTCCCACTCAAATCTGAAAGTCCTGCCAATTTACAGAAAACCTCGCTCTGATACCAATTGTTAGGGTTTCAAGCAGATTTGAAGCAAATATGAACTAACAATTATATGTAGTTTTAAATACAAAAGATAAAGGAATAAAACAGGACACAGATAACACAGAGATTTAAGGTGGTTCACCCAGAATGGGTTACGTCCACCATACACAGCCATCCAATCTTTCTTATTATCTAGCAAAAATAGTACATCAATCCTACAATGCCTTAAGCATCCCAGCTGCTTATAACATGCGTTTTTAGGGCAAAAACAAAGTCGGCCTTTTTAGGGTTTTCTTACAATGTCGGTTTTCATCAAAAAAATACCCAAATTTTTTTTTCTTGAGGGCTCCCACCCCCGAACCCCCGCTTTTCTTGGGGGCTGCCACCCCCAAACCCCTGCCTGGGGCCCAGCTCGACCCCGGACCCTGGTGAGGATACGTGCTGAGTGTACAGTACTTTGCTGATCAGTCACCACATTTCAACAAGGAGAATCAGTCTAATGATGAAGGCAAGTTTGAGCAGTTGCAGACAGATGGAGATTGGTGAAGGCTAATGACATGGTGTCATCAAGGTGCTTACCAGTAAGTATGTCCACTAGTAAGGCTGACAAAGTGCAGATGCAAAAGGATCCCATCTGTTGAAGATGTGTATAAGGTAGGTTAGCAAGTGTGTTGATCGGTTTAGGTGCTCCACCGGAAGAGAAGCAAATTGCAAGGTTGAAGGTAGACCAGTTAGGTTATAACTGATAGGGTTTGTGAACTGGTAGATTGTATGCTATTGGTCGGTGACCAAGTCAGAACAAAAGAGTGAGCCAAGGTGGATGACGATAGAGGTTCCATGTGAAGTGGCATGTATGCACATGTTAGTGTGGTGTGCCAGTGAGGTTGTTTGCAATTGGTCCAACATTTATGGCAATTGCAAAGCTTGAGGAATGAAGATAGAGGATTATAGCTCAAGATCAAGGCAAAAAAAAGAGATCCAGTACAGACTGATCTTGCAGATCAAAGTGGGTGAAGAAAACCGCATCACACACATGATTGATCAGACAACAAGCCAAAAATCAAGCTACAAATGACTAAATATAGAAGATGTGAATCACAAGGTAAATAGTTGGGCAATGCTCATTGATTGAGTGTTGATCATTGATCAAGGACATGAGATTTGATCGAATATGATGTGCCATGATGATCAAAGATCTGATTGGATACAGATTTAGTGCATGGCAAAAACCCTAGCGAGGCAAAATTTTGAATGTCGCTCATGGTGGGAAAACTCAAGTATAAATATGCCAACTAAAGATTGAAGATGATTGATGCACCAAAAGTTTAAGTGCTAGATGTTGAAGAGTGGAGTGTGACAAAGCAATAGAGAGCCAACTAGTCAGAGACTTCATCGAAGATCATATAGATTGTGTGTTGGAGGTATAACCAGTGAGAGGGTTTAGTAGAGGCTTAATCGTCAAGGTCAGAGTAACCAGTATACTGCAAAGTGAGTTGTAGTGGGGTAAACCAGTAGTGCTTGTACTTACAGAAAGGAAGAGAAGGAGTTGCAGTGCAGTACAAGCAGGTAGATCACTGAGTTGGAGCTCGGTGCAGGAGTTGGTGCTCCTTGGGTTGGTGACCTAAATCAGGAGTGGTACTCCTTGGGTTGGTGCCCAAAATGTTGTAACCGAATGTTTCATTGTGAGGCTGGATTGGAATAGTAGTCTCCAATAGCACTTCTGACCAAGGTTTTTCCCATCTTGTGTTTTCCTCATACATATGTTGTTATGTAGTGTCCCTTTTATGTGTGGTTGCATTTGTGTTATCTTCCCTTCTAACTAGTATGTCTGCTTTATGCTAGATCAATTAACCGGTATATACACATATGATAGAAAAGGGAAAATATTTGGAAACCACTGGTTCATCCCCTCTCTCAGTGACATCTTGTGCTCAACAAACTATTTATACAAATCATCAACCTTGACTACAAGGTTGAATTAACCCTCAAGACCTAATTTAAAAATTACAACACACGATACATAAATGAACCACTAGACCAATAAAATGCCATAGATGACATATCATGGACCCAAATCAAATCCTCAAACATGCAACACCATTAGAAATCCCGCCAAGATTATCTGCAACACGCTATATCACCAAAAATACCACATAACATGAAAAACATCACCGGACCCATAAGATCTTCAATAAATCGCAAAATGACCAATGCAGATTAGTTAAAAAAATAGGACATGATTAGGAAACACCAATAAGCATGTTAGAACCATCCGCAATAGTTGCACCAACACCACTTAATCAAATCTCCATCGATCAACTCTTGAAGATTCTCAATCTCTTACTCACGAGTCAGGGAATATAGAACCCTTACCCTAGTTTAAATTTATAAAGCTTTTCTTTTTCAGTCATGTTCTACATTAGAATATCATACTGTATTTTGTTAAAAGTAAAGACATGATAAGATTCATATTAGCATTAACATCTTCTATTGGCAACAACAATGAAGGAAAACTGAGAGTGGGGGGGTGAATCAGTTTTCACTAGATTAAATAATTTAAGCACAATCTCAGATCCAATCAGCAACAATAAGAATAAAGATAAGCACACTAATAGCAACACACATAACACCAAGATTTTGACATGGAAAAACCAGTTAAGGGAAAAACCACGGTGGGAACCTACCCACAATAAAATGATACTCTATAGTAGTATGTGTAAATATTACATTGGGGAATGCATATGCATTCAAGCACACTGCCTAGAGATCATTGCTCAAAATATAATAACTCGAAAGGCTATAACTCTCAGGGAAGGTTCACTACCTTACACTAATATTCAGACTACAATCCCGTTAAGATGAATTGAAAGAATAACATCTCCTCATGGATAATGACAGTTTTGGGTAAGCACAATTATCTTCCCTGCAACACTTTGATCAACACTTCACACCAAAGGATTAATCCACTTATTCACACATACACCACTCTCTAATAATGCAGACACAACCACGAAACACAAATTACATAAATATAGCACGTATTTATACAAATCATCAACCTTGACTACAAGGTCGACTTAACCCTTAAGACCTCTTTACAAAATTACATCACATGATACATAAATCAACCAGCACACCAATATAATTCCATAGATGACATAGAATGGATCCATATAAAATCCTCGAACACGTAACACCACTAGAAATCCTACCAAGATCATTTGCAACACGCTATACCACCAAAAATACTGCGTAACTCGAAATACATCAGTAGACCCATAAGATCTTCAATAACTCACATAATGATCAATACAGATCACCAAAAAAGATAGAAAATGATTAGGAAACACCAATAAGCCCGTTAGAACCATCTGCAATAGTTGCACCAATATCACTTAATCAAATCTCCATCGATCAACTCTTGAAGAAAATCTCTTGAAGATTCTCAATCTCTTTCTTACGAGTTAGGGAATACAAAACCCTTACCCTATTTTAAATTTATAAAGATTTTCCTTTTCATTCATGTTCTACATTAGAATATTGGACTGTGTTTTATTAAAATTAAAGACATGATAAGATTTAGCATTAGCATCTTCTATTAGGAACAACAATGAAGGAAAACTAAGAGGGCGGGATGAATCAATTTTCATCGGATTAAAAAATTTAAGCACAATCTCAGATCTGATCAACAACAATAAGAATAAAGATAAGCACAATAATAGAAATACACATAACACCAATATTTTGTCGTGGAAAACCTAGTTAAGGGAAAAACCACAATGGGAACCTACCCACAATAAGATGATACTCTACCATTATATTATAATAGGGAATGCACATGCATTCAAGCACACTACCTAGAGCTCACTTCACAAAATATAATGACCTAAAAGGCTACAACCCTTAGGGAAGGTTCACTACCTTAAAATAATATTTGGACTACAATCTGGTTAAGATGAACTAAAAGAATATCATCTCCTCATGCTTAATGACAGTTCCGATTAAGCACAATTGTCTGTCCTGCAACACTCAGATCAATACTTCACACCAAAGGATGAATCTTCTTATTCACACATACACCACTCTTTGATAATGCAGACACAACCATGACACAAAACTCACATGAGTATATCACCTATTTATACAAATAATCAACCTTGACTACAAGGTTGACTTAACCCTCAAGAATTAATTACAAAATTACATCACATGATACATAAATCAACCACCAGACCAATACAATGTAATAGATGACATAGTATGGACCCAAATAAAATCGTCGAACATGCAACACCACTAGAAATCCTACCAAGATCATCTACAACATGCTATACTACTGAAAATACTACATAACACAAAAAACATCACCAAACCCATAATATCTTCAATAACTCATAGAATGATCAATATGAATCACCAAAAAAAATAGGACACGATTAGAAAATACCAACAAGCACATTAGAACCATCTGTAATATCTGCACCAACACCACTTAATCAAATCTCCATCGATCAACATGCTAACACTCAAGAACACCTAACAACAACAACTAGAACTAGAAAGATAACTTGCGGAGCACCAAATCATGAACCATTTGAATTAAAGATACATACGAGTATCCCAAAAACTCTCCCAAATCCACAACCAAAGATATGACAATATCGAAGTACAACAGATCAAACACCAACTTAACTCTCTATAGTACCAGAACACCAAAACACAAGAATAATTTGACATCAATGACAACAACAGATCCTAGCAGCAATAATATCCAATAATATCCCCCTTTTGCATTCATGGAAACATATGAACGTGAAAACCAATTAATGCAAAGGAATAAATCAACACCAGCAATCTCCAACAAAATCCCTCTAAGATCATGCACACAAAGCTTCAAAGATAAGGCAGTTTTTCACATGCTTCTCTCCCCCTTTGATAGCAATGCCAAAGACAAATACAAATAAATATTCTCTCCCCCTTTACTAGATAATCCCTCCCCCTTAGAACAAACTCACAAATTAGAACATCTGAACCATGTGCTGACTACTCCAGCTAAGTAGCAGCACCAACTCATCAATCTGAATAAGAGGATAAGACTCTGAAGTCCACCAGATTGATGCATCTCAATGCATCTAGCTCTCATCAGGAGGGACAGAGGCACCAAATTTGTCTCTCAAATATACAAATGTATCTTTAGGAAAAGGCTTAGTAAAGATATCTCCAATCATATCCTTTGAAGATACATACTCCGATTTGACTTCTTCATCACTAACTTTCTCCCTCAAGAAATGATACTTAATTGATATATGCTTTGTTTTAGAATGCAATACTAGATTATTGGAAATATTGATAGCACTTGAATTGTCACAGTATATAATAGTAGGCTCATCATACACAACTCTAATATCCTTCAACATCTGCTTCATCCACACTACTTGAGTACAGTTGCTAGCAGCAACAATGTATTCATCTTCTACCATAGATAGAGATATAGCATCTTTCTTCTTACTAGACCATGAAACCAACTTCTTTCCCAAAAAGAAATCTCCACTGGTAGTTCTCTTTTGGTCATCAACATCACCTGCCCAATCAACATCAGTATAAGCACATAACAGGAAGCCATCATTCTTCGTATACCATAAACCATATTCAACTGTCCCCTTCAAGTATCTGAACAATCCTCTTCACAACTATAGCATGAATCTCTTTAGGGTCAACTTGAAACCTTGCACAAAGACAAACAACATGCATAATATATGATCTATTCTAAGTTGAATATAACAGTCCACCAACCATAGATCTATACAAAGTCTGATTAAATTTTTGAGATTCATCATGCTTAGACAACTTGCATCCAGTCATCATAGGAGTTCCAACAGGTTTGGAATCAACTAACCCAAACATCTTCAACAATTCCTTCACATACTTAGATTGAGAAATAAAAATGACTTTGTTAATTTGTGAAATATACAATCCTAAGAAGAACTTCATCTCACCTATCATAGACATCTCAAACTCTTTTTGCATATCATCAACAAACTTCATACTCAAATCATCATCTCCAAAAATAATATCATCAACAAAGACTTCAACAATCAAAATGTTATCATTATCAACCTTACAGTATAAATTCCTATCAACAATACCTTTATAGAATCCTAATTTCATCAAATACCAATCCAATCTAGCATACTAGTCTCTAGGAGCTTGCTTCAGTCCATACAATGATTTCTTCAATTTGGATACCATGTCTCCTTCATCTGATAATGAAAATCCATTTGATTTCTCAATGTAGACTTCCTCTTCCAAATCACCATTCAAAAAGGTTGATTTAACATTCATTTTATATACCTTGAAATTCTTGTAAGCAACATATGCAAGCAGTAACCTAATAGCTTCAATTCTAGCTACCAGAGCAAAAGTCTCCTCATAGTCAATTTCTTCCATCTATGAACATCCCTTACATACCAATCTTTCTTTTTTTCTAACCACTTAACTGACTTCATTCAAATTATTCTGGAACACCCATTTAGTGCCAATCACATTCCTGTCTTTAGGTATTAGAACAGGCTCCCATGTATTATTCTTCTCAATCTGATTCAACTCTTCTTCCATTGATTTTATCCAATTCTCATCTTTAAATGCTTCTATGACATCTTTAGGTTCAATCTTTGAAATCAAACATATCTCTTTAGCAACAATCCTTCTCCTAGTCATCACACCTTTATTTTTGTCACCGATAATATGATTTTTTGAATGATTCAATTTCACATACCTCGGAGTCTTCTGATTCTCAGGTTCTTGAACTTCTTTATTGACAACAACAATATCCTGATTAACTGTCCCTACCATAGCATTATGCTTAAGGATCTCTATTTGCACAGGCTTTGAAACAACATCTTGATCATCAAACTCATATCCGCATGCTCTGATCTTCTTTCCATGACATTCATCAACCTTCACATTTGTTCTTTCCACTATCTTCTTCAACCTCTTATTGTAACACCGGTAGGACTTGCTCTTGGTATAATAACCCAAGAAGATTCCTTCATCACATCTTGCATCAAACTTCCCTATATCCTCATCTCTTTTGATATAACATTTTCTTCCAAAAATTCTGGAATATCTAACTTTAGGAACATGACCAAACCATAACTCATAAGGAGTCTTATTGGAATCACCTTTTATATGCACCCGTTTGAATGTGTAAACAAAAATGATAACAAATTCTCTCCAAAAGGTCTATGCAACATTTCCTTCCATCAACATAGTCCTAGCAGCATCCAAAATGGTTATGTTCTTCCTTTCAACAACTCCATTCCACTGAGGGGCTCTAGGAGCAGATAATTGTCTTCTAATTCCATTCCTCTCACAAAATAAATAAAACTCACTGGATGTGAATTCTCCTCCTCTGTCAGATTTTAGACACTTCAGCTTCAACCTTGTCTCAGTCTCCACCTTAGCTTTGAATATCTTGAATTTCTCTAGTGTTTCTGATTTCTCCCTTAGAAAAGTAACCCACACCATTCTAAATTAATCATCAATCAAAAACATGAAATATCTATCACCTTGCATGCTTCTCACTCTTGTAGGACCACACAAATTGGTATGCACAAGATACAATAAACCATTATATATATACAACTTTCTTTTGAATGAAGTTCTTGTTTGCTTTCCCAACTGACATTCTTTACATACCAAATTAGAAGGCTTCACAATCTTAGGGAAATTTCTAACAACTTGAGTAGAACTTATCCTTATCATGCAGTCAAAATTAACATGACACATCCTTCTATGCCACAACTAGCTTTCATATATCTGAGCAATCAAATAACTTTTCTCACCAGCATTCAAGTGAAAGATATTACCTTTAGTCTTAGTTCTTGATGCAATCTCTATACCAGAGGCATTTAGAATCTTGTATTTACCATTCTTGAATTGAAAATCATATCCCTTATCAACCATCTGTCCAACACTCAAAATATTATGCTTCAAACCTTAAATATATAAAAAACATCATCAGTATTATGCTAACCATCAAAAGAGATGGAACCTCTACCATGAATCACACAAGCTTTAACATCTCCAAATCTCACTATACCATTATCATACCTCTCCATATTTACAAATTTTCTTTTATCACCTGTCATATGATCTGAACAACAATTGTCAATTACTCATTCATCTTTCTCTTCAATCTTAGCAGCAAAAGCTTTCTCCTCAACAATGTAGCTTGTAGAATTCACTGGTACCAGATCATCTTCCTTGATAGCAATAAATATAAATTCATCTTTTGAATTCCCATTCTCATACTCTTCATCTATCACACCTTCATCAACAACTAATAACATCTCTTTTAATAGATGTACTTCCGGTTAGGCTTATAGGTCTTATCATACTTATCATGCTTCTCATATCTATCATGCTTATCATACCTATACATTCTTTCAGGACACCTAGAAGAAAAATGTCCTATCTTATTGCAAGAGAAACACTTCAAAAGTAACTTTCCATCATACTTACCGGCTCCCTTAGGCAATCTCCTAGCAATAAGGGCTTCAAGCTCATCCAAATCTCTTTCTTGTTCTTCCATCTCTCTCATTTCTCTTTCCTATCTAGAAAACCTAGATGGACTCTCTCTCAGATCATAATTCTGCTTCCCAGATACAAAGACTTTACATGCAGTCTCAGATTTTCCATGTGATTCTCCAAATTCACTCAACTAAAAAGAAACAAGTTTCCCAACCAACATGTCTCTTGTCACAGTAGTCATAGTTCGGATCTCATCAATGGCAATGACTTTAGATTTATAAGCAAGAGGCAAGGATCTCAACACTTTAGCAACAATCTCATCTTCTTCAAGAGTTCCACCAGCACATTTAATGTTGACAACAATTTAATTCAATTTATCCATAAAGGATGATATGTTCTCATCTTCTCCCATCTTCAACATTTCATACTTTCCTTTCAAACTCTATAGCTTAGCAACTTTAACATGTTTATCTCCTTCATACAAGGTCTCTAACTTTTCCAGATCTCATGTGTAGTCTACAAACCCATTACATTAGTCATCTTTGAATTAGTGAAGGCACTCCACAATGCTTCCTTAGCTCTTATGTTATGTTCAACATCCTTGATCTCAACTACAGTAATCAGACCATTCTGAGGAACATAATAGGTAGTCTTTGTAATCTTCCAATAATCATCTCCAAGACACTTCAAATGACACTCCATCCAATCCTTCCATACAGTGTAATTGTTTCCATCAAATCTCAGATTCTCTTTCTTGAAAATATAGGCTGTCATCCTGGATCTCCTCAAGCGATCAAGCTTCTTCCGTAGGATCTAGCTTTGATACCAATTGTTGGCAACAACAATGAAGGAAAACTAAGTGGGGGTTGGGTGAATCAGTTTTTACTGGATTAAATAATTTAAGCACAATCTCAGATCTAATCAACAACAATAAGAATAAATATAAGCATAACAATATCAACACACATAAAACCAATATTTTGATGTAAACAACCCGATTAAGGGAAAAACCACAATGGGAACCTACCCACAATAAGATGATGCTTTGCAGTAGTATGTATAAATATTACAATGGGGAATACACATGCATTTAGGAACAATGCCTAGAGCTCACTTCTCAAAAGATAATGACCTAAAAAAATACAACCCTTAGGGAAGGTTCACTACCTTACAATAATATTCAGACTGCAATCTGATTAAGATGAACTGAAAGAATATCATCTCCTCATGCCTGATGACAGTTTTGGTTAAGCAAAATTGTCTGCGTTGCAACACTCTGATCAACATTTCACACCGAAGGATGAATTCACTTATTCACACATACACCAAACACCACTCTTTGATAATGCAGACACAACCACGACACACAAATTACATGAATTAGCACCTATTTATACAAATCATCAACCTTGACTACAAGGTCGGCTTAACCCTCAAGACCTAATTACAAAATTACATCACACGATATATAAATTAACCACCAAACCAATATAATGCCAGAGACAACATAGCACAAACCCAAATCAAATCATCGAACACCCAACACCACCAAAAATCCTTCCAAGATCATCTGCAACATGCTATACCACCGAAAATACCGCATAACACAAAAAACATTACCAGAGTCTTAAGATCTTCAATAACTCACACAATGATCAATGTGGATCACTAAAACAAATAGGACACAATTAGGAAACACCAAAAAGCACCTTAGAACTATCCACAATAGCTGCACCAACACCACTTAGTCAAATCTCCATTGATCAACATGCTAACACTCAAGAACACCTAACAACAACAACTGGGATTATAGACCACCAAATCATGAACCATATGAATTGAATATACACACGAGCATCCCAAACACTCTCTCAAATCCACAACCAAAGATATGATCATACCAGAGCACAACAGATCAAACACCAAATAACTCTTTGCAGTACTAGAACACCAAAACATAGGGATATGCTGACATCAATGATAACAACATAGCTTAGCAGTAACAATATCCAACATCTTCAAGCTTCAAGATAGCAGTCTTGTAAATATTTTCAAAAAAGATGACAATATATTCTTCTGAACGGCAGAAAGACAACTTTTCATAGTATTGGAGATGGCTTCAATTAGCAACTCTGAAGTGAATCTATAATGCCCACCAAAATACCCTAGAGAAATAATCTAAAATCTACTAGCAAATGGAGATAATTTTATTTTTAATTTTTAAAACATCCAATACTTCTATGTTATCATTAACATACATTAAATACAACATTATCTATTTACAAGATCACATATAGCAACATGAACATATCCATAGAACTATATTACACAAGCGAAATAATTTAGTTAAATCATCAACACATCTCCAAGTAAACTCTTACAAACATAACCATTCCCTAGGGTATCTCAACGTCACTACTTGGCATAATTCTAACATATCACTTGTCCATCTAGTACATCATATCTTATTTTTCAACTAGTCATTTACTTTCCATACAACCAGGATAAATGTTAACACATATGCATACTCTTTCACATTATATTTTCTTAGATTCATTTTAACATACCAACCAAATGTTCCTAATACCCATCTTGATTCATTAATCACTTAACTCATCATGAATCTAAATGCATTTATCCTTCTCCTTCATATGGAACTAGATGATCTCCTTTAGCACAACCATTAAACAACTCTTCAAGAATACTAACCATATTCATATGCAAGATTATAATAGCAAGAACTTATTTACTTCCAAATAGGATACTATTCTACTAAACCATTTCAAGAATCATATTTAATACTATAAATATAATCTAATCATTCAATCCCCTAAATCAACATAGTATCTCAATCCCAACATATTGAACATTTCTTCGACATAAACCATATAATAATACATCATCTTATTACAAGACCAAGTTTCTACATCATCAAGACCTAACACATAAGAGTACATAGAACAAGCAAATAGTCTCTATTGCTACATCAAACCCTAATGCTTAATATTACAAATTACACAAGTTCATAATCTTACTTCCTTTTATCATAATGCATCATAGATCTATTTAACCATTTCATCTAGATAATTCCTATTAACTTAATCAGTTACTATTCTTTCCATCTTAATTCCATAAACACATAACTATACTTTTTTATAACCTTGAATGCAATACAAATACATATATGCTAGCTCATTTATTTTTCCACACAGAACTCATAATATCATATTACAAATTGAATATCCAATACATCAATAATGATTAATGAAGTCTCCTCCTAATCCACCACATCATATCCTATCTCAATTTCATCTACAAATACACACATATACATAATGCAAAGATACATAATCTCCTTTACATATACAAATCATTTTTATGAAATGTTTCCTTATTCCAAGTACATAGAAATGACCTACAAGAGAAAATCCACATAATGAAGAATACAAGAATCCAATTCATAAATGCTTGCATCCAAGAATAAAATCCCAATGGAAGAAGGCATTCAACCACCTGACCATGTGGAACCCAATAGGAACCACCCCTCATGCTAGGAGATGACATGGGGTTCCAACTCACACTCAAGACCTAGGCTGACACCTAACAACCAAGGGAATCAACATGGCAACCACATGAAAACATCATGAATCAAAGCTCAATCATATCACATGATTGAAACATAAAACAATGAACTCCCAGAGGCATAATTAACAACACCAAAGACATATGGATAATGGACACATATAGGAAAGAGTGTTATCACATGCTATAATCATAAAAGAAAGAGCCAAGCCTCACCTTGATAGACATGTGTAACCTTCTCAACCTTGGAGTCATTCAAGGGAGATAGGTTTACTGCTCCAACGATCTTCCCAAGCTCATCTCGAGCAACGCTCAAGGGAAATGAGGTGGGGCATTAAAATCAATTACTATCTTATTTAGTGAATTCCTAGATACCCAAACCCACTAATTAATTATTAATATTATCACTTTCAATTTCAAGAAAAATCTTCATGTGGTTCCAACAAGTCTAGATCCCCTCCTAGAGGCCTAATTCTCAAGACCCTAGTCCACACATGCAAGAGACCACTCTCCCAACCATGGACCATAACCATAGGGTAAAACAATCATCCAAGGAACATAATACAATATCATGAAGGCTTCAAAATGATACAAAAACAATCATAACATACTAAGAACATACTGATCACAAAAGAGTACTTAAAGCCATCCTCATGTTAGAAGCCTTCACTAGATCAATACAAAGAAAGAGCCAATCATGAATACAATCCAAGGATGAAACTAAATCCATATCAAATCCTCTACAATGAGGCAAAACACATCACACTGGAGCCACATTATCAAATCTCAACAATGAGGAATTCTCCCTCTCGACGTAGCAATGCATTCCATATGAAACACCTCAATGATAAGTCATAATTCCTCTTACTGGAGCTCAAGAAAAATTGTGAGTGATCAAAATACATCAAAGATAACTCTAAGAACGTCATCACAATCTACACATGCCTAGGGAGAAATCATAAAACCCAAAAAGACATCAAACCGAGCTCAAAACTAACTTTTTAGGACCTCCGAAATAGTCCAACGCTTTTGGTTCATAGAGTAGTGCCCCTAGTATGTATGGTACCATTTTTGGTATGTTCCATAGCAGTTTTGGACCATTCTATATCATTCTGGGTGCATTTGTCAACATTTTGGGTAATTAGGTCTTCATTTTGAGTTTTAGGACTTTAGCTTTCTAGGTGCATTTCCCAGTGCCCTAGGTATATTCCCTAGCACCCATGGGGTGCAAACCAACATTATTGGTCCATTCCCCAGTGTTCATGGGTGTTCCTGTAGCATTTTGGGGAGATGCAGAAAAACAAGCAAATTTGGCACATAAGGCATATGTACTTGCTCATAACTGTACATGGGTTCAATCTGACACACAAAATTGTCTCAGAAGGTCAAGAATATGAGAAAATACAAATGGGAATCCGAAATCATGAGAATGCAACTCTCACAGACCAAAAATTGCATAATAAACATCCTCCTAGAACACTCAGAATATCACCTAGAAGGCAGGGAGTCAAGAGAGATACAAAATCACTACAATAACTTTGAAGAGACACTGCAAAGGCTTGACAAGGTTAAATTTACAATCCAAGTTGTCCAAAAGGGCCGATGCTCCAAAATGAGTGATCACAATGAGTTGCAAAGAGCTCCCGACAACAATAAGAAAGCCAAAATCACAAGATCTAAATCTAAAGCAGGGGAGATACAAGAATGCAACCTATGGAGAGAAATAACTCCAAAAAAAACCACTTCAAGATCCTTTCAAGAATTGGGAAAAATAAATCATATACATTCACAGAGAATACATAGAAAACACTTACAACAAGCTTTTTCAAAAACTTGAAATAATTAAATTGCAATTTCCCTTTCCCAAATTCCTTTTCAAATCAATCAATTCCTCAATTCCCAGATCCAATTTCTCAAAATGAATTCAAATAAAATTCAACAAGCATTTTCTCAGTCACAGAGAATACATTGCATTTTCGGAAATCAAAATTCAAAGGTAGGATAAACCAACTTGCAATCGCAATCCAGTTAAGGTTGAAAATCAAAAGAAGAGGAATCCACAAGCAATTCAAATCTTCAATCCAAATCCAAATCGAAAACCAATTTCCAGAAATATGTCGGATGATTAACCCGACAACATTAGCAGAATGCAATTTAAATAAAAATTAAACTAAAAACTATAGTATAAAACACACCAATCAAAAAATTCCAAGAAACAATATATTTTACCTAACATGTATAGTTTTGAGAAATATACTTTTTACCAATATTATTTACCTACCAATTTAAAATCAGCTAATCACATGCAAGGGTAGGTAAACTTTATAATATATTCAATTACCAATAAAATAATAATTGTAAAAACACATTAAATAATAAATCATTGTCCAATAAAATCAAACAAATGGATTAGATGAATAAAGCCATATAGATAGGGATTCTCAATAAGACATAAAATCAAATCAATAATAAACAATAAATTAATTAATAAAATCAATAAATCAACTCAACAATAAATTAGCAATTAAATAAATCAGGGTAACAATAAATCAATAATATATAAATCATAAAATAAAACAAATGATAAATAAACCATTAAACATTGCATCAAAATAAATCAATCTCAACAATAAATAATTAAATAATTTGAAACAATAAATAGATAATTAATAAATAATAAATAAATAATAATTAAATCGTTAATCAATAAGTCAATTAAATCAAAATAAATTAATGAAATTAATTAGATCAATCTCAATTAATTAAATTCAACTATCACAATAAATAATCATGAATTAATAAAATAACCAATAATCATATTATAGGATAAATTAATTCAAACCTTAATTAATAACATTATTCTATAATTAAATTAAATAGAAAACATACACTCGCATACTCAAGCAATTTGACAAAGGGAAACATCGACACAAGACTCTACTGTTGACTTGCGTCATGGCACAAACTGACAAGGTGAACAACTAAGCCTAGAGTGAGTGAAAAAAACCCATGCCTGTTGGAAACCAATAACACTAAGAGGCGGGGGGTGGGGGGGGGTGAATCAATGTTATACCAGAATAGTAAATTTTAGCCTTATTAAAATATGCATACACCAATTGGTATACTAGTACATACAAAATTGAAACAAGTAAAGCAACCAATAAGCCAAACACATAAATGAGAATCATAACACACAGATTTATACATGGAAAACCTCTAAGAGGAAAAACCACAGTGGGATTTGTGACCCACAATATCAATCCACTGGCCATACGAAGAGATATTACAAAATATGAGGGGTCTTCTTTTGCAGGAAGGCTTACAACCTAGAGCACACTGCTCAATCACAATAGGAGCCTCACTGACTACGTAAATTTCTAGACTACAATCTAGAGAAGTGAGAACTGTTAAGATAACATCTTCTATGCCAGAATACAGTTTTGGTTTAAGCTCTATCTGTTCCGGTCTGAATCGCTAAACCCTTACAATAGTTTCTTCACATACATAATCTCTCACATCATATTCACATATCCATAATCTCTTATCATATGTCTCTTCACTCACTATATATTAAAATGATCTATCAAACTGACTTATATACCCCATACATTTACATGTCTTCTATCAACTTACAAAGATATATACAATATCAAATCACATGTCGACCAGATAACATAAATATATAGACATTATAATCAATTGCCGATGCCGGATCCAAGATATGTTAGCCTCTAATACCGATAACCTTTACTAAACCATGTTGGCCTGCATTGCTGGTGACCAAAGAAATCCTTCTGTCCTGTCGGTGCCCGTGCCGGTGTAGTATCGATGAAGTGCCTGCCGGTACACCATAGAATCAAAACATGAAGCCGGAACACAAAATCATGTTGCCATCAATGACAACATAGTGAAACCAACCAATAGAGTGTTAATTGCTAACAATCTCCCCCTTTGGCATTGATGGCAACACTCATGTGAAAAATGGTCAAGGTTTCATTTGTCGGTTTAATCCTGCCCTGCTCCCCCTAAGCTGAATGTGCAAAATACTCCATATCTCAAAAACTCCATAACTCCCTCTAATTTATACAACTCTTTTATTTTTTTTCACATCTATACTACTCTGCCTTTGACATCAATGCCATTAAAAATTCTAAAAAGAATGTCAAAGAATAAGAATTGTACAATGAATATCCCCAAAAATGTCTTACTGAAGCTTGACCAACTTCAGAATTTCAGGCTAAGCCTTCTTCAATAACTCCACATAAGTATCTTGACTAGTTTTGAATGTGCCAGAAATAGATACAAGTCCACTCAATAAATGTGCAAAAGACTCTTTCTCATTTACCTTTTTTGGTGTGGGCTTTCCCAACATATCCATGCATTCTTTCTTGTGTACATAGAGTAAATCCAATCGTGGACTCACCAAGCCTCTTAGACTTCTGGCTCTTCTAATTATTATTTTGTCTCTTTCTTTCTCAAGAGAAGAAATTTGGTTCTCCAAAATCAAATTTTGACCATCGATTGATGTAGTCAATGAAATCAATCTGTCAAAAGAGTTAGCTATACTTGCAATTTTCTCCTAAATCTCCTTTATCTTTTTATCCACATTAGCTGTAAGTATTTCAGTGTTACAACCTACCTTATATATATTTTTACATTGTTCAAAGAGTTTTCTATTAGGATTAGCTTCTCCTCAATCTTTTTCTTCTCAGTTTCAATTATCTGATCAAAAGCAACTCTCTTAGCCTGAGTAAACCTTTCTAGTGCTTTCCGGTTTGAGATTTGTTGTAAGGATTGAAAGTCCTTTGAGATATGGTCAGTGATTACCTTAAGCTTTCCAGATGGGCTTGCTTCATTTTCAATCTTACACTTCGGGACCAGTTCATGTAGAACAATGATTGATTGATCTATAATCCCTTTATCTGTGGATCCCTCCTTCATCAATTTTTGTGCTGCCATCATCATCAGTTCAGTGGGACTCATCTCTGTGATGTTTTTATTTTCTACCTGATAAGTGTCAATTGACAATAATGATGGACCAACAACCGGTTCCTTGCCTAATTTCCCTGTCTTCTCCTCTGAAGATTTATCCTTTATAACCTTCTCACTTTCACCGGTGGCTTCACCACTTGGTGCAGTTTGTGTAATTGCTGGTTCCACTATAGGAACAATAACCTCAATCTATACATTTGTATCCAGAGGACAATTATCCTCAATATTAGTATCCTGTACAATATTAGATTATTCATTCTTTGTATTAACCGATATCTCAATATTTGTTTGTACATTTGTATTTATCAGGGGCTCAATTTCCACTATCTTAATATTTTTCAAAATTGAGGGTGAAGTACTCATAATCCACTTTCCTTTTCCTTCAACCGGGGTATCTACAATGTCTGTCTTGGTTTCTAGTGAAGTAAAGAATCCTCTGTTTTCTTCAAGAAATTTAACCTATGCTTTTTGAGTCTCCTTTATTATTTTATTTACTCTTCCTAGCATCAGACTAGTTATCCTATGTTTGCTATTGAAAAATTTTCTATCTGCCACCTTAAGTGTCTTTTCCATTTCATCTGGAGCTATAGTAACACATATAGATAATAGCTCTTGAATTGTAATGCGTTTATCCGCTTGCATAGCTGACAATCTTCTAGCATCTAACATGTTATACAACTCATTCGGTATTTGATTTTCTATCTCCATTAAGGCTTTCTTATAAGTGTCCAAGTATAATAGGACTACTTCCTCTACCTCTCTTTGTTCATCATCCTCTTAAGTGTTCATAATAAAATTGAACATTCTTCAACATGCCATCTTTAGTGATTTCATCTACTAATTCTACACAAATTTTAGGTGGTATGATAGTCACATTACCAGTTTCAATTTCTAAGTCGATGCCACTCTTGTTCTTCCTCTTGGCAGTACTAGATGTAGCTGCAGGTGTAGCTTTAGGTGCTTTCTTCTGTGCCGGTAGTTTTATTGTAACCTTCCTAACCGATTGTTTCTTAGCTTTTGCCTTTGTTTCCTCTAGTTTCTTCCTAATAACCCTCTTAAACGCTAACACTGTGTCATCCTCTGATTTCGATTCTGCAGTAACAGGCTCAATACGAACTTCTGGATCCTTCCTTTTTCTGCCTTTCTTTGGGACATCATCAATTAATATTTGAATGTCCTTTGAGACCTTCTCCACAAATTTTCTTGCTTTTCCTTCCTGCTTCTCTCTTTTCTTCCGGTTGAACTCTGTTTCAACCTCTTGAGTTTTTTGTTGTGCAATACCACAGGGCTTCTCTGCCTCATCAATTGGTGTATTAATCAATATTTTTGCATAGGCATCAAGAATCTGTACATCCACCTCATAATCCATTTCTTCAATCCAGATCCTTTGGGGCTTAACTACTTCCATGAGTGTCTCTTCCTTCTTTACCATAAAGCATATGTCGGTAGAATATTTTTCTACAATATGCTCAGGTACCCTTACCCTAGACATCATAGATTTTTGAAATGCCTTAAAATACCCCCATACCTTATCATCTCTCTAGCTTCCTAATGCAATAGTTGTCTGTTTCAATTGTCTTCCTATCGGGATGTCAAAAGCCCATTGCCTCTTACCAAAACTGGGTGTATCATTCATGAAATATAATATCAAGCAAACTAACAAGTTGCCATATCAAAATGTACCCTTCTTTGCACCCTTAATCTTACCTAGATTTATTAATAACTCATCAAGAATCCAACTACATAGATCTAATTTTACATTTTCTCTCATCATTTTGTATGCAGCCAAAATGCATAAACTGGAAACAGAATTCAGTCGATTTGACAGAGTTACCTAATATCTGATGATCATGCTACCAAATTTGATGTCTATGTCGGTGATAGTTCTCACTTTCATGGATCTTTTGTCAGATGTTGCGTCAGTGATCTTCCTCACAAAATTATTTGAAGCCTTCTTGTTTGGATGTTGCCCAATCGATGGCAAACTAGTGATTTACCAGATGGCTTCCTTGGTGATTTTGTAGGGTTTGTTCAACCATATAAATTCCCCATGTACTCTTCTCAAGAGATATCTAATTATTTCATCCTCAAACTTTGGAATATCTAGAATGTCTGTAAACCCTAGGTCTTCAATATGTTTATATGTCAGTTTGATCTTTCCAACTTCTTCCATCGGTTCACTCATATACATGCCCTTAATGTCTGAAGTTCCCAAGTCCTTGCTATGATAGTGAATATATGCCTTAACATCCTCTACATGCACAACTCCCTTCAGAACATGACAAAATTCTCCAACTGAATCTTCTAAGGTAGCCACATGTGGATACCACTTGAAAATTGGCCTGGGGCGGTCCTTGACCTCTACTACAGTCAAGTTTGCAACAAAAATAGGAATAGATGATGATCTCGCTTCCATGTTTAAAGATTAATACCTTTTGATTTCTCTTAGTGAAAACCTCCAACAGATTCTTCCAGATGTTGGTGAAATCACTCAAGAAGAAATCTGAATGCTTTGAATTGCCTTTGATCACACTTAATCACTCTGAATTTCTCTGAAATCGCTCTGAATCCAGGGTGATTAATAATGAAGTGTATTCGACCTTTTATCCTTCGATAAAAACCCTAATCTTCTATTGACATAAATGACTATAGGTGAAAGATACCGGATCTCGCTCAGAACGTATCCATACCGGATAATCCTCTCTAATATCTAGAACATTTTCTAGAACCTCTTCCTGGGGCATATGCAGCATCTTCATGAATTTTTACTACCCCTAAGGTATTTGCCTTATCTCCCTACCGGTGAAGAAGCATCCTCTTTTGCCGGATAAGTAACCAGGACATTCCCATCTAATGATTGTTCTTCAGTCTTCCTAACCCATCTCTGAGTATGATCTTGCCGGATTTCACTAACCTTCTTTTTTCCTTTCTCATTTGATCATCCATTACTAATCGGTGGATTTCTGCTTCTACAAAACTTAGCAATATGTCCAACCTCATTACTTACATAACATGTAACATTGTTCCTTTGAATTGCTTTGCTAAAACTGATGAAATTTCTTGACTTGCACTAATTAGCCATATGTCCAAATTTTCCACATGCATAACATTTTACATTCATTTTGCAATCTTTTGTTTAATTACCAAACTTATTGCATTTAGAATATTTACCAGGAGTAGAATCAAGGTTCTGATTTGCTCTATTTCTATATTGCCTAGCCATGTGACCAAATCTATTGCAAACAAAACATCTACCATTGAATTTATAAGCATTAAATTATCTTACCGGTGCCTTATGGTTTTGATCTTCATTAGCAATACCGGAACTCCGCCCTTGCTCAAATCCAAGTCCACTGAAATCTTCAATCTGCCTCTATCTCTTCAATAACTCATCAAGTTGTGTTGAGCTGATCTTGACTTTTTCTTTATATTCACTTGCAGTAGTTAAATCTTCTCTTAGTATTATCATTTGTCTCTCAAGCTCTTGTTCATTACTCTGGGATTGTACCAAATCAGTTCTCAACATATCATTTTCATGAACCAACCTACCACATTATTCAAATTTGTTCTTTAGGGATACAACAAGATTTTCTTCCTTCTTCTTTCTATCCTCAATCTCCTTAGACATCCTCATAGTTATAACTCGCATTTCATTTTTTATAACCATGTTTTTCTGACTCAATTTCTGACATTGTTCCTTGAGTGCATCTTTCTCTTCATCATCCTGATTTTGCAAAAGTTCCTTCCTCCTAGCTTGAACATATGATAGCCTCTCTTGTTTTACAAGAATGAATTCCTTAGCAGAATTCAATTCATCTTGTAGCTTTAAGTTATTCAATCTTTCAACATCATAATATTCAAGTGCCATCTCAAGTTGCTTCTCCAAAGCCATATTCATGGATTCTGGTTTTAGGATCTTCCTCAAGTTGTTAAAATTCCTCCGAGGCACAAGGCTTTGATACCAACTATTGGAAACCAATAGCACTAAGAGGGGGGGTGAATCAGTTTTATACCGAAATAGTAAATTTTAGCCTTATTAAAACATGCATACACCGACCGGTATACCGGTACATACAAAATTGAAAGAAGTAAAGCAACCAATAAGACAAACACATAAATGAGAATCATAACACACAAATTTATATGTGAAAAATGTCAAAGAGGGAAAACAACGGTGGGATTTGTGACCCACAATATCAATCCACTAGCCATATGAAGAGATATTACAAAATATGAGGGGCCTACACTTGCAGGAAGGCTTACAACCTAGAGCACACTTCTCAATCACAATAGGAGCTTCACTGACTACATAAAATTCTAGACTACAATCCAGAGAAGTGAGAACTACTAAGATAGCATCTTCTATGCTAGAATACAATTCTGGTTTAAGCTCTGTTTGTTCCAGTCTGAATCCCTAAACCCTTTACCGGAATAACCCTTGCAATAATTTCCTCACATACATAATCTCTCACATCATATTCGCATATCCATAATCTCCTATCATATGTCTCTTCACTCACTATATATTAAAATGATCTATCAAATTAACTTATATACCCTATACATTTACATGCCTTATGTCGGCTTACAAAGGTATATACAATATTAAATTACATGTTAGCTAGATAACATAAATATATAGATATTAAAATCAATTGCCGATGCCGGATCCAAGATATGTCAGCCTCCAATACCGACAACCTTTACTAAACCATGTCGGCCTACATTATCAGTGACCAAAGAAATCCTTCTATCCTACTGGTGTCGATGTGGTATCGGTGAAGTGCCTGTCGGTACACCATAGAATCAAAACATGAAGCCATAACACAAAAACATGTTGCCATCAATGACAACATAGTGAAACCAACCAATAGAGTGTCAATTGCCAACAATTCAATCTCCGACAACTTGCCATAGGGATAGGACACACTCAGACCTTTGAGACCTAGTGAAGTCGATGTCCAATGCCCGCAATCTTGCAATCACCACTAAACACATATACAACATATATATCCATCATAATAAACAAGCAAGTGAAAAGAGAATTGTAGCACCATATCATGCTCGTAACAAGTGATAAGACATCATCCCTTTCATGAAGATAGTCACACAATATAACATCAAAGAATCACATAAAGCATAATCATGAAATATGGTTAGTACCATCTGTATATGGTGAAAATGGATAGCAAATAACAACAATATTGAAAGACTAAAATGGATTCAACCACCAAACCCTAGCCTAACAATGAACAAAGATCCACCATAACATATGAAGATAACCTAAGACAATGCAAATAACTCAAAATCACAAAGATTATACCATCACATGTCCACTAGGGTTTTGATCTCCATTCTTCCTATCTCCATTGATCTTGTTTGATATTCTTGCTCTCAGATTTTTGTATGCACAAGAGCTCAACAAAGAACGGAATGTGGTTGCAAGTAGAATTGTAGTGTAGCCAAGTACTCCAAAATCAGTCATTAGGATATGTCATTAGGGTTTGTCAATGAAGAAAGCATCTCCTTAAATAGAAGACACAATAAGAAATGGAGGGCTAAGATTGAGAGGTGTAAAAAGAGAGGTCGGCTAGGATTAGAGGGTAGGTATAAGAAATACCAAAATAATGAAAGAGGTAGGTAGTGTAGGAAATAAGAGATGAATGACATGTGTCATGTGTAGAAAAAGATAATGAATTAATTAAATAAATAAAGATTTATTTAATTAATAGAAGAAGTAGGACAATTAAATAAATAAAATATTTATTTAATTTAGGAAAGGGATAATTTAAATAAATAAATGTATTTATTTAAATGAGAAATAAGGCTAGAAGAGGATAAATGAATTAATTAAATAAATAAGGATTTATTTAATTAATAGAAGAATTAGGCTTAGATAATTAAATAAATAAAAATATTTATTTAATTAGTCATGACAATTTTAGGTGTCTACATTTTGCCCCTCTTTGAGACAATGCGGCTTGTCGCGTTGTTTCAAAGAAGATAAGATGAACTGATACAGAGTTGCCCCAGAATAAGGAATTATATGCCCCCTCGAGAGATTGGATGAAAATGTCTGAAAAGATTGCAGACAATCTCTCGATAAGAAAGATGGAATAGAATGGGTTGAGCGAATAGAGGGACAGAGACAGGTACAGCCACAGGTACCTATACAGGCACAGGGATAGGTGCAGGCAGAGGCACAGGGACAGGCACCTGTAGAGGAGGAGCCACAGGCAGGGACGGAGAGCGGAGACTCTGAGGAGGATGAGGTGCTTAGGCTGCGGGAGATCTGCCAGGGCCAGGCAGATGAGATTGAGGATTTGGTTCGAGAGAGGAACCACCTCAGGATCAGGGTCCGAGATACAGAGCGGGAGAGGGATCAGGCCATCCAGCGATACACAGAGGCCGAGACAGCTCTGAGGGTAGGTAGGCGGGCAGCAGAGGATGCAGGGGCAGGCTACGCATATGTTTTGCGAGCCGGAGAGGAGATCGCCTACTGGAGGGATCTATACTATGCAGCCGTGCCAGCAGAGCAGCGGGCTAGGAGCTTCCAGAGATCGTCGCGCACAGCGACGGCTACGGGAGGGAGCCGCAGGAGACAGGCATCCAGCGGTGGAGTCATGGGGCCTCCACCACCACTAGAGGGACAGGGGGATCCTGGGGCGGGTCCATCTATAGCTCAGACTCCGTCGAGGCGAGGCGGCTCCGAGGGAGGGAGTTCCTCATAGCTATAGTGGGCTCCCATTGTATTAGTAGATGTATCATTGTTGTATTGTAGACACCTGCGGGTGATTCTTTTGTAGCCATACGATTCTTTTGACATCATTGTATTATGACACATTTGATTATATATATGAGATGATTCATTTTGCGGCAGCTATATGCATGTGTACCTTATGTGATGAAATGTTCTTATGTGATGCATGTTTTATGATATGGATGCTTATATGATGCAATGCAATATATTTTTGTTCTTTTATGTTGTATATGTGATGCAAATGAATATGATAATGCAAATGATTATTTACATAATGAAAATGTGAGATGTGCTAACATGTGTTGTATGCAGGATGTGATGCAATTATGATATTTATATGTATGTATGAAATGCTTATATGTGGTGATGCAGGTGCAACTATATGAAATGCAAATGTTTTTTGGTGTGTCATTATACTCAGTCATGTGATAGCGGGCTACGCGGACTTGAGAAGGACAATGGAAGTCAATCAAGAAAGGGGGATGGAAGACAGAAGATATGAATGTGAAAGAGCTTCTTGTGCGTTATCATCATTGAGCTTTATTATGGCAGAATAGGTTATGACAATCGAGGCATTTGTTCGGCCCAGAAAGTCATTGTACCTGTTTGCATGGAGATAAGACAGTCACAAACAAGGAATGCCCCAGTTCATACTAGACTCACAGTGTCCTCATATCCTTGGACAAGTCATAGCATTACTAAGAGACAATCCACAGATAGCAAATGCAAATAGGTGACGATACCCCATCCTCGCCTTTCTAGTCAAAGACATCCCGGAAAAGCTAAAAGACATGTCACCAAAAAGATAAAATCAAAAGAAAACCAAGACTCGACACCAACATCCACTGTAGTCCTCAAGTTTGTGTCTCTTGTCACTTGTTTAAGTCTTATTCGATTGTGGTCACAATGTTTACTTTCACAAAAAGGATAGATAGCACTGAACCATATGTTGTCCGAGTCTGTTGAAAGATTTGATTTTGTTGAAGCCCATTGTTGCTGCTGTGTCTCATCTGAAACTGACTGAATCCATGAAACTGATACTTTATTGCGGAGAAGATGGAACCTTATTGCGGACCTGGCGATGCAAATGCTGCTTTATTGCGGATTGTGTGCGGATAGACTGAAGAAAGCTGAAAGAAACTGTACTCCTCGAAGCATGTGATGTTCTCAGTTCCACACCCATTACTAGACGTAGGAATTGGCCGTAGTCACACATAGGAGCTGATTTATTATGGATGGAAAGGGAGTGAAAAAGGGGGGGTTATGGATGGCTAACCAATCTTGGGTAGATCAATAACAAGCCATGATGGGAATGGGTAAGTTTATTGTGAGTGAATAGGTTGTGAGTGTGTGCAAAGTGAAAGGATGAAAGAGAATCCTGAAAGAGGGAGGAGCAAAGTCTCTACGCATGGCGCTGGTGACCCAGTTTTCACCATGGTACTTGCCCAGGGCGCCACCGAAGTGGTTTTCACCATTGGACGAAATTATTTCTCTTTACTTTTTTCAATTTTTCAATTTTTTTTGTTGTCACAAGGCGCCTGTTTGCCAGGTTTTCACCAAGTAACGATTTTTTTGTTTTATAATTTTTTTTGTATTTTTTTTTTTTGAATTTTTTTTTTTTTTTTTGCTTTAGGATATTCAAAAAGAGCTTATGTGTAGAACCTGCGAAGGTGCATGCTATTGATAGGATCCTCTAAGGGTTCACCTTCTGTAGTTGAGAGCTGATATGCCCCAGATCCATATGCTGCTGTGATGATGTAAGGACCAAGCCAGTTGGGTTCAAATTTGCCCTTCTTTTCCCTATCTTGCTGATTCTTGGGGTTCTCTCTAAGGACTAAGTCACCTACCTCAAATGTGCGAGGCTTGACCTTGTGATTGTAACTGCGACTCATTCTTTGTTGGTAAGCCTTGAGATGATTAAAAGCAGTGTGTCGTCGTTCCTCCAGCAATTCTAGTTCTTGTAAGCGGGAGACCCTGTAGTCTTCGTCGTTGATTATGTTTCTCAAGGAGACCCGTAAAGAAGGTAACTCGACCTCAATAGGCAAGATGGCTTCAGCACCATAGACAAGTGAGTAAGGTGTAGCTCCTGTAGGTGTGCGGACACTGGTACGATAGGCCCAAAGTGCGGGATTGAGTTGGACATGCCAGTTACGGCCAGCGTTGTCGACTGTCTTTTTAAGTATTTTGAGAATTGTTTTGTTAGACGCCTCAGCTTGGCCATTACCTTGGGGGTAATATGGTGTGGAGAAACGATGAGAGATATGGAAGCGCTCACAGAGTTCACGAACATCCTGGTTCTTGAAAGGACGCCCGTTGTCAGTGATAATGGAAGTAGGGATCCCGTATCGGCAAATGATGTAGTTTAGGATGAAAGTAGCGATTTGTTTCCCAGTAACTTGCGTGAGAGGCACGGCTTCAATCCACTTTGTGAAATACTCTGTGGCTGTGATAATGAATTTATGTCCATTGGAAGAAGGAGGGTGAATCTTGCCTATGAGATCGAGTCCCCACTGAGGCCAAGGAGATGCAAGTGGTTGTAGTTCTTGTGCTGGTGCATGTATAAGGTCTCCATGAATTTGACACTGCTTACACTTCTTGACAAACTGATATGCATCTTTTTCCATAGTAGGCCAGTAGTATCCAGTCCTGATGAGTTTCTTGGCCAAGGTAGGACCACTAGTATGCGGACCACATATCCCTTCATGTACTTCTCGTAACGCAATCTGAGCTTCGTCACTCTCTAAACATCTAAGGAGGGTGCCATCTAGACCTCGTTGGTATAGGATATCAGCTAGGATAACATATCGGGAGGATTGGCGAATGAAAGTGCGGCGTTGGTTGTTCGATAGATCGGGAGGTAAGATATTGTCGCGAAGGTATGTGAATATGGAACCATATAACTGGGATTCAGGACCAACAACACATATCATTTCCGTAGCAGTGATCTCATATGACGGAATCAGCAAGTTGTCAACCAGGAACTCATAGAGAGTCTCATTTTGCGACAGATCAATGAGCGAAGCAATTGTAGCCATGGCATCAGCAGCGCGATTCTGTTCTCTTGGTATCTGCTCAAACTCTATCTTTGCAAAGTGTTGTTTCAGATCATCTACCAGTTGTTTGTAAGGCATTAGCTTTTCATCTTTTGTTTGATAATCATCAGTTGCTTGACGGATGACAAGTTGAGAATCGCCAAAAACACGAAGTTCCTGGATCTTCCACTGAACTGCAATTCTTAGCCCCGTTGTTAATGCCTCGTATTCCGCTATATTGTTGGTGCAAGGAAATGATAAGCGGTATGACTTTGGTATAGAATCACCTTGAGGAGTTATAAAGAGTATACCCGCTCCTGCCCCGTGCTGTGTGTATGAGCCATCAAAGTATAGTTGCCATGGCTTTGCAGGTGATATTGTTAGAATGGACTCATCTGGAAATTCTGACTGTAGAGGAACATCATCTATCATGGGAGCATCTGCCAGTTGATCTGCGATGGCTTGTCCTTTGATTGCTTTTCTGTCCATGTATTCAATGTCGAATTCACTCAAAATCATTACCCACTTGGCCAGTCGCCCAGTAAGTGTAGCTTTGTTGAGAAGATATTTTAGTGGATCAATTCTGGCAATCAACTTAGTCTTGTGAGTGAGCATATAATGTCGTAATTTTTGTGAAGCGAAGACCACAGCGAGACATGCACGCTCAATTGGTGTGTAGTTTAGCTCATATCCCACCAATGTGCGACTGATATAGTAGACTGCTTTTTCCTTGCCGTCAGGTATTTGTTGTGCTAGGAGTGCCCCAGTGCTGTTGGAGTAGCTGATATGTAAAGTAGCAATGGTTGATCCGGAATTGGTGGCATCAAAACTGGCGGGTTCAAAAGATAGTCTTTGAGTGCCTGAAAAGCCTGTTGACAGTTCTCATCCCATTTGAACTTAATGTTTTTGTGTAGCAGGTGTTGGAAAGGATTGCACTTATCTGCAAGTTGTGCTATGAATCTTCGTATGGACTGGAGTCTCCCTTGTAAAGACCGAAGTTGACTGATATTCTTGGGTGGTGGCATGTCCAAGATAGCCTTGACCTTTGCTGGATCAGCTTCTATTCCTCTTTTAGACACAATGAATCCTAGGAGCTTCCCGAAGGTTACTCCAAAGACACATTTCTTTGGGTTTAATCTTACCTTGTATTTTTCCAGCCTATCAAAAGCAACTGAAAGTATGTCCAAGTGTGTATTTCTGTCTATTGATTTAACCAAAAGGTCGTCAACATAATCTTCCACCGTTACATGCATGAGATCATGGAAGATAGTAGTCATGGCTCGTTGATACGTGGCACCTGCATTTTTCAGCCCAAAGGGCATGACATTCCAGCAGAAGGTTCCTCATGGACAAGTAAATGATGTTTTATGTTGATCTTCAGGTGCAATCCTGATCTGATTATATCCAGAAAATCCGTCCATTAAAGATAACATCTCATGGCCTGCTGTGAGATCAACAATTAAATCAATGTTTGGTAATGGGAAATCGTCCTTCGGACAAGCCTTGTTGATATCCCTGAAGTCTGTACATATTCGGATGCTGCGATCTGGTTTGCTGACAGGTACTAAATTGGAAATCCATTCAGGATAATCAATTGGGCGTATGAATCCGACATCTAGTAATTTCTCCAGCTCTGCCTTGACTAATAATGCCACCTGTGGATGCATTTTCCTCAATTTCTGCTTTACTGGTTTTGCCCCCGGTTTAACTGTTAAATGATGCATTACTAAATCGGGGTCTAGTCCAGGCATATCAGCATAAGACCATGCGAAGTTGACTTGTCGTTCCTTAAAGAAGCTTATGAATTTTGCTCTCTCGGTCTCTGTCAATGATTGAGCCAAAAATATGTTGTGTGGAACCTCTGCTGTACCAATGTTTGTCTTTATAGTCTCCTCTACCAACATGGATGATTTTTCCTCATATGATGCTGGGAGAATGTCAAGCCTTCCATCTTCGGGCGCCTCAGAGAGGTTTTCACCCTCAGATACGTCCTTTCTTTTTACTTTTTTAGAGTCAGATAGCGCCACAGTGTGGTTTTCGCCATAAGACCCTTGTTTTGTTTTTATTTTCACATTTTTGCGACTAGAAGGCCCGACACCCTCACCAAAGTATGCCATGTTATTAAGCTCTATGGCGTATCCCGCTTTATGGTCTCCAAGAGGAAGATCATCGCGAATGCCAAGATAATCGACTATAGCTTCGTCATTTTGAAATGTATCAAGCTGTGCTGGTCCATCCTGATCCCAGTCAATGAGTTGGGGGTGAACGAGGGGAAGGTCTTTAGTGTTTTTAGAGTCCGCAAGGCTAATAGTGAAGATGTGGTTATATTCAGGTATGTCAAGATAGTCATCGAGGTCGTCAATGGCACTCTCCTCATCAGTTTCGATCGTGAGTGAGTCCAAATTATCATTACTAGTAGCACCCTCAGGGACAGGTGTCCTCATCCTATGTGAGCTTGACCTAGGGCCTTGAAACGAAGCTTGTGTGGGATCCTTATGGGTCGGTTCTTGACCAACTCTGAATTTCTTGTAAAACTCCTCCTCCTCTGTAGGTTCATCTGGCTCTCTAAATGTCTCATTGAGTTCATAGTCGCTGGAGGATTTGTCCGAACCCCATTCCCACTCATTGGAGTCTGTAGAATAGTCATCTTCTTGTTGGACTTCAGCCACTTTGACTTGCCATATCTGTTTTGTTCTTTTGTTGTGAATCTTGGGATTTAGAAAACCAAGCCCCTTGGAGCGTTCCCTTCTTGTAGTTAGCTCAGGTTGTAGAGGCTCCATGACACCTTCTTTGCGTAGTCCGAGAGGACTTTTTCCATCATACCCGAATCTCTGCAGAATTTTGAAACCTTTACCATAGTTTTCACAGGGTATTATAATTTGATCATGTGTATCATCTTCAGCGTCCTTATATAGCATTTTATATAAATTTTCTTCCTCTAGTTCGCCCCATTTTTGAAAGACGGTAGGATCCCATTTGAGTAGCATGATGGAGATTTGCTTATTAGGATGTGGTCTCCCATATTCCTTGGGGGAGTTCATGACTTGTCGTAAGAACATTGTTTGATTCAGAGTGTATTCTCCCATGCCTTTGTCTTGAAACTTGGCTCTAAGTTCACCTTGTTTGGATGTCGAGGGCTTTAATGACTCAGGATCAATATATGCTGAAGAAGGAGTAGCCTCACGATTGCTAGGAATGATAGTCTCAGTATGTGATCTCAAGTTATTGCAATATATGAATGGATTTGGATCACCATTGACCGTTACCTCGACTCCATTATGAGGAAACTTAATGCATTGGTGGTATGTTGATGGGACTGCCCTCATTTCATGAATCCACGGACGTCCTAGCAATATGTTATATGTGAGGTCTAAATCCAGGACTTGACAAATCACGTCCTTTGTGACTGGCCCTATTCTGAGTGGTAAGATGACCGTGCCCTTGGACGAACGCTCTTCATCATCATAAGCCTTAATAGTGATTTGGTTTGTAGCATTCACAGCTTTGTCAGAATATCCCAATTGTCTGATGGTGCTCAATGTACAAATATTAAGACCTGCTCCTCCATCTATCAGGACTCGTTTTATTCGGTGTTTATGTATGAAGGCTTCAATATGTAGAGGTGCATTGTGAGGCTGACTTATGGAGGCGTCATCGGCTTCTGTGAATGTGAGGGAGTGTGGAACGGATAGGTATCCCACCATGGCTTGAAACTGGTCCACGTTCAGATCAGTAAGGACAGCAGTATCTCTCAAGGTTTTGTCAAGGATAGCTTTATGTGCAGGAGATATGCGTAAGAGCTCAAGAATAGAGATGAGTGCGGGTGTTTTCCCTAATTGCTCTACAAGATCGTACTCAGGCTTAGTTGACGAAAGATTGGTATTCTTAGTAGAGGTACCTGGCAATGTGATCTTACCTCGACGGGTTGTAACATGACATTCAGAGGTAGATGCAGACGAAGATCCCACACCTTTTAGGAAAATTTTGGGTCGCTGAGGAGGATTCTCAGGATTTTTATTTTTGATAGTAATGGTAGAAATATGATTGTCCATTGAGATGTGATTAATAGTGGAATCATAATTGTAAGATGCTCTAGTGTAATTGGCTTGATCATCTGTGACTTTGCCTTTTCCCTTGTCATGTTTTGGGAATGGTTCCTTAAACACCTCATGCTCTTGGTTAGATGAATGTCCCTCAATCTCGATATCTCCTCTATCAATGAGATCTTGTACAATGTTTTTCAATCGATGGCAATTACTTGTCTTATGACCCTTGCTCTTATGAAATTCGCAAAATTCATCATCATTCCACCAATTCGGTTTTACCTTTGGTTCATATGGAGGAAAATCTGGGACCGTGATCACTTTGTTTGCTACAAGCTTTTTGAATACTGATTCAAGTGGTTCTCCCAATGGAGTGTACTTCCTTCGTGGTTTAGCAACCGTTTGATTGTTCACTTGATTGTTGGTAGAACTTGATCCAGAAAAGACGAACTTTGGTCTCACTGTGTTGGCATCAACAACGCCGTCATTAACTGTGTTCTTGTTCTTGTTCCAAAATTTTGGTTTGTCCTTTCCTTTGAAGTCCTCTTTGTTTTCTTTGAACAATTTGATAACTCCTTGTTCAATTAAGACCTTTTCTGTTGCTAGGCCCTTTTCAATGACATCCTTGAATGTAGACAAACAAGCTTTTCTGAGATCATAGCCAATAGCCTTGTTAACATTTTGTGTGAACATCTCCACCATTTGTTTCTGCGGGATTTCACAAGAGCATCTGCTAGCTAAGTTTCTCCATCTTTGTAAAAATGACGCAAAAGATTCTCCCTCTTTTTGTTTCGTATTGCACAAGGTAGTAACTGAGACATCTGTTTCAATGTTGTAAGAGAAATGTTGAATGAATGCCTCTGCCAAGTCGCCCCATGACTTAATACCGGGAGGTAATTGAGAAAACCATTCCATAGCTTGATCTCCTAAGCTCTGTGGGAACAACCTCATTAAGTATGTTTCTTCTGCGGCTACCTCAATGCAAGCTGTGAAGAATTGTCTTATATGTGCCTTGGGGTCTCCTCTCCCTCTATATTTGTCAAATTTCGACGTTGCAAAGTGCGGAGGAAACGGAGGCATTGGAATGCTCTTATCAAATGGATAAGGGCATATATCTCTCATAGTATATGTAGGTTTTGATGTGCCCATGTCTTCCACTTTCTTTTGTAGATCTCTAATTTGTTGCTCCAAATTATTTTTGGGAGGAGATGGATTTCTTGTAGCATGTCCCATGTTTGAAACACCCATTTGAGGAGGAGCTTGTTGCATATATGGATGATACTGATCGTAGACATGTCCATATGGAGGTCTATATTGTTGCGACATGTATGGAGCACTTGGTATAACTTCTTGTTGAGGGACTCCATATCTGTTTTGTGTATATAAACCATATTCAATAGGCCTTTCATTTTCCATTGTGTTGCCCCCAATTTTGACATGAGGTCTTCTTGTGTCAAAATTTTGAGGAAGTCCTTGCGTATCCATTTGTCTTGGTTGACCCATATCTTGAGCATGTGTTGGAACATAAGGCCTCCATGATGGTCTTTGAGTGTAAGTATCATGCATTTGAGCTTGTGTATGTGGGACTGCTGGTTTTTGAAGCAAAACTGATGGTGACTCCGGCATCATATTATTTAGTCCTCCACTATTTGGTCTCCTTTGATCCATGTTATGTTGAGTTTGTTGTGAAGGTCTATTTTCCATAAGTTGAGATAAGTCAAAATCATGCGGTATTTTGGCTCCACTTTGTGCCATCATGTTTAGAAAGTATTGACGATCTCTCCTCATTATCTCTTCAACCAATCTATTGAATTGAGGATCCATTATAGACTCTTGTATGTCTGCTGATAGTATTGAAGAATTGTCCACATTATCATTGTGTGTAGCGTTGTGTATAGCGTTTGCGCTTTCCATATTTGGATTGTGTCTATAAACATTCATGTCTGGTAATGTAGTGTGCTCAGGATTGTAGAAGACATCATTGTCATACTCATAAGAACTCATGTTTACGGGCCCTTGAGCTTCTTTAGCTTTTCTCCTAGATTTTTGAAGACGGGTTTCAACCATGAACTAGGTGTTAGACCAATATGTGAGAGACTTAGACGAAAATGACAAGAGTATGTAAGACCAAGAGTTGTATGGAATGTAAATGAATCTGAAGTTTACTTGCAATGTCCAAAGTGTAAGACCAAATATGTATGTAGTAGAGTAGGTGTGACTTCCAAAGAGAGGATAGTTTCTCTTGATGAGGTAAGCTAACCTTGACTCTAAGTAAGACCAAATGAGACCCAAAGGTAAGAAACCTTGATGAGGGACCACTTAGCAAAGTGTTGTTGTATGTAGTGTGTTGACAAAGTATAGTGAAGACAAGCAAGTGACCTTTTGACTCAAGTTTAGACAAGTATGAATGTAAAATGAGGTATGAAGCAATGATGGACTGTGTAAGACCTTAGAACAGGCTGAATGCTAGATGAAACCTGAAGAGACAACCTAGGAAGCTCAAGTATGCCGAAACTGATTTTCTTTGTTTGCTTGACTGTTAAACTTTTCAAATCCTGAAACAGACGCCTCTGTATACTTCACAGACGCGGTTTTAAGACACAGACGCTATTCTGTTGGACGCAGACGCGAGTCTGAGATTTTCCTGTTGATGTTTGCTGGGACTAACAGTTTTTGCAATTGTGGACATAGACGCGCCTGTATACTTCACAGATGCGATTTTAAGACACAGACATGTCTCTGTTCGACACAGACACTGATAAAAACACAGACGCTATTCTGTACTTCACAGACACGTTTATCCGACACAGACGCGCTTTTAACAGACACAGACGCGTTTCTGTAACCTTAGTGCAATCTTTCCTATCTGTGAATTTGTTTTGCTGTGACCAAATCTGATTTTTTGACTATTTTTCATGACAAGAGGACACAGTGTTGATGACCCAATGTTTGCAGACTGTTTAGACTCCAAAAAGTGTGTTGTTTGATGTAAAAGTTTTTGCATACACTTGAAGACACAAAAGACACAATGTTTTGCTGTTTTGTCTTGATTGTTTGAATGTTTATCATAAGTCAAGCACAATTCTTATGCCTGGCCAGGACAATAATTGTTGATCCCACATGGGGTTTTACCCCCGAGGCTACGCTATTCAGAGCGAATACTTAGATGCTTGACCTCACTGGCTCCACCCTCGGCACTCACTTCTCGGGTCAGCCAAGCATCAGTCCCCATGAAAACTCCCCATGGCGAACTTTGTATCTCTACTAAGAACCGTATGTGTGTGGGCCGCTACCAGAGGTCCGACCTCCTGCCTCAACAACTAGAAGGATTTGGGCATCTAAAACAATGAGGTGCTAGTAAGGGCATCCGCTCGTGTGGCCATACATGCGGCACTTTCAGCTCTGTAAATACAGAAGGCTCCCAGCCAGTAGGGGTTACGCCCTACAAATGATCAAATAAATTTGATCAAACGGGTTTATGGGGAGACATAGTGTCGGTATGAACTAATCAGCACACGTTATTCATAGTTTTCACCATGAATACATTTGATTATAGTGGCTTGGAAGAAGATGGCTTTTCTTTTGCTACCACTTGGGTCGTTCTCTTCTCACTAGTAGTCCTAATGACCACACGGGAAGACAGGCCCTCTAAAGAATAAACAAAAAGAGCCTATTGCTCAAGACACAAAAGACAATGATTCAATTTTAGTGCACCAATTGAAGTGTTTGCTAAGCTATGAAACAAGGCACACAATAAAAATTACAAAACCCTAGCTAAGGCCCTGCAACAAAATTGTTAGTAGTTTGGGTTGTTTCAAATGATAACCCCTTCCTGCAAGCACACAAGTTAGGTAGATTTTAGAAAACCCCCAAAAAAAAAAGACTTTGTGAAAAGGGGCCTTCAACAAAAACGTATTTGCCTCCAAAGCAAGCTGCACAAACCAGGTTAGCTAGATCTGCAAAGGTTAGCCGAAAATAAACCAGATCTGGAACCCTAAGTACAAAATCCGAAAACCCGAATCGAAAATCTTGAAAAATTTGCAAAACAGAATGCACAGACGCTGTTATACCAGACACAGACGCGTGTTTCCGACACAGACGCGGTTCTGTGATTCGCAGACGCGATCTAAGAACACAGACGCCTCTTTATGCTACAGACGCGATAAGATGATGCACAGACGCGATTCAGAATCACAGACGCGACTTTCGGAAACCTGCAAAAAAAAAAGAAAAGAAAATGACAGAAACACAGACGCGATCCCAGATATCGCAGACGCCTCTGAAATACAGAAACGCGATCCGAACACTCGCAGACGCGGAAAAACCCTAAAATGTCGTCGAAATCGTCCGATCTGCAACTTCAAAAATGCAAAATCTGCAACAAAAATGTTAAATGCAAAGGGACAAGAGTCCCACCGGGCGTGCCAAAATGTATATGGTGAAAATGGATAGCAAATAACAACAATATTGAAAGACTAAAATGGATTCAACCACCAAACCCTAGCCTAACAATGAACAAAGATCCACCATAACATATGAAGATAACCTAAGACAATGCAAATAACTCAAAATCACAAAGATTATACCATCACATGTCCACTAGGGTTTTGATCTCCATTCTTCCTATCTCCATTGATCTTGTTTGATATTCTTGCTCTCAGATTTTTGTATGCACAAGAGCTCAACAAAGAACGGAATGTGGTTGCAAGTAGAATTGTAGTGTAGCCAAGTACTCCAAAATCAGTCATTAGGATATGTCATTAGGGTTTGTCAATGAAGAAAGCATCTCCTTAAATAGAAGACACAATAAGAAATGGAGGGCTAAGATTGAGAGGTGTAAAAAGAGAGGTCGGCTAGGATTAGAGGGTAGGTATAAGAAATACCAAAATAATGAAAGAGGTAGGTAGTGTAGGAAATAAGAGATGAATGACATGTGTCATGTGTAGAAAAAGATAATGAATTAATTAAATAAATAAAGATTTATTTAATTAATAGAAGAAGTAGGACAATTAAATAAATAAAATATTTATTTAATTTAGGAAAGGGATAATTTAAATAAATAAATGTATTTATTTAAATGAGAAATAAGGCTAGAAGAGGATAAATGAATTAATTAAATAAATAAGGATTTATTTAATTAATAGAAGAATTAGGCTTAGATAATTAAATAAATAAAAATATTTATTTAATTAGTCATGACAATTTTAGGTGTCTACACCATCATAACATCATAAGTCATATATTCCACATATGAGTAATGAAGACATATGAATCAAGAAATCATATAAATCACCAAACATCATGAGTCATATCAAATAACGTAAATCCACATAGAGTAACTAGCATCATCAGTACCATGTATGATGGCAATAGAATCGTAAGTAACCATCTAAGCATCAACCATATGTCTAAATAAGTCTATCAATGTGTAAATCAAAATGCAAGTCTAGGAAGGGCACTATAGAATCAATAATGAAAAGATAGTAAATGAATCAAAGGAAAATGAACAAATATCTAAGGAAAATTTCAAAATAAGAGTATAAATACAATCTTTTATGCCGAGAGATACTAGTGCAATCACCATAAAGTGCAGTCTTAAGGAGCAACCGCAAAGCAAAGAGGCCACATCACAAAGACCAAAGAGATCTTTCCAAAGATACAATGAAGTAAGGTTGTAGGTACTGATGAGCCTTTAAATTGACCATATTATTTAATGTTTTAGCTCATGTTTATAAATTTTTTCCAAGTAATTTCCAAACATTACCTTGGTTTTGCGAAGCATTAACTAGGATTAATGGTGTTTGATATGCATATGTGTGTATAGCTAGTTGATGCTAAATGGTGATAAAATATTATAATAAATGGTTATTATTTAATGTAAAGTACTTTGGAATGATTAAAATGTTGTTTTTGAGTGGTTTTAGTCATTCATACAACTAGAAGAAAGGAGGAGCAAGTTGGCAATTGACAGATCTAGTAGTTGACTGAAAGTGCAGAAAAAGTCAAAAGACTAGTTTCAGTAAAATAGGCTTATCTCACTCATTTCTTAACAAAATTAATATTTTCAAATAATGAGAAACATTCACCAAAAGTTGACTCAGACAAACTAGCAGATTTTTCAGGAAGCAGCTAAGGATTGAGTTCTAATTCAACTTGAACTCTTATACCTCTTCATGAGTTTGTTTATTTGGAGTTATTAAAGTTAATAAAATTGGAGAAGATTGTGGAAACAATATTTTATGATTCATAAGTAATTATAACATTTTTATACACGTTCAACCATGATTGTACTTTATAGTTGTAGAGTTTGAAGAGGATTAGAACTCTCTCAAATATTGTTAGTTTAATCTTTATTATCAGTCATGAGTAGAACAAGTCATCTCCTTTCTTTCATAGGAGAAATGACATTTGTAATAATTTGTTGAGTTTGTAGTTACTTCAACTCTCAAGCCTCAAGCATAAATATGAGATCTTATTGAGTTGTAAGTAGTGTTGATAGTAGTGTTGATAGTAGTTTAGAGAATATCCAGTTAGTGTTGAGTCTTGTTAGTAGTTTCCATATTCAATCAAAAAGTCTGATACATGTCCATGAAATATTTAATTTTCAATAAGAATATTATTTGAGAATTGAAGCTTGTCTATTGAGGATGGAATGCTAATGATAGATTGAAGCAACTCAAGCAAGGGCCACTTGAGGAACTATGATTTCATCATAGTTTAGATTTACAATAGTTTGGATTTTTATTCATTATGCTTTACTTTAATTAGTGAGTTGGTTATGATAGGTTTTATTTTTCAGCATATTTGATTTCACTAGTTTTAGAACAGTCGTCCTGTAGCCACTACTATTGCAAATAACCAGTCATCCTGCAGCCACTGTTGTTGCAAATAACATGTCTTCCTACAACCACTACTATGTAGTTATTTTTATTTCCAACATTGTCATGTTTTCAATTCAATTTATTATTCTGATTTTATTTTCCATACACAACTGATACAATAGCTTAGAAGGCTTCCATAGTGCATATACAGTGTTGTCTCATTTCAAGTTCATGTCCCTGGGTTGATAATTAAATGTGTCTTCTAGTTCATGAAGGGCTTCTTAGTGTGGATAAAAATCCCTAAGTTGTGAATTAGTATTCCAACCTCAATTGCAATTAAAAATCTCAACATTTTTGGCACTGTTGTCGGTGATAAGTCAAGCTATGAGAGTCACTAAGCTATTTTAGAAGTTAATGAAGCACAATAACCAAGAGTCAATATCATTTATAGCAAGTTTGGAAATCAATGAAGACATGTTCTCTAACATCATAGAGGAATTTCATTCATGTATTGATGACAAGGTGTTGGTTTGTGAGAAGGTAAAGAAATATAACCTTGTTTTGCAAAATGAAGAAGTTACCATACACAAGGTTGTTGAACATGATGGCAAATCAAAACTCTTACTTCAAGAAGAGAGCTGCCATAAAGCTAAATTCAGTCCTCTAATGCTGAAAATTAAAGAATATATTGATGAAGACATGTTTTGGGATGACTTAGAGAATTTTTGCTTAAATTTGGATGCTCAACAAGTATCCTTTATAGATAAATCACGAGCAACAAGAGCAAAGTGCAATTTTTTTTATATTTTTGTCAAATCAGTCACACAAATTGATGTTTGCAAATCAAGAGGAGGACAAAGAGGTAGCCCATCAACACAAAAGCACCAAGGAGGGTTCTAAATTTGTGCTTTCATGAGGATGTCCCATCAGACATCTAGCTAAGAAGGAGGCAAGCAAAGCATCACAACTTATTGCATCCAAGCATGAAGTTATTGTTAAAGATGAAGCCAAATTTCCAGTTGTAGCTAAAGAAGAATAGTTTCATCTCTCTTATCCACTTCAAAATAACAATTTGTATGGTCAATGTGAAGTTGTAAGAGAGTTTTTTAATGTCTTTGAAAATTCATTGCATCTGTTTGTTAAGTTTCTATTGATATTGCAACTCTTTTTGGTTGCACATAAGCATGTGAAGCATTGTAAGTTGTTGAGAAAGGGAAGATATTTCAAAGAAGCAGTGAATAGTTTTATTTGATTAAGTCTTATTTGCTAGTTAGTGTAGGTTAGGATAGGTTTTTCATTCAATAAGTTCTCTCGCACAATTTCTTAGATGTATTTTTCTTCAATTGTTCATGCTTAGTTAGTTAGGTGTTGTCTAGTGAAGTTGTTTCTCCAAATTCTTCTTGTTTAAATGACTCTTTTAGAGTTGTATTAAAGTCATTTGATGGAGGTGCAAAAATTGTTCAAAAAGTTTGCAGCCTTTTTAAGTTACTTGCAGCAGTTGTAGTGTGACTAAATAGTCAACCTACACAATCTTCCAAGAAGTCTACAACAACTTTTAATGTAAAATATGCAACATTCTTAAAGGGACTGGTAAACTCAGGTACTTAGGGACCTGTACTTTCAACATTTGTAGCTTTCCAAAGAACCCAAGGTACTTACATTTATGATTTCCATTTATTTGTAATATTTATCATTTTTTAGTTAATTGGTTATCTATGCATTACAATGTGTTTGTCAATTGTCATTTTTCTAGTTACATGTTTCATAACTGATTTATTTTGCCACGCTCATCCATTAATTGTCATTTGAGGATAAATGAAATTTTAGCTGGGGGGAAACATAATATTTTAAGACTTCTGTAGTAGCAAATACAAAGAGAAGAAAAGTTAATTACAATCTTGAAAACAACAAAGGATATGACATTAAAATAATTTCATGCATAACTAATGTCTACTCCTTGCTTAAGGACACGCAAGATTTCAGCTGGGGGGGAATGATGAGCCTACAAATTGGCCATATTATTTAATGTTTTACCTCATGTTTATAATGTCCTTACAAGTAATTTCCAAACATTACCTTGGTTTTGTGAAATATTAACTATGATTAATGGTGTTTGATATGCATATGTGTGTCTAGCTAGTTGATGCTAAATGATGATAAAATATTATAATAAATGGTTATTGTTTAATTTAAAGTAATTTGGAGTGATTAACATGTTATTTTTGAGTGGTTTGAGTCATTTATACAACTAGAAGAAAGGAGGAGCAAGTTGGCAATTGACAGATCTAGCAATTGACTAAAAGTGCAGAAAAACTCAAAAGACCAGTTTCGGTAAAACAGACATATCTCACTTGTTTCTTAATGAAATTTAGATTTTAAAAATTATATGGAAAGATTGAAAGGAGATATAAAATTATTTTAAACCATTTGAGCTGATCTGCAATAGTTAATGAGCATCTTTCACCAGAAGTTGCCTGAGACAAACTAGCAGATTTTCAGGCAGCAACTAAGGATTGCGTTCTAATTCAACTTGGACTCTTCTACCTCTTCATGAGTTCATGTGTTTGGAGTTATTAAAGTGAAGAAACATTGGATAATATTGTGGAAACAATATTTGATTATTCATAAATAATTATAACTGTAGTCACATAAATCTGTCCAACTTAATTAAATAAATAATTGCTATTTATTTGATTAAAAATCATTCTAGCCATCAGTTAATTAAATTAATATTTAATTAATTCATCTTCAAACATTTTCCTATTAATTAAATAAATTATTCAATTTATTTTAATTAATTCATTAAACCCAATTCAAATCAATTAAATAAATAAAATCTATTTATTTAATTAAATCCCCCTTTTCCTCTTTTAAATAAATTAAATAAAACATTTATTTAAATCATTTATCCCCCCCCACTTGCATTTTCTTACAAATGCAACTTGCACACATTTATTGAAATAAATGAATTTTTATTTTAATAAAATCCTATTTTCCCTCACCCACCAAACCCACTTGCATTCCTAAAACCCCTTCTAGATTCTTCTAATCCCTTCCTAATTAGCCTAATCCATTCCCTAATTATTGTCACATTCCTAAGCAACTTTAACTCACTTCTCAAAGACTCCAAAGTCTTTGAAAAGCATTAAATGTTTTTTGTGTTCAACAATTTAACCTCCAAAGTCTTCCAAAACCACTAATGGCTCTTACATGACCACTAATGGCTCTTACATAACCATTTATGGTTATTTCAACTTGCACTCATGTGTCTCCTCAAGAATTTATTGCTTTGACCATGTTTATCCCTCTTGCCTTTGCACACGAGTTTATCCATTGGATAAAAGCTTTATTCTCTGAATAAAGAGTTTATTCATTCAACTAGCCTTAACCTTAACTCTCAAGGTCATGTCAAGCATTTAATGCTTATTCCCTCTCCTCTCAACCTATCTCACATTAACACTTGTCATCCTGGGATTGGGTTGAAAGCCCTCACATGGATCTCAAATCATTCAATCCTGACCCTTGTTGAGATTACTCAATCTCAACCATCCATTGCTCCATTTTTCCTATAAATAGAGCCCATTTCTTCATAATCCAGATCCTGAAAACTTGTATGCATTTAAGCTATAGGTATTTTGAGAGAGCATTTTAGTATAATCAACTAATAATATTGTCATTTTGGTTAAAATAAATCATTTTAGTATCAATAGCATAGTATTAGTTTTTAATTCACATTTAGAGCAAATACTTCAATCTCAAACCTCCATAAACATCCATAGTGCAAAAAGCTGCTGAGAGCTACACTATTTTGGAACTTGGAGAGGAGAGGAACAAGGGAGAAGAAACCAAGAGCATGTTAGGAGGCATTTGGAGATACCTTATCATATTTACCTTCTTAGTTAAATATTTTATCATGCTTTTGATATCTCTTTTGATATGCTTGTGTAGAAAAGTATTTTGTTTGTGATTTCTGACACTAACGGTTTGCCTTTTCTTCTTGTTTGTGTCTTGGTATCATTGACTAACCTTTCCTTTTTGCAGAGCATCATTTGGTGAACCCGATGTGAATCTAAACACCTAAAAAACAATTTTTTTTTGACAACTAACATGTTTGATTGTTGAACTTGACACACAGGTTGCGCTTTAGCGCTATTGATCACGTTGTAGCACTATTGCAACTTGTTGTTCTAGTGCTATTGTTCTTACAATAGCGCTATTGACATTTTTTGAGCGCTTTTGAACTTTCTTTGGCGCTATTGAGCATGTTTAAGCGCTTTTGACTTCTTTGTCATTTTCTTCTTTTAGCGTGTTTGTGTTAAATAATGCTTCTGTTTAAACACAGAGTAGCGCTATTGTAACAGAACGTTGTAAAAACAATCTTGTAACCAAAACAAGAAAAATTATTAGGCTTGTGGAAGCCCACCATAGGTTAGATTTTTACTAACAATTTGTCCCTTGTGCAGGTCTAAAAACCAACCTCTTAAAATCAAAAACTTCCTTTTGGTGTTTTAAAAATTGAACAACACAAAATTTGCTTTCTTGCAAGCTTAGGATCAAAATTTGTGTTTGGTGCTATAAAAATTGAACAAAACAACTTTTGTTTATTGCAAGTCTAGGCTTCACTTTTCATTTGGTGCTTAAAATCAACAAAAACAACTCCATTTCTAGCATCAAACTTAAGCAAAAATTTACAAGCCACACTTCAAATTTTGGTGCAATTAAAACTTACAATCCACTTGTTTCAATTTTTGCAAGCGATCTACTTCAAGCAAACATGCTTTTTATTAAGTTGACCAGGATTTCATTTTCCTAGTTACTTAAACATATTGCCTTTGAAGTTAAAAAGAACATCGTGGTTGTTGGAGCAACATCTCCAATTAGATAGAAAATTATTGCAATGACAAGTTAAAAAGAATAAGTGTTTTTCGTGCTTGGCACACTTGTGCAAAAAGTTGGTCGAGTAATCCTACTTCTAACACACACTATCCTCTCCCTTGGCTTTCGTGGTCCTAGGTGCAAGAGAAAAGTGTTAGTAACACTCAATTTTTTTATCTTTTTAAGAAAGGCCTGCCAAGAGACACATCACTCTTGGGAACAACCTTGCGTGGTAAATCCTTCAAGCCGCTATAGAAATCAGGTGAGAGCGAAAGCTGTAGCCTTGGGTATAGCTGTTCCTACAGTGTAACTTGCCGAAAGGACAAATGGGCCCCACCACAAGTTACAAGGGTCTTAAGTGAGTCACTGTAGAATGAACTTATGTCCAAAGACATTGAAAATAACTAAACACCTTTAAGTAGTAGCCCACCTGTTCTATTGATTGAGAATATTTAAGATATAATTCAGTGCAAGAGCATAGATGGTTTTGCTCCCAAGATACTCACCATACATATTTCCTTGAGTAGAAACATAGCTTTTTGAACATTCACTTGTGGCTTGATAAAAGTGGTGACTCCCCCATCATAGGGATCATCTATTTGTTATACTCGCGTAAGACTTAGTATATCACATCCTTACCTGCCACGACAGGATTGATAAGGTATATAGTACCAAAGTTGAAGAAATATCAAGATGTGGGCTGAATTTATCACAACTGGCCATTTGACCTTAGGGATATAAAGTATTTGAAGTGTCTTCGTGTTAGTCAAGACCAAGTACAAATTGAGCCAACTTCAGGCTTTGGAAAGAAAACACCTAAAATACACTTAAAGGAAAGGGTCATACAAAGTCCAAAGATTGGGTTGATCTAGACCCATACTCATTTGTGCCTTTTTAAGGCAACATTCTTGTGTTTGTGTGCTTGCCTTGTTTTCTTGTCAAAGAAACATCCTAAAATCCAAAAATCAAAACAAGTATTCATCCAACCAAACATCTTTCAAAACAACCAAAAATATCAAAAACAAAGTGCAAACAACAAAGTAGTAAATTTTATGACCATTCTTCACATCTTGTGAAAGAAGAATCATCATCAAAACATCAACTTGAAAAGAAGACCATTTAGCTCAAAGGATTTGATCAAAAGGAGGAAATTCTTTTATCTCAATAGACAAATCTTTGTCTCTGATAGAGTTTTTCTACGTCACATGCATCTCTACCTTAAAGGCAAAACAAACGAATTTGATTCAGAGTCATTGAACCGCAAAACTTTTATGCAATATAGAGCTTTGAGTTATCACAAAAACCAAGGAGGCAAGATTAATCCCAACTTCTTCCCAAACATTTGTATCACATACAACATAACTTAAGAAATGCCACCAACACCCGAAAGGGAAGAGGTAGAGTTTGTCCCTTTTGTAACACAAAGCTTTTATTGAAGTTAAAACATTTCATCCATTACCTCATTCATACATCATCACTTCATCATCAATCCATTCCAACTCTCAAAACATTAAGAGGTTTTTGTCCTAATTTCTCTTTTAGATATTGCTTGAATCAAACGAATCACACCACTTTTTAGATTGTTTCTACATCTAGGATAAGCTCATCCTAAGAGACACATCTACGCAGGTTAAAACTACTTCATGAGTGCATCCTCTCATTACTAGGTAGTTAAATCTGTAACGCATCTCAAATTTCTCTACACCTTATCACATCAAACCTTATCAAAAACAAACAAGCAATTCAAAGAAGGAATTTTGATTACATTTACCTTTAAAGTGCTAGAGATCCACATGCAACACAATTCACCAAACATCAATCTTTCATTTCATCAACAACTCATCATCATTTTCGCTCAACTTCAACAAAAAATTGTAAACAAAATGGCTCACACCCGATCACACTCAAGGCAACAAGAAGCAAAAATTGAAGAAGAAGAGGAGGAAAACATAAATGAATTTCAAGAAGCACTTGGAGGAAATGCGAATGATGAAAACCCAAGTACTCCTACTCCTACAACAATCAAAAGGGCCCAGCATAACCCTCTCTTTAACAGACTTTTTGACGAAATACTCAGGAGCAATGCAGATGCTCACTTTTTAAAGCTCGCTCAAGAAGGAGCAAAAATCCCCTCTGACTTTGATCTTGCCCAATTAAGACAAGCATCGGAATGACAAAGTCACCATGAAGAGCAAAGAGGTAGAGATCCCATCATATATAACATTCCTTGAGGTAACCCACCACCTCCTCCTCCAAATGAAATGGAGATGTTGTGGCAACAAGTCAAGAATCTCGCCCAAGAACTTCATAGTGGTGTCAAGACTAACCAATTCTCACTCAATGAGATCTGTCCCTATCCTTTTGATAGGAATATTTATATGCCACCCTTTCCACGAGGATTTGAAACACCCAAATTCAAAAAATATAGAGGAAAGGGAGATCCTCATGATCATGTCAGAGAATTTCATTCTACTTGCCTCGAAGTGGCATATGAAGACACATACCTAATGGGCCTTTTTCCCCAGAGCTTGGGAGGAACAACCACATCATGGTTTTCCTAGCTACCAAGTGGCATTAGGACCTTTGAAGAATGAATTCAGAAGTTCTTGGCACATTACTCTCATGAAATTGAACGCAACATCACCATGGCTGATCTGTGCAACACTAAACAAAAACCAGGTGAACTATTCTTAGTATTCCTGCAATGATGGCGTCAAATGTCTAGCAAACGTTCTCTTCAGTTACCTGGATGAGAACTAGTGGAAATATTCATTTCCAACTTAAACGAAGAAATGGAATTTCACTTGGATGTCAAAGACATAGACTCTTTTAATGACATGATCACCAAGGGTTTGAAATGTGAGTGGGCCCTCATCAAGAAAGGACTTATCAAAATCTATAATTAACCAAAGGATGGTCCTCACCCACTCTTCAATAGTGATAAACCAAGCTTCTGGAAAAAAAACAAGAATATCATCAACGATGGGGTTGTGGATACCAGAACTATCAAAAGTGCACAACCTGTGGTTTGATTTGCAGGACATAATCCTCCACCTTAGAATAACACAATTGTTCCTTCAAATCAAGGTTGCATCACATCTCACGATGAACCAAGACCTCGTTAGAAAAAACAAAAATGAGCATACACTCCCTTAGGGGAACCCATTGAAATAGTGTTGCGACAACTGGTTTCTCAAAATTTGGTAACTCTACCTAAAACATCAAACTATGAGCCTCAGGTCAAACCTGCATGGTGGAGAGATACTGAACATTATGATTTCCACCAAGGGGGAGGACACAAGACAAGTAATTGTCACAGATTAAAAGATCTTATTGACTGAGGTGAAATTGAAATCGAAGGACATGACCCAAAACAACAAACAATGATCATCTGATGTTCAAAAATCCACTTCCATCACAAGATCAAAGGGGTCCTTCCACTTCCAGGAGAGGCACTGATACCACTGATTATATGCAGGCTACATATAATTATACTGTAAATCACCTGTATGATGCCAGTGAAAAAATTGCAACTATAACCATCAAGAATCCCAACTCAAATTGCAATGTTGTTACACGTCGCGACAAGGTTACCATAAAGGCAGCTCCATAAGGCACCACCTCCATACCAAAGCAGTACAATCTTGTGGAACAATTAGATAAAATGCCTGCGCTTATATCCATTTTAGAGCTATTGCGCCTATCGCCATCTCATAAAACAATCTTAGATCAAGCTCTCCAAGAGGCATCAGTCCCTGCTAACCTGAATACAAACCAATTTCAAGCCATGGTTGGAAGTCTAAAGTCATCACCTTGTCTCACTTTTTCCGAAAGTGACAACTCTTCCTTCCAGCAAACTCATAACGCTTTGCTACACATTGAAGGCTTTATCAACCAACATAGGATCAAGCAAGTCTTGATCGACAATGGAGTAGGCTTAAATATTTGTACACTGCAGTTGGTCACAACATTGGGATATGCCATTGAATCCATGGATCCCCGTAAGAAGATCACAATTAAAGCTTATGACGATGTGGAACGTTCATCCAAAAGAGCGGTGGTACTACCAATCTGAGTGGGCCCTATGGTGAAACACATCATTTGTCAGGTTCTGTACCTTCCTCTGCCATACAATCTATTGTTAGGAAGACCTTGGATACATGCCATGCAAGCTGTTCCATCTACCTACCATCAATGTATCAAGTTCCCACATAACGGTGTAGAGATCACAATCCTAGGCGATGCAAATCCCTTTGCATATTGTCATAACATCAGTCATCAACCAGATATTACCGTTCCTAATAATAGAGAAGCCATTTCCTCCACATCATATATAACTCTAGCCTCTCTTGCTAGTTCGAACACCACTATACCCAAGCAAGAAAAGCTTAAGATGAAAATAGCAAAGGAAGGTCCTGGGGAATACAATTTGAGTCAACTCTTTTGTGTGGGACAAATGCCCACTTCTCCTAGAACATATGGCAAACCGTAGTAGTTACTCCAGCAACCACTAATCACTCCAACATGTGCTTTAATGCCTTTCATCCTTGGAAACAGTCAAGAAGAAGAAACCCAAGATGAGGACTTAGCAGAATGGATCTATAAAGATCCCATCACCACTGATATACCGCAAGCTACGCTTCCTATAGATCAATATGGCAAAGGCCTCCTCATTATGCAAAGAATGGGGTATGATGGTCAGAGTGCTTTGGGATATTGCAAACAAGGATGACATGAACCTCTGCTATCAGAATTAAAGACCAAAGGTAATACAGGCCTAGGCTTTGAAAAGGAGATCTTTCTTAAGCTCCGATTCAAAGGAAAACCCAGCAAACCACTATATCAGCCTATTACAAAGAGGACACCTTTCATTATCAAAGCAACATCAAACACCATCGCAACTACCCCACCGAGGCTTGAAATCCCAACACAACCATCTATAATGCCAATCATCCCACCAAACAAACCAGTAATCCCATCAGCAACAACAATAACATCAAAAGCACTATTAGCAGTAGCAACTGTATTAGAACCCGTAGCAACATCTACAACACCAGTAGCTCCAACAGAAGCAACTGAGTCAACACTACCGATACTACCTGTATCAGATTCTTTGATCCCTATCATCCTTCTTCCTACAGCTTTGATCATTTCATCTACAAAGGTACATCAAACGATCACACCTGTAGTGTTTAACACAACGGACATCCCAGTATGGTATAGTAATCGGATGCTGGAAAGTGATTCAGAGATCGACTCACATGAATGGGAATTTGATTCCATATAGCTTAACACTTCATATGAGGAAGACACATCACCACCTCCACCTTGCAAAGACATCCCTGTTTACGGAGAAGCACAGATAAAGACCTCTTGGGTTCCTAAGCTAGAAACTTCTTCCACAGACCCTACATCCCATCCTACGCCTGATCCTAATAGGGAGAGTACCATCAATGACCTTCACCATAACATCTTAACCCTCACTGATACATCTAATGAACTTAACCTAATCGATGAAGTAATGCCCATCATCCATCCTGAACTCATCGAATGGAACCAACCAAATCCCGCATGTCTTGACCTCTTCCAAAATGATGAGGCCATCATTGACTTTTTGGAATTAAGGGATAACCTACCAAGTGGGGATCACAAAGTTGGATTCACCATAGAACTTAATAGCACAGCATAGTTCGGGGCGGATGCCAAACCTTTCAGCTGCAAAAATATAACAATAAAACATGGATCTTCTAGTGAAAAACACACTGTGGCACTGTTTGATTCAACAAAAGTAAAAAGAAAGAGCGTATCCAACGGTGAAAACCTCTCTGAGGCACCTGAGGATGAAGGGTTTGACATTCTCCCTGCTAGTACACAACAGGAATGATCAACGATTCTCATCGAGGAAACCAAAGAATACAATGTGGGGACTCCTAAAACTCCTCACCTCATACATCTGGCATCTCTTCTAACTCCAGAAGAACAACCTAAGTTTGTCAAATTCTTCCTAAAGCGTCAGATCAACTTTGCATGGTCATATGCAAACATGCCTGGGCTTGATCCTGATTTAGTCATGCATCACCTCACCGTAGCAGAAGGAGCCAAACCTGTCAAGAAGAAGCTTCGTAAGATGCATCCTCAGATTGCAGTACTAGTCAAAATAGAACTCAAGAAACTCCTAGATGTTGGTTTCATTAGACCAATTGATTATGCAGATTGGATATCCAACATTGTGCCTGTCGGTAAACCAAAAGGGGGCATCCGCATTTGTACCGACTTCAAAGATCTGAATAAGGCATGTCCTAAGGATGACTTCCCCCTACCAAACATTGACATCATAGTGGACCTAATGGCAAGACATGCCATGCTTTCACTCATGGTTGGCTTTTCAGGATACAATCAGATAAAGATTGCACTAGAGGATCAACATAAAACAACCTTCACATGTCCATGGGGCACATATTGCTGGAATGTAATGCCTTTCAGTCTAAAGATTGCAGGAGTGACCTATCAATGAGAAATGACCACAATCTTTCATGACATGATGCATACTATGATGGAAGATTATGTTGATGACTTACTAGCAAAATCACTCACCAAAGAAGGGCATCTCAACATATTAGATAAAATCTTTGATAGACTGGAACAATACCATGTTCGACTCAACCCAAAGAAATGTGTCTTTGGAGTAACCTCCGGGAAGCTTCTAGGATACATTGTCTCAAGTAAAGGTATTGAGTTCAATCTAGCAAAGGTAAAAGCAATCACGAACATGCCACCTCTAAAGAATATCAATCAACTAAGAACATTACAAGGAGGGCTACAATCCATATGAAGATTCATTGCACAACTGGCAGATAAATGTCACCCCTTTACACGTCTACTACACAAAAACATCCACTTTCAATGGGATGCCAGATGCCAGCAAGCATTCCAGATGCTTAAAGATTATCTCATGAATACACCATTACTGATCCCCCTAGATCCAAGTAGACCTCTGTTACTCTATATATCAGCAACAAGTATAGCATTGGGTGTACTATTGGCACAACACAATGCAGAAGGGAAAGAGTGTGCTGTTTACTACATCTCTCGTACACTAGTGGGTTATGAACTCAATTACATACCTATTGAGCAAGCTTGGCTAGCAATAATCTTGGCAGCCACTAAATTAAGGCACTATCTGTTAACACACAAGGTACAACTCATTGCAAAGATTGATCCACTCAAGTATTTACTCAGCAAAGAAGCATTGACAGGTTGCTTGGCCAAATGGGTGATGATTCTAAGTGAATTTGACATCGAGTATGTAGACCACAAAGCTATCAAAGGTCAAGTTATTGCACATCAGTTGGTTGAGGCACCACTCATAGGCGATCATCCTCTCATTTCCAATTTTTTAGATGAAGAGATATTCATGATCACAACAACACAACCATGGAAACTATACTTTGATGGTTCATACACTAGGCATGGCTCGGGGGCAAGCATTCTGTTTATCACACCTCAAGGTGACAACATCCCGAAGTCTTACAGGCTCACATTTCCATGCACTAACAACATAGTAGAGTATGAGGCCTTGTTCACAGGACTCAGGCTAGCTGTACAATGGAAATTACAAGAACTATAAGTATATGGCGACTCACAACTGGTCATTTGACAAGCAACAGATAAATATCAGACCAAGGATGATAAACTCATGCCATACAAGCAAATGGTGGACAGTCTAAAGGCATCATTTACTACAATTACCTTTGAGCAGATACCAAGAGATTAGAATCAAGCTACTGATGCTATGGCTACCATCGCATCTCTCCTATATCTTCCAAGAAATTCAACACACTACAAGTTCTTGGTAGAATAGCTTTGGATTCCTGCTTATGATATCCCCGAATCCGAGATGATATGTCACCTTATCGGTTCCAAATCCCCATTGTACGGTGAGTTTTACACCTACCTCCGCGATCACACCCTTCCTCCCAACCAATCGAATAACCAACGAAAAAACCTTCATTCACCAAACTGCTCGATATACCATTATTGCCAAAACCCTATACCGACGCAGTCTTGATGGTACTCTCCTTCGATGTCTGGAACAAGATGAGATAGAAAAGGACTTGCAAGAGGTACATGAAGGAATTTGTGGAACGCATGCAAGCGGTCCATCACTAGCCAAGAAACTCTTGCGCAATGGATACTATTAGCCATCTATGGAAAAAGACTCCTACTACTTTGTCAGGAAGTGCAAGAAATGCCAAATTCATGGAGACCTAATACATGCACCGACACAAGAATTGCAACCAATCACAACACCATGGCCTTTTTGTCAATGGGGCATTGACCTTGTGGGTAAAATCCATCTATCTTCATCTAATGGCCATAAATTTATTATTACCGCCATCGAATATTTCACAAAGTGGATCGAAGCTGTTCCACTTACCCAAGTCATCGACAAGAAGATCGCCTCATTCATCCTTAATTATATCATCTACCGGTATGGTGTACACATGTCCATCATCACAGATAATGATCTTCCTTTCAAAAATTAGGATGTCTGTGAACTCTATGAGAAATTTCACATCCAACACCGCTTTTCCACTCCCTATTACCCACAAAGCAATGGTCAGGCTGAAGCATCGAATAAAAACATATTGAGAATCTTCAAGAAGACAGTCAACAATGCCGGTTGTGATTGGCATGTTCAACTGAATCCAACACTATGGGCATATCGAACTAGCATTCGAACCCCTACAGGCGCAACTCCCTACTCATTGGTCTATGGAGCAGAAGCTATCTTACCTATTGAGGTTGAAATACCACCACTACAGGTTTCCTTGCACAATCTCATAAATGATGAAGCATACAGAGTATCACGTCTTCAGGACTTAGAACTACTTGATGAGAAATGACAAGTAGCATACAATCATCTCAAAGCCTATCAGTAGCGCATGAGCCAAAGCTACATTCACTGAGTTAGGCCTCGTACATTCGAGGTAGGTGATCTTGTTCTTTGAGAAAATCCTCGTAACCAACCCAACCAATAACATCAAGGAAAGTTTGAATCAAATTGGCTGGGTCCATATGTTGTCACTGCTGTATTTGGGTCCGGGGCATATCAGTTGGCTACGTCAGAAGGAGAACCACTAGCGGATCCGATCAACAACATGCACCTCAAACGATTTTACACATAAGCTGCATAGAGCATTAGGCTCCCATGTATATTGGCAAAAATACCAAAAACATTTAGATAAATGTCTTGAAGAAAATACAAAAACATCAAAATAGTAAAGAAAAATCATGCATCCAAACACTGAACAACCACTCCGGTGGCACCTTGGATAAGTACGATGGTGAAAACCTGGCAAACAGGTGCCACTCGTAAAAGGCTATGGCTCCATTGTCTTTCAGACTTGTTGCGATCACATCTACTTCATACATACATCCATCCATCCATCCACCATGGCTTGTTATAAATCTACAATTAAGAAAGTACTGCATGCGTCTTGCATCCTGCTTTTTCATAGTTCTGACTAAACTGGGGGCAATGCCCTTAACATATTGATGGAAGTGGATTCTACATTGTCTTGTGATTCATTAAAGTTCTTCATTCAAAACTATCTCACAAAATCCAAACACATTCAAAACAAGCATCAAAATACCAAAAACATTCAAAAAAATTTCAAAATACCAAAAACATTCAAAACAATTCCAAAATCCAAAAACATTCAAAAACAATTCAAAAATCCAAAAACATCAGAAAACATCAAAAATCAAAAAACATGGCAACACCTTGTACATACTCATCCATGCAGATACCAAACAAGCATTGAAAAATACTCGCATGATGATCACTTCTCAAATTAACCAAAACAATCGACATCAACAAATCACATTGTCTTCAACAAGGATGCATCCTTCCTTACCCAAACAAAGACAAAATGACATTTTCTTTGACAAGAAAATTGTGTTAAGCTATCAAATACTTGGTTGATTTGTGAGTAAGTCATTCATTTATATGTGTCAGGTTCTTACAGCATTGTTTGTGTATCGTCTGCGCATTATTCTGATGAAGTACTGGGGCATGTACTAATGGTGTCTACGTGGGAAGTTCACTAAGCTACGTGATCTTATGAAAAATGTAGTCATAGATCACTATGGCTTGCTGACTACAGCGTATAACTCGACCATATGAGCATGAACCATTACCAAGGATCCATATTCTTTATTCTTTATGTACATACTGTTTGCTTACAAGAACAATGCTCTTTCTTTGGTTCCTCCTACCTCATCCAACTGGATAAAGGTTTTTATCTCTTACTATGGTATGCACTTGTCTCAGGATATGATCAATTCAAGATCAAGGAGGACGATCCAAGTCATGCATGAACGAAGATGATCCTTGTTTGTTCTACAAGCAATACTCTAGTCAACTTGACCCTTATATCAAGTCATTTGTATTAACTTGATATATCAAAATCCATGTAAGAAATACTCAGGTTATCTTGAATCATTATGTCAAGATGCTTGTATTCTCTTCCAACATTTTAAAGCTCAATGATGAAAATAGAGCACTATGGATCATCATTTCATCTCATCTGATTATATATTGCATTTCGTTGCATATCACCCATCCATTCACTCATTCATATGTATGATTTATATGCAAATATGAACAAGGTTCATATGATCAGCTATGTGAAAATTAAGTTGGTCTTGGATACAATCACGACCAAGTACTCTGATACATCATCAATGCATGATGCAAAGTCTCAAAAACCTTGCATTCCTCATGGTCATGTCATCATTACATTTAGTTGCATTTTACATTAAGTACATTCATGTCATTTTTAATTAAATTGCATATAGTTCATTTAGTTTATTAAAAATTAATCTTCATTAAATCATTTGCATCATTGCATAATCATGGTGATTCGATTCATTCATAGGATCAAATTATCCTTGATTGTATTAAACCATTTACAATGCATTCATTTAGGGTCAATTATCATTTTATCATTCTTTATCATCCTTTATCATTTATCATTGCATACATTCATTTATCTATTCATTAGTTAAAAGATGCATTCATTCATCCATTATTAAGTGTCTTATTAGGCTCATTTCTCATTCACATTGCATTTACATTATCCTTTTTTAATTGCATTAAGGTGCAGTTATTAAACCATAAGTTGTAGTATCATCACATTATCATTTTTACTTCATCATATTAAGGCATTTAGAATCATAAAACCATTTGTTTCCAAACATTGGTTCATACCATTTTATATATCCATTATACATATGCATTCGTTTAGACATTATCATATAAACATTTGTACTTTACATTTTGTTTATCCATATTTCATTCATTTAAAAACATCTAGATGCATATCCATACATAAATCATTCAAACATTGCATTAACATCATTACATATCATTATCTCATCATTATATCAAAAACAAGAAACACCAAAATCTTGTTCATAACTCATCATAAGCATACATTATCATCATGGCATTATATACATAAAGCATTACATCAAAATAAAACATACACACATGTGTAAACCTACATTCATATGTCAGTATCCAACATCATAAATCATCATAAAAGCATGCATATAAGAATCATCTCATAAATGAATACATATACACATATCCATCTAAGTAATAAACTCATACAAACACCATCTTGCGTAGCATCCATACATCACAATATGCATATAAATCAAAAAAAAAAAAAAGGGATCTCCTCATATATATCATCTCATGTATCATAGTACAATGAAGTCTACAAAATCGGCTACCAAGAGCCGTCCAAGATACAGTCCATAAATAAATACATATATGCAAAAATGCTCTCTCAGATGCCACTCTGACCAGATGCTGTACCACCATTGCCACCTGCTCCCCCACTAGTCCCTGCACCATCTGATCTATCTCTCTGTGGAGGCCCCATCAATCCCCCACTAGCTCTTGTACCCCCTGATCTGTCTCTCCATAGAGGACCCATCACTCCCCCACTGCTCTGCATCCTCTGCGATCGCTCTAACCTGGTCTACTGCATCTATGTATAGCTTAGTGCTCGCTGACTAGCTCGCACCACCTACTCATATAAACCCCGCCAATACTCTATCTTGGCCTGTGCTCGTCCAAACTGTCTCATCACCTCCCCAGTAGGACCCTGTGCTCCAACTCCAACCCGGACTCTCTCCTATAGCTCCACTAGTCTCTCCACTACACTATCCCTCTCCCGCAGCACTACAGTCAGCTCCACCTCTTGTGCAAATAGCTACACATCCCTAGCTGCCACCTCTGCCTCCAAATCCTCCACCCGTGTCTTAGATGCCTCAAGTCGAGATAGCAAATGTACTATCAGTCGTTCCCGCACATCTCCACCTAATCCCTCTCCTATCTCCATAGCTACCTCACCGGTATATCCCTCTCCAGTGGCTCTCTCCCCTCTATCCATTGGTATCTCCCTCTCCATCCCTCTCCCACCTAATCTAACTCCTCCCTGCATCAACGGCCCCTATGATATCTACAGTGGCAATCCGCCTCTCCCTCTCGACTGAATCCGACTCTCCAACCCACCACCTCCTCCTCCTCCAAAACCTCCTCCACCACCTCCTCCTCCATCTCCTCTCCCTCCTCCCCTACTATCGGTCCTCGACCTCCGGCCCTCCTCCGTCTCCATCCCCTCTCATCCTCAAAATTGGGCACCAGCTCTGCTGGATCAAATATCCATAGAATCGGATGAGCCGCCAGGTACTGCATGTACTCATCTGATACCCCTGCATTCACGACCCTTGGTCGTATATCCCAAGGTCTCACCTGCAGCATCTGAAACTCTATCAGTACCTGGTCATACGGAAGCACTGGCCCCCATGCATATCTCTCTCATATCACCCGAGCATACTCCCCTGAACCACTAGGCAGTCCCTACTGCCATCCAAACTGCCTCATCACTCTGCCAAGCACCTGTCTCTCTACATGGTATGAGGTCCTCCCAATGAGGAATCAAGTCATAAACACATATGGCAATGCCTCCGCATCATCATCCCAGGGCTCGCACTCTAGGTAAGGTCTCCATATAACTGCATCAAGATCATCTAATGCCCGCCACCACCACTCTAACTTCCCTAGGTGGGGCTGACTCATCATACCACTATACATGAACATATACGGCTGATCCACTGCGCGAAACCTGAGACTCACTAGTCGAGTTACTGGTAGGTGCTCTCATGCCCAAATATGTAGCAGTGTCACCCCCACTACTAAGGAGCCCCTCCCACGGTATACCACCTCATGCAGCTCCTGATATAGGTGCACCAACACGCATGGTCCCCAGGCAAAATGGGTCTTCTCTGTAATCATCTGCTCTATCACCTATCCCCATCCAATGGCCAGACCATGACAGTGCCTATCAGGACACAGTAGTCCTCCCACAATGCCAAACACGACTACTGGTAAAGGCTCATATAAGGTCGCAATCTCCTCCCAAGCAATGGAGCCATCATCAATGAAAACATCCTCATTGAAGAACCTTTTTATTGCTAAAGTCCCCCAGGATCTATCATATGTCACCAGCTCCCCCCGAGTTGGAATACGCAGGATGCACCACACATCCTCCAGGGTCACTATCATCTCCCCCTGTGCAAGGTGAAAAGTGCACATCTCACTGTGCCAATGCTCTGCTAACCCAGTAATCAATCCGTGATTCATCTGAATCACGGGCATGTGCATCACATCATACAAACCGGTAGCTGCAATGCAATCGATCTCGACCTCTGTCAGCCAATCCCGCAACCCCTATGTCATCGGATGTCTCTCACGTAACTACAACATGCGCAGATCCTCCTGCACACGGATATCAATTATTCCTCATCAGTTGTTTTGTTTTCAAACTTTCTTAAAGTTTAAACCTAAGACTATCAACAGATACTTTGATCATGTATCTTCAGGTCTCAACAAGTAAGCAATCATGGCACACCTAGACTTCAACAGGCATTTATCCTAATGACCTAAGTCTCATTAGGCTACTATGGTTCAAAACAACTCCCACTTTTCCTCCCTATCCATCCATCTTTTGCATTGAGAGATTTTCACACAAACTAGGGCATTCCTTATCTTGAAAACAAAAGCGCTACTTCTCTACAATAACGCTAAACCCCTAACAAAAGTGCTTAATCAGCTATCCAAAAGTGCTAAAACTACAAAAGCGCTACAACAACAAGACAATAGCATTGATTAACAACAAAAGCGCTCAATTAAGCACTCAATAGTACTCATCCATCAAAAGCGCCTAAACTAGCCTACAATAGTGCTAAAAGTTGCAAATGCACTCAAACAGCACCTCAATAGCACCATTGCGGCACAATAGTGCTAGTTAATTGAACAATAGTGCCAAAACATAGTTTCAACACTATTGTTCTGACTCAACTTCGACTCAGCAAAAAACATGACCAAAATGCATAAAACTTGAAAATTCAAATTGGTGTACCGCTGGTCCGTAGTCATCTGACCGTTGGAACTGATGGACTCACTCGAATTGGTGCTCTGCAACTGGTACCGACATCCTGACTGCTACTCGCTCACACTGGTCGCGGTAACAAATGATCTTGTTTTCACACCTTTCTCCTCATATAAACCCTTCGTAGTCACCATAACTTTCCCCTGCTCACAGCTGTGGTGCCCGTAAACTTCCTGAGCCTCCCATTCTCCATTTTACCCCTGATTTCTTCTATTTTTTACTTGCATTGCTAACTTCTTCTCTTCTACTACCCTACCAATTTTCATTCTTTTCGAGAGATCGCCCGATTTTTCAAAAAAAATTGGCCCATCTCTCGAGGGGGCATACCACCCATTAAATTTACATTTTATGAGGCATTTCTTCACACCTATTTTTCTTTCTTTGAAACAACGCGATAAAATCACACCGTCTCAAAGAGGGGCAAATGTAGTCACATAAATCTGTCCAGCTTAATTAAATAAATAATTGCTATTTATTTGATTAAAAATCATTCTAACCATCAGTTACTTAAATTAATATTTAATTAATTCATCTTCAAACATTCTCCTATTAATTAAATAAATTATTCAATTTATTTTAATTAATTCATTAAACCCAATTCAAATCAATTAAATAAATAAAATCTATTTATTTAATTAAATCCCCCTTTTCCTCTTTTAAATAAATTAAATAAAACATTTATTTAAATCATTTATCCCCCCCACTTGCATTTTCTTACAAATGCAACTTGCACACATTTATTGAAATAAATGAATTTTTATTTTAATAAAATCTTATTTTCCCTCACCCACCAAACCCATTTGCATTCCTAAAACCCCTTCTAGATTCTTTTAACCCCTTCCTAATTAGCCTAATCCATTCCCTAATTATTGTCACATTCCTAAGCAACTTTAAGTCACTTCTCAAAGACTCCAAAGTTTTTGAAAAGCATTAAATGCTTTTTGTGTTCAACAATTTAACCTCCAAAGTCTTCCAAAACCACTAATGGCTCTTACATGACCATTAATGGCTCTTACATAACCATTTATGGTTATTTCAACTTGCACTCATGTGTCTCCTCAAGCATTTATTGCTTTGACCATGTTTATCCCTCTTGCCTTTGCACAAGAGTTTATCCATTGGATAAAAGCTTTATTCTTTAAATAAAGAGTTTATTCATTCAACTAGCCTTAACCTTAACTCCCAAAGTCATATCAAGCATTTAATGCTTATTCCCTCTCCTCTCAACCTATTTCACATTGACACTTGTCATCTTGGGATTGGGTTGAAAGCCCTCACATGGATCTCAAATCATTCAATCCTGACCCTTGTTGAGATTACTCAATCTCAAACATCCATTGCTCCATTTTTCCTATAAATAGAGCCCATTTCTTCATAATCCAGATCTTGAAAACTTGTGTGCATTTAAGCTATAGGCATTTTGAGAGAGCATTTTAGCATAATCAACTAATAATATTGTCATTTTGGTTAAATTAAATCATTTTAGTATCAATAGCATAGTATTAGCTTTTTATTCACATTTAGAGCAAATACTTCAATCTCAAATCTCCATAAGCATCCATAGTGCAAAAAACTGCTGAGAGCTACACTATTTTGGAACTTGTAGAGGAGAGGAACAAGGGAGAAGAAACCAAGACCATGTTAGGAGGCATTTGGAGATGCCTCATCATATTTACCTTCTTAGTTAAATATTTTATCATGCTTTTGATATCTCTTTTGATATGCTTGTGTAGGAAAGTATTTTGTTTGTGATTTCTGATACTAACGGTTTGCCTTTTCTTCTTGTTTGTGTCTTGATATCATTGACTAACCTTCCCTTTTTGTAGAGCATCAATAACATTTTTGTACACATGTTCAACCATTACTTTACTTTATAGTTGTGGAGTTCAAAGAGGATTAGAACTCTCTTAACTCTTGTTAGTTTAATCTTTATTAGTCATGAGTAGAATAAGTCATCTCCTTGCTCTCATAGGAGAAATTAAATTTTTAATAATTTGCTGAGTTTGTAATTACTTCAACTCTGAAGCATAAATTTGATATTTTGTTGAGTTGTGAGTAAGTAGTGTTGAGAGTAGTGTTGATAGTAGTTTAGAGAATATCTAGTTAGTGTTGAGTCTTGTTAATAGTGTCCATATTCAATCAGAAAGTCTAATACATGTCCATGTAATATTTTATTTGCAATAAGAAGATTATTTGAGCATTGAAGCTTGTCTATTGAAGATGGAATGCTAATGACAAATTGAAGCGACTCAAGCAAGGGCCACTTGAGAAACTGTGATTTCATCATAGTTTAGATTTGCAATAATTTAGATTTTTATTCATTATGGTTTACTTTAATTAGTGAGTAGGTTATGTTAGGTTTATGTTTTTAGCATATTTGATTTCAGTAGTTTTAGAACAGTTGTCCTACAACCACTGCTGTTGCAAATAACTAGTCATCCTGCAGCCACTGTTGTTGCAAATAACCAATCATCTTGCAACCATTGTTGTTTCAAATAACTAGTCTTCTTGCAGCCACTGTTGTGTAGCTATTTTTATTTCCATTTGTGTGCAGGAAATGAGGGTGACAAAAATGTGAAAGTCAGTTTCAAAGGGTCCACACACCAATGAGACTCTTCGTGCAAGTTATAGAAACTATATTGAATAACTCAACTTCCCAAGGGGTGTCCCATTGTTCTCTATCTCACAGGATCCCTAAAGTCAATTCCTTTGCTCTTAGATCACTGAGAGAAGTGAATTAGGAATGAAAACTCCAAGAACGAGTGATGTTTGATTATAAGCATGAATGCATTCCTAGGTATGTATGCTATTGAATCTATGGTGATTAAGCTAGCATAAGGATGATGATAAGATTAACTAATTATCCTAGCAATGATATACTAGTCTAACATGGATATGCTATGATTTTAGATTGCTTCTAAATTCTTATTTAAGATGATTTATCAAAGAGAGGCTAAAATGCTTAGTAATTAGACTATAAGTTTGATGCATGAAGTCTTTCTATGATTAGAAAAATTACTATAAGTTTGATACACAAAATATTTCTATGTGAAAATGAGAGATTGAGATCTCTATTTATAGGAAAAATAGGGCAATGGATGGTCAAGATTGGATAATCTTAACAAGGGTCAGGATTGAAAGTTAATCAATCCATGTTTATAATTCTCACCAATGAAATGGTGACAATTGTCAACAAGAGGTTGCTTGAGAGGAGATGAAAGAAGCATTAAATTCTTGAGAAGACATGGATGTTACCTTAGGAGGTAAGGGTTAAGGTTAGACTAGGGTTATCCATTGGATAAAGGTTTTACTAAAGGGGTAAACTCTTGTGCAAGGGTTAAAGGGATAACCAAGGTTAAAGCCATGAATACTTGATGAGACCCTTGGGTTAGATGAGGGTTGAGTTAGAGAGAAAGTCTCTAATGATGCAAGAAGGTTGGGTTAACCATTAATGGTTATGTAAGAGCCTTAAATGGTTTGGAAGACTTTGAGGGTTAACCTGTTGAAGACATAAAGCCATTAATGGTTTTCAAAGACTTTGAAGGCTTTGAGAAGTGACTTCTCTTTTCTTAAGATTGTGACAATAATTAGGAGATGAGTTAGGCTAATTGGAATGGATTAGAAGAATCTAGAAGGGGGTTTAGGAGGCAAGTGGTAGATGTAGGAAAATGCAAGTGGAGGAAAAAGGATTTTAATTAAAATAAAATCTTTATTTCAACCAAATAGATACAACTTGCATAAATACAAGTGGGAGATTTAAATAAATAAATTAGATTTATTTATTTGTAAGGATCAATTTAATTAAATGTAAATTTAATTAAAAAAGGGAGAAAGGGGAATTAATTAAATAAAGTAATTTATTTAATTAAAGGCTAGAAAAGGTTTAGGTGAACTTAATTACATAAATTGAGTAATTCATTTAGTAAAATAGATGAATATGAAGAAATTAATTAAATAGAATTTAATTAATAAGAGGAATGGGGTTGAAATAAATATTAAATATCTATTTAGGAAAGTGGTCAAATTTATATGTCTACATTTTGCCCCTCTTTGAAGTGACGGATGTGCACATGTTGATCCAAAAATATTTTACCGGATATGTTGTCAAAATTTGATTGATATGATGTTGTGTGTCGAAATATCGATATGATGCCCCAGATTTGATGAACGATATTGATGATGCCCCCTTGAGAGATCATTCGTGTACTAAAGGCATGAATGATCTCTTGAAAGAAGAGGAACGTTATTTGAAAGATAGAAGAGTGGAGAGTTGATGACATGCATAGGTTTGATAAGATTGATCAGATTGATTGGATTGAGATTAAGTTTGGTTTTGGGAATGATATCTTTTGTATAAGAGAAAGATGATTGAAACGTCTGGTTTTAGGGATGACACCATGTGTCTAAGACAAAGATTATCAAAGTGTCTGGTTTGAAGAATGATATATCCTGTATAAGAATTGATCAAAACATCTAGTTTCAAGAAAGGTACAGCCTGTATAAGACTTGATCAAAACATCTAGTTTCAGGAAAGATACATCTTGTATAAGACATGATAGAATGGATCAAAAGAAATGAATTGATAGAATTGATAATATTTGAGATCAAGTCTGGTTTCAAGAATGACACTTCTTGGATAGGACAAAGATGATCAAAGCATTTGGTTTTAGGAAAGATATATCCTATATAAGACATGATCAAAACGTCCAGTTTCAGGAAAGATACATCTAGTATAAGACATGATAGATGAGAGTTGGATGAATGATGAAGATATGAAAGTGAAGAAAGATTCCATGATGATGTCATAGATATGAATGTGAGGGATGCAATGATGAATGTGACTAGTTGATGATGATGAGATGTATCTGGAAAATGAGATATAAATGATAATGATAATGATATGAGACGCATCTTGAAAATGAGATGTATGATAATGATCATGATATGAGAAGTATCTTTAAAATGAGATGTATGATTATGATAATGATGTGATACTAATGCAAGATTAAGATGATATGTAATTAAATGCAAGATTTAAAAATGAATGCAACTAAATGCAAGTTTTAAGAATGATATGCAACCAAATGATCACTTTAATTTTGTCGTTGTCATTTCAGTTTGGTCACTTATTTGTGATCTATTTTGTTTGTCATCATTGAGCTTTTTGATATGTTGGAAGTTAATACAAGAATCATGGTATAGTTGAACCATAATGACCTGAGTATGACTTACATGGATTTTGATATTGCAAGGCAGCACAAGCATCGAGGTATAATTGAACCAAGATGACTTGAGTGTTGCTTGTGTAAAAAAGACAAGAGTTAACCATTTGTATGTGCAACATGGAAAATGTATTCAATGATATGTTTCCAATCATGTCTCGAGACAAATTTGCACCGTATGAATGATCACCTCACAAACAAAAAACCAAAAAAATCAGATTCCTTCATTGCTTCTCTAGCTCAATGCATCCTTGAGTAACTCAGGAGATCTAATGATTCAAAATTAAGATACTAAATAGTCAAAACTTCATGCTATATGTAAACAAATCATAATTCAAAAAATCATCCATCATGTGTGTGTTAAAGTTGCAATTTGGCAATGGTCCTGTTTTCTAGCTCGATGAGCAGTTTTTGATATTGTTTCCTTAGCTTGTTGTGATCCTTGTTGTTTGTTGTCGAAATGGTTGAAAGTGAGAGGAATGCTGCCCCTAGTCACATATATGTATTGATGTGGATATACATGTTGATCACCAAGCCATGGTGGGATATGATATGGATAAGCGTATTTGGATAATCAAGAATAGTGACTACGCTAAGTATGTCTGGGATAGCGCTGCATGAATAAGTGTTGGGTGATGGCCATTAGCTGAGACTCAGATGGATGATATAAGTACTGCTAGATAGAGGAGCCTTTCTCTCACAAATAGCATCTATTTCTAGGTTTTCCCTACTTGTTTTTATTGCACTTTTTGATTTTTTTGGTTTTTTTGTATTTTTCCAATTTTTTTTATTTTTTTGTATTTTTCGCTTTTTCCATGCATTTACGTCTCAAGTGTAGAATTTCTTCAGATGGATGTTGTTGGTTGGTTCATCAAGAATATACCCCTCTAAAGTTGTTAATTGATAGGCGCCTGATCCATAGGCTAATATGATGACAAAAGGACCCAACCAATTAGGTTCAAACGTCCCCTTCTTTTCTTGATCATGTTGATTTCTTGGATTTTCTTTTAGTACGAGATCGCCAACTTTGAAGTTCCCAAGGATGACTCTGTGATTATAGCTCTTGTACATTCATTGTTGGTATGCCTTGAGATGGTCATAGGCATGTTGGCATTTTTCATCAAGAAGCTCTAGTTCATGCAACCTGTTTACCCGATATTCCTCATCTGGTATGAGGCCCTTCAAAGATACTCTGAGAGATGGAATTTCTACCTCAAGAGGTAGAATTGCTTCTAATCCATACACCAATGAATATGGTGTAGCTCCTATAGGTGTCCACATACTAGTCTTGTATGGCCAAAGTGCCGGATTGAGTTGTACATGCCAATCCTTACCCGCATCATTTACTATTTTCTTAAGGATTTTCAAGATTGTTTTATTTGATGCTTCTAATTGACCATTTCCCTATGGGTAGTAAGGTGTGGAGAAGTGATGATGGATTTTGAATCTTTCACATAGCTCTTGCACGTCTTGATTTTTGAAAGGATGCTTGTTGTTGGTGATGATGGAACTAGGAATGCCATATCTGCAAATGAGATAATTGAGAATTAATGAGGCGATCTATTTTTTTATTACAGTGATCATCAGAAATGCTTCAATCCACTTTGTGAAATACTTTGTTGCAATGACAATGAACTTGTATCTATTTGAAAAATAAGGATGAATTTTACCTACCAAATCGAGTCCCCACTGACAGAAAAGCCAATATATGGTGAATGGTTGTAGCTCCTGTGTTGGTGCATGGATAAGATTGCCATGAATTTGGCACTTAGGACATTTCTTTGCAAATTAATAAGACTCTTTCTCCATTATCGGCCAGTAATATCCCATTGTTAGAAGTTTCTTGGTGAGAGTAGGACCACTTGAATGCATACCACATATACCCTTGTGAAGATCATTTAAGGTAGAGTTAGATTCATTATGATTGAGCCATTGAAGAAGAGTACCCTCTAGACCTCGATGGTAAAGGGTATCAGCGGTTAAGGTATAACAAGCGGCTTGCCGGATGAAGCTATGTTTTTGGTTATGAGACAGGTCGAGTGGAAGGGTATTTTTCTTAAGATAATCATAGATTGTCCTATATAGAGGTGAGTCCAAACCGGTTACGGCATAGATGATTTGGGATGCAAAATTGTCATAGGCTGGGAAAAGAAATTGCTCTACTAGGAACTCGTAACGACTCTATTTCTCTAGAATTTGTAGCAAAAGCAATAGTGGCCATTACATTAACAACTCTGTTGTCCAATCTTGGTATTTTCTCAAAGGTGATATGTACAAAGTATTGTTTGAAATCATCCATCATTCTCTTATAGGGTATTATCTTATCATCCTTTGTATGATATTCATCATTGATCAGATTGATGACTAATTGATAATCCCCATAGATTCTCAATTTTGTGATTCTCCATTCCACAGCCATTTTGATTCATGTTACCAAGGCTTCATGCTCAACGATGTTATTGGTGCATGGAAACATCATTTGATAAGATCTTGGAATTGCGTGCCCTTTTGGAGTGACAAACAAGATGCCGACACCCAATCCATGTTCTGTATAAGATCCATAAAAGTACAAGGTCCATTGTTTGGGTGTGACAGTGAGTACATCCATGTCTAGAAATTCCACCTATAGTGGTTGTTGATCTGGTAGTGGTGCTTAAGCTAGTTGATCCATAATTACTTATCCTTTGATAGCCCGACATTCTATGTACTGGATATCAAACTCACTGAGAATCATGACCCACTTAGCCAGTCATCCTGTAAGAGATGCTTTGTTGAGTAAATACTTGAGAGGATCAATTTTTGCTACTAGCTTGACTGTTTGGGCTAGCATGTAGTGAAGGAAATTTTGAGAGGCGAACACTACAGCTAAGCAAGCCTTCTCAATGAATGTATAATTTAGCTCATATCTATTTAAAGTTACGTTGATGTAATATATAGCTCATTCCTTGTCTTCTGAATCTTCTTGTGCTAGCAATGCCCCCAATGATACTTCAGTTGTTGATATGTAGAGAATGAGCAACTTGCCTGCTATTGGTGGTACCAAAACTAGCGTATTCATTAGATATTGCTTGAGCTAGTGAAATGATTCTGCACACTTGTTTTCCCATTTGAAAGGTGTGTTCTTGTAGAGCAGATGATTGAAAGGGAGACATTTATCTACTAGTTGGGATATGAATCGTCTGATAGACTATAGCCGTCCCTATAGAGATGTAAGTTGGCTAATGTTCCTGGGAGATGGCATCTCCATGATGGCCTGTACCTTCGCCGGATCTACTTCAATGCCCTTTTTTGACACAATGTAGCCTAATAGTTTGTCTGATGTGACCCCAAAGACACACTTCTTAGGGTTTAGTTTGAACTTGAATTGCTCCATTCTTTGAAAGATTTTATCTAATATGCTTAGATGTTTTGCTTAGGTGAATTATTTAGCCAGTAAATCACCCACATAGCCCTTTATGAAGGTATGCATCGTATCGTGGAAGATTGTTGTCATGGCTCTTTGATAAGTTGCTCCCACATTTTTCAAGCCGAAAGACATGATGTTCCAACAATAAGTTCCCCATGGATAGGTGACCACGGTTTTATCTTGATCCTCTGGAAAAATTTTGATTTGATTATAGCCAAAAAACCCATCCATTAATGATAACATTGTGTGGCCTATTATTAGATCCACAATTATGTCAATGCTTGGTAAAGGAAAGTCATCCTTCAGACATGCTTTGTTGACATCTCTAAAATCTGTGCATATTCTGATGCTTCTGTTAGGTTTTAAAACTAGTACAATGTTTGAAATCCATTCAGCATAGTCTATAGGTAGGATGAATCTGATGTCCAATAACTTCTTTAGTTCAACTTTGACCAATAATGCTACATGTGGATTCATTTTTCTTAATTTTTCTTTGACTGGCTTAGCTCCTGGAGCGATGGATAAATGATGCATGATCAGGTTCAGATCTATTCCAGGCATATCAACATAGGACCAAGAAAATTTGATTTGCTTTTCCTCGAAGAATTTGATAAAATCTAGTTTCTCTTCTTCTGTCAGTGATTCTGCTAGGTGTATGGCTTTGATTGCTGCTTTAGTACCAATGTTTATTGATTGAGTTGGCTCAATCAATATGGGTGACCTGTCTTGATAGTGTTCAAGAAGAATTTCAAGTCTCTCATCTTTAGGTTCCTCAAAAAGGTTTTCACCTGTAGATGCGTCCTTTATTTTTACTTTTTTGGTGATCTAATGTCTCCATTGACTGGTTTTCAACATTAGAACCTTTGTTTCTTTCATTTTTGCAACTAAGAGACTTGGCACTTTCCTGATTGCAGATATCGTTACTTTGTTCTCTGGTAGAGCACATTTCTGGGTTGACTAAACATAGATATTGGACAATGGATTCATCATCTGGGAAAATTGGTATATCATGGTGTTCAAGTTCTTCCTAGTCTATGAGATAAGGAAATACGAGTGGTAAGGAGTCATTTGGTGGGTTGAGATCAGCTGTGGTAAGTGCCATGATATAGGCATCATTATAGTTGTTTGGGATGCTGGTTAGGTTTATGATATCGTCAAGGTCTTCGATGGTATCATCCTTGTTGTAGACTTGTTCGTACTGGTGTAGCTCATTCTCATTAGCCTTGTAGATATGTCATGGTCCAAATTCAAGTGATCGAGACTCTGCACCTTGTCTCTTCTAAGAAAGGGGTGTGTATGAATGGATGGTATCTAGCTCAGTATCTTCTATAACATCTAAACAACTACCCCATTCATATTCATTAGAATTAGTTTTTGAATTACTGACCCAAGTTCTCTCACTGTAATTGATAGGTATGTTATACAGTGATAAAAGATCTTTGACAATTGATACTAGTTTTGTAGCTTTTTCTGATTCAGAATTGAATCCTGCTTGTACCCTTTGTATTTGTTCATACATTGTTTCTTCTTGGGGAGTAGTAATTTTCAGGTGGTGGCTTTTCCTTTGTTTGAACAGGTTCTTGCACATGATACACTTTATTAGAAGATGCTTCTTCCCTTTGAATGACCTTTTCTTCTTGTCATTTCTCATTTTCTTTCTCTTTCCTTATCGTTTCTACAACTTGGTGTGGTGCCTCTTTCCATGATTTTTCATTATATTTCTTGTTTGCTCTCCATTGAGGTTTCTGATACATATTTTGTTTTTGCCTAGGTGGTACATGTTGTCCATATCCCAGTGTTGTTTTGTCTCATGCAAATTGTGAAGGAGGTTGCTGAGGTTCTGTAATGCCTTCCCGACACTTTCCTATAGGTTCTTTGCTATTGTATCCCATCTATTGCATGATCAAGAATCATTTTCCATATTGTTGTGTTGGTATGGCCACCTCTACGATAGAACCTCTGACTTCTTCTTCATCCTTCTATAGCCAACTAAGCATGTCATTCTCTTCTGATTCATTTGCTAGTGTGCCTAATTGGATAAATATGCCATCAAACTTGGTGATGGGTTGTGTTGCTTGATGTGTTGATGGAGAAGGTTGTCCATAAGAATTTGGCGATGTTGGAAATTTTGATAGACACATGGGTTCAAAAGATTATTCCCCCATGCCTTGATCTTTGATTTTCATCTTTTGTTTGAACTCTATGGGTAGAGAATTGAGTTTTTCTTGATGATGATCGAATGCTGAGGAATCTTGGGACTCCCTATTGTGTGGAACCAGGATGTCTTGAGCTGCCCCCATAGCATTGCAATGCTGAAAAGGGATATTAGTTGTAGATATTGAAATTTCCTATCCATTGTACAGGAATTTGATACACTTATGGTATGTCGAAGGCATTGCTTGCATTTCATGTATACAAGGATGACCCAATAGAATATTGTATGTTAATTATATGTCTAAGAATTGGCACATAGTGTCCTTTTGTATTGGTCCTACCTGAACAGGTAGTATCACTGTTCCTTTGGATGACCTTTCTTCATCATCATAGGCCTTGATGGTGATCTTCTTGTTTGGATCAATAGATTGCTCAGACAAGCCCAAAGAACATATAAGCTTTAAAGTACAGATATTGAGACTAGCTCCTCCATCTATTAACACTCTTTTTACTCGATGTTTATAGACTAAGACTTTGATATGGAGCAGAGTGTTATGCAGATGATTCAAAGAGACATCATCATATTCAAAAATGGTAAGGTTATGAGGCCCTATCATACAAGCCACCATGTCTTGGAATCTATCAATGTCCAGATCTTTAGGAACGTTTGTTTGGACAAGTTCTTTCTCTAAGATGTCCTTTTGTTTTGGTGAGAGTTTGAGTAACTTGAGTATGAATATTTGAGTGGGATTTCTCCGTAGTTGATCAACCAAGTTATATTGAGTCTTGGGGATAGTTGTGGATGTGGATGTATTCCCTTTCAAGACGTATTTTTGTGCTTTGGTTGTCACAATGATCGACGTATGTTCTTGTTTGTCCTTGATTTTAATGACATTTATTTGGTTGTCATCTATTGGTATGCAATTGATGGTGTTATTGTATAGGTGATTTATACGAGCTCCTCCGGTATCATTTGATGTTGAAGCTCCTCCCTCGTTGTAATTCGGAAGAGGATTTTTGATAGGGAGTTCACTAGATTGTGCTCAACAAGGATGTTTTAAGTCTAATGGTTCAATTTGTTTCCCAAGCCTTGTTTGAGACTATTGTATATATTTGCAAAATCATTCTTGTGGTTTTAATGCCAAGAAACTCATGCATCACTTTCCAAACAAACTCCCCTTTTTAGTGAGCTCATTCCCTTCCTCATCCACTATTAGCTATATCTAACCATCAAATACTTTCCTACACATTCCTCTGTCCTTTGGGCATTATTCTAATTGTTCTTTGTCATTACAAGCTCCTCCCACAAATGGTTTAGGAACCTAAGCAAAAGTATTGTCTTTGTCCTTGTGTAGTCTTGGGGTATTTAAGCATTTTTGTTCTTACTCAAGCCCTTTGCTAGACTACAAACCACAAATGTCTCTATCATACTCTCAAGAAGGTGGAGGGGTGTCCTTCAATTTCCCTAGGTATCTATCCATAGGTTCTTCAAGCTCTACCAAACCCAAACCAATCGGGTTCCTAAAAAGTGTGAGTTTTGCAATCAAAAGGCTTGTAGCCCGTGGAGGCCTAATTGACACCTTTTTGCTCACCCAACCCAATGATGGGAAATTACTCCCACAAAATTGATTTGGATGGTGTTTTAGAGGTATATGGTAGTATATTTTCATTTTTTAGGCCACTGTTAATGCAAAATGAGGACTGTCCACTATTTATGGCACTTTTGTAGGGTTTGGTAGGGTTTAGACCCAACCACATTGGGAAATTGTTGTAACTCCACTAACCAAGCTTCCAAACTAAAGTACAAATTTTTCCATAACATGTAGGGCCTTTATTTACTACTTTCCTATAGGCATTACTCCAAACACATGGTGCACAAACTGAAAATCTAAAACATGTAAGTGACTGTCACAAAAAACCTAGTCATAGTAACCTCACTGTTATAACTGCATTCCAAGTTGTTAGAAGTTCATTCCAAACTCTTCCATGGCATTAATAAATCTCCAAACACTTATGAGGTTCTTATAGAAATATTAAGGCATGTTTTCAAAGCTTGAATAGGCTCTTGTAGTACCTTTTTACTCATACTGTCATTAAAAAAAAATAGTGAATTCATTGTCATGCAATCAAAACTGAGAATGTTTAATAAGAAGTGCCTTGCTCTAACAAACCAAGGTGACTCACAATACCCTTGGAAAAATATTCAAACCTCTGACTCACACATTTGTTCACTCCAATTATTCTTGGGTGCAAATTTTGAGTTCTTGTTCATGATACTAGCCAGGTAATCTATACTTGCCTAGTTTTCACTCAAATCCATCCTCCAAGCATAGTTCTGACTCAAAAAGAAATACCTACACAATGTACATGTATAAACCAACTTGACCCAATCCATTTTGGTGGGAGCCCAAGCCTGGATTAGTCAAGTTGTGGCATTTTCCAACCCCAAACCCTTGACAGGGCAGTGAGCACACAAAATGAAATAATTTTTAATTTACCAACTTGCAAAAGAAAAACTAGTGCAATGATCACTTGGAGAGCATTGAACAATCAATAGGAACACTTCCCAAAAGGTACAGTATAGACTGTTATTCCAAGGAAGGAAAAAATAGTGAGAAAAATCAAAATTTCATGTTTTCTATTAGGATTGTCTTGTTAATACAATCACCAACCTTTCTCAAGGAAAATGGAGGCCTTTTTATAGTATTTTTAGTTGTTTATCAAACCTAGTATAGACATGAGGCTTCCACATCTGCATTGTATTAGAAAAATCCAAAAATGACAACTTTGATAACTTTTACAAGCCCAAATGACAACATTTCTTGCTCCAAAAGACATTTTTGATAACCTCATCAACTTATCTAAACACATAGGAAATTATTAAAACCACTTATTAAATATGTTTCAATGCTTTGGAAAGCATTTGGAGACCTTTTAGGCAATTTTACACATTTTTGCAGAAATTGTCAACTCAAAGCCCGAAAGGTAAAACTTGACCTCTTGAGCACAAAATGAGATCAAAACAACTAGAAAAGACACACAACAACCTAAAACAACATCAAAAACCTAACACAAGACATTACAAACATGAAAGCATGAAATACTCAAAAAGGAGATTTTTTACTCAACTAGGTGCTCCTGCACCAATTTTTAAAGGTGTCATGGTCACCATTTGTTTTGAGACCATCAACTATTAAATCGCCTCTATCGATCATGTCCTAAATGATGTTTTTGATTAAGGTAAAAGTAGGTTTTGAAGGGGCTCCAAAACCCTTTACAAGCAGAACTTAACAGCAAAATGACAAGAAACAAAAGAGGACATGCCTACGAAAAACCAACAGAAAACCAAAGAAAACTGGAAAAAGCCCCACAAAGCCAACAGGCCATCCAGACTCCAGAAGATACTAGTTGATTTTTTCTAGAGCTTTTGCCAGAGTGTTGCTAGTTTAATGCACCTCTTTGATGTTATCCCTAAGATTAGGGAGATTCTTTACAGGAGCAGCCACAACTTTCTTGACATTGGCCCTAGTTCTCTTCGCAGTGCCACCCATTGAAGTAACATCACTGCTACCAGTCTGGATGGTCTCTTCATCCAAGTCAAGATCCACAACCAATTTTGGAGTGTCACAAACCTTAGTGATATCCTCTAGGTTTTTAATGACAGCAAAAAGGAAAATCAGGATAATGCCCATAAGATTTTTCATCGCTTCCTTCCCATCTTCCAACGATTTAACCTTATCCTCCATATTCTGCTTCTAGTTTAGCTGCTCTCTATTTTCATCCTCCCTCTTCTCATCCATGTTTTTCCCTTTTTTATCCAGGTTCTTCAGGTGCTCATAGGTCCATCTATCAAGGTCCATTCTCACCTCAGAAAGCTTCTTGAGGTTATCCAAGATTAGCCCTTTACCCACACTTTCCTTATCCTCGCTAACCCTGTCCTTAGTCTGGTCCTTCTTAGAATCTATGTTCAATCCCCTCTCAAAGTTCACATCCATCTCCTCATTATCCCTGAAATCCACTTCTTCCATCAGATGGTTGTAGTCCTTCCCAGGGCAATCACTGAGGATAGGTCTTTCATGACTAGGCTCATTACCACCACTTTCTTCCTCATTACCCAGCTCCTCATCTTTCCAGCTATCTTCACTGATGGAGTCATCCATCTCCATACCATTGCTTTCCTTTTCAATTTCCTCTGTTTCCAACTCAAATGCACTTTTCCTTTTTTTGCTAGAGGATGCCTTCTCCTTGCTGGAGTCTCTTTCTTCCATCTTTCTCTTAGCCCGAGAGGTTGAAATCCTCTTATTTTCCAACAGGGTGAGGATTTTGCAATGCTCATAGATGAGAAGAAAAAGCCCACAATGGAGAATCAGGCTAGAAGGGTTATTCCTATGTTTATTAAGGGACCTAGAGAGTGACCTAAAAATGTAGTAGGGTAGGGATACCTTTTTGTCGTGTCTGAAATGGTTTAAGAGAACGAAATGGTAGGTGTGGGCCCTGGAGAAATGGCCTTCAATCATTATGTATTTCATAATTACATTCAGAACCCAACCCCACAGTTTCTTGAGGCTTGCAGCTTCGTAGTAGCCCCCAATAGCTTTGCCGATTTTAACCATTTCTTTCTCTTTCTGCGGTAACAGATTGACTGCGTTGTTGGAGACTTTGAGGTCTCGAAAGAAATTAAGCCCAATGTGGGGCATTCCAATTATAGTAGATATGAGCCCATCGTCTAGTTTAAACTTGACTCCATAGATTTTAAAAGAGCCATTTGACCAATTTTTCAAAATCTTGGAAATAGCGAGGTTGACCCTACCTTTGTCATAGTCCATGAGCTTCTCCATGAAGCTAGTAAGAGAACCCTTTTCCAGTTTTGCCCAGACTTTTGGCATCACTCTCCAGGTCAATGTATTATCTGGTTCCTCCCGCCTCAGGTCACCTACCATCTTCAGATTCAGGCTATCTGCTCTGTTTCTCTGCAAACTAATTCCTTCTTTCCCAAAGTTGCGTGAGATTTTGAAGCAGGTTACCCACAAAGCATGCGACAAATAATTAAAGATTATAGGAGATCTACCGCTTTACCAAGTAATGATGACCTTTCCAACAAGGCATAAATAATTCTTTTTACCTATCATGATTAAATTGTCCTTCTCTCCCCATATAACGGTCCTTTCTAAGAGACTCTTTAATGTTTAAATTTAGATCCTCCTCATGCCAAATTGATTGGGAGTTAGAGTTAACTCCTATATTCGCTAAACAATCCACTACACTGTTTTGCTCTCTGAAGGCATGTTGAATAATTATTTCTTTAAAACTTGCAATGATCTCCCTGGCTTTCATGATGATATTTTCAATTGACCAAGAAGGCTCCAACTCCCCCTTTAAGCACTTAATAATATTGAGTGAATCTCCCTCAAGACATAATTTATCATAATTGAGATTTTTGGCTAAAATTAAGGTGTTCAGGGTGATAGAGGCTTTGACAAAGTGGCTAGTTTTATTTCCCAGGGGACCAGCCACCGCCTTTAAACAACTTCCAACAAAATTCCTGGCAATGTCCCCATATCCAGCTTTACTCAAATTCCCTTTAGAGGCCCCATCAAAGTTAGCCTTAATCCAACCCTACAGAGGAAAACACCAGACGAGACCTTCTCTTTCATTTTCCTTGCAGGTAGTAGTGGTAGAGAGGTTCCACCTATCTTTGAAGTCATCTTTAGCAGCAGGTCCATGATCAGTGTCATAGAGACATTCAAAAATACTCCTAAAAATTTTATCTGCCACCACTTCAGGAACAACCCTTTTATCCCTAAAAATCATATTGTTACGCTCTTTCCAGATATTCCAAATAATAATTGGCAGAGTGATTCTCCAAGTCTCCACAATTTTAGGATTAGAATTAGGGCATTGCCATTGTTGCCAGGAATCCCCAAGGGAGTTCGGAAAAACCCAACTCAGGTTCCAACCTGCTCAAGATGATTTTCCAAATGTCCTAACTAAAAGTGCATTGATTGAGAATATGGCAAGCCATCTCTTCTTCCCTGCAACAAAGAGAACACCTATTAGGAAAAATAAAACCTCTTTTATGAAGGTTGTCCAGGGTTAAAACCTTATTTTGGATGAAAATCCAAAAGAAGATATTAACCTTAGGAACTAACTTCTTGTTCCAAACATTATCCCAGATGGGAATTTCTTCCACCAGATCATTATGAATTGTCACAGCTGAGGAAATAGAATATTTCCCATCCAGTGTTTCCCTCCGTATCAATCTGTCATCTTTGTTGTCTCTAGGGATTTTAGCAGAGAGAGCTATCTGAAGGAACTTGAGCCCCAGGCACTGCTAGCTAAAATCAATCCAGTTCCCATTTCCCCAGTAATCTCTGATCAACTCACCAAACCTACTTTTGAACCAATCTTTCCAATCTTTAAGAATTGGGATTTCCTCCAAAGGTTTATATAGAATCCATCTATCTTCCCAAAATCTTATTCTCCTCCCATCCCCAAGGTTCCAAGTTCTACCAATAGCAGCCCAACTTTTAGCAGATTGAACAACATTCCATATAGCTGATCCTTCAACAATGAAAGAATTATCAAGGAATTCTTCCTCAGAGGGTTGCATGTAGAGATATTTGTTTTTCCAGATTGAGTTCCATTCTCTTTCCTCCCCTTTCAATCTCCATATTTGTTTGGCTAATAAAGCTTTGTTCATAGAACCAATGTTCCTTAACTCCAGCCCACCTGAGGCCTTGGGGGAACAAATTTTATTTCAGGCAATAAGGGGTATTCTATTTTTGACTTCCACTCCTGACCAAAGGAACTTTTTTTGGATTCTTTCAATGGCTTCCACAAACTTTGAGGGAATTTTGAACAAGCTGAGAGCATAAACAGGAAGATTTTGAAGAGTGGCTTTGAGCAGAGTAATTTTGCCCACTTGACTAAGGACAACCCCTTTCCAACCAGCAAGTTTCAAGTTAAGTCTGTCTATCAGCTTATTCTAGAAAGAATCCCTAGGCTTGAGACACAGAGGAAGCCCCAAATAAGTAGAGGGAAGCTTAGAATATTGCAGCCAAGAATCCTTCCAATCCTTAGTTGCCTTTGGACAGGGGTATTGATGAAGAACAAAGAACTTTTATCCCAGTTGATTTTTTGGCCAAAGGTAGATTCATAAGTGTTTAGAATATTCTTCATGTTCTTAGCTTCCAGAATGGTGGCTTCCCCCATGGTAATAGAGTCATCAACAAATTGTTCATGAGAGAAAACAACATTGGAGGAAGAAGGTTTCAAACCCTTAAGCTTGCCATCCTCCACATTTTTAAGAATAAATCTGCCTAGGCATTCAGTTATAATAGTGAACAGGATAGGGGATATGGGGTCCCCCTATCTAAGTCCTCTAGAGCTTTTGAAGAAACTGGACAAGGAACCATTGACAATAACAGCAGATGAGGAAGTTTCCATAAGTTGAGAACATAGCTAAATAACATTGACACCAAAACCAAACACTTTCATGATCCTAAGGAGAAACTGTCAGTTTACTCTATCAAAAGCTTTAGCCATGTCTAACTTTAGGAAGAAGCCCTGGTTATTCGCCACTTTTAGGGAGTGGATATTTTCATGAACGGATATGATAGAGTCCAAAATCTGTCTTCCAAGGACAAAGCCATTCTGCTAGACAAAGATAATCCTAGGAATAATTTCAAGAAACCTGGAAGTCAAAACCTTGGATAAAATCTTGTAAACAGAGTTACACAAGCTAATATGTCTAAACTTGTTGACAAAATCAGCACCAAGGATCTTTGGGATAAGGACAATGAAGGTGGCATTCAATTCCTTAAGGAGTCTTCTAGAGCCAAAGAATTCTTTGACACCATTGCAGATGTCAGCCTCCACTATGTGCCAAAAATTTTGGAAGAAGAACATAGGGAAGCCATCCAGACCAGGGGATTTGTCTCCTTGAAAGGAGAACACCATCTTTTTGATTTTAAGATTAGAGGGAATATGGGATAAAAGGTTGTTATCAGCTTTCGTCAGGATTGAAGGAATAGCTTGCAAAAGGGTGTTTTGATTACTGAAATCTAGTTTATCCACATCTCCCAACAAAGTGTTGAAATGCTTAAGAGCTTCCTTTCTAATATCGCTATCCTCAGTTAGGATGCCTTTGTTGCAGGATAGACTGGCTATTCTATTAGCTACCCTATGCTTGAGAGCAGTTAAGTGAAAGAACCGGGTGTTTTTATCTCCTTCCTTCAGGAACAAGGCTCTGGATCTTTGTCTCCAAAATGTCTCTTCATTGGAAATGATGGTGTGGTATTTGGATCTATTTTCGGCCATCCTAAGATTTTTAGACAGCCCAGCCTCTTGGATTCTATCTTGAACCTCCTTTATTTCTACTTTGACTTGAATTTTACTCTTGAAAATATCACCAAAAATCTCTTTGTTCCAGATTTTAATTTTAGCTTTTATGATATTGAGCTTTTTGGCAATTCTAAAAAGAGTCATACCCTCCACTTCAGAATTTAACCATTCAGCAATACGTGCTTCTAGAGAAGGATGGGAAAGCCAAGCTTTTTCAAATCTGAAAGGGAAGTTTCTCTTGGCTAAAAAAGAGCTGGCAGTAAAGGAGATGGGGTAATGGTCATACCCAATTTTGATGACAGAAGCAAGGGAGTAGCTATACTTAGAAAACCAATCAGGTGAAATTAAAGATCTATCAAGCTTAACTTGAATCAGATCAACTCTGGTTCTTCTATTGGTCCAGGTGTAATTGATACCCTGGAGATCCACATCAATGAGAGCTTGATCATTTATGAAATCCATAAGGTCTTGTTTCCCATCAAGTTGTAAAGGGATACCTCCCATCTTCTCTTCCTCTTTGAGTGAAGTATTGAAATCTCCCATAATAATCCAGCTTTGATCAACAAACTTGAGTCTGTCGGCTGCCAGGCTGTTCCAATATTTAACTCTCCCAGTTTTGGTGTTGGGTGTGTAGACATTAGATAACACCCAAACAAAGTTGTCCTTAATATGCTCAAGATGAATAGAGTTTGTGTTAAAAGCAGAGATGATTTCCTTACCTATTATAGTTTTTTGGTTCCAAAAAATCGCAGTTCCTCCAGAAGCTCCCTCCAAGTTGAATCCTATGACCCCATTTTCCTTGAAAATTCTAATCTTTTCAACTTTTTCCTTAGACATGTTGGTTTCCTGAACGAGGACCACATCCAGTTTGTGATCTCTTATGATGTTTTGCAACACATCCTGCTTATGAGGGGCATTCAACCCTCTGATATTCCAGGATATTATCTTCATACTTTAACTGGGGATAGGGCTCACTCAATGGAACACTGTGTTCCATCAGCATGATTCTTCCAGCTTTCATGTTCCCTTTGATGTTTTAGGGATGGCCTTCCCTACTTTTTGTTCTGACTTCCAACATCTTCCTTTTTCTTGATCTTTCTTCTAGTTGAGATTCCTCCATTGAGTTCCTCCTTGTTCATTTTTCCTTCTCTCGAACTGGGAATCCAGAGATTCCCATCCAACATATCCACACTTTGAGGAGGGGTTTTACATAGAAGTGGCTTTGGACTTACATTAGTTAAAAGAAGTAAGGGCTCAATGTCAAAAGGGTCTTGAGCTTCATCAAAGTCTTCCTCGATCAATTTTGAGAGTGATGTGGCTGGAATGATTTCTTCCTTCTCCTGACTAATAGATCCAGCCTCCTGGTCTAGGATAGTTTCTTCCTTCTCCTGACTAACAGATCCAACCTCCTGGTCCTCTGGGTTATTTTTATTGTTTGACTCAATACCTTGCTCTGCTTCTTTAGAGCTCTCTAGTTGGCTATTGGAGGAGACACAACCTTTCTTATCATTACTGCTATTCCCATTCCTCCTGACTTCATTTGCTAAATCCATTATATCCTTAATTTGATTACATTCAATCGGGGGGTCTCCTTTTATATTTACCATTTGCCAAATCTTTTTGTTCTTGATGTTGCTATCAATCTTGTTTTCCTTTCTTTTCTTAAGTGGACATGATTTTGCCCAATGCCTAAATTTTTTGCAATGGAAACAAGTAAACAAAAGAGATTCATATTCAATAGCTTGTGACCATTTTCCAAGTTTAGATATTATTTCTATGGATTGAGGCATATCCATTATTTGATTAACATTTATGCAAATACGAGCAATCATTTATGTGATGTCCTTTGTTTCGATGAAAATCACAGAAATGTGAGTCATTCCACCAAGGTGGTTTGACCCGGGGTTCAAATTTGTTTATGCCTAGCAATGTGATAATCTTATTCACCAAGAGTTATCAAAACACTGATTCTAAGGTTTTTCCTAATGGTGTGTAGATGTGTCTATATGGGAAATCCTGTTAGACACAATGCACCACTGAGAGGGGGAGGGGGTGAATCAGTGGTTCTCAAATCTCTTTCCCCTTTGCAAGCCTATGTGAGCATACCGATTGATAGATTTATCTTAATGCAGGCTTACCAGTTATGGACGAGACTAACTTAAGTGCAAACACACTCAAAATGGGACATCACATAACACCAGCATATACGAGGAAAACCCAAGATGGGAAAAACCTCGGTGAGCAATGTTGTTGGATTCTAATGGTCCAATCCAACCTCACAATAAAACATAGTTACAAAGTTTAGGGCACCAATCTAAGGACCACCAATCCCTACCTAATTTATGGGCTACAACCCAAAAAAGCACCAACCCCTGACTTTAGGGCACCAACCCAAGGAGCTACAACTCAGTGTTCACAATGTAAACATCAAATACATAAGTAGTTATCTTGCTTCAAGTGAATCTTGCAACCATTATACATATCTTACTCTGTCGGTGAGATACCTTCTCTGCTTCACCAACTCACTTCTCTACTGCTCTTCACCTGCTGCTTCTTTGTTGGTAAGCCCTACCAGTTTATCTCTCATCTGAATTGCTCTCACTGTATATCCTCCTCACTACTATGCTCTTCACCAATTTAACTCTTTGCTGGTTCTCTGTTTATCTTCTTTGCAGTCTCCTTCACCCCTGTTCTGTCGATATGAACACTACCGGTTCTTCTTTCCAATTGGTTGAAAGCTTCAACTAGGTTCTCTCTCACTCCCTCTCTCTTCACAGATGTTCATTGAGCACTTGGCTAATTTGTTCTTACTTGCAGAAGTCTTTCACTTCACAATAGCACAATATCCTTCTATTCAGCAATGACAAACATTCTCTTTGACCCCCACACTTATAGCCAAGTTTTCCCTCCAAACACTAATTCAAAATCCAAGCAGTTAGGGTTTCCTCACCATCCTCAAGGAAAAGCAAATCCAATTAGATCTTGTAGGATCCGATCTTTCCGACATCCAATTGCATAACTCTACCATTTTTGCATCTCCTAGATCACGACTTTCATCTCTGGCGACTTGATTTTTACCCTAATAGCTGATCCCTTGGTCAATCATGAAAGAAACATCATGCTATTTCATCCATCACTTTGATCTTCTCAATCTTTCTTAGGTAACTTGTAGTTGTATTCCAGATCTCAAGCCTCAAACCTCTGCAATAGCTCTGCAACATGTCCTATGATTTGGGTGACTTCTCATTAAAGTCGACCAACCCTGCAACAACCCTCTCAATGTATATTCCATCTTTATCCAAACACATGTTCGCCACATTAACTCCATGTGGCATCCATATCGACTAACTGCTAGCTTGGCACTTCATGTTGCTCCAAATAGGATCACCTACCAGCCACTCAACCGGTCCTCTTTCCTGCCGATTCGTTAACCTCATCGGTATTAGACATTATACCAGTAGTCTTATCATATCTGCATTCTACACCTTACTCATATTACTAGTGAGCTTTACATACCAATTATCACTCTTTATGATGCCAGTCATCATCCTTCACTAGACTCCTTCATCGGTCAGACCATTCTCCTCTGACTGTATCTGCTCATCCGGTTTGTCTAAATGACAAACACATCACTCTTCTGTTGTATCAGCATCTCAACATGCCTTCTTTGTCGGCCTAGTGCATAACTTGATCTCATGCACTTAAGGCATTCCCTCAATTTACTGGTAGATCTAGAGTGATCCTTCAAGTTATTTCCTTTACCTATTTACTCTTATCCCACCAAACTATAGTGCACTTAATGCATATAGGGGATAAGCTCCACTTACTCGGTGGAGGAACACCTTGTCATCTTCTCATGTGAGTTCCCTATTTGTGCAACATATCTTCAAACAGGCATATGTGAACCAATGTGAGCACATACACTGTTAGTCATTGCTTCTCATGATGACTGCATCTTCATTCGGTGGGAGTCTTGTTGTTCCGCAACCTCACAACATATCGGTGACCTGTTCAATCTTCTCTTCCAATGTGGATGTGATTCAGATAACATTCTGCCTCTCCATCATAAACAACCGCTCAAACACCTCTCTATCTCATCACACAAGTCAGGCATTGACTTGTGTGTAGGTGACTCTTGAGGTCATCTTCCTTACCTTATCGGTGTTTTGCAACACAAGATGATATCCAAGATATCACATCCTGTACTCCTTCATAGCAGTGGTGCACATACATCTCATCTATCAGTGGTCATCCCATACCAGTTGATATCAATGACAACACAATGCCAATAAAGCATTGGTGTTGTCTCTCTGGTTTGCATTATTCCCTCAGTTAGTGTTGTTGCCTTGGTTATTGGTGTTGCCTTGGTTAGTGTTGTTTCCTTGGTTAGTGTTGTTAGTGTTGTTGCCCTGGTTATTGTTGTTAGTGTTTGATGTTGAATTTCCTTGATTGGTATTTTGCGAATAAGTGTTAGTGCCTTGATTAACACTTTTTTTATTTTTGTTAGATGGTGGGTTACCTGATAAAGCCAACACTGGTTGTTTGGACTTTACATCATTAGGATCAACTACCCCATCATTAACAACATTTTTGATCCTTGTCCAAAATTTGGATTTATCTAAATTGTTTTTGTTTTGATTGTTAAAGGGGTTAGTGTTTGATGAGTTAACTCCCTCCTTAAAGAACTTCAATGTCCCTTTCTTGATGCAGGCTTCCTCCACTTAGATTCCATTTTCTATTAACTTAGAAAAAAATGGCATGCATTGGAGTTTGAGTTAATAACTCATCTCACTATTTAGATTATCAATAAAGATCTCCATCTTCTCCTTTTCAAGCACATCTCGAGGATATCCTGAAACCATGTGTCTCCACTGCTGAAGAAACACCATGAATGTTTCATTGATCATTTGTTTAGTGTTACACACATCTAGCATGGTGATTGCATGTTGAATGTTATAGGAGTATTGTGTGATAAAAAATTTTTACCAACTCATCAAATGATCTGATGGGAGGTGTGATTTTAGACAACCACTCCATTGTTTTCCCTCCCAAACTTCTTGGGAATAGTCTCATTATGTAAGTGTCATCGTAAGCAAACTATAGGCTTATGGTACAAAATTCCTGAATGTGATCATGGGGATCACTTTTACCATCATACTTGTCATAATTTGGTATATCTGAATTTGGAAGAAAATGTACCATGTTCAATCTCCTGTCAAAAGGATAAGGACAAATCTCATCCAAGGAGTATCGTACCATGGTTCTTTGTTGCATGTCCTGCATTTGTCTTTGCACCATTCGGATTTGTTGTGTAAGAGAGACCATGGGCACATTCGTACTTCGAGGGAGAGCTTCCTCTCTCTCATTAAGATTTTCTTGATTGTGGGCATGGTGGTGTTCATGGGTGTTGTCTTGCTCGTGTATATTTTTCGGGTCACGTGTTTCTTCTTCTCTTTGTTGGTCTTGATAGGCATAATTGCTAGACCTTGTTCTTAAAATTATTTTGTTTGTATTCCTTAAGTTTTCAGTATCGAAATCTTCAGGAAGTTTAACTCCTTTGCTAGTTAGCATGAGTAGATATGCTTCCTTATCTGCTTCAATAAGTCTTTCCATGAGCCTTTGGAATGATGGGTTTTCTTGACACTCTTGGAGAAGTTCCTCGGTGATCTCTGTTTCACCCATATTAACATACTCATCAAAAGGGTTGGATAATCTATGACCCATACTTGATTTTGGTTGTGATTCTCTTTATTTGTTTCTTTGAGATCGAGTGATAGTGGGCATTTAGTAAATTCTACCGTGATTAATTCTTTGTCTTCTATGGGAGTTCTAGGTGGTGTTGGCGGTTTAGGTCGAGCTTCATTGTATGTGATATAAAACTTTGGGAATAAAGCAGGGTTAATCCTTCCTCCATGATTTAGGCATTGGTTGATTGTCGCTTTCTGAATGTAAGCTCTACTTCTCAAAGGTTCTTTGTCAAACTCATTTGTTTTTCCTTGGATATACAATCACATGTGATGCAAGAATGTGCGATGTGATGCAAAGAGTTGACGATTGATATAGAGAAATTTATTCCTTCTCATTAGTGCTTTAGAACTAGGTTGTCTCTTCTTCAACTTAGTTTTGTGATGAAGACTTGTTCTTCTCAAAATATGAGGAGTGGTTATACACGAATGTTCAAAGGTTGACATTGGTGTTGGATTTGGATACTTCGTTTGAATACTCAAGTTTACTTTATCAAGTAGAGGTTTAGTTAGATTTGCCTCCACTATAAAGTGTATCAAATGATATGGATAAAGTCTCCCAATATGGAAACTTGATTTGACAACTTAAGAATTAAACTAGGTATGTTGTTTTGATAGAATCCGTTGGATAGTGAAACTTTGATCACTATTTCTGATACTTCCTAATTTTGTTGGATGAAGTCTTATCTCAAGATAGTTTAAGATTTGAAAAACTTGTTCTAAAATAATTTTGTTCATTGGAAATTCTCCTCACTGATGATTGGATTCAAATTTTTTTTGCTGGATTTGCTAAAGAACTTGAAAGGGTATGTGAAACTGTTGATAAATTTTTCTCAAGGTGCTTGATTTGCTGATTGTTTTTCCAAGTTTTGATCATGCGCTACGACAGAGACTGAATGTGCTAAAGAATGTTCAAGATGCACTACAAAAACTCTTTGTGTTCTAAGCTACCTCTCCTACACGCTAGTTTAGACTGTTTGAAAATGACTACATTGGATGAGTTATGCACTATTATGTCCTGATTATGCACAATTGTTTGAACTGAAAGTGCTATGATATGTCTTTAACACGCTACGTTGATGTCTAAATGTGCTAGACTGATGCTAGAAAGTGCTACTGGTTATGCGCTAATTTGACTGATGAGAGCGCTAAGTTTTGGTTCAAATGCACTGCATAATGTTTGCTATGCGCTACTGTCCTAATTTCTTTATTTCTGTTGTTTTGAAAACTAACACTTGTGATTTTGATGGATTCTTTTTTGAAAAATAACTTAAAAACACAACACATAAAAGAGATAACATTTTTGCCTATGCTAAACAAGTAGTGTATGTTCTGTGAGGATGTGTTCAAATCCCCAATATTTTCATAGGTTTAGATAACAAATAAGACAAATCAATCAGACTTTGTATTCAAAGGTCATCAACAACATCATAGCCCACTAGTATTGATACTCCATCATCTCAAACAACCTTGTTACCCCTAGAGGGCACCCATTTTTTTGCCTTTTGCTAGAAATTAACTCAAAGTGAATTGCTTCACAATTGAGTAGTTATCTTGGGAGATATATGGTGAGTGATCTTGGGGGTGGATTCTTCCCCACCCTTGCACTATGATGTTGAAAATGTCTGGTAACTGACTCATCTCAAAGCTTCTAATTCTAAGGGTTTTAATCAGGCTTCCATTTGGTCTTCAGTGATAAACTCCCTCGGGAGGCTTCCCAACCTTTAGAACAAAGGCTTTACATATCTTATGGATATTGGGGGAAGGATAATCGCTGAGCAAAACTGTTGAAGGGGACTTTCGTTAGCCTCCACATTTGATTATAGTGGGTTGGAACAATTGGTGATAAAGTTGTTTCCCACTTAGGTCGTTCCCCTCTCACTGACCATTAATGGCCCTCTAAGAGAAACTTGAGAGGGAAGACCTGCTAAAGGATTTAAAATGCTTGAAGTAAAGAAAGCTTTTAAGAGTTTGACTTTTTGATCACCTAGTTAAAGGGAGAGCATATACCTTCCACTTTCGAGACAAAGCAAAGAAAGTTCTTTTTTATCTTTCAAAGCAATGATTTGCTAACTTCTATTTGGAGATGTTGCTCCAAAAAGGTAGTGTTATTTTTAACTCTTCTTAGCAAATGTTTTCTATCTAAGAAAGTGAAATCCTGGTCAACAAAATAAATCATGATGTTGGTCAACAAAAGGAAAATCGTGAAATGAAATACTCCTTTGCTTTGCACAAAATAAAGTGAGGTTCTTTTTATCCTTTGCCAAATGAAAATGAATTCTTTTTATGCACCAAAGGAAAATGTGATTCTTTTTACCTTTTGCAAACTAAAAATCAAATTTGTTGTTCTTTTTAAACCCAAATGAAGTGTTTTGCCTAACTTGCAAAAATCAAAAGTTTGTTTTGTTGTTCTTTTTATCTGACAATGGAATTCCTTTTAAAACCCAAATGAAGATGTAGTAAATTTTAAACCCAAAATAAAAGATGAGATTCTTTTTAAACTTAAAGGAAAGTGAATTCTTTTTATCCAACTTAAAAATCTAGAAAGAATTAAAATTCCTAATTTAACTTCTTCTAAACCTACAAGAAATCGTTAGTGACTTGCAAGAACAAATTTAGTGAAACATAGAATCTATGGTGGGCTTACACAAGCCTAATTTTTCTTCACTTCAGTTATAGTTTTGCCTCTTCTCTGTCAAAGTCATGCATTGGACTATGCACAGATGCACTACAGAAAGTCACCTATGCGCTACACTAGTTACCAAATGTGCTACACTATTGCTCGAATATGTAGGAAAGAAATCAAACTGTTAAGCACTAACAGAGAGTTTTAATGTGCCATGGAATGGGTCTTATGCACTAAATAGTATGCCGAAAGAACTATTGTTTGCTCCAAATGTGCTAAAGAAAGGTTTTGATGCGCTAAAACAACATTCCAGCATGCTTTCAATCTTGCTCCTACATAAAAAACAATATGATTAATGGGGTTAAGCCCCATGGTGGGTGCCAGAAATGTGTGTGGGAAATTAGGGTGACAGAAATGTGAAAGTCAATTTCAAAGGGTCCACACACCAATGAGACTCTTGGTGTAAGTTATAGGAACTATATTGAATAGCTCAACTTCCCAAGGGGTGTCCCATTGTTGTCTATCTCACAGGATCCCTAAAGTCAATGCCTTTTCTCTTAGATAAATGAGCAAAGTGACTTAGGAATGAAAACTCTAAGAACGAGTGATATTTTATTATAAGCATGAATGCATTCCTAGGTATGTATGCTATTGAATCTATGATGATTAAGCTAGCATAAAGATGATGATAAGATTAACTAATTATCCTAGCAATGATATACTAGTCTAACATGGATATGCTATGATTTTAGAATGCTTCTAAATGCTTATTTAAGATGATTTATCAAAGAGAGGCTAAAATACTTAGTAATTAGACTATAAGTTTGATGCATGAAGTCTTTCTATGATTAGCAAAATGACTATAAGTTTGATACACAAGATATTTCCATGTGAAAATGAGAGAATGAGAGCTCTATTTATAGGAAAAATAGGGCAATAGATGGTCAAGATTGGGTAATCTTAACAAGGGCCAGGATTGAAAGTTAATCAATCCATGTTTATAATTCTCACCAATGAAATGGTGACAATTGTCAACAAGAGGTTGCTTGAGAGGGGATGAAAGAAGCATTAGATGCTTGAGAAGACATGGAAGTTACCTTAGGAGGTAAGGGTTAAGGTTAGACTAGGGTTATCCATTGGATAAAGCTTTTACCAAAGGGGTAAACTCTTGTGCAAGGGTTAAAGGGATAACCAAGGTTAAAGCCATGAATGCTTGATGAGACCCTTGGGTTAGATGAGGGCTGAGTTAGAGAGAATGTCTCTAATGATGCAAGAAGGTTGAGTTAACCATTAATGGTTATGTAAGAGCCTTAAATAGTTTGGAAGACTTTGAGGGTTAACTTGTTGAAGACATAAAGGCTTTAATGGTTTTTAGAGACTTTGAAGGCTTTTAGAAGTGACTTCTCTTTTCTTAGGATTGTGACAATAATGAGGAGATGAGTTAGGCTAATTAGAATGGATTAGAAGAATCTAGAAGGGGGTTTAGGAGGCAAGTGGGAGATGTAGGAAAATAAAAGTGAAGGAAAAAGGATTTTAATTAAAATAAAATTACTTTATTTCAACCAAATAGGTGCAACTTGCATAAATACAAGTGGGAGATTTAAATAAATAAATTAGATTTATTTATTTGTAAGGATCAATTTAATTAAATGTAAATTTAATTAAAAAGGGAGAAAGGGTAATTAATTAAATAAAGTGATTTATTTAATTAAAGGCTAGAAAATGTTTAGGTGATCTTAATTAAATTAATTGAGTAATTCATTTAATGAAATAGATGTATATGAAAAAATTAATTAAATAGAATTTAATTAATAGGAGGAATGGGGTTAAAATAAATATCAAATATCTATTTAGGAAAGTGGTCAGATTTATACGTCTACACCAACATTGTCATATTTTTAGTTCAATTTATTATTCTAATTTTATTTGCCATACACAACTGGTACAATAGCTTAGAAGGTTTCCATAGTGCATATGCAGTGCTGTCTCATTTCAAGTTCACATCCCTGGGTTGATAATTAAATATAGCTTTTAGTTCATGAAGGGTTTCTTAGTGTGGATAAAAAACCCTAAGTTATGAATTAGTATTCCAACCTCAATTGCAATTAAAAAGCTTAACAGATACCTTATGACAACAAAAGAAGAATGAAATGGTAATAGAAGACCTCTAACAAGGAAATCATCACAACCACAAAACAACAAAAATAGTCAAAAGAGTCGGTGATATTGAGCAAACCGAGTGCTATATTTACAAAAGTTTCATGAACCAAGGCTCAGTATCAAAGCCTCCATCAACATGGGATATAAATGTTTGTGACCTTTATATGAGGTAACAAATTTTGTGATACTTGGTGAAAAAGCCAAGAAAAAAGAAAGGGCCAATGAGCAGTCTAATGGAAAGATAACTCTATGGCAGAGAATAAGCCTCTTTTGAAGGCATTATAGCAACAACAAAGGACCTCTATCACAAAATAGTCGTGAAACAACCAAGATCTCCCATTTTCAGTCAATTCTCTAGCCATAGTGAATGGGGTCAAGTTGCACTTTTCATATCGAAAAGATAATATCAAAGCCTTAAATACAGTCATAGGCCTCAAAGATAAAGACAAACAAAAGAGAATGAAGTTTCAGTCCTAAGAGGGTACTAGCACGGGAGCTTCACTTAGTGAACCTGGGTTATATCACATATATTCATGGCATATTAAAGAATCCCCCTATTTTCAAAAAATATTGCCCTTAACTCCTATTTGTCACCCCCTCCCAATACACAACCCAAATTAAAAGTCCCCTATTTTCACCAAATATTGCATTTTTTCATAGCTTGAATTAAAAACTCCCCTAGATTTTCATCGATAGGCAATATATTGTAACCTCATTTTTGGGATATTAAACCCCCCAATATGAATGCATGTGATATAATATTGCCTAGCCAGTGAAGATCCTGTGGGTAATAGACTTCATGCATAGAGAAACCATTAAGTTTTGTGACAAGGCAAAACAGTCCATAGGACTTAGTGTAGTCTTGAATGCATACATTATAGTCAAGAACATCTTTTAACTCATCATGAGCAAGCATTAGCAAAGCTATAAATGTTTGAAAATAGTCATAGAAGACTGTCAAGAGAATACAAGAAAGACCAAATACAAGTGAGTTGCTAATACAACAAGAAACAATACAAAGTATGAAGACAACACCTTGTGATGGTCATGATAAGATGACTTTGTATGATGAAGGAACAACTATCAAAGGTTGAAGGTACAAAAATCTGTCAAAATAGAGATATAGCCACAGTCATAAGGCCCTATCACAAAATAGACTAAGACAATAATAGGCAGTCAATGAATGAATACCATTGCAAAATGAAGAAGGCTATAAGATAGTCTATATTAGCTTCACAATAGTCATGGATAGGGATGATCTAAGTCAAAGGCAAGTACAATCAAAGAGCATCAATTCAAATCACGGCAAAGACAAGTTGCAACACTCATGACAATGATAACTTGACTGTCTTAAAGGTTGGAAAGAACCCAGTCAACACAAAACACTTGAGAAAGCATTTATATAGCCAAAATAGTGAACTCCAAGGCAATAAAGGTAACAATTACAAGGAGTTTACAATCATAGGGAGAAACATGAAAAGATGTATGAAGCATAGTCATAATAAATTGCAAAGAAATGTTATACAATGTTTAGAGGCTATCTTATTGACTGTCATAATAAGCGTAAGGGTTTGATAGTAAATGCCTCATTAATGATATTAGGTAGTGATAGACAAAGAGTATCTCATGGTCAAGAAGCATGGTTATCCTTATCAAGTTATGGTCTCCTAGGTCAGTGAAAATAAATAACCCATGTTTTATCAAATATTGGTAAAAGCCACAATGAGCAGTCATAGTTGGAAGTGACTGTCAAAAACCATGGAGATCAAATCCAAGCCACACAAGCTTCAAGAATAGCTTGAGAGCAAAAGAATCAAATCTTTACCATTCATTAGACTCTATAAAAACAATATATGTCGCATCTTTGTTCAGTGATTTGATTAGTTAAAAGATAGTGAAAGGATACACATAGTCCAATCATTGATAGCAACAAAGAATGAAGACCATGACTCATATAAGGTATCAAAACAATGGTTTCAAGGATTCGACTGTAAGAAGGGATAGTCAAGGACTCTATTATAATAGAGTTCAAATCATCACAAGAAAAATTTTCAATGACAAATATAAGGAAGTGTTGGATGGCCCTCATCAAAGGAGGGGCGATAATGATCTTATCACTGTTAAGGATGAAGATTGTAGCCTCAATGACTGAACACAAAATACATAGTTGCAAAGTTAGAGAGATGGCCAGTAAGTATGGCATATTTGTGTTCAAAAGACTAAGGTTGTAAGCTTTACATAAGCCACCTCATATAACCCAAAATAATCGAGTTACAAAGCCTTTGACAACCATGAGTAGCATTAGGAGTGCTAGAGTTACAAAGATAGTCATGTGGGTTGCTTTGAATGCATCAAAATAGTGGCAAGACATATCAACAAATAGTGATCAAGATCACTATGTATCAACAACCCAATAATCAATGAACTCATGAGTAGGGGCAACAGTCCAAGCATATAATCCTTTCAAGGACTAGTCTAGAAATCAAAATAGTGGAAGACTACAATAGTTAAGGAGTAGAGATTGCACATAGATATAGTACCAAGGACAATGATCTCTTGATAGTGGTAACAGTCATATAAAGAAGGATCACATGAAGAAGGAATAAAACCTTGTTGTTACTGTAGCCACACACAAAGTAGAGTATAGGGAAGTCATCCCAGATTATGAGTCAAATTTGTCATCGATACAAATTTGAACTCAAATATTCAAAAGAAGCCAGTAGGATTGTTCATAGGGAGATCCCACATTTTGAGGGGGATTTTGAGGCCATAACAATAGTCTTTCCCTTGATTTTAAGGCCCCAAGGGTGAGTCATCAACCAAGGGGAGTTATGAAGTAGTTAGTAGCCACACATCTTCAATTCCAAGCCTTATTTTATAGGCTTTTCAAGTTTGCTCACCCAACAACATCATTAGATCAAAATCAAAGTCAATCAAGTAAATCAACTGGAGCATGGAGTCAAAGACAACCAGGGATTCAAAATTCAAATTGTTGGAGCCACTTTTGACTATAAGTTGAAATTTTTTTCTCTCTTCTCTCCCTAGTGTTGAGTCTTTATTTTTCTATTGTAGTAGTGCTTGTACTTTGTAACTCATTTCTCATGAGTTTTTTAGTCAATCTATGAGAATTTTTATGGATTTGTAATGCAAAAAAAATATTTTTCTCAATAAAGAAGCCCATTTCCTTCTCAGGTATTCTTTGTTTTAATATTGTGTGTGAGTGATTCAGTAAAAATATTGTGATTTTATATTAAAATCCTTCATTTTTATCCAATTTCTTCAATGTTGGGTTCAAAGAGTGGCATGCCATAGTGCAGGTCCTTGAATGTGCTGCCATTTTTGATGAATGAATGTTATGAAAACAACATTTTTTTCTTTGAAACAAACATTAAATATTAGAACCTTTCATGATAATCATTTTTGAAAGCATGGGTAATTGAGTTGCCTGTTGATTTATTTTATTTATTGAATAATTTTGTAAGTCCAATAGCAATACAAGTCTTTTTAGTTATTGGTGCATCACCTATTAATTGATAGTTTCAGTTTCAAGAGCATACTTTTATCCCTTTTCTCAAAAAGAAATCTGTAATTTTTAGGATATCGAAAGGGGAGCCAACCCATAACCTGGAGGTTCATCTTAAAAAGGAGGAACCCACAGGCTCAAAGATGTTACCATGTTTCAGGATTTCTGAGCATCAAGCTTACCTCTCGGGTGCAAATCCTTGTGACAACATTGATAAGAAATTTGTGAATGCAAATGTTTATATCTACTAATAAAACCAGTCACTTTTTCCTTAACTCCTTGTTTACAATGCATCAAATCAGTCAATGTAATTTGTGGACCAATATTATTTTGAAAATTTTGCGCAAATACATTAGACACAATTTTAAAAGAATCAATTGAATAAGGAGGCAAGGAACAAAACCATTGCAAATCTTTTTTTCTTAAGGTATGGGTGAATAATTTTGCCATGAGTTTGTGGTCATATGAAAAGTAACTAAATAAAGCTTGAGATGTTTTCACATGAGTTTGGGGTTCACCTTGTCCATTATATTTCTTCGAACAAGGAACCTCAATGTGTTGTGGGAGAGGAGTATGAAGGATTTCATGGGAAAGTAGGCTAGCGCTATTACATGTAGGAAGAATGAATTTGGATTGGGTTATGGAAGCCAATTGTTGTTGTAAAGATGAATTTTTTTGGAGAAAATAGTTTATAGTGGATTCGATGGATGAATTGGATGGGGACATTCAAGATTGAGATGGAGGATTGGAAGCATGATAGGTAGGTGGAACGTTATGATAGGTAGGTACAGGAGATTGTTGGGAAACGCATTAAGATTAGTTGAAGGAGGTATATAGGAGTGTTGATTGATAGGATTCCCTCATTACTAACATGTATAGCATTAACATTATGTGTAGAGGTAGCTGTTGATCTCTAAAGCTAAGACTTATGAGGAACAACCTTGGGAAGTTATACAAATGTAAGATTGAAATGCTATTTGTAGTATAACCTCCAAGAATTTAGAAGTTGACTCTTCATTTTTCAAGAGGGGAGGTAAGGGGAAGAAAGAGAAAATGCATAAACAAGTATCCTATAGCGATGCACCAAGATACTCATAACAATTTGTTCATCATACTGCATAACATAGCTTCAACTTCTTAAAATCATACAAAAAATTGAAAGAGCATAATAACACAATTTAATATACTATATTTAACAAATATAACCCAAACTATAAAAGCTAATAATCACTAGCCAGCTACCATAAAATTCGAGAAGGAGATGTAGAGCAAATCTATTTCTATTTGTTGGTGTAAATTATGTCTCATAATTACACTTTACTTAAGTTGACTTAGGATAATGCATTCATTGTAGTTAGCATATGAGACACTTATGGAATTGCACATCTAGGGAACATGGTTGTAGGAGAAATTACACCTTTGGTGGTGTTATCTTGTTATCACATTCCACCTTTGATGGGCAATCCACCTTTAGTGAAATTATCTACTAGGACTTGCACCAAAAGGAGGTGCAAAGATTATGCCCATAGAAATTATATATAATTTGATATGTTAGAGAGTATAATTTTATATGTACAGAGAAGATACATTAATTTTTGATACAATATCTTGTGTATAGAGTAGCAATTTTTGTGTATACAATTTAAAAATATAGTCTTAAATTTAGGTTGATGATTTGTCTTCAAGCTATCATTTCTCTCTATGAACTTTGCTTCATGATTTTAGTGGTATGTTTTGTTTCATAAACAACTTGGCAATTTTACACCAAGATTCTAATGGAGGTGCAACAATTATTTAAATTTAATTTATATTATAAAGTCTTATAAATTTGAAATTAACATTGAGTCAATAGGGAAGCCAATAATTTTATGAGGGAACTTTGAAAAATGATTATGACATATCAATTTGAGATATTAATGGATTTGATCTCCTTAAATTATGATGAACTAGAAGGAGAATCATTTTTGTTTTATAGTTTGCATGTACCCACACTAATATATTTGGCCTAAAATTCCAACAAAGGTTTTCAATAGAGAAGGCATATTGTGAACAAATTTGATTTTTTTTTGAAAAAATGCCCACATTCTTTGGAATTTCGATCATAATTCAGCATTTTGTTTTGACGGAGAAGGAATTGGCAATGAAATTTGTGTTTTTTTTTGAAAAAGTGTCCGTGTTCGTCGAAATTCCGATGACCATGGGCATTACTATAAAAAAAAACAAAAAAACCAAGTCATTTGATAAACATTAATCCCGCCTCTTCGTCCCGTCGACCTCTGCCATATTCACAAAAAAATTGGGCATTACAAGGAGGGAAATAGTTCTGGATTGTGGTGCCACCAAGATCGGGTTGAAGAAAAAAGGTAGGGTAATCAACCAATTCATTCACAGGATGTTTTCTTGAAGAAAAAATCGTTATGTTTGTGACAATGTGTCAAATTTTCTTTATTTAGTGATGAAATTGTTTGAATTTTACATAGGAGGTTGCATTTGTGTTGGTTGATGATCAAGTTTTATCTTTATTATAATGAATTTTCCTGCTCATAATTTTTTTTCCTAGCTCATATTCAGTCTGGTAGAAAAAGAGATAAATAAGATTGATTTGGATGGTCGATCAAATGAAAGGATCAATTATCCTCTTTATAGGCATAACCTCTTAAGGTAGACCCTAATTAAGGAGCGAGATGGCCTAAACCCGCGTGATCAAATAGGGAAAAACATAGATTGTGCCACTCTTGTATCCGACATCCGTTGGAAGTGGCCTGAACGTAGGCTCTAGCTGAGGAGCTTACCTTGGGTATGGATGCTGGTATATATGGTTGTGATAGAAACTCCCTGCTGCAAGACCGTCAGACCACTATGTAGTGATCGAGTGCCATTTTTTGTCGATGTTTTGGAAGGGATGATAAGCATAGTGTGATAGGAAGGTGGTATAAAATGAAAGCTGAGAGGTATAAGGTTATGAGGTGTGGGTTAAGATAAGATAGGGAGCTAAGTGATGAAGGATGTAATGGTGAAAGAGTAAGTTAGGATATGTTAGAGGTTTCGAAGGTAGGAAAGTGAATGGGGGGAGATAAAAGGATGTGAATGATGGAATGGGGTTAGGTAGGTGAAGTAAAAGTAAATGTGTATGAGGTTAATGTTTAGGATAGGATGTAGGAAAGTGAAGGAGGTTAAGAGAGGGGATGTGAAAGGTAGATGGAAGGTAATAATGATAGGAAGTGAGGTAAAGGTTATGAGGTGTGGGTTAGAAAATAGGGTGTAGGAAATGGAAGGAAGGGTCATCCATGTTGTAGTGCTTCAAGAGGAGCACATTCATATGAGGGACAAGAAGAGTCATTTCATGTCGTAGTGTACCTCTTTAAACCTTCCACCAACACCAAACTCAATACCAAACTCTTTCCCAATCTCGCTAATGGACTAGCTCAACTCACTGTCAAATTGTGACAGTCAATGCAAGGTTTAGGACAGTAGTAATTATGATCTTCTAATTATGGTGGGGCCTAGCCAACATAGGGTTGTATGAGGTAGGGGTAAGTTCAATAGTGATGTGTATTAGATTGTCATCAAAGTTTCCTGTTAGTGTTACTTTGTATCAGCATTAACCACTTATTGTCATTTCATTATAATCAGTTTGTTATTCCTTATAAGAATTTGTAGTATTACCATAATTTGTATAACCTGAATTTGATTGTATTATGTATTCTTGAGATTATGTACAAATATATATTTATATGTTATGTCTAGCAGTAACATTATGTTATTTTAATGTTGTTTGAATAAATAGATAAAATTTACCTTCTTAACTTAATATGATATTAACTGTCATTGACTTGATTAAGAACATCTTAATTTATATTCAATGGTGCACAAATCTAAATTTAAATATGTATATCATACTGGCTGATATATACTCTAATGCTAACTTGGGAAATTCATATGCTTATACATACCAGACACTGAACTTACCCCTGTCTTTATCCCTACTAGTAGACTATCATTATTCATCTTGTATATGCTCTCTAAACTTGGGCATTAAGGTTGTCCTATGCATTATCACATGACTATTGTTTCTTGTTCTTAGGGTTGCCTATTTCTCTAAACATGATTAGGCTTTTTCACTATGTTGACTACAACCTTTAATGGACTTCCATCATGAAGACTTATTACTATTGCCCTCTTTGACTGTCACAAGATGACTAAAATGTTTGCATAGATCTAGGACTAGTAAGATCCTTATATAGTTACTAGGAGTCATGTCAGAGACACATAAAAGCATGATACCCAAGTTAGTAAGATCCTCTAATACTTAGTCATAGATCGCATTATAACAACAAATAGAAGGTCATATCTTGGTAACCTAACTAGTCCATGAGTAGTAGCTCAAAATATTATCAAAGCTAGGTTAGGTTAGGAGCCCCAAGAACCTATAATGTGTCTTATAATGGGTGTTGAAAATAATCTACACTCAAGCCAACAATGGAATGGTAAGAAAGGGGGCAATAGCTCATTGGTAGAGAAATTTATTAACAAATAGAATGCCTTAAGTTGGATTCCTAGCTATTTTATGAGTATTAGCTTAATATTTTTATGCATAAATAATATCTACTCCCACTACCATAGATCCAACTTCCATTTCTCCTTCCACAACCTCTAGTCACCTTCATGTACCAAAGCCACTAGTGCCACACCTTTAGTACTTACATCCTTAACTTATCATCCACCATATGGCCTATTTATCAAATTTATTTCTTCTACATGTAAAAGCCATATGCACAAGATGGAATGACATTTGGTAGATTTAAAATTCATATTCCACAACCTTTTCTCAAATCCTTTCTGCGAGTGCCAAAATGTGAGGTTTGTAACAGGATGAGACATCCATCAAAGCATAATAGAGATGAGATTTCTAACAAGATGGAAGATCAATCAATGTACGAAAGCATCGATTAAAAATAAATACAATATTGCAGTTTATAAAGTTAACTTCATTTTGTCTTTTTGTGGCATTGAATTTTATAGTGTTTTAAAGAAGATATCATAGTTTTTACAAAAATGTCAAAACCCCGCCTAGTGTTTACCGAGAGGAGTAAATAATGTATAGTTTGGTCTCCCATGCATATAAATTCACCCAAATGTGTGGGAAGGCCTTTTTTCATTCTCTGTATCATATTATGTTGTGTGCGGGGCTCCAAATTAGATTTGGTACATGTTTGGGCATGAGGACAGTCTGATATCTCTATGTATCAGACAGTAAAAGGCAGTAAGAGTGAAGAATTTGGTGGGAAGACCAAGTGATTGGTATTTTGAAGTGGTTGATGATAGAGAGAGGGGTGAGGCGGCCCTATGCAACCTTTGGAAGGGTTTGTGGATCAAAACCAAATGAAATAGATTAAATTTCTATGACTATCCTAAGGGTATTGATTGTCACAATCATAGTTTTACTAGTGATATTGTTTTTGTTTTGATAGAGTTGTGTTTGTAAACCCAAGTGTGGACATGTAATGGATTCATGAGATGTCTTAAGACTACATCAATACTTAACAACAACATAGTATGTAGGCACCTAAAATATGAAAGGACTACATATTGGAAGGCACATGTGATGATGCCATGAAAGGTCTGATATCCCTATGTATCAGATTGAGAAAACCAGTGAAAGATAAAAAAAAATGCATTGAGAAGGCAAAAGGTTGAATTGCCTAGTGTTTGTTATTGAAGTGATGTGGGGGGACCCTGCCAAGTCAAATACCTTGTTGTAGTTTCAAAGGGTGGAAAAAGAATAATCATTTTATTTACTGTCGTAATAGACCATCCATCATAACAATTATTGCCAATGATGTGTGCATTGCAAACAAAGTTCTAGAGGAAGGCTCTTTCTATTTTAATACTAAGTGAGTGTTCATAGACCTTGTGTAGGGTCCTCCAAGCCTAGAGTAAGGAGTTCGAAGCCTAGATACATTTATTTGGCCTTGTGGCCATTAATGAGTGTTTACCCGATAGGAGAAGTCTTGAGACTAACAATTTTGAAAGTGTGGCATTGTTGAGAGCCAACACTTATGTGTGAACCCCGTCTTCATGTATTATGATTAGTTGCCATGATACTTGACCTTATCCCATGGTGTTGGCTCAATTCATATTAGTGTGTTTTGTTGAAGAAACATGATGTGAGAAGTTTGATGCAAAGGTAAGGGTAGAACTCAATATTTCATATTAGGACAGAAACCACATTGATTAGGCAAGTTAGATAAGGTCTCTCCAATTTTTAAGATACACAAGGGCAGCATTAGTCATGTAAGTATGCATGAGCATGGGAATGGATAGTTGCTTTCCTTTTAGACTGATTTGGACAGTATTGAGAGGATCCTATAAGGAATGACTATCACCATACTCTCGATGACTTCACAACATTGATAATAAATTCACATTAGACACTCATGGATTACCCCAATTAGACATTAGTCAACTTAAGATATGATACAAGGATTGCATACCACAAAGCCATTATATATGTTTTGAGATGAAAAAGAAGAGTTAAATGGTTTTGGTTCAATGGTAATAATTTCTATGTTCAAGTAATTTAATTTGGTATATTATACTGAAACGTGATTTCATCACTAACATTTCAACTTCTATATAGTTAGTTCTATAGCCCAATTTTATTGCCTATGAAGAAAGACCATGTCAGACAATATCAGCGAACAACAAAATAGGGAGACAATTGCTAGATTGTGGTCTAACTTGAAAAGAAAAGGTGATGGAAAATATTATTGTCCCTACAAAATTTGTAAGGGGTTAAAGACTAGAAGACTTCTAATCAAAACAACTAAGAAACATTGTAGGCTGCATGGTCACATTGAAGGTGGACATGATTATCATCCATTGGTAAGTTTTTCATTATATCATTTTAACAATTTATATACATAATAAATCACTTGATGATGAGATCATGATCATGGTTTATTTATGTTTATCAATTTTACATAGGTCGAGCACCCCGGAGCACATGATATGGATCAACACAACCCGAAGAATATGCTTTCGAAGTGGACAAACATGGAGGTGTGAATATCGAAGTTGAAGATAATGATCCCATGGAAGATGATGATCACGAGCCACAAAACATAATTGAAGATGATGGTACAAATACATTAATCCATGACACATTTATTACTCGCACAGCTGATCGTGATGATGAAGATGACCTTGATGTTGTTCATGATGCCCCTCTATTGAAGAAGGCATCTGAGGCCCTTTACGAAGGCTCGCAGACAACTCTTCTTTTCATTGTATTATTGTTGGTGAACTTGAAGGTTATGAATGGTTTATCCAACATAACAATCTCACGTATGTTAAGGCATGTCATAATAAATGGTGAATCATGTTGTACCATTAATATTCTTTATATTAACAAATTATATGTTTTTGTTGTAGATTGATAGGTGAGTTTTTGTTACCATCATCAAATATTCTACCTCGCTCATACCGAGAATTATCTGCCATTATGAAAAATATTGGAATGGAGTATCAAGCAATAGATGCTTGTCCCAATGATCATATTATATATCACAAACAACATGAATTTCAAACTGAATGCCCTGAATGTCATATCAGTAGATATCGAACAAATCAAATAACAAAAAGGGTTCCTCGCAAGGTTCTTCGCTATATTCCCATTATTCCACGTATGCAACAATTATTCAAGTGCACTAGCTTGGCACAATTTATGGATTACCATGCACACAATAGAAGTCAAGATGACATTATTCGAATGCTTGTGGATGGTTTAAAATTTATGAACATAGAGGAAAAGTGGCCACACTTTAAAGAAGAACCTCGTAATCTCAGGCTTTCATTGGCAACGGACGGTGTCAATCTATTTGGAGAGATGAGATTTGTTTACTCGGTGTGGCCTATTTTTGTTATCAACAATAACATTCCTCCATGGATGTCAATAAAGAGGGAGAACATAATGTTGGCAATGATTGTTCCAGGTATTTAATCATTTAAATATAGTCGTCTACATTTAATTATAAATATTGCAGTAAAATGGTCATAATAATTATGTAATATTTTTGTTCATTCGATTAGGTAAGTACCAAGTTAAACATAAGAATGTATATATCGAGCCTCTTATCGATGAGTTGCTGGAGTTATAGAATGGTGTCACTATATATGACGTCTCTAGACCAATAGGACAAAGACAATTTCAATTCCATGCGATGCTTCTGTGGACAATACACGATGCCCTAGGGCTAATACATTTTTGTGGTATGTTATAGTGTTTAAGTTGTGCATGAATATTATAATTCAAAAAATTATCATATTTAATCCAATTATACATTATCTTGTAGGTATTCAAACAAAGGGAAAATTTGCATGTCCAGATTGTGGTCCAAAGATGAAATCTCATCATTCAAAAAGTTTAGGAAAGTAGGTGTTTGATGAGTATAGGCACTTTCTCCACAAAAATCATAAGTATCGAAATACTGAAAAACATCTTTTCAATAGGAAAGAAGAGAATACATCAAAGCCACGAAGAATGAAACCTCACCTGTGGAAGTTGGAATATAATAGAATTAATCGTCAAGGTAATGTCATTCCATCTAATGGTTTATGTCATAAAACATCTTTTCTATTTTGTATTGTTTATTGATGATGTGATTGATAATTGTGAGGGTCGTGAAGGCATAAATGACCACCTTCCTAAGGGACTAAAAAGTTATCCCCAAAAGTTTAGTAGGTTTCCCTACTACGAGCAGTTACAAATTGTGCATTTGTTTGATACTATGCATATTGGAAAGAATATAACAAAGACATTATGGAAAATATTGGATGGAAGGCGTGACAAAGAAAAAATTGTCAAAATATGTAGTGACATTCAAGATTCCAATCATGCAATGATAAATGTCATTCAATCAAATAGTCATGGAGACCAGATTAATATAAGTGAGCCTCCTTGGTTATTAACGGACCAACAAAGCAATGCTATGAAGGAAGTCATACAAAAAATTTGATTTCCCACAGGATTTGCTGCAAACATAAACAATCTCATATCAAAGAAAAGTGAATTTGGGCCAAGGATGAAAACACATGATTGGCATACCTTCATTAAGGTAATTCATGTTCTTGTGTTTTTACTATGTATTTAAGTATTGCACATACGTGTACTTTTCATTGTATTATGTTAGAAAAAAATGAAAAGATAATTTTATAATTGTTGCAGTACATTCTACCTCTATCTCTCCTAGACAACTTTGACAATAATGTCAAGCAAGTCATATATGATCTTGGAAAATACATGAGGTAAGTAGTGATATTTGTTCAGTTCGTTGTATAGATATTATATTTGCGATTTGTTTTACTTTTGTTATGTAATATATTTTTTGTGTCTTGAATATCTTGTAGGTGGTTGTCATGTAAAGAAATCCATAAAGAAGATATAAAATATTGGAAGAGAAAAATTCCTCATATAATGTGTGAAATGCAAAAGTGTCTACCTCCAGCTTTTTTCAATGCACAAGAACACTACCTCATACACCAAGTTGAGGAGATTGAATTGTGTTGACCTGTACACACTAGGTCAATGTGGATGGTTGAGAGGCACTTGAAATTTTTTAAGGCTTTGGTTCGACAAAGAGCACATCCCGAGGGTTCTATGGTGGAGGGATATATGGTATACCAAACTATGGTGTACATTTCTAAATATATTCCTAAGTTTGCAACAAAAATCCACATGGATCACATTTGGGATCTCAACCCCATTAACAAATTTGAAGGGGAGTACTTGATGAGGAAAGGTAGATTGAGGAAAGTGAGAGGTAATTATAAGATGTTATTGTAGTTAATTACTTCTTAATCTTCAAAATAAATCGATTGTAAGAGATCTATTTATTTTTTGTATAGTTGGTCAAGAGTGGGATGCACTACATTTGTATATTGCCAACAATCTTGATTGGATGATGGTATGGATTGAACATTGTCAACATTCTGGATGCACATTAATATGGGAAGGTGTGACTTAATTGGTTAAAGAAGCTCATCGTAATGGAGATTCCAATGTTACGCAAAGGGAAATTGATTTAGCATATATGGTTTAAGAGATAAATGGGTACGTATAAATTTATTAATCACCCATATGTTTATCAACTCACATTGCAATAAATTTTACATTTTTGACATATCGCAGGTCAAACACCACAACACTATGTGTTGCAATGGTCATAAATTTTGCATAAAAAAGTTGGATGACACAAAGAAAACTTGTGATTTTGGCATCACTGTAGTCTTTGAGGTGACAAATATTTCATCGAGAAATGACATACATCCTCAACAGTCTCAAATCGATACTATGGCATTTTGGATGATATACTTGAGTGTGACTTTAATTCCTTCAAATTAATTTTGTTCGTCTTCAAATAGTACAGGCTACAATTGAATAAAAGTGATCCTAATAGAATTGTTATTGAACATGATAATGGTTTTACAATGGTTAATACAAGGTCATTTGAACCAGATGGGGATGAACCCTATGTTCTTCCAAGCCAATGTGAGCAAGTATTTTACTCAGAGGTTCCACATAAACTAGGTTGGTCATTTGTTGTTAGACATGATCCAAGAGGAAGGCTGATAAAGTATAATGTGATGGAAGAAGAAGATACCGAAGAAGTAGAAGGTGAAGTAGATGATGATCATGATCGACAGTTTCTCGATAATGTTTAAGAAAAAGAAGAAGAAGATGATGATGATGATGGTGATGGTGATGGTGATGGTGATGGTGATGGTGATGGTGATGATGGTGATGGTGATGGTGATGATGGCGAAGATGATGACGGTGGTGATGATGATGATGATGATGATGATGATGATGATGATGATGATGATGATGATGATGATGATGATGATGATGCTGATGATGATGATGATGATGATGATGATGATGATGATGATGATGATGATGGCAATGATGATCATGATGTTCATGATGATGAATGAAATGTATGAGGTATGTGATTGTATATGGTGGAAATGGATACAACAATATACTAAATAGATTCAACCACAAAACCCTAGCCTAACAACAACAAAGATCCACCATAACATCTGAAGAATACCTAAGATAATGCAAATCAAATGAAATCACAAAGATTATACTATCACATGTCCAATAAGGTTTGGATCTCCATTCTTCCTATCTCCATTGATCTTGGTTGATATATTTGCTCTCAGATTTTATATGTGCATAAGAGCTCAATAAAGAACGAAAATGTGGTTGCAAGTAGGCTTGATCACATATGAAAGTTTGAAAGCATAGTTGAGTAGTCAGCGGGGGTTTGATAATGAAGGAAGCATCTCCTTATATAGAATACACCATAAGAAATGGAGGGATAAGATTGAGAGGTGTAAAAGATAAATGGTCAGCTATGATTAAAGGGTAGGTAGAGGAAATAAGAAAATAATGAGAGGGTAGGAATTAAGAGATGAATGACATGTGTCATGGGTAGAAAAGGCTAATGAATTAATTAAATAAATAAAGATTTATTTAATTAATAGAGGAAGTGGGATCAATTAAATAAATAAAAGTATTTATTTAATTTAGGAAAAGGATAATTTAAATAAATAAAGGTATTTATTTAAATAAGAAATAAGGCTAGAAGAGGATAAATGAATTAATTAAATAAATAAAGATTTATTTAATTAATAGAAGAATTAGGCTCAAATAATTAAATAAATAAAAATATTTATTTAATTAGACAAGACAATTTTAGGTGTCTACATTTTGCCCCTCTTTGAGACAATGCAGCTTGTCGCATTGTTTCAAAGAAGATAATATGAACTGATACAAAGTTGCCCCAAGATGGGAATGATATGCCCCCTCGAGAGATTGGATGAAAATGTCAGGAAAGATTGCAGACAATCTCTCGATGAAAAATAAAGGGTAGAATGGATTGTCCGGATAGAGTGACAAAGTCACGAGATAAAGAAGACTGACTCGGGAAACGAAGGCTAGGGCTAGGGTAGTCTATAAGATAGACCACGAGGGGAAAACATCCTCATTGTCATCCACACATCAAAGAGATCAGAGTGTAGAGAGAGAATAGAGCAGTAGTAGTCAATAGTGATGGTATTAGTGCACATATTCGATCATGTTTCTAGATCTCAGAGGCTAGCAAATGCAAGAGAGCTGGTAAGTACCACAAAACCTCCTTGTACTTTGTTGCATTAATTATTGTCATAAATGCATGTCAGGTAGAGCATTAAATGTATTTTAGAATATGTCAAACAAGGTCAAAAAATGCTAAGGCGCGTCTTTGCTGGTGTCAGGCATGTTTGGGTTGGCTAGGCACGTCTATGAATGAAATAGCATTTATGTCAAATGCGAGCACGTCTATGTATTTCAAGTGCGTTTATGCTATATGGGTGCATTTGTGCAGAGAATAGGCATGTCTATGTATTTCAGGCGCGTCTGTATCATGGATGCACATTTATATCTTCAAGGACAAATTGGCAGTTCTGTGATGAACATATGTTGTCGATTGGATAAGCTACTAAGAGGATACACTCAAGAAGGTCCTCTGGGGAAGACTAGAATAGCAAATAGGGCTAGGATTGACAATTCTGTGATAGAACATACATTGCCAATTAGGGAACTACTCAAGAGGATACACTCAAGTAGAGGCCCTAGGATAGGATAGATCAAGGCACTTTGTGATGAACAGGGAGTACCAAGATAGAGTACTTTGTGATGAACAGGGAGTACTAAAAAAGAGCAGCACTTTGTGATGAACAGTAAGTGCAAAAAAATGTAGTACTTTGTGATGAATGGGGAGTACCACTAGGATAAAAAGAAACACTTTGTGATGAACAATGAGTGTCACTAGGATAGAGTGCCATAAGCACTATGATAATAAGCAACATTTTGTGATGAACAGGGAATGCCACTATGACTGGCATGATTGATTTGCTTGACTGCAGGAGTATCTACCTATGCTGGAGTCATGGGAGAGATTCCCATCAACTCAAAGTCTATGAGTAGAGCTGACAATTGATGAGAGAGAAGCGGTTTGGGCTATGGGCCTGCGATATATTTTGTATGTGCCTGAGTTTCGGGCGAACATGGGATTACTGACTACACTGGCTAAGAGATGGCACTCAGAGACTTGTACTTTCCATTTGGTGATGGGTGAGATAATAGTCACCTAAGAGGATGTTTACAGGATTCTAAGGATACCGATCGATGGGGAGTTAGTTCCCTACGATCGAGAAGGAGATAGGGATGCATTGAGATGACTGTTTTAGGATCTAGGACTAGAGATGAGGGCTGGACACGTGGCATGGGATATGATGACATGGACTGGATTGGCACTACCAGCAGTATTGGTAGGAGTGATTAGTGGGTTCCTATGTCTAGACAGGGTGACACGAGGATTGGTTGTGGGCTGGGGTAGCACACTGGAGACACTGGTGACACAACATACCAGATTTTCCTGGGGACCGTGTCTACTGGCACATTTATATTATGAGCTTCATCAGTTTGTATACCATGGATCAGTAGGATTGGGCTACGGAGTGACATTGTTGCAGGTATGGGCTTATGAGCATCTGCCAGTTACCTGACCAATTCATTTCAAAGGTAGGGGCCATGGGCGCAGTTTTGTGCATTTATATGATATGATTACATCTCAGTCACAGATCGAGAGATTGGATTACTGGCATCGAGTCATCGATGAGATTGACACTATGGTATGGAGACCATACCGAGAGTGCGAGGAGTGGGAGGATGACATAGTGGAGCTACCATATACATTCAGGAGCAGGTATTTGATTAGGCGGATGCCCTATGTACTAGAGAGGCAGTTGGTGGATAGAGTGGGTAGATAGTTTGGTAGGATACAATGGTTGCCACGGGGTTCCGAGATGTATGCTTGAATAGTGAGGGATCAGGCATACTTCAAGCCATTATTATCATATGATCAGGCAGTGATGCATCTGGTAGAGATGATTCACTTGCCTTGGGATATGTGGGCTAAGATAGAGGATGTAGGGATTGATGCAGAGTATACTGCATATTGGGCTGAGCATCCATTTCCATGATTGACACACCCAGGGGAGCATATAGATGGAGATGATGAGGTGTGATAGGAGAGAAGGGAGTGGCTCTGTGGAGAGAGGGTGGAGAGGAGAGATAGGCTCGCATGGTGAGAGGCATAGGTGGATTGTCATTACAAATGCCAACAGCACAGGGTCCCAGACAGGTATAAGGATAGGGATAGGAGCATCCATAGGAGTAGCCACAAGTATAGGGGGAGAGGAGGAGGATGAGCTATTGGCTTTGAGAGAGATCTGCCAGGGACATGAAGATGAGATCTAGAATCTCGAGCGGGAGAGGGATAGCTGAGGGACACTGAGTAGGAGAGAGATTAGGCTATCCAGTGTTACATAGAGGCTGAGACAACACTGAGGGTAGGGAGGCAGGTGGCAAAGGACACAGGAGCTAGATATGCCTATGTTTTACGAGTTGAGGAGGAGATAGGCTACTGGAGAGACCTATACTATGGAGCCGTTCCACTAGAACAATAGGCTAGGAGCTTCCGTAAACCATCACGAACATTGACGACCACTGGAGGAAGGGACAGGAGACAAGCATCGAGAGGTGGGGTCATCGGTCCTCCACCACCACCAGACAGAGGGGACAAGAGAGATGATCCTAGGGTGGGTCCTTCCAAGGCTCAGACTCTATCAAGGCCAGATAGCTTTGAAGGAGGGGGTTTATCATAGCCTAGAGGGCTCCCTATGTATCATTTTTTTGTACCAATTTTGTATGACGATGTAGACACCTTTGGATGATTTCGTAGCCATATGTATTTTGACACCATTGTATCACGACACTTATTATTTTGATATATATATATATGAGATTATTCATCCTTGCGGCAGCTATATGCATATGTACCTATATGATTAGATGTTTCATGATGTATGTTTCTATGTGATGCTTATGATATGGATGCAAATATTTACATGATGAAATGCAATATTTTTCTTCTTTTATGTTTTTAAATGTTATGCCAATGCAAATGTGAATGTATGAAATGCAAATGGATATGAAAAAGCAAATAACTATTTACATGATTAAAATGTAAGATTGCTAACATGTGTTGTGTGTAGTATGTGATGCAATTTTGATATCTATATGTTGTTGGGCCCATATAAAAATTTCCATTCTATATGTGTCCTTGTTTGAAGTAATGCTTATCTAATTCATCAGTCAAGTCGTTTGCTTAAATTTTCCTCATGTAACTCGGTCATTCTTAATTTTCACTGCATTGAACTTGAACCTTGAACTTGAACCTTTTTGGTTCAAGGTTCAAAGTTCAACAGACGTTGTTTTGAATGTTTTTCCTCCCGCACGGTTTTAAGTTTTGCTAGTCCTTGTCGGCATTTTGCATTCTTTGAACTTTGAACCTGAACCTTTTTGGTTCAAGGTTCAAGGTTCAAGATTTGTCATGTTAGTGTTGTGTCATGATTGTTTCACAAAGTTTAGAGTTGGATGTATAAGTTTCTTGTAGGACATGTGACTTGCCATGAGATGACGACACAGATTTTTAAGACATGATAAACGGCTGTCGAGGGAAGGAATATTCTTTCTTCAATGATTTGAAATCTGCCATTTATAGAAAGTATGTGTGAGGATCCATTGTGTCAGAGGTGAAGTGAATTATCATTTAAAGCATGCTTCAGCACAATCATTTCAAAGTAAGGTCACACGAACGAGGAGTAATGAAGGCAGATTTTGGTAATGATAGGTAAGATTTTCTTGGCTTTAAAACTGAGTAGTTGTCATGTTGGGATTATTATTTTCTTGAGAAGGTTTTGAGAAGGAGTTTTTAGAGTGGGAGAAATAGGCTGCAATAGAGGTTTACAGAGGACAAAGGAAGGTATGTTTAAAAACTTTCTAAATTGTTGCAGTTTGTTTTAAAGATCTGGGTGTTTTGTTAGCTGCTTGCTTCCGTTTCCACTTTCCTTCTTTGCCTGGGGTTAATTGGGGAAAATCACAAACTAAAAATGAGGCCTATTTTGCCCAAATTGATGAGCTTATCTTCCCTTGTAAGCTCTTTACTGGAATTAGGTGATACAATGTTAGTCCAACTGGATTTAGATGTTTTTCTAGAAAGAGTAAGGAATTCAGCCGCAGATCCTATGATGAGAGATGCAGCACAGAGCGGATTATTAGATGTAGTCACCTTTCCCATAGCTGCCCATTTCCCTGAGTTAGTCTTAGAATGTATGAATCATTATGACAAGGGTAATAGATGCATACGGAAAAATGATGGTGAAGTCTTGTTGTCCATTCATAGACAAATAGTAATGGCAGCCATGGGTATTCCACATTGGGATCCCTATGAAGATTGGACCATTAGTAAATCCTATGGGATTTTCTCTAAGAAAAAGCAATATTATAGAATTGTTATTGTGCAGAATTGGCTCCTAAAATTCCAAAAAGGAGGCTCAAGGCTGCCGAGACCTCTAACCCGTGAATATTTAATCCCTGCAATCCGAGACTTGGTAATATTGTTGAGCAGGGTAAAGGGTAATTACCACTCTTTTTACTGGGAGGATTGGATGTATTTCTTCATCCAGGTCACTATGGATAGAAGTCGGGTTCATCAACTAGGGAACTGTCATCGCGAAAAGGGTACACGAAGGTTTGAGTAATTATCTTGGGATGCCTAATTTTTATATGTCTTCCCATTTGTTATAGATGCTTGCCTATGTGAGAGAATGGTATGGATTGTCTCATGTAAAATGGGTTCAAGGCATGAGAATTTATGAGTATCATCCTAATCTGACTTTGAAAGGGCATGTTGATGATTATCTCCGTTGGAATGATATTTTCACTGGAAGGCTAACCTTTGAATTATAAGGTAACTTGCTGATAGGGAGGTAGTGCAAGTGGAATGCTCAAGTGACTTGTTAGTTCACTAAGAATAGATCCTTACTAATTTCAAGGTGTTTTTGTTGTAATCAGAGTGCAAAGGTTCATAGACAACCTGAAACTTCCTCTTGATCCACCTCCCTAAGACAAGACTTCTTGGTTGCTCAAGGGCTTCAACCCCATAACCACTCTGGCTTAGTAAACTGACTCTTTATTCATCCTCTTATCTTTCATTCCTCTATCCCTAACCTACTCCCTGACTGTACAAGCTCTCCTTTTGCTGGTTTACACATTGTTACTAAGTTTTGCTCCCAATGGTGTCTTTTGTCTTCTACATTTTGAGATGTAGAAGTCCTCCTCAAGTGCTAAAACTAAGTTTTCAGAGTCTACCCCACAAAGGTGTCAAATTAATGTGAGGACAACTTGTTTCAACTGGCATTGATGTCTTTTGTGCTTTCCATTCACCATTTATGTACCTGATTTGACCAAAACTCAATTTTAAGGCCTAAAAAGGCTACAAGCAATTAGCCCTCCTTTTGGGGTTTTGTGCTCACCCTGCTCAAGAGATGGACTTCCAGACTGAAAGCATCACATATTTGGATACCCTTTTGGGGGTTTTTGAAGATTTATCAAGTTTAGGGGTCCCTAAAGCCTTCTCCGTGACTGTCCCAAAAATGGGCATAAAAGGAGGGTTTTGGTAGGGCTTGTTGGCAAAAACCAAATTTCAAACTTGGGAACCTCCAAATGACTCAAGGACACCTAATTCTACCTTTCTATTGACTAACAAGGCCATAAAAAATAAGTTTTAACCCTCACAAAGTGAAGAGCAAGATTTTCATAAAATACACAAAAGGGAAATGCAACATTTGACAACTTTTCACTTTTTGCATTCTACAAGCACAATTTTGCAAAATTCCAATTACAACTGAAGCATATGAACATAGCCAACATTAGAGATAAGAAGGAATCCAATTTTCCCTACACAAAAGGCATTAGGCAATTACAAATAGCAAATAGTTCACTGTCAAACTAAATAGGACTGCACTTTTCTCTTTTCACTGTTTTCCCATTTTGGACCTACACTTTGCAATGTTAAAACTCTTATTTGAAGGTTTGTTTGTGCTTTATTAGATATGCTCTGCCTTCTTCATACATGAAGTCCTTCATACCTGAAATTTGGAGAGGATAAATCCATATACAACTTCAACAAACATGCAAAAATCAGTCATACTTGACTGTGACAGCCTGCTGGGCGTTTTTCACTTTGCCTAAGGAGATCATTGTTTGATCTTGGCATTTACATTACCCATGGGTAGGGCTTACTCCTCCCTTGTACTTTTTTTCAAACAAACAAAGTATAGACAGAGGTTTTCACACACTAATGAATGGTGGAGAGCAAACTAGGAAAGAAAACTACTACCAAATAGTGACTCATTGTTTTGTTTACAATTCATAAAACTAAAACATATAACCTTCCTTTTCTAGGATTAGGAAGTCTCTTTTCTTGCACATATCACTTGGACATCACATAGGACTATTCACCAAAAGAATGCAATTGCTATGGGAGAGCAAAGCATCAAATTTAAGCAAGACCCTAGCCAAATGGCATACTTGCCTAGGGCTCCATGGCCACAAAACACCTTGTACCTGCACTCTTGATACCAAAACACATATTTACATAATTTAGAAATTGACCAAATGGTTCTTGAGAAGCCATGAACACTTTAGGACTCCAAGAAACCAAGTTGGTCAAGCATTCTTGCCCAAATTCCTAGACTGGGCAGTGAAACTGTGAAATCAAACCAATTTTGTTACAACTTCAAAACTTAATCAAATTTAATGCCACTAAAGGGATAAGTCTAAGAAAACATAGTAAAATTGAAAATGCAAGAACAGTACAGAAAAGTACAGCAGGTGTACGGACTGCTGCTCACACCAAGTTAGAAACTAGGGAAAAACAAGGTAAAATGAGTGCAAACTTTCATAATGATTAAAAACTCTGATTGAACAACCCTTAAAATAGTTCCAACAAGAGAATAAATACCATTCTAGGTTGGTTAACCTCCTGTACAGACAAGTACATACCCAAGCACACTAAATTTGACATTTTGGATGCCTACAATGACAACTTTTATGCCTAGAAGGTGTAAGGTTGAACTCAAAACCCAAAAAACACATAAGAACACTTCTCACACCTAAAAACCAAACACAAAACATGCTTAGACCTTTTCAAAACAAAATCACATTAAAAACTCACTTTTTACAACATTTTGCCAGGCAACTCCAAAACTGGCAATTTTGAGCAAAAGATGAAAACAGGAAAACAAAACCTCACAATGAGTTCAAAACTCATCCAAACAACTTAAAGCAACACAAAAAAAACTTAAACAACCATTCCCACTCAAAGATAATGAAAATCAAACTTAGTCTCAAACCTGTGTTGAAAATGAGGCCTAGGTGCTCCTGCACCATACTCCCCCGGTGACAAAGAAGTCATGTGACTCCTTTGGGCAGAAAAGAGAGAGGAATACCAGCCTTGGGGAAGTCACTTTCAGGTATCCAAGTGGCTTCGGAGGCTAGTTGATCTTTCCACTTGACCAAATGTTCAAAGTAGTCATGCCTTCGAGTCTTCTTGATGATTCTGGAATCAAGTACCTGTTCAGGAATGGGAGAAGAAGAAGAGGGGAGAGGTAGATCAAAAAGGGAATTTGAAAGGTCTGAGACTCTTTGATTCTCTACTGGAGGTTTCCCCTTGAAAGGTACCAAATCTGTAACATTAAAGATAGGAGATAAAGAAATATCAGCAGGTAAATCAATTTTATAAGCATTTGGACCATACTTAGCCAAAATCCTACAAGGTCCAATTCTTCTCATTTGTAACTTGGTAGGAACTCCCTTTTGCAATCTAAACTTGTTGAGATGTACCATCACAAAATCTCCAACTGTGAATTGGACATCCCTCTTTGAAGAATCCACCCTTGCCTTGACTCTTGTTGTGGTATCCTACAAAGACTGCTTAACTTGTTCATGTATCTCTTTGAGAGATTGTGCCATGTCTTCTGTTGTCCCACTAACATGTTGCAAATTAGTCACATCATGTAACTCAAAAACACCTCTTGGATGCATACCATAAACAACCTAAAATGGACTCTTACTAGTGGATCTGTTTACACTGTCATTGTAGGCAAACTCTGCCTGTGGGATGAGCTGATCCCAACTTTGTCCATACTCCTTGGTGAGACATCTAAGTAGATTACCCAATGTTCCATTCACCACCTCTGTTTGGCCATCTGTCTATGGATGGTAAGCTGAGCCAAAAGATAAGTTAGTACCCAATTTCTTCCACAAAGTCTTCCAAAACTGACCCAAAAACTTAACATCTCTATCTGATACAATGCTAGATGGCAAACCATGTATTCTGACAACTTCTTTAAAGAAAAGAAAAGCAATATGACTAGCATCATTAGTAGTTTTGCAAGGTATAAAGTGAGCCATTTTACTAAATTTGTCAACAACCACAAAGATACTGTCATGCCCTATTTTTGTCCTTGGTAGACCTACAACAAAATCCATACTGATGCACTCCCATGGCCTAGAAGGAATGGGAAGTGGCTGATATAAACCAACATTAGTGCTATTACCTTTGGCCTTCTGACATACCATGCACTATTCAACATACCTCTGGACATCTCTCTACATCTTAGGCCAATAATAAAAATGTTGAACCAACTCTAAGGTCTTGTTGAGACCAAAATGGCCACTCAAACACCCATTGTGTTTCTCTTGAATGAGATTGTCTCTCATAGAGCCTTTAGGAACACATAGTTGTCCTCCCCTGAATAAAAAACCATTCTGCAATGTATAATCAGCATACTCACTATGAAAATGATTCTCAAAAGCAAGACAAACTTTATAAGAAGCAGCAAAATCATCATCATTAGGGTATAAATCTTGAAAGTAATCAATCCCAATACTCTTTACTTGGATCTCCTGGATAGTTAACAATCTCCTACTCAAAGCATCAGCTACTTTGTTACATTGGCCTTTCTTGTGCTTAAGAGTAAATGTATATTCTTTTAGGTAATCTACCCATTTCACATGTCTATGGTTGAGTTTATCCTGAGAATTCAAGAAACTGACTACCTGGTTGTCTGCATACACAACAAATTCCTTAGGAAGCAAGTAATGCCTCCACTTCCTGAGTGCCTGCACCAATGCATATAACTCTAAATCATAAGATGAATACTTTTTCTTTGCATCATTCAATTTTTCACTAAAGAAAGCAACTGGTCTGTTATCTTGACTCAAGACTGCACCTATTGCAAGATGACTGGCATCACATTCTATTGTAAAGAGCTTATCAAAGATAGGAAGGATTAACACTGGCTGTGTAGCAACTCTAGTTTTGAGTAACTCAAACCCCTTATTGGCTGCTTTGGTCCATTGAAACTTAACCTTATGACCACCCTTTATTGTATCTAACATGGGTGCACAAATCTCACTGAATCCTCTGATAAACTTTCGGTAAAACTGGGCTAGACCATGAAAAATCCTAACCTCACTGGCTGATTGTGGGGTTGGCCAACTTGTTATGGCTGCAACTTTAGATTGATCCATCTTAAGATCTCCACTGGACACAACAAAACCAAGATAGACTAGCTCTTGCTGCATAAAATCACATTTCTCAAGATTTATGGTTAACTGCTCATCAGATAATCTTTGCAAAACAATAGCTAAGTGTTTCAAATGCTCCTCTTTAGTCTTACTAAAAATGAGAATATCATCTAAGTAGACTACCACAAACTTACTGAGAAAATCCTGCAATACTTCATTTATTAACCTCATAAAGGTACTGGGAATGGGGAATCTGTATCTTATTGGATCTTGTTGATAGCTCTGGAATCTATACACAATCTCCATGTGCCCCCTTTCTTAGGTACTAACACAGTGGGCACTGCACAAGGACTTATACTCTTTCTGATTAATCCTTGATCCAATAACTCTTGAATTTGTCTAGCTACCTCTTTGTTTTGTTCAACAGTCATCTTGTATGCTGCTTTGTTTGGTAAAGAAGCTCCTGGTATAAAGTCAATTTGATGACTAATGGCTCTAGGAGGAGGTAATGTTGCTGGTTGTCCATCACTGATGATGCTCTTAAATTCATCAAGAAGTTGCTGCACTTCTTGTGGGATCTCAACTTGTTTTTCTTTCTTATCCTCCTTAGGTTTCACTACAATCCCATCTCCCTCTTTCATGGTTTGGACAAACTCTTTCTCATTGACTAATAGTACTTTAGGTTCCTGTGGTTTACTATTCTTTGTCTCTTCATTAAGGGACTGAATTTTGTAGACAATGCCATTCTTTTGAAAGGAATATGTGTTTTTTTCACCATCATGGTGTGCCCTTCTATCAAATTGCCAAGTTCTACCCAATAGTAGATGGCAAGAATCCATGGGAAGGATGTCACAGAGTATCCTATCCTTGTATTCACCTATATTGAAGTCTACCCATGCTTGTTCATTCACTAGGACATGTTGCCCATTGTTTAACCAGGTTACCTTGTAGGGTTCACTGTGCTTCATTCTAGGTAGGTTCAATTTGCCAACTGCCTCCTCTGAGATAATATTATCTGTGGAGCCTGAATCAATAATCACCTTACATACCTTGCCCAAGATTTTGCACTTGATCCTGAACAATGCTCTTCTCTGAGACACTTCACACTTATGAGGTTCTTGCATCAATACTCTCCTCATCATTAGACTTTCACCATCTTCGGGTGCTAGGTGCATTGTTGGAGTTCTTGTACTACTCCCTTCCTCCTGAACATAGTTCACTTTTCTTTCACCTCCATGGGAAGAACTAGGATTTTAAGGACACCTATAAGCAGGATGACCCAATTTCTGACAGTTGTAGCATTTCATTGTGGAGAAATAAGACCCTCTACCTGGGCCACTAGACCTACCCCTTCATGGGTTGCTTGATCCCCTTCCCCTAAAATTAGGTTTGCTCTGATACCACTATGATAGGGAGGTAGTGCAAGTGGAATGCTCAAGTGACTTGTTAGTTCACTAAGAATAGATCCTTACTAATTTCAAGGTGTTGTTGTTGTAATCAGAGTGCAAAGGTTCATACACAACCTGAAACTTCCTCTTGATCCACCTCCCTAAGACAAGACTTCTTGGTTGCTCAAGGGCTTCAACCCCATAACCACTCTGGCTTGATAAACTGACTCCTTATTCATCCTCTTAGCTTTCATTCCTCTATCCCTAACCTACTCCCTGACTGCACAAGCTCTCCTTTTGCTGGTTTACACATTGTTACTAAGTTTTGCTCCCAATGGTGTCTTTTGTCTTCTACGTTTTGAGATGTAGAAGACCTCCTCAAGTGCTAAAACTAAGTTTTCAGAGTCTACCCCACAAAGGTGTCAAATTAATGTGAGGACAACTTGTTTCAACTGGCATTGATGTCTTTTGTGCTTTCCATTCACCATTTGTGAACCTGATTTGACCAAAACTCAATTTTAAGGCCTAAAAAGGCTACAAGCAATTAGCCCTCCTTTTGGGGTTTTGTGCTCACCCTGCTCAAGCGATGGACTTCCATACTGAAAGAATCACATATTTGGATACCCTTTTGAGGGTTCTTGAAGATTTATCAAGTTTAGGGGTCCCTAAAGCCTTCTTCATGACTGTCCCAAAAATGGGCATAAAAGGAGGGTTTTGGTAGGGCTTGTTGGCAAAAACCAAATTTCAAACTTGGGAACCTCCAAAAGACTCAAGGACACCTGATTCTACCTTTTTGTTGACTAACCAAGCCATAAACAAGAAGGTTTAACCCTCACAAAGTGAAGAGAAATATTTTCATAAAATGCACAAAAGGGAAATGCAACATTTGACAACTTTTCACTTTTTGCCTTCTACAAGCACAATTTTGCAAAATTCCAATTACAACTAAAGCATATGAACATAGCCAACATTAGAGACAAGAAGGAATCCAATTTGAAAAATCAAACCAATTTTTTTACAACTTCAAAACTTAATCAAATTTAATGCCACCAAAGGGAGAAGTCTAAGAAAACATAGTAGAAACTTAAAATGCAAGAACAATATGGAAAAGTACAGTAGGTGTACGGACTACTGCTCACACAAAGTTAGAAACTAGGGAAAAACAAGGTAAAATGAGTGAAAACTTTCATAATGATTAAAAACTCCGATTGAACAACCCTTACAATATTTCCAACAAGAGAATAAATACCATTCCAGGTTGGTTAACCTTCTGTATGGACAGGTACATGCCCAAGCACACTAAATTTGACATTTTGGATGCCTAAAATGATAACTTTTATGCCTAGAAGGTGTAAGGTTGAACTCAAAACCCACAAAACACCTAAGAACACTTCTCAAACCTAAAAACCAAACACAAAACATGCCTAGACCTTTTCAAAACAAAATCACATTAAAAACTCACTTTTTACAACATTTTGCCAGGCAACTCCAAAACTGGCAATTTTGAGCAAAAGATGAAAATAGGAAAACAAAACCTCACAATGAGTTCAAAACTCATCCAAACAACTTAAAGAAACACAAAAAAAACTTAAGCAACCATTCCCACTCAAAGCTAATGAAAGTCAAACTTACTCTCAAACCTGTGTTGAAAATGAGGCCTAGGTGCTCCTACACCACTTGCATAGAAGAATGTCTGTAGAAGCTGTTGAACTTGTTAACATCTACGGTAGTTTCTTTATACATATCAGTCACTTCACTTACCTAAGGGTTGGAGGATTTAAAGGTGAACCCTTTAGGGTACCTAGGTATGTTTCAGACTCCTGCATTTTGATCAAAATTTATAGGCAACTTGCCTATGTCGCAAAGGATTATGGTGAGGACTCTGACACAAGTGGGATTTTTCCCATTGATTTAGGCCATTATAGTTGTAGGTCTATCTCCAATGCACTGAATCTTGAGCTAGAATTTAAAAGGTGTCATTTGAATACCTTTGTGAAAAGGGATAATTGGGAGGATTTCCAGGATGAATTTGAAGTAAGGAAAAGGAGTTGGTCAGAATTAACTTTGAAACAAATTCATGACATGAGATTACCAATGGATACCTCAGATGTCACCACTGATGATGAAGACATACTTGATTCTAAGTTTATGAAGTGGGTACATGATGAACCTCTTCCAGAAGTAGATTGGAGCAAAAAGATGGGGGATAGTGTTCACACATGCACCTTCAATGTAATTCATAGGACAGAAAGTTGGCTTAGGAGTTGTCGATTCCATCCGACACGAGCAACCAATTGGAGAAGCAAAAGTGGGAAGAGGAGTATCGCAAGTAAAACTTCTATTTTAACTAACATTCTCATTTCTGATGCAGGAAAAAGGCAGACAAGGATTAAAGAAGAGAAACTTGACATCGGAGTTGAGCTTTCTATTGGTGGTCGATTTACCAGGTCAAGGTCCAAGAAGAGTTTCCAGCCGTCGGCTCCTCATCTCATTCTTGATTTGGATGCAGAGGAAACACTATGCAAGATGGTATCCCCTATTTTTGAAGTAGACAAGGTTTCAATTGACATAGATACTACTCTCCAAGACCCAGGGACACTTGAAATCCAGTCCCATATGGATCATGCCACACCGCCATCCTTAGCAGGATTTCCACCCATGCCATCTAAGGAACTGACTCTAGCACCCAAATGGTTAAGTGATTCAATCACCAGGAAAAGGAATGTGGTTCCTATTTTGGTATCAATGGAGGATGTTGTGAACAAATGTCTGGGAAGGTCTACAAATCCCAAAAAGCTAAAAATGGAGGCCATGATTGATTTTGAAGAAAGCACAAAGCATTGGACTGCAAACATTGCCAGACCCAAGTCTGACAAAGATATTGTTATGGCTTCAAAAGTAGATTATGTTGTTGAACGAATTGATTTGGGGGTTGGAACCAGAGCTATAGATGTGAAACATCTGGAGACTTCGACTAAACCAATTATCTCTCATACTTGGAAAGATGAAAGAGACAAGGCTGAGTTAAAATAAAGTTTAACACAAATGGCCCAGTATATTCATGCTCTGTAGAACAGTCCATTACCATTGTCTCAAAATTCAGGACCATTTAGTCCAAAATCACTTGGTAATCAAAAATTCTTTGATGAAGTTCAATGAAACAGGATGATTGTCGAGGTTTTCTCATAATGGCTCACCTCGATCATGCATCAAGCAACCAATTACATAACGGATTTGGTCCAGATCTTCAAAGATGCCAACAAAGTCACCAAAGTATTGGACATTGACTTGGTCTCGTGGTAGAAAGAGAAATCCAAATGGGCAGTGATTTTGAAATAGTTGTGGGATATTCAGCGTTATGGTCTAATGAATTTTCTTGCTGAAAATGAAATATCAGGATTAAATGAAGATGTAATATTTATTTGCAAGGAGAGTATTGAGTGGCACAACTAGATTATTGAACAGGGTTATAATGAGTCGGCCAGTCTGCGTGGTGAATTAACGGCCTTAAGGGTGACCATGCAGAAGGACTTACACTGTGTGGATGTTCAATTACTTAAAGAAGATAGTGAAGCCCTGGAAGATACTATGGAGATGATTAACCAGTTTAGCAGCCACATCAACCAAATTAAGGTGGAGAAATTCTTGTTCGTGGAAGACTTTACGAGGATTTCTAAAGTGGAATTGATGCTCATAGTTTGTCTCGATCACCTGGATTCCCACAGAGATAAAGTGCAAATGGTGAAGAGAAAGAAGGATCTCTAGAAGCAAAGAGTAATTCACATCAGTTTGCCACACGTAGCTATAATCCAGGAGTTTTCAAAAGTGCATCGAGAGTGGAGTGCGGTGAAGGCAATGATGGTGTCTGTTCAAAACACTAACCCGAGTGATCACATCGGAACTGAGCAAACGACATGACTAGCACTGCTGGCAGTTGTTTGCCAATGAGTCTAGTTATTTTCCTTGGTTTCAGTTATACAGTTAGGGTTGCTTTCTATTAAATCATGTGAGTTAATTTTACTTTGGTTAAAAGAACTATTGGTCTGGTGACCTATAAATATGTTTCGTAATGACTTTGAAAGGGTTCACTAAGTTTTTGAAAAGACTATCTTTAAAATTGGCTAAAAAAATTTTGTGTATGTAGAAAGTGGATGACCATCGGTGAATGAAAATCTTGTTGACAGTTATCTTCAGTTTCAAATCTGTGTGTTTGATATTTGAAGTTTGATTTCTATGAAAATCCATTTCAAAGAAGGGGTTGTTATACTTTCTATGTGTGCAGAAAACTATTAGCAAATTTCATCTTTATAAGCTTTTCATTTTGTTTTAGTGTACATGTGAAGTCTGTTGGCTTTATATAAAGAGTTATATATGAATCAGTGCTTGCACTCATTTTGTATTGACTGGTGTATGCAATTACCCTTAAGTTCTTTCTGGTGAAAAGCATTTTATTGATTGTGTGTAATTTGGAGCTGATTGAATATTTATTAGAGGGAGTTGTACCTTAATTCAGAGGTTAATCAATATAATGATTTTCCAACTGTTTGGTAGAAAATGTGTCTTTCTTTTCATGACCCGCAATGTTTAAAGATTAAATAAATAAGGGGAGACAAATCTGTTTACCAACATATGTATGTATGAAATGCTTAACATGTGGTAATGCAGATGCAACTACATGAAATGCAAATGTTTTTGGCATGTCATTATACTCAGATGTGTGATAGCAGGCTACATAGACTCAGGAAGGACAATGGAAGTCAATCAAGAAAGGGGGATGGAAGATAGAAGATATGAAAGTGAAAGAGCTTCTTGTGTGTTGTCATCATTGAGCTTTATTATGACAAATAGGTTATGACAATCGAGGTATATGTTTGACCCAAAAATTCATTATATCTATTTACATGGAGATCAGACAGTCGCAAACAAAGAATGCCCCAGTTCACACTAGACTCATAGTGTCCTGATATCCTTGGACAAGTCATAGCATTACTAAGAGACAATCCACAGACAACAAGTAAAATAGGTGATGATACCCCATCCTTGTCTTTCTAGTCAAAGACATCCCAGAGATAGAATCTCTAGTCAGAGACATCCTGGAAAAGCTAAAAGACATGTCACCAGAAAAATAAAATCAAAAGAAAAAGAAAGACTCGACACCAACATCGACTGTAGTCCTCAATTTTAGTGTCTCTTGTCACTTGTATAAGTCTATTTGATTGTGGTCACAATGTTTACTTTCACAAAAGGATAGATAGCACTGAAACATAATGCTGTCTGAGTCTGTTGAAAGATTTGATTTGTTGAAGCCCATTGTTGTTGTTGTGTCTTATCTGAAACTGACTGAATCCATGCAACTGATACTTTATTGCGAAGAATATAGAACTTTATTGCGGATTGACGATGCAAGTGTTTCTTTATTATGGATTGTGAGTGGATAGACTAAAGAAAGTTGAAAGAAACTATACTCCTCTGAAACAAGGGATGCTCTCAGTTCCACACCCATCACTAGACATAGGATTTGCCTTAGCCACTGATATGAGTTGATTTATTATGGATGGAAAGGGGTGAAAAGGAATGTTATTATAAATGGCTAACCAATCTTGGGTAGATCAATAACAAGCCATGATGGGAATGGGTAAGTTTATTATGAATGGATAGGTTGTGAGTGTGTGCAAAAGTGAAAGATGAGATTGAATCCTGAAGGAGGGAGGAGAAATGCCCCTACACATGGTGTCGGTGACCCAGTTTTCCCCATGGTACTTGCCCAGGGTGCCACCAAAGTGGTTTTCACCGTTGGATGAAATATTTTTCTTTACTTTTTTTATTTTTAAATTTTTTTATTTTTTTTTGAATTAGGATACTCTGAAGAGCTATGTGTAAAACCTATGAAGGTGCATGTTGTTGATAGGATCCTCCAAAGGTTTGCCATCTGGAGTTGAGAGCTGATATGCACTGGATCCATAGGTTGTTGTAATGATGTAAGGACCAAGCCAATTTGGTTTGAACTTGCCCTTCTTCTCTCTGTCTTGCTAATTTTTAGGATTTTCTCTGAGAACTAAGTCACCTACCTCCAATGTGCGAGGATTCGCTTTATGATTGTAACTGCGGCTGATTCATTGTTGATAAGCCTTGAGATGATTAAAAGTAGTTTGTCTTTGTTCATCCAATAGTTCAAGTTCATGTAAGTGAGAGACCCTATATTCTTCATCACTAATAATGTTTTGCAAAGAGATTCGTAAAGAGGTTAACTTGACCTCAATAGGCAAGGTAGCTTTAGCACCGTAGACAAGTGAATAAGGTGTAGCTCCTATAGGTGTGCGAACACTTGTGCGATAAGCCCAAAGTGCGAAATTAAGTGGGATATGCCAATTGCGGCTAGCGTCATCGACTGTCTTTTTTAGGATTTTAAGAATGGTTTTATTAGACTCCTCAGCTTAACCATTACCTTCAGGGTAATAAGGTGTGGAGAAATGATGGGTAATATGGAAGCGATCACAAAGTTCATGAACATCCTGAGTTTTGAAGGGATGCCCATTATCAGTGATGATGTAAACAAGAATGTTGTATTGACAAATAATGTAGTTGAGAATGAATGTAGCAATTTGTTTTCCATTGACTTGTGTAAGAGGCATGGCTTCGATCCATTTTGTGAAATACTCTATGGCGGTGATGATGAATTTGTGGCCATTGGAGGAAGGAGGGTGAATCTTGCCTATGAGATCGAGTCCCCACTAACAAAAGGGCCAAGGAGTTGTAATTGATTGAATTTCCTGTGTTGGTGCATGAATGAGGTCTCCATGAAGTTGACACTGCTTACATTTCTTGACAAACTGATATGAGTCTTTTTCCATATTGGGCCAGTAATATCCAGTCCTGATGAGTTTCTTGGCTAAGGTAGGACCACTAGAATGTGGACCACATATCCCTTCATGAACTTTGCATAACTCAATTTCAGCTTCATCCCCTTCTAAACATCTAAGAAGAGTGTCATCTAGACCTTGACGGTATAGGATATTGGCTAAAATGACGTATCAAGAAAATTGGCGAATGAAAGTGCGAAGTTGGTTATTGGATAAGTCAGGAGGAAGGGTATTGTCATGAAGGTATGTGAAAATGGAACCATATAACTGGGAATCAAGACCGATGACACATATCATCTTAGTAGGAGTGATCTCATACGAGGGAACCAAAATGTTATCCACCAAGAACTCATAGCAGGTTTCATTTTGTGGTAGATCGATTAGTGAAGCAATTGTAGCCATGGCACCCATGGCTCAATTCTGCTCTCTTGGTATCTACTCAAAGTCTAACTTCATGGAATGTTGTTTCAGGTCATCCACCATTCTTTTGTAAGGCATTAATTTTTCATCCTTTGTTTGGTAGTCATCAGTTGCTTGACGAATTACAAGTTGAGAGTCCCCAAAAATATGAAGTTCCTGGATCTTCCACTAAACTGCAATCCATAATCCAGTTGTTAATGCCTCATATTCTGCTATGTTATTAGTGCAAGGAAATGATAATCAATATGATTTTGGTATGGAATCCCCTTGAGGTGTTATGAAGAGGATGCTAGCTCCTACCTCATGCTGTGTGTATGAGCCATCAAAATATAGCTGCCAAGGCTTTGCATGTGACATTGTTAAGATGGATTCATCTAGAAATTTTGAAGTTAAAGGAACATCATCTATCATGGGAGCATCTGCTAACTGATCTATGATAGCTTGTCCTTTTATTGCTTTTCTATCCACATATTCAATGTCGAATTCACTTAGGAGCATCACCCATTTGGCTAGTTGAGCAGTAAGCGTTTCTTTGTTGAGAAGATATTTCAATGGATCGATCCTTGCGACCAACTTAGTTTTATGAGTTATCATGTAATGTCACAATTTCTGCAAAGAGAAGACCACAATGAGACATGCACGCTCAATGGGTGTGTAGTTTAACTCATATCCCACCAATGTGCGAATGATGTAGTAGACCGCCTTTTCTTTGCTCTCAACAATCTATTGTGCTAAGAGTGCCCCCATTGCTGTTGAAGTAGCGAGTATGTATAGTAATAGGGGTTGATCTGGAACTGGTGGCATCAAGACTGGTAGATTTAGAAGATAATCTTTGAGTATTTGGAAATCCTATTGGCAGTTATCATCCCATTTGAATTTGATGTTTTTGTGTAGCAAGTGTTGAAAAGGATTACATTTATCTGCAAGTTGTGCTATGAATCTTTGTATGGACTGGAGTCTCCCTTGCAAATATCAAAGTTGACTGATATTTCTTGGTGGTTGCATCTCTAGGATGGCCTTGACTTTTGTTGGATTAGCTTTGATTCCTCTTTTTGAGACAATGAAACCTAGGAGCTTCCCGGAGGTTACTCCAAAGACACATTTCTTGGGGTTTAATCTTACTTTGTATTTCTCCAACTGATAAAAAATGATTGAAAGTATGTCCAAATGTGTATCTCTATCTATTGATTTTCCCAGGAGGTCGTCAACATAATCTTCCATAGTAATGTGCATGAGATCATGAAAGATAGTAGTCATGGCTCTTTGATATGTAGCGCCTACATTTTTTAGCCCAAATGGCATGACATTCCAGTAGAAAGTTCCCCAAGGACAACTGAATGTTGTTTTGTGTTGATCCTAGGATGTGATTTTTATTTGATTATAACCAGAGAATCCATCCATCAAAGATAACATTGCATGACCTACTATGAGATCTATGATCAAATCAATATTTGGTAATGAAAAGTCATCATTAGGACAAACTTTGTTGATGTCTCTGAAATCTGTACATAATCTAATGCTACGATATGGTTTACTGATAGGTAGTAAGTTGGAGATCCATTCAGGATAATCAATTGGGCATATGAATCTGACATCCAATAATTTTTCCAGCTCCGCTTTGACTAATAATGCCACTTGTGGATGCATCTTTCTTAATTTTTGTTTCACTGGTTTTGCCCCCGGTTTGAATGTCAGATGATGCATTACTAAATCCGGATCCAATCCAGGAATATCAATGTATGACCATACAAAATTGATTTGTCGCTCTGTGAAGAAACTTATGAACTTTGATCTTTCTATCTCTATTAGAGAGTGTGCTAGGAATATGTTATGTAGAATTTCTTTTGTACCTATGTTTGTTTTGATGGTCTCCTCTACCAACATAGATGATTTTTCTTCATATGATGTCAGGAGAATATCGAGCCTTCCATCTTCGAGTGCCTCAGAGAGGTTTTCACCCTCATATACGTCCTTTCTTTTTACTTTTGTGGGGCCAAACAGCACCACAACATGGTTTTACCATAAGACCCTTGATTTGTTTTTATTTTTATGTTTTTACGACTGGAAGGCCCAACACCCTCACCAAAATATGCCACATTGTTGAGTTCTATAGTGTATCCTACCTTATGGTCTCGAGGGGGAAGATCATCTCGTATGCCTAGATAGTCAATAAAGGCTCCATCATTTTGAATGTGTCGAACTATGCAGGTCCTTCATGGTCCCAAACAATAAGTTGGTGGTGAACAAGGGGAAGGCCTTTGATGTCTTTAAAGTTAGCGGGACTAAGGGTGAAGATGCAGTTATATTTAGGTATGTTGAGGTATTTTTCTAGGTCATCATTGGAACTCTCCTCATCTGTCTCAATCGTAAATGAATCCAAATTGTCATCACTAGTAGCGCATTTCAGGAAGGGTGTCCTCATTCTTTGTGATTTCGACCTAGAACCTAGAGGCAAGGACTATGTGGGATCCTCAGGGGTTACCTCTTGACCAACTTTGAATTTTCTATAAAATTCCTCTTCTTCTATGGGTTCACCTAGTTCTCTGAATGTCTCGGTGAGTTCATAGTCACTGGAGGATTTGTTTGAATCCCATTCCCATTCATTGGAGTCTATGGAATAGCGATTCTCTTGTTGATTTCTGCAAGCTTTGATTTGTAATGCTTCTTCTGTCTTTCAAATGTTTTCCTTGGAATACATGAAACCAAGTCCTTTCAAGCATTCCTTTTTGAATGTTAATTTTGGTTGTAAAGGTTCAATGATGCCTTCCTTTCTTAAGCCAAGAGGACTTTTGCCATGATACCCAAATTTTTGTAGGATCTTGAATTTTGCCATACTTTTTACATGGTATGTTGATGTGATCTTGCATATCATTTTTAGGGTCTTTGTAAACCATTTTGTATAAGTCTTCTTCTTCCAGTTCACCCCATCTTTGAAAGATAGTAGGATCCCATTTGAGTATAATGATAGATACCTTCTTAGTAGGATGTGGTAGTCCATATTCTTTTGGTGAACTCATAACTTGTTGTTTGCACATGGTTTGATTCAAAGTGTATTCACCCATACCCTTGTCTTGAAATTTCCCTTTAAGCTCACCTTGTTTTGATGTCGAAGGTTTTAATGATTCAGGATCAATGTATGCAGAAGAAGGGATAGCTTCCCTATTACTTGGAATGATCGTCTTAGTTTTTGGTCTCAAGTTATTGCAGTATATGAATGGATTAGGATCGCCATTAACTGTTATTTCAACTCCATTGTGAGGAAACTTAATGAATTGGTGATATGTAGATGGGACTACCATCATTTCATGAATCCAAGGATGTCCTATTAATATATTGTATGTGAGATCCAGGTCTAGGACTTGACAAACCACATCCTTTGTAATTGGCCCAACTCTAAGAGGCAAGATGACTGTGCCTTTGGATGAACTTTCTTCACCATCATATGCTTTGATGAAAATTTTGTTTGTAGAATTCATAGCTTTATTTGAATATCCCAATTGTTTAATAGTGCTCCTCCATCTATCAGGACTCATTTTATTCGATGTTTCTGTAGGAAGGCTTCAACGTGTAAAGGTGCATTATGTGGCTGACTTGTAAAGGTGTCATCAGCTTCTGTGAATGTAAGGGAGTGTGGAACGGAAAGGTATCCCACCATGGCTTGAAACTAGTCCATGTTCAGATTAGTAGGGATAGAAGTGTCTCTCAAGATTTTGTCAAGAATAGCTTTATGTGTAGGGGATATGTGTACGAGCCCAAGGATGAAGATGAGTGCGGGTGTCTTCCCTAACTGTTCTACAAGGTCATACTCAGGCTTGGTTGATGAGGAAGCGGTGTTTTTAGTTGGAGCACCTTGCAAAGTGAATTTACCTTGATGAGTTGTAACATTACATTCAGAGGTATGTTCAGAAGAAGATCCAATTCCTTTCAGGATGATCTTGGGTCTTTGGGTAGAATTCTCAGGCATTTTGTCCTTGATGATAATGGTAGAGACATAATTGTCCATCGAAATGTGATTGATAGTTGAATCATAGTTATAAGATGTTCAGGTATAGTTGGTTTGGTCATCTATGGCTTTAGCTTTTCCCTTGTCATGTTTTGGGAATGGTTCCTTAAACATCTCATGTTCTTGATTGGATGAGTATCCTTCAATCTCAATGTCACCTCTATCAATGAGATCTTGTATGATGTTCTTCAGTCGATGACAATTTCCTATTTTATGACCCTTGCTCTTATGAAATTCACAATACTCATCATAATTCCACCAATTTGGTTTAACCTTTGGCTCATATGGAGACAGATCTGGAATTGTTATTATCTTGTTTGCCACTAGCTTCTTGAAAACCGATTCTAGTGGTTCTCCCAATGGAGTGTACTTCCTTTGTGATTTTGAAGTTGTTTGAGTATTCACTTGATTGTTTGTAGAGCTTGCTCCTAAAAAAATGATTTTGGGTCGTACTGTATTGGCATCAACAACACCATCATTGACTGTGTTCTTGTTTTTATTCCAAAATCTTGGCTTGTCTTTTCCTTTATAGTCCTCTTTGTTTTCTTTGAATATTTTAATAACTCCTTGTTCAATTAGGACTTTCTCTATTGCTAAGCCTTTTTCAATGACGTCCTTGAAGGTGGACAAACAAGATTTTCTTAAGTCATAACCAATGTCTTTGTTAACATTCTGAGTGAACATCTCTACCATTTGTTTTTGTGGAATTTCACAAGAGCATCTACTGGCTAGATTTCTCCATCTTTGTAAAAATGATGAAAAAGATTCTCCATCCTTTTGTTTTGTGTTGCACAAAGTAGTGACTGATATGTTTGTCTCTATGTTGTATGAGAAATGTTGGATAAATGCCTCTGCTAAGTCACCCCATGACTTAATTTCAGGTGGGAATTGGGAGAAACATTCCATAGCTTGAACACCTAAGCTCTATGGGAATAATCTCATCAAATATGTCTCTTCTCCTACTACCTCAATGCAAGCTATGAAAAATTGTCTTATATGTGCCTTAGGATCTCCTTTTCCTCTGTACTTATCAAACTTAGGTGTCACAAAATGTGTAGGAAAAGGAGGCATTGGAATGATTTTGTCAAATGGATAGGGACATATGTCTCTCATTGTGTAAGTTGGCTTTGGTGTATTTATGTCCTCCATTTTCTTTTGTAAGTTCTTAATTTGCTGCTCCAAATTGTTCTTAGGTGGAGACCAACTTCTTGGACCATACCCTATGCTTGAGGCGTCGGGTGGAGGAGGAGCATGTTGCATATATGGATGATATTGATCATACACATGTTCATATGGAGGAGGTCTATAGTGATGCTACGTATATGGACCACTTGGTATAGAGTCATGGTGAGGAATGTAATATCTACTTTGTCCATGTATACCATACTCTACTGGAATGTCATGAGTTTGTTCTATCATGTTGCCCCCAAATTTGACACGGGGTTTCCTTGTGTCCAAATTTTGATCATGCATTTGGATATCCAATTGCTTTGGTGGTTGATCCTTAGCATTGGTATGTGATTGAGTATATTTTTCTGCATAAGACATCCATAATGGCCTGCGAAGGTGAGTATCATATGCTTGACCATGTGTGTATGGGACCTTAGGTTTTTGAAACAAAGATGATGGTGATTCAGGCACCATATGTGGTCCTCTATTGCCTCCACTATTAGGCCTCCTTTGGTCCATGTTGAGGTGAGGTTGTTGCAAAGGTTGATTTTCCATTATTTGAGACATGTCAAAATCATGAGGGATCTTGGCTCCACTTTGTGCCATCACTTGTAAGAAGTATTGTCTATCTCTCCTCATTATTTCCTCAACCAATTGATTGAAATGAGGATCCATAATGGAGTCTTCTACTTCTACTGAATGTACTGAAATGTTGTCCATATTTTCTTTGTGTGTATCATTGTTGTTTGTAGTGTCCATGTTCTCAACATTTGGAATGTTTCTATAGGCATCCATGTCAAGTAATGTAGTATGATCATAATTGAAAAATATATCATTGTTATACTCATAAGAACTCATGTTTGCAGATGCTCGAGCCTCTTTAGCTTCTCTCCTAGATTTTTGGGAACGGGTTTCAACCATGAACTAGGTCTTGACCGAGATGTGTGAGACTAGATGAAAATAGAAAAGTATGGAAGACCAAGAGTTGGATGGAATGTAAATGAATATGAATTTTACTTGCAATGTCCAAAGTGTAAGACCAAGTATGTATGTGGTAGAGTAGGTGTGGCTTCCAAAGAGATGATAGTTTCTCTTGCTGAGGTAAGTTGACCTTGACTCTAAGTAAAACCAAATGAGACCCAAAGGTGACAGACCTTGATGAGGGACCACTTAGAAAAATGTTGTTGTATGTAATGTGTTGACAAAGTATGATGAGGACAAGCAAGTGACCTTTTGACTCAAGTTTAGACAAATGTGAATGTAATGCAAGGTGTAAAGCAATGACGGAATTTATGGGACCCAAAAATAGGTTGAATGCTAGATGAAAACCTGAAGAAATAACTTAGGAAGCTCAATAAGTTTGAAACTGATTGTTCTTGTTTGCTAGACTGTAAAAGTTTTTCAATTTTGAACACAGACGTGCTTGTATACTTCACAAATGCGAATTCCTGACACAAACGTGGTTCTGTCAGACATAGACGTGTTTCTAAGATTTTGTAAATGCAATGTTGCTCAAGAGAACACAGACGCATTTCTGCCCTTCACAGACGCGGTTATATGACACAGATGCGACTCTGTCAGACACAGGCGTGTTTCTGAAAACTGAGTGCAATTTTTCCAATCTGTAAAGTTGTTTGTTGTGACCAAATCTGAATTTTTTTGACTATTTTCCATGACAAGAGGATACAATGTTGATGAGGACTCAATGTTTGCAAGTGTTTAGACTTAACATGACTCAAAAGAAAGTGTGTAGTTTGATGTAAAATTATTTTGCATACACTTGAAGACACAATGTTTTGATGTTTGGTCTTGAATGTTTGATTGTTCAAAATAAGATAAGCACAATTCTTATGGTTGGCCAAGACAATAGTTGTTGATCCCACATGGGGTTTCTCCCGAGGCTACACTATTCATAGCTGATACTTAGATGCTTGACCCCACTGGCTCCACCCTCGACACTCACTTCTCGGGGCAACCAAGCATCAATCCCCACGAAAAACTCTCCGCGGTGAACTTTGTATCTCTATTAAGAACCATATGTGTGTGGGTCACTCCAGAGGTCCGACCTCCTGACCCAACAACTAGAAGGATTTTGGCTTCTAAAAAAAAAGGTGCTAGTAAGGGCATCTGCTTGTGTGGCCACACATGCGGCACTTTCATCTCTATAAATACAAAAGGCTCCTAGCCGGTAGGGGCTACGCCCTACAACTGATCAAATAAATTTGATCAAACGGGTTTATGGGGAGACATAGTGTCGGTATGAACTAATAAGCACACGTTATCCATAGTTTTCACCATAAATACAGTTGTTTATAGTGGTTCATAAGAGGTGGGTTTTCCTCGCTACCACTTGGGCCATTCTCTCCTCACTAGTAGTCCTAATGACCACATGGGGAAACAAGCCTTCTAAAGATTAAACAAAAAAAGCATATTGCTCAAGACACAAAAGACAGTGGTTCAATTTTAGTGCACCAATTGAAGTGTTTGCTAGTCTATGAAAACAAGGCACATAATAAAGATCAAAAACTCTTACCAAGGTCTTGCAACAAAGACCTATTAGTAGTTTGGATTGTTTCAAATGATCACCCCTTCCTGCAAGCATACAAGTTAGGTAAAATTTACATCCAAAAGACTTTGTGAAATAGGGGCCTTCGACAAAACATTTTTTCTTTCAAAACAAGCTGCACTAATTTCATTAGCTAGATCTCAAAATGTTAGCTCAATATAAACCAGATCTGAAATTTGAATGACGAAAAATTGAATCAAAGAAATCGAAATGCAAAAATTGAACATAGACGCAGTTATCAGTAACACAAACACTATAAAAATACGCAAACGCGCCTAGATCCGACACAGACGTGTCTTCTGAACACAGATGTGACCCGCGAACATAGATGTGTCTGGAGGCCTCGCAAACACGATTAGGGAACATAGACGCGGCCCTGTAATTTGCAAAAAAAGTAAAATAATATCGAAGATGCATACGCGATTCCAGACGTCACAAACACAACAGAAAATTAAAAACGCGATCCGAAAGTGTGCAGATGTGAAAATGTCAAAATATTGTCAAAAATGTCAGATTTGCAACTTCAAAAGCACAAAATCTACAACAAAAGATGTTAAATTCAAAACGGACAAGGGTCCCACCGGGCGTGCCAAAATGTATATGGTGAAAATGGATACAATATTGAAAGACTAAATAGATTCAACCACAAAACCCTAGCCTAACAACAACAAAGATCCACCATAACATATGAAGATTACCTAAGACAATGCAAATCAAATGAAATCACGAAGATTGTACCATCACATGTTCAATAGGGTTTGGATCTCCATTCTTCCTATCTCCATTGATCTTGGTTGAAATATTTGCTCTCAGATTTTATATGTGCACAAGAGCTCAACAAAGAACGAAAATGTGGTTGCAAGTAGGCTTGATCGCATATGAAAGTTTGAAAGCGTAGTTGAGTAGTCAGCGGGGGTTTGATAATGAAGGAAGCATCTCCTTATATAGAAGACACCTTAAGAAATGGAGGGATAAGATTGAGAGGTGTAAAAGATAAATGGTCGGCTATGATTAAAGGGTAGGTAGAGGAAATAAGAAAATAATGAGTGGGTGGGTAGTGTAGGAATTAAGAGATGAATGACATGTGTCATGGGTAGAAAAGGCTAATGAATTAATTAAATAAATAAAGATTTATTTAATTAATAGAGGAAGTGGGATCAATTAAATAAATAAAAGTATTTATTTAATTTAGGAAAAGGATAATTTAAATAAATAAAGGTATTTATTTAAATAAGAAATAAGGCTAGAAGAGGATAAATGAATTAATTAAATAAATGAAGATTTATTTAATTAATAGAAGAATTAGGCTCAAATAATTAAATAAATAAAAATATTTATTTAATTAGACAGGACAATTTTAGGTGCCTAGAGCGATTAGTATATTATCTATTTAATATTGATTTATTGATAGAATTTTTTTTACATAATTAATTCATTATGTTTTGAATTCTAATGCCATTACATAATTAATTCATGATGCACCTTTTAATATGGAGATGGAGATAGGGAGAGTGACTATTTATGTGACATTTTTTAAACTGTGTTTATTTATGGAATTTGGATTGTTTATTAGCTATGTGATGGATGTTGATTTAAAATACATATGTGATGGATTACATGTTTATGATGATACATGTGACATTTTTTGAACTTTGTGTTTATTTATAGAATATGGATTGTTTATTACCTATGTGATGGATGGTGTTTTATGATACACATGTGATGGATTACATATTTATGATGACACATATGTGATGTTAATTATGATGCTTAATTACATATATGATGATACATCATGTGATGCTTATGATGCTTATGACACATATGTATTTATTGTTTATCAACTTACAAATGTATTAATGCTTATGATGCTCAATTGATGGTGTTGATTTCATGTATAGTCCCTGTGTGATGTTGTCACCCTTGGCGGGAACAGGTTGTTGACTACAGACATCGTCAACCATTTAGTTGAGGATCCTGCAAAGTCTACATAAAGTAAAGGTAAGGAATTAAAAAAATTACAATGATTTTGATGACAACATCTTTTTATTATTTAATACTCTTTTTGTCTACAAAGTTCATGTTGTTCATGTTGTGTACTATGTAATTTTTAGCTAACATAAGATAATTGAATTACATGTGCAGGAACCTAAACCCCTTTGACGAGGATCCTGCACAGTCTCATGGACAAATAGGTATAACTAGTCAATACACCCTATAGAAACAATTTATTTTTAAAAAAATACTTGGAAAACAAACTTCCTCAGTTTTTCAAACCTTGACATTAGCAGTAAATCTAATACAGTTATCAACACTTGAGTCCCCAGTTGGACTTATTCAAATTTTAATCCCAAAATCAACTTTAGGGCCGACTTCTTCATCAACATTACCCTCATTTGCAAAATTTATCTCTCATTACCAATTAACTCTCTCATTTGATGGAGTGAAGGTACCCCCAAATAGGTATTTGTCAGATCTATCTTCGTCGATTGAGAGAAATCCAGGACTAGAAAACAAAAGTGAGACATGTAGTAGGTCTACAATAGGGAAATCAACAAGAGGTCAAAAGATTAAAAGAAATTTCAATAAACGCATGAAATTTTTCCTTGCTCAAGAGGGGTCATGTTCTTATGATGATGAGACCAAAGGCAAAATTGAGGTGCCATTGAGGTACAGACATCTACAAAAACAATGGGTGCCCAAGGAACTTCCTCCAATAAACACTGATTTTTGTGTTAACGATAGGATATATCGCATAGCACCTTCGTCGTTACATGGTTTCAGCTTATTTTCCATGGATGACATAAAGGTCTGTTACAAAAAAGTTGTTGAATTGATGGATTTTGTCGAACCTTGTTACAATTACAATAATTGGATGCAGATTGTTCAATATTAAAAAATTATGCGTAGGTATGCACTATCAGCAAATTATATACAACATAAAGATAATGATCAAAGTAAACGAGTGGTTGTATACATTGATGGTCAGCCAAAAGCAATAGGGAATATTGCAGGTTTAATAAATAGTACGTGACCTGGGTCAGATAATAAACAACCCAATTGCATATTTGAGGCACGTGAGGGAAATCATGTATTCATATGTGCGATAAAATCAATAAGTGCAGACAAAGAGCTTCTAATCGATTACAGTTTGAATCGTATAGATACAAACAAATTTAATATCATGGGGGTGGTACGTACTATATACCATTTAAATTAGCCAACCTCCAATTAATGAATCCAATATATCATTTTATTATAAAGTTTTTTTGCTAAGTCTATTGGTTTAATTTTGCTAATGTTTTTTATATTTTTTCTTTGTCACAGGGCGACATGGATCCATCACATATTGCAGACAGGGATGTAGGTCGCGACACTTCTATCGAGCAGGTAAACCTCATTATTATTGTACAAATTAGATAGAAGCAAACTATTACATTATTGTGCTCTTTTTTTTAGTGATTTAGACTAATTTTGTAATCGTTAATGATATTCTTGACACAGACGGATGTTCAGAGAAAGGGAAAGGGAGTTGTAGTACTTGAGCACCTCTCTAGGGATGTGGACTCAATAGGATTAAGCGATGATGACCTTGAAAATTCCACACACCCTATGGTATTAATAAAAAAACCTCTTAGAAAAATTACTAAAGAGATTGTTGCTTTGGTAGTCGTGCATCCTATGACTGATGAGATATGAGAGAGGGTGCAAGTATTGATTCAGACATCAGAAAAATTGCAAGTAAGCAGTAATGAAAGCTTTAATTATAACGAAAATTCAATAATGGTTTATATTTTATTGTCTTTTATGTCATTAACTAAAATATGTACGTGTTGTTTTTACAACAATTTATGCGCCCTCATGAAATTCGTTGCCATGATCAGGGTGTTGTAGGTACTTCAAGTGATGATGGTTTTCTTGGATTATCGCTTGCTTGGATTATCACTTTACCCAAAACACGTCATACTTGATACTGTCAATCTTCAAAATAAAGATTCATCCTTGTTTACAATTCTTGCACTTTTCATATATTTAATGTATTATTCTTTAGGTACTGTCAATGTTCCTATGCAAATGTCGTCGCCGCCTCATCAGAGGTTAGCCCTACTTGTATTGCTGACTGCAATGTTGGCAACATGTAGCATGCAAACATCCTCTACTACACGTCATATTGGCCCACCCACTATTGGTAGATCCCTCTTTTTCTCTATCTTTTGTTATGTGTTTATTTCCCTTCAAGCGTTTTTTCTTGGGGACATTTCATAGTGGATTCATTTTCTGTAGGAGGAGATGCACATGAGGATGCATCAGAGGCGACTACTGCTAATAACATACCATCATTTCTTGGATCTTCTTGTATCGTTGGTACGTGAACGTTGCAGGCCACATTGGTGGTGAGCGACGAAGAAATGATTCCCTTAAAGATACAAAAGGTTCCAGGTACTTTAAAATTATTATTATATATAGTCTAATTGTAATTTACTTCATGATCACTCGTTTTGGACTAATGATCCCATGAATGTTTTTGCAGGAAATGATATTTTATATAAACATCTTAGTGACATTGCATTGCAGATATTTGGGCCCACCCTACGTAAAAGGTGGTACATCATATATGAACTAACCCTAATCCACTATTTTGATTTCATATCATTGCCAAAATAGTTTTCCTTTGATCCATTTCTTGAACTGTAATAAATGTAGCTTCAGTTCATTTCTGAATCTAACAGGTTTGTTTTTGCTTTAAAAGGTGGAATGACCAAGAAAAAAGGTTAAAAGATGAATTGACAAACCAAATGGTTGAGTGGTTTGGAAATGACACCTTTGACAAAACCAAGCTCCTTGAAAAAGCTGGCACATATCTAAAGTATGTGAGGGACCAACACAGGACCCATTTAGAGAGGAACCTAAAGTACGAGCATCCCCCCATGATTCCAGAGAGGGAGTGGAAGGACCTGATTTTGGATGCTAAGGAGAGAATTGAAAGGAAAAAAGGAAATACACCACCAGATGCCAAAAGAAGGTACGAGATACTATTAAGAGTGTAATTATGTACTAATTAATTACTCTTTATATTTATATAATCTAACATATTTCAAACTTTTTATAGACTGAGTGACACCTCAAAGGCAACCAAGGCAAGACAAGAAAAGCATGGGCAACACAAACTCAGCTCTGGTGGTTATATGAAACTTGCTGCATGAATTGTAAGTATCTCATGTAAACGAAATATTGCATCAAAATATTAATAAATTGCAAACGATTTTTTTTTATCAAACAATGCAAGCAAAATTCACGATACCAAGAAAAAATGCAGGGCTTTGAATTCAATAGAGTGCCCACAGAAGATGACAAGAGAATTGCCTACCAGTAAGGCTATACAACAGTGGATGATCAGCTACGAGAATTGAGTGGGCATACATAATATTCGAGTGCATTCATCACACAAGTAAATATACTAAATGGAAATTCTTTCAAATTGAATACTTTACCAATAATATAATTGATGTTGAGTTCCAACATAAAGTGACTATATTTGTTTTAAATAAGCAAGAAATGATAACAATGTGCATGACATTGGAATGCAACCTGCTAATCATGAAATACCACCTACACATGAAGGTCCAGATGTGCATCCCAGTAGTGGAGGTATTCATTTGGTATTCAAATTTATTTATGTAGTTATTAATACAATTAAACATCTTAATTTGTAATTAGAGTAGTAATTAATGTAACCTTTTTTGTTAATATTTTAGAGCATGTAGTCAGTGGTGACCAAGTGGAGCATGATCTGGGTACAAAACATCAGGAACTTGATGTTCCCCACTCAGGTAAAGAGGACCATTGTTATTCCTTTAAACAAATATAATTGCAATTGGTGTTCAGCATTAATGTAACCTTTAGTATTTCAACTCCAAATGATCTAGAGGGTGTTCAACATGTTGAGGGTGAGGCTAGACAAAATGATGTGGCCCCATCAGGTAAAGAGCGCAACAATTATGTTCTCTAAATTAATGAAATACTTGTAACGATAGTAAAAAAATCTTTTGAATTTAACCCATTTGTTTGTTATTGCAAAGGACCCCCTTGGCTTCAATGTCCTCGTCCTCAGTATAGGACTAGGCATACATTGAGATCACGAGCAGAGGGCAGAACAACTGCAGAGGGGGGAAATGATGAAGAAACCGATGTTCCACTTAGTCTTTTCATAGCTGCAAAGAAAAAACAAAAAAACAAATGAATGTAATCTACCTTATTTGATAATGATTGATTTTTATGTGTTAGTGAATGTAATTATGTGCTAATTAATTGTTATGGATGATCTGTGTTAATTAATATTGATGAATGTTGTGTGTTAATTAATGTTAATGAATGTTATGTGTTAATGAATGTTATGTGATATTAATGAATGAATGTTATATTTTATTAATGGTACAAAGAATGAATGAATGAATGTTATAAGATGTTAACGGGGAATTTAGAGTGATGTTGGGGGGGGAGGGGGCAAATGAGCTTCCACCTTCACGTGGTTTGCCCTATTAAGTAGAGAATATTAAACTATTCTCGAAACCAAGTGAAGCTCAACAAGATAACACACTTTTCAATATTTTATTATGTTGCACAGTTAATCTTATTGAATAATGTATATTGAATCTTAATTGCAGGGTCCAACAGAGCCAACACGAACAACAACACCGCAAGTTGTTGGGTATAACGAACTCCCATATTGTCTTGTATGTACACTAACAATATGAGTTGCTTCTAGTGTTGATATCCATGGCGAGAGTGCAAAAGTTATGAATATGCCTCATCCTTGTAATTTTTTTTATTACTTGTCATTTTCTTTAGCATTTTGTTACTTCATGAATGAGATGTTTTCAGATGTCTATTCCATGAATACCTCTCTATTGTATGCTTCATGATCTCTCTTCTGATTCAACTCTTTATATGTCCTAAAATTGTATGAGTCTAATAGCTTCTACTCTTGTTTATAGTTTCATGGCTCTAAACAATGGCTCCTTCAAAGAAGTGTGATCCTTGTAATTTTGGCCTTCCATGATGTGAAAAAGAGGTTATGTTATGAATAATGGTCTAGATGATTTAGTTATTTCTTATTATGCTGAGTATGAGTAAATTTGGGCTTCCTTGGCTATGGCCACTATTTTGTACTAACTATTATCATTTAGTGTGATTTGAGCATAGACTTCAAGTAATCACGAGGGTGGAAACAATATTCAAGTGTTAGGGGGTATGTGGCCTTGACCAAGGGATGAAAGTATCGGGAAAGTACAAGTGATTCATGTGTAGATCAATGTATCATTCACCTATTAATTCCTAGCAACATTCTTAAATAAACAAGCAAAGAGGTATGTTGAGTGCATATATACATTTTATGTTGCCATGATATAAGTAAGATATCAAACATGTAACTTAGATTGATTTGCAATTTCATTCATAAATATTAGATCTTCCTTGTGGATTTTTGAATGCATAATGTCTCATTGATTTCAATATATTTATTGCAAGTACTCTTTTCAACATGAAACTCCACTCATTGAGGTCTCTTACTAAACACAAGTCAGTTATCACATCAATGATGATACGTTTTGCATGCATTTTATGAGGAAATCTTATTAATAGCTATGGTTGGGTTAATTGTTTTGTGAAAATATATACAATTAGATTGGGACATTAGAGTTATAAACACCATAAATTGTGTTTGAGATCATTGTCCTAATTGTAACAGTCAACCACCATTGGCCCAAGGCCACATCAATACCGTTGTGACACCAAGGTTTGTGCATAATGGTGTAAGGGCTACTCTTAGGACATTTCATTACCATTACATATACACACCTAGTGGGGTTTCCAAACACAAATTGTTTGAGTAGGCAGTATCACTAGTAAATTTGTGACTGTCACAATTGGTACCCTTAGGACAATCATTAATATTTGGTCTATGGCACTTTTTTATGGCTTCTAAATGCTTCTATGGGGTGTGCAGGGGTCCCACACATCTCTTCCAACATTCCATCCAAGGCACTTCACTCTCACCTATCTTATATCCCACTTTCTCTATGCTACTATCCCAAATGTCCGATACATGTTGTTAACATTGCTTTGATAACTCCAAATTCATATCTAAGCTCATCCTAAGGTAACATGTTCATAGTCAATCAATAAGCTTTCTCTATGTGATTTCAAGTAAGATATTGATCTATATAGTTAATTTTGTGATTGATTTGAGGGATACATCCATTGTCAAACCTTATGAAAATTTTGTTCCATATCCTAGATTTATTTTGTTTTAATTCTCAATGAGTAATTTTCAATTGTAATAAAGTGGTATACATCCTTATATTTCAATGACAAAAGATCAGTTATTTGAATACATACATATAAACATAAAACATATTTTTCAAATCTTATCTATTACAATTAAATATATATAACGATACCATATAATACATATCCCCATTTATATAATGAAAAATAAAGACTTCTTTATAGTATTATATATTCATTATAGCTGATAATGCTTACCAAAAAAAAAAAAGACAAGAGTTTATATGTTGAACCATTCTTAAATAGATATGGTTGCAAATTGCTTTGATAGGTTATGTATAACAGATTGCTATAATCGAATTTTTGTGCTATACTCTTGGATCCAATACTCATGATTTTGGATTTTAGATAGCATGCCTCGCTAGATTACTTTGGACTATAGGTGTAGATTCATTGTGGTTTATGCTAAAAGAATTCAAACAATTGTACATAGTTTATGGGTAACTTCACTTAAGAAACTCATGTCTCATCTCAATTATGTTCAATTACATTGTCAACTTGAAGATTTGGTCAAGTTTGAGGTAGGAACTCAAATTCCTCCTTTGTTTTTCAATTGAATTTATTTTAGTTTGTTGCAAATGAATTGTCGAGTGAATTAAAGTATTCTTCCAATTTAAATCTCTCCATTTGGATGATTATATGATTTGTATGAACCAAATTTGGAAATTACGAGTATATATGAGGTTATGTTGTTCAATTCTATTTGGGATTTTGAAATGACAAATTGAGGGAGTATTGTATTGTTGAGCTGATTAGAATCAAAAGGCTAATCTTCCATTTTCATTTTGTGCACTTTGAAATTTCAGGGTTTTTGAGGTCCATCAGTTAAGGGTGTTTTTCTTGGTCCCATAGACTATTTAGTCTCGTGGACGTCATTAAAATCTTTCATTCATTCATTCAGCAATGGTAATTGGCCTCATGACTGGTTTTTGGTCCAAACTTGGGAATTATTGAAAAGTGGTATTTGATGATTTTGAGATGATGTTCTATTATGGAATCATGATAACATATATGTGAATTTTGATAAGGGATCAATTGGGACCGTTCTCTTGGTGTTGTGCCCAATTGAGTATGTCTTGCTTATGTATGAAAATGGCATTTTGTAATTGAGACAATTTGATCTATTTGAGATGTCTTGCATTTAGATATGGCATGAGCTTAGTCCTAGAGTGAGACTATGGAGTGGCTCCCACTCGTGTCCCTTGTCTAAAAGTGGTATGCTTGGCATTCATGTTTGGGGAGTTTTGTAATCAAGTTATAACATAACAATAGACTTGGGTTAAAACAAATAACAAGAAAATTGGTTCCTTGAGCACGCCTTGAGGGCAATCACAACACCAAGGGTGTTTTGGGAAGGCATGCTCCCACATGGAGCATTGGGACTTGTGCGAAGAGGCATGCCCACTCACACAAGGATTATGCGATAATTGTTCTCATTCACATGAGAGAATGCTTGGTTCCATATGGACCATCCCCATGTAGCACATATGATGAAAGGCATGTCTGCACATGGAGCATTGGGACTTGTGCAAAGAGACATACCCACTCATGTAGCATAGGGATTGTGTGATTTTTGTTCTCGTCCATATGAGAGAATGATTGGTTCCATATGGTGCATCCCCATGAGCACATACAATGAAAGGCAAGCCTGCACATGGAACATTGGGACTTGTACAAAGAGACATTCTTACTCATGTAGCACATGGATTGTGTGATCATTGTTCATGTCTGCATGAGAGAATGCTTGGTTCCATATGGTGCATCCCCATGAGAACATGCGATCAAAGGCATACCCGCACATGGAGCGTTGGGACTTGTCGGAAGAGACATGCCTTCTCATGTAGCACAAGGATTGCATGATCATCCTTCTCATCCATATGAGAGAATGCTTGGTTCCATATGGTGAATCCCCATGAGCACATACGATGATACTTCCTCCACTACACTCTAGAATCTAATGCCTTGTGTAGTTTTAAAGTAGTGACCCTATGTGGATTCATGACTTGGTATCATCCTTCTCTATTGATGTTGCACTATATTGTTCCATTGCTTGTGTCATGTATGCATCATGTATGGCATGTGTGAGCCTATCATCCCCCTTGTATACTTTGATGGACTATTTGGAACTATCTCTACAAGCATGATGGGGTGGACCTAAGGGTTCCACGTGGTTGGGTGGCATTGCAAACCACCGTTGGGGACTGATGGACTCAATTTGTGATCACCTTGGAGAGCACTTCCACCTCCCTCAACACATCTTCTTTCTCTTTCATCTATTCTTGCAAGTTTCAATTCAAATGTATATTGAAATAAGTATTGTAATAATTGATGATATGTATATTAAACACTCCAAGTGGAGATTGATGTAATTGAACATAATTCATATGGTTTATGCTAACTTCACTTAAGTATATTATGGGCCCATAACCCATAGGTCCCAAGATCATTTTCATAACTAGAAAATAAGATATCTAAATGAGTTGAAAAATATTAGGAGTAAACATGTGGGCATGTTGAACTATATAGGGGGAGAGATGACCTTTAAAATTTTATTTTTTTATACCAAAATTTAAATTCAAATACCCTAGTTACTTAAAAAAAAGAAAGGTTGGAACTATTTTATATCAAGTGTTTTGTGGGTGGTCATAATGCATTTATGTTTTCTTTTAAGATGCTAGTAACATTATTTTTAGTACTATCTTTACTTATTGTACTTTTCTATTGGACTCAATCAACCCAATAACCTTGTACATGTGATTTATTTTATTAAAGAGGATATTCATGTAGTCTAGAATGCATGATTATCGTCTTTGAATATATGTTGAATATATAATAATGAGTGACTACTTTGTATGAGATATATACATGTAATTCAATAGGTATATGCCATGTATTGACATAGGATGACACTTTATATGAGATTATCAATTTGGGATATACTTATAAGAAATATGTGTATATATAGTAGATAAATTCATTTTATGCATATATATAGTAGATAAGTTTTGGTAGCTCCCAAGAACAACTAACTTAGATAAGGTAGATAAAGTCATTTCATCTCCCTAATTGGCTTTAAAGGCTCTTGCATTTGGGTTAGCTAATTCCCTATCGGCACCATTTTTAATAGGTTTACCAGTGCTCAGTGGTTCATACAGTCCTCTTAGGAGCTGGACCATCTCAACCATGGTGTGCCTAATCATATTAGCTTGAAACCAATGCACCTCATATTAGCTTCAAACCTATGCCCCCTATTGATAGTTGATGGGGATAGAATATCATTCATTGTACATATCAATGAGGTGTGCTTTACATCTAGATAATAATAAAAAAAAATTTAAAATAATTTTTTGTCAGAATTACGACGAGGACTAAAATTTCCACCGACGATGGAATCGTCGGACCAACAACATTCCCGTCGGTGCAAAGTTTCTGGAATCTGTCAAAATTCTGACTCAAACTACACAAACATCTGACGAGGATGTTGTATTTCTGATGACACTTCCTTGTCGGACGATTGTTGATGCATATTAATGGACCGACGACAAAACCATCGAACAAACAACATTCCCATCGGTGTAAAGTTTCAGACTTCCATCGACATTCTGATACAATCTAAACAAACATCTGACAAAGATGTTGTATGTCTGACAAATTTTTTGACCGGAAGACTGATCATGCCCACCGTCGGCAAAGTCCATGGGGTCATCGTACTTCTGATGGTCAGAGGCATCATCGAAAATTCTGACGATGAGTTTTCGACGGCTACTTTTGTCGGCAGTCCGATGAAAAGTAGTCACAATTCCGACAATCGGTCGTCGGAAATTAGCCCCGAATGTACTAGTGCCAATGAGTATATCTCAAGGTTTTGAAGAAGCTAGAGGAAAATGTGCATTTTATATACTATAAAGTACATTGTATAACTTTCTACCGTAATTATTTAAAACTAAAATAAGATACCTATTAGAATTGAAATGGAAAATTGCACTACTCCAAATTTGATGCTACTTCAATGATATGATATGCTTATTTGTACTATGATTACATTTTTATGTTTTGTATCATTTTCAGATCCTATAATCTGGTTATCCTTATTATGCTTATGCATTTTTGTCTTATAATTGCATACCATGAGATCCTTATCGTGTCATGTATGATTTCATGTTTATCATTTAGCTTTATCTTATGATCCAAATTGCTTCACAATCTTTTTCTTTATTATGTTATGATCATAGAAGCATTAACATGACATTATCTTTTTTACCACTATGTTGTCATCTATATGTTAAAATTTATGTATCATTCTTCTAGCTCTATATAGTTGTAAAAGTTAAGTCATGCCTTTTTTGCATTGATATCAATTTTTTTTGCTATGTTTATCCTTGGAATTCATGTCTAGTGGTTCCCATGCCATAGTGGTATTTTTCCATGATTACCTACTGATATAAGTATTGGTATAGTTATGGTTTTTATTTTATTATAAATAAAAGGATGCATTTCACATGCTTCATGTCTTCCTAGTATACTATTATCGACTACCCCTTTAATGAATATATTGCTTATAATATTAAAATATTAAGGGTTGAATATATAGTCAAGGCTTGTATGTTGAATACAATTACTCTTGTAGGAGTAACAATAAGGAATAGATTATGTTCTTTTGTGATGCTAGACTCCAAACTACATGCCTAATGCAATGAATCAAATAGTATTTTCCTACACATGTTGTCCTTTGAATCATCATATGCAGGGGTTTCTTGAAGTAATTATTGTTATACTATTCCTTAATAATGATAAGTACTAGATATTTTTTGGAGATGTTGCATATGGTGAATCATTCAACTCTAATATGGATTGGACATATTTTTAGGACATCTTATTTATGCTTCTGAAATGTCATGTAAATTCAGGGGTATAATTTGTTCATTCTATTTTTTGATATTGTCAAAATCACATCTACTGAGCATTTCAATGGCATTTAGGTTTCCTCCATTATTAATACCTATTTGTGATTATAACTCTCATTTTTATTCCTATTGTATTTCGTGTGTCTATCTCATTATCAATGCCCTCATTCTCTTCATGGTCAACTTTTGTCTTAATTACGTGGTTTCTATGCCACACATAGTATTTTTTCTACTTGTTTCCTTCTAATTTATGATAAAATCCTTTTTTAGGACATTTATATTTATGAAGATTTCATAGAAGTGTTTTAAAAAAAGTAGCTCACTCTAGTAAAATATTCTAAAATATTTTAAATCCACTCTTAGAACATTATAGAATCAAGGAAAGGCATTGACAATTGCCTTTTATTTACTATCTTTTTGCTTGTACACTTTGGGACAAGTAGAAAATGAGATGGATTAGGTAGACTCAACTTAGCTCACCTTCTATTGGGAATGTTTTTTGTCTAGTAAATTCTTGTGATGTATACAAATAACACTTCTTAAACTATTCATCATCATACCAGACTTCTTACGTGTCGACTCCAAAAAAAAAATTAAATCAAAACCTAATTATTATACATTTAAACTCTATGGACTTTAAATTATTCCAACTTACTTTTAACATATTGTTTTATAACTCTTCCTTATCGAACACCATATAAATTACACCATCGACACAATATATTTAATCCTTACTAAACCGATTTGATTTATTCTCTATTGCTTACATGTTGTAATCCAATTGCTACCTTACAAAAGGAGGAAAAACACAATTTATAAACATAAAGATTAAAGAAAGACAAGAAGGAAATAGAGACAATCGACCCAATGATAGACAAAGTTAAATTGAAATTTGTTAAATATGGATTATTGAATTTATCTTGATTTTTATTTTTTTACAATTTTGAGACTCATAACTTTAATGAGTAATTATTATAATAATTATGAAATAATTAAAATTAATTTAAAAATATAAAAAATTATTATAAGAAAAAATAAAAAAGTTCAACTATTATTAATTTTAAAAAACAATTATACTTATCAAATAATGGTTAAAAAAAACATTAAAAAACAAATATTTCCATTTCACTATGAATAGTTGTTTTCTATAGGCCCAGAAGGGGCCAAATGACCCTTAACTAAAATTATTTTGCTACAGAAAAAACTTTAACTAGACATAGGCATAGTTGTAGTCAACATTTGTTGAAATGACCTCCCAGACACAACTATGACACCTACTTAGACTCAAACTGTACCCAACAACAACTTCAATCTAAAATCACAACTCTTGAGAAGAAATCTTCATATGCACACTCCAATGAGACATATGCACACTCCAATGCCGACATGAATTTTGTTTGTAATATATTTTGTTAATTATTGTAAAATCATTGTAAGCCAACTTGGCAAGTTGTAAAATGACTCATATATATAAGGGAACACTATAGAACATTTAAGTGAGAGATGGAAGGATGTAATTAGGTGAAATAAGGCAGACCTATTATGCGAATTATAGGTTAAGGGTTTATGTATGAAGCAGAGCTATAAACCGGTACTGGAATCTGGCATAGTAGATGCTATTTTGAAGTAGTACAAGACATTGGATTTATATAATCCATTTTGTAATTGAGCAGCGAGCTCTAGGAACTTGGCCTTCCTACATGTGCAGGCCCTTATTGTAGTAGTAATATTCTCTTATTGGCCAGTAAGTGAATATTGTGGGTCACAAATCCCACCAAGGTTTTTCCCACACCATGTTTCCTCATTAAACTACTATGTTATGGTGTGTTTTTCATGTGGTTGTTGTTATCTCTGTTTATTGCATTATTTCTTGTTTACCAATACATTGTATTCATATGCTTTACATGTTTTAAGTTAAGAAAATATTTTTACTGGTTAGATACCGATTCACCCCCCCCCCCCCCCTCTCAGTATCTGTAGGAATCCTAACAACTGGTATCAGAGCTTGGTCCTCTATTTTCAGAAGCCTAACAGCTTGAGGAAGATCTTGACATCGGTAGAGAGAGAAAACCTGATGAAGCAACTAGAAGCAGCTCTCTCAAACTATGATACAGAAAAGTTGAAAAATATCAAACTTGAAGATGATCTAAAAGCTGGACAGGATATTTATTCAAGCACTTCAAGAAAATCTTACCACTGCAAGAAATAAGAGAAGAGAACTTTGTGAAAAGATCCAAAATGATAATGATGAAAAGGAAACTCTTAGTGATCTGATAAATAAGCTAAAATAAGAAAACATGACAACAAAGAATGAGATGCAGGATATGACTGAGATTTTGTAAAGAAATTGAAGATAGAAAGAAGAATCAAGAAGATTTGACTAGAAGACTAAGTGATGCAGCAAATGAGAGCACAAGACTTGGCTATGAAAATGATTTGTTGTAGACAGATCTGATGCATACACAAAATGACTCCAATGAACTTATGAGACAGAAAAAAATCTTAGAAAGAGAACTGGATACTACAAATCAGCACAAAGAAAAATTCAAGAAAAGCTCAGAAGAACTTGGTGACTTGTTAAAGAATCAGAAACCTAATGGTGATACTTGTGGACTTGGTTTTGAAGCTGGTGAAAGCTTTGGTACTGCAAACATACAGGATCATGGCAAACCAATAAGACAGCCTACTGCTTATAAATTTAATGGCAAATGCTTTAACTGTAACAAGTATGGTCATAGAGAAAATCAATGTAGATATAGAAATTATCATAATACCAATACACCCATTGGTCAATGTTCAAAATGCAACAAAGTTGGTCATAATTCTAAAAATTGCAGAATGAATGTGAGATGTTATGTTTGTGGAAGATTTGGACACTTATCTAATCAATGCAGAACACAAACCGGCATAGGATATGGGAAAGCTATTCAGAAAAATAATGTGACTTGTTATGCTTGTAACAAGATTGGACATATTGAAAAATTTTGTACAAGCAAGTCCTCATCGATAAATAACAAAGGTCCTAGTTTGAAAGGTAAAGAAAAAGTTGAAGAAGTTAAGCAGGAATTCTCAAAACAATGGATCAGGAAATCAGAACTAAATGTTGATAGGAATACTCCTCCACCGGTAGAACAGAGTAACACTCCATCGACAGGAGACTCTTCATCTAACTAAAGAAAATTCCTTGAGGGTTTGGAAATCAAATGTGAAACATGCTATTATTCCCTCGGTTGATGGTAAGAAGTTGAAATTACTTCTATACCGACAGATAAGTTAAGTGATTACTTAACCGACAAGCATTAAATGTGGTGGTTGGCAAAATTAACATTATAAATCAGTATTTTGGCTCCATTTTCATTTCACCGAGCATTCAAACATTCGAAGAGCACAAAAATTCCTGAGCAAAGGCATTTCAAGCAAAGAAGTGAAGCAATTCAGCAAGCAATCATTCCTAAGGAAGATAAAGGTATTTATAATCATGGCTTCTTCATCTATTCCTGAATTCATAGCAAACCCTACTGTAGTCAAAGTGATTAAGCGCCCTAGACCCATATTTTAGTTAGTTCCCAAAATTGCTAAGAAGGATGATAATGTTGGTGCATTTTCTCAAATCCCCAAGGGATTAGTTTTTACAGAAGACCCTAGGATGTACATTCATTGTCACATAGAAGAATTAGGTGATGAGGAAATCAAGAGCATGTATAAGACTGTAATTTGTGACGATTCCGATAATGTGAAACCTAAACACAAAATAGTTGAAACCCTAGGATTCACTGAAATTCTCAGTATTTCAGATTTCCCTAAGGAAGTTATAAGGATAGTTCTAAGCAGGGTACATGGTGCATTCTTCTAGTTAGACTCAGTTCACAAAATCACTAAAGAGGCAGTAAAAGTTGTGATAGGGTTACCTTCCACCGGTAATAGACCTGATAAAACAAACAAGGTCTCAAATGACCTAGTGACTAACCTAACAGGTGCAACATCTGATAAAAGATCTTAAAGAGTAAATGATGTAACCGACATCAATGTCAGATTCATTAGCATGATTTTAGGCTACAAAACCACACATGCAAACAGGTTAAATTCAGTCTCTAACCTATGCATAAAGAGTGCCTATGATATGATCAAACATAATGCAAAAATAGATGTGTGTGAATGGTTGAAAGATGAGCTTATTTAAAATCTTGGAAAGATTAAGAAAGACAAAAGGGGGACATTTAGATTTGGAAACCTACTTGTCTGTTTAATGTTGCACATAACAAAACAAGTGCCCGGTATTGGTAATAAAAATATTGGTTTTGATATACCGGTAGGCAAACAATTGTCTGATTTACTAAATAACATGGGAGAAAATTGAGAAAAGAATATAAATGAGTACTTTCAATCATTAAAGGCCCGGATGAATACTAGAGTCAGACTATCACAAGCAATTGTAAATAAGTATAAGGATGAAATATGTTTTGGTATTAAGAAGGATGAGATTTGGATGGAGACAGTTATCCCAAGAACCATTTGAGTTACTGAAATGGGTTATGAAACTAATGACCACATAATTGAAACATATGCAAAGGCCCTCCTGGAAGCTCCCAAGGAACCTAAAGAAGAGGTATTTGGTAGTGCTGAGACTATTGAGAATCAAATTCAATCTAAGAAAGGGGTAAAGAAGGTAGAAGCAACAGTAAGAAGAGGATCTAGACAAGCTAAAGCTATCAAAGAAAATGTACTTAAACAAACTGGTATCACTGAAGATGAGTTAGAAGCACTACATCTAGAAAATCACCTTTCACTAGTAGCAACTTCTTCGGAAAGTGATATGCCAGCTACATTTAAAAGAGTTGTGAGGAAAAGAGAACCTTCATCGGTATCTACACCTTCTCCTAGAAGAACTAGATAGAAACAATAGGCAGTAAGGCCCTCGACTAAGAAGATAACTCCAAAGAAGAAGAAGTTAACACCCAAGAAGAAGACTCAACAAAACATTGCTCCAATTGACAAACTACTAGATGAAATAACAGAGGATGGAAAGCTGAAAAACATCAATAAACTATATGATTCATTATTAGTTGATGACAAAGAAAAGGTTGAAAACAGTGTAATCCTACACTTGGACATTTACAAGAAATTCCTAATACAAGTTGTAGATGAATTACTAACAAAACTATTTAAAAGGCTTGAAGCTAGAAGGCAAGCTATTGTAGAGCTTGATAAGAAAATAAAAATTGAAAAACTACTTGTTGTTTACCCAGTCAACTCACCAAAAGAGATAGATGATCTGATCTCTAAGGCTAACCGGTCAGTATTCTCAACTGCACACCGGCATATAGCACTTATGGTTGGTAGAGTGAATGAGGTAGCAGAGGAAACTGCTAATGCATGGACATATTCCTTGTAGAGAAGGAAAAGTAGGAAGAATATAGAAATCCTAAACCTATCAAAGTATACCAAAAAGATAAGGATAAGGGAAAAGGCAAGGTTGGCAGACCACCTAGCATAAAAATAACAGATAATCTATCCCCACCGCCTCTAGATACTCCACCGATAGTTACCTCTGACAATCAACCAGCTAGTGAGAGTATGGACATACCACAAGAGGACACAAATCCCAATTTTGAGGTGTAATACATAGTGGACATTGATACTCAAAAGGTCAATATTGTGGTAGATAAGGATTCAACTGGGAAAATAGATATGGCTAAAGAGTCACTGGTAACAAATGGTACAGAAGGTAAACTGACAAATGATAACACTGAGCAACAGGCTAAGCAACAGATAGAGCAACAGACAGAGCAACAGGCTCCATCACAGCAACAGGTTCACACAGAGACAGTGCCACCGACAACAAATGAGAAATCCAAACCTTTGCTTAAAGAAATGGAAACATAAAGTGACCTACCAGAGGTCACCACAAGCAAGGAAATTTCTCCCACCGGTGGGATACAAAGTGTTGGCTCTTCAAATGCAGAATTCAAACCAACTAATATGACAGAAGTTCTTTTGGATTCCATAAAGAAGATAATAGATTGTAGCTCACAGGCATACAAGGCAATAGATGATACCATTCCAATTTTGAAAATGATAGCACCTAAATGTAATGTAGATAATAAAGATTCTTTGAGTCAACTTGACACTTTGTCTAAGTATATTACTGAAAACACTGTGACAGTTGAACAAATAAAAGAGGAAGCATTCAAGGAGAGATTAGAGAAGGAAAAACACAAATTCTTTGAGGAAGAAATAAAGAAGTGTACAAGGCAATTTGACACACTTCTACTGGAACTATGTAGCACATTGAAGGAATTCAAAACTTTGTATAGGGATACATGTAAAACTAACTTTTTGACAATAGATATAGACCGGAAGATCAACAAGATACAGGAAGAAATAAATCAACTAGCTGACAATTTCACTAATTCATCTGATTCATTATCAATTTTTGAGCAGAAGATAACAAGTTTTGAGGAAGAACTATTAAAGTTGGAAAGAGAAAAAGAAAGAATAAAAGGAAAGGCTAAAGATCTTAAATGGAGACTAAGTCCAAAATTGGACTACCTCGCCTCCTTAAGGAAAGAAATATCTGATGCTTAAATTCAAGGACAAAAAACACCAGCAGAGCAATTGCAACACCTCATCAGTATAGTTCATAGGACAGAGGCCGCAATAAAAGACAGCAAAAGGTTCATTGAAAACCTGAATCTGGTTTTGGTAGATCTTTTTCAAATTGTAACCAACTGGTTACAAGGATGAAGTTGGAAACCACACTCAATTGACACTTTGACAACCTTTGTCATTGATGCCAAAGGGGGAGTAGAGGAATGAGAAAAATAATCAGTAAATGACTCATCAACTCAAGGGGAGTACACATTCTTTTGGTACACAATTTTTGGTAAGACAATACTGACAGATTCTTTTTGGATGGCAGTTTTTGGATTTTTCTCATGAGTGTTGCCATCAATGCCAAAGGGGGAGATTGTTGGCAAGTGCACACTCGAATGAGACATTGTAGGTGATTGAAGATTTTTTCATTGATGGCAACCTTACAATCCTATGACACCGGCAAGGCAATCCACCGGCACTAGCAAGGTCAGACTCTACACCGACACACAGACCACCGGCACTTGCAGTAAAAGGAAGCATACCGACACAGAGGCCGACATGAATTTTGTTTGTAATATATTTTGTTAATTATTGTAAAATCATTGTAAGCCGACTTGGCAAGTTGTAAAATGAATCACATATATAAGAGATCATTGTAGAACATTTTGTGAGAGATGGAGGAATGTAATTAGGCGAAATAAGGCAGACCTATTATGCAAATTATAGGTTAAGGGTTTATGTATGAAGCAGAGCTATAAAACGGTACTGGATCTAGCATAGTAGATGTTATTTTGAAGCAGTACAAGACATTGGATTTATATAATCCATTTTGTAAGTCAGTGAAACTTCCCATTTTGTAATTGAGCAGTGAGCTCTAGGCACTTGGCCTTCCCGCATGTGCAGGCCCTTATTGTAGCAGTAATATTCTTTTGTTGGCCAATAAGTGAATATTGTGGGTCACAAATCCCACCGAGGTTTTTCCCACACTGGGTTTCCTCATTAAACTACTGTGTTATGGTGTGTTTTTCATGTGGTTGTTGTTATCTCCATTTATTGCATTATTTCTTGTTTACTAGTACATAGTATTCATATACTTTACATGTTTTAAGTTAAGAAAATCTTTTTACCAGTTAGATACTGATTCACCCCCCCCCCCCCTCCTCTCAGTATCTGTGGGAATCCTAACAGCACCTACTTAGACTCAAACTGTACCCAACAACAACTTCAATCTAAAATCACAACTCTTGGGAAGAAATCTTCATATCCAAGAGCTCTGATACTATGTTAAAGTATTAGGTGACTCTACAACACCTCCAAGATCTACTAAAGACCAAAATAACTCCCATAAGAGAGAATGGCAAGAAAGATTGTATCTACAATGCAAGATTGTTGAATTGCTAATGGACATGAAAATGTACACAATGAACCTTGCTTATAAAGGCTAGGTGAATATGGAGAATTAGACAAGATGCTGCAAGTTATTATATCCATTACATACCACTTACATAGTCTCAAAACACTTCTAACATACCATAATAATCTATAAAAATGTTTTGAGAAGTGTTTTGAGACTATGTAAGTGGTATGTAATGGATATATGGGTCTATAAATGACCCAAATAACATCTCTAGTGCCTCACACTCCTCTATATTCTACCAACAATATAACTACAAAGCTCATATTGACAATTTTATGGTGGCCAACATTGTTTAAGAATTTAACAAGTATGTTAGGAAATGTGATGTTTTTCAAAGGATAAGAAAACCAACCACAAGAGGTAAGATGTGTATTTAGTTGATTTTGACATTAGCACCAATTAAAAATAGGCTATAGGTTTTATAGGTCCTATAAATCCTCTTGTATGTAAGTCCTACATCCAATTTATTATAATTAAAATTGACTATTTGACCAAGTGAACAAATACAACATCTATAAAGGAATACATAACTAGGACAACCATAAAGTTTATATATGGGAATGTTATTACAAGATTTCAGTGTCCAATAACCATAACAAGCAACCAAGGGAATCACTTCATCAATGAAACCATTAAGGAATTTTTGGATAGTTTCATGGTTAGCCATGATAAAAGCACACCTTATCATCCCCAAGCAAATGTAACAAGGAAGACATTTAATAAAATCTTTGAAAATTTACTGACTAGAACATACACTCCTATTTTTTTTAAAAAAATTGCTAATTAAAATGACTACATAACAATTAGAAATAAAAGGCTTGTTGATTGGAAAACTTAGATTTAATTCTTTCAATAATTTAATACATACTTCTCAATGACAATGGCTTTTTTTTATATTTCCAAGAAACCATAAGATTAAGAAATAGAAAATATAATTTAACCAATAGTCCATAGGACTGAATACCTCAAATATGGAGTGATCTTGTTTCCTTACTAGACACATAGCAACAAATTTTTGAAGGGAACAATCAACACTTATTTTGAAATCAACCTTCGAATCACTTTGGCAAGGTCTAAGGTGACATCTTGAACATGCTTGTTTCCCAACATCAAACCCATTACTCGAAAAGTGCCTAAATTGGTTTTAAACATTACCAAAAACATTTAAATGCATTCCACGTGACTGAAACTATTCAAATATCTATACAAAAAGATATCGAGTGCTAAAGTATATGTGTAATAAGCATGAAATCCTTTTTAAAATTATTCAATTTCGATTTGTATAGTCTCACACAAGTCTACAACTACAATCAACACCTTAACAATCTCCACTGATACTTGAAATCACATCCGACAACTCCAAATAAATAAATAAAACCAAAAGTGGGACTAAGGCAAGGGCAACCTGTCAAAAAGGGGTGATTCACTATATAAAATCATTTTTAGGTTAAAACCAATGTATTTTCTACTCAACCTAATTGCCTATCACTCCAAAAACCTTTGGTGAAATAACCAAAATCAGCTTGTGGTTCCTTCCAAGTGGGCAAACCAAAACATGGATCAACAAGTCAAGATTATTAAGTTTTGTAGAGCAATCAAGTGAATAAAATTCATTATGATGTGATTATATACAACTAATGGTGGTGAACAACATGCATTGAATGGTACTCAAGGTTTTAACAAACACTAACAAATATCCTAAATTGATCTAACAAACAAATATAGGTTTAACAACAAACTCTAACAGATGAAACAAACAAGCCTATGGAAGGAGTGACGGAATATCCAACATTCCCCCCTTATTACATCATTGCTTTAAAGTACTAATAAGAGAATCTTGAAATGTTTCAAACTTCACACATGCAAGAGGCTTGGTGACGATATCAACACCTTGTTCCTGTGAGGTGCATAATTGGAGTTGAATGTTGTTTTGCTGAACATGGTCTCGTATGAAGTGACAGTCAACTTCAATATGCTTGGTCCATTCATGAAACACAGGTTTACGAACAAGCTTGAAAACACTTTGATTGTCACAAAAGAGGACTGTAGGTTGGTTTTGTGGTACCCCCAATCCTTTTAATATGTGACGTAGCCAAATTGCTTCACAAACTGGTGCACTTGCCACATGATATTTTGCTTCTGTTGAAGAACGAGCAATTGTGGCTTGCTTTTTACTTGCCCAAGAAATAGGTTTGAACCTAAGAAGAAAACCAATCTAGATGTGGATTTCCTATCATCAACTGAACCTGCATAGTCTGTGTCTATGTACCCTGTCAAGAAGAAGTGATCACTCCTTTTATATTCCAAACCATGTTTATTGTACCTTGGATATACCTTAGTACCTGTTTTGCTACTTTCCAATGACATATTTTTGGTTCTTGCATGAATCTTGATAGATAATTAACAACAAAACTAATATCTGGTCTAGTGTAAGTCAAGTAAATCAAACTTCCAATCATTTGTCGATAAAGAGTTATATTCACCTAAGGATATGTATCAAGTGTAGATAATTGCAATCCCAATTCCATAGGTGTAGACATGGGATTAGAATCCATTATTTTGAATTTCTCAAGTAATGTCTTGGCATATTTCCTTTGAGACACAAATATATGGTAATTATTTTGCCATACCTCTAATCCTAGACAATAATGCAGTAGTGTGAGATTTGTCATAGCAAAAGCCTTCTTGAGATCATTTTGGGTTTGTTTCAACCATTGCTTCTAAGCCGTCTATGATAGCTAAGTCATCAACATATACATTAATGATTACAATATCCCCCCCTTGATCCTTGAGGTAGATCTAGTGAAACCATGTAGTAGGTGTTCATCAATTTTAATATACCAGGCTCTAGGAGCCCGTTTGAGATCATGTAGGGACTTAATAAGTTTGCATACTTTTATTCTTTGCCAGGGGCAATGTATCCCTCTGCTTTGGTCATATAGACCTCTTCTTTAAGGTCTCCATTAAGAAATGCACTTTATACATCCATTTGGTACAATTTCCATGCAAATTGAGTAGCTAAAGCAAAAATCATTCTAATTGTTTTAATTTTGGCATGGGAGCAAATGTTTCCTCATAGTCTATCCCTTCTTTTTGGTTATAGCCCTTGGCTACAAGTCTCTCCTTCTATTTATCTATACTACCATCTGCCTTGTATTTAGTTTTAAATATCCATTTACATCCTATTGCTTTCTTACTAGGTGGTAGATCAACAAGCTCCCAAGTGTTGTTTTTCATTAGAGATTGATACTCTGCCTCCATAGCCTCTTTCTAAGGATTTGATTCAAGTGCTTCCTGAACAGTAGATGGTTCAAAATTATCAACAACTATAGTCATCAAGGCTAGATTTACCTCAATATAAGCCATGTTGCGAGTCCTTGGACCTGAAGTGGAAGTGTTTGGGACTCCATCTAGAGCTTTACATCTAGAATGGTACTAGTATACCATTTTGGTAAAGGTTTTGAGACATTGGTGGGTGTTGATTAACTATCAACATTCCCATCATTTTTTCCCTCGATGTTGAATATAGAAGCAATATTTGAAGTAGGTGATGATGTTGGAGGAGTATTTGACTCACTTTTCTCATCAAAAAATATGTTCTCTACTAATGTATATCTTCTTTGTGGTTTGATCCATAATGCGATAAGCCTTAGATTCATTACTATATCCAAGAAGAATACATTTCATTCATTTTTCATCTAGCTTATTCCTCTTTTGTTTAGGAATGCGCATATAGGCAGTGCATCCAAATGGACGAAGATGAGAGATAGAAGGCTTTACTCTTGTCCATGCTTCTTTTGGTGTGATGCCATCAAGAGCTTTGGTTGGTGCATGATTCAAAAGATAAACTGTTGTGTGAACAACTTTAGCCTAATATGCATGCTCTAGTTGAGAATCTTTCAACATACTTCAGACCATCCCCTTGATGATGCGATTTCTTCATTCAAAAAGTCCATTTTGCTGAGGTGTGTATGATGCAGTCAATTGACATTGTTCCATGTTCCTTCATATATGTGGAGAAATATGTGCTGGTGTATTCCCCCCTTGATCCGAGCAGAGGACACAAATACGATGATTTGTATCTTTCTCTACAAGAGTGCAAAACTCTTTGAAATAGGAAAAAAGTTCATCTTTATGCTACAAACAATATACCCAAATTTTCCTTGTGTGATCATCAACAAAAAGCTGAAAGTACAAGTATCCATTATGACTAGGTTTCATGGGGCCGCATAGATCAGTATACACCAGCTACAAAGGTTGGCTAGAACAATGATCAGTTGGATAAAAGGGTGTTCTATGTTGTTTTCCAGCAATACAACTAGAAAATATAGCACTCGAATTCAGCATAGCAAGATCACTGTCTCTAGTCACTAAGGCTTGATTACTAGCAGTTGTATCAAGCCTAAACATTTTACCAATCTCAGTAGCACTGACAACAATCTTTTCATTTTTAGACTTATCTTTGATAAGACATATCTTTTTACTTTTTATCCCGATTGATATCAAACTCAATCCTAAGGTCATGATCAAGAAATTCCCCTTAAAATTTCAAAATGTACAGACTCACAGTGAGAGGAAAATTTATGAAAATCTGACTCATAAATTGACTCTCTAAATGACAGACTTAAGAGAAGAAATTTGATTTACCAGAAGATGCAAACAAATAAAAGTGTAGAACTGAGACAACGAGCTCAAGACGCTTGTTTTGTTTATCCTTATCTTTTGACTCTATTGGATTAGTAGGTGCCTTGAGGATGAATCAATGCTCTGTCATGCCAGTCATTCACCAAGTTCACCAAGTTCGCAGGTTTAAAAACATTCGCCAAACAAACGAAATCTGCCCGATCTTGCTAATACAAAGATGGGCGACATTGCCTCTTTGAGATGATGTCTGTGATCCCGCAGAGATTCAACATTTTTTGCATTCTAGGTGGAGATAATACACCAAAATAGATCTCGATCAGATTTGGTTGATGACTCTTGAGCTAATGTAGTACAAAGGCTTTCTTTCATCTGGGGTATCCCGCAAAGTCAATGTATTGGCAAACGAAAAGAAAGAAATGCAATGACTAGAAATATTGAATACGATTTTCGTCCTTATAAATATCTAGAAGAACACAAATGCTCGTTCTAAATGTAACATATCTCTATGTGTGCAAATGCTGAATAAAGAAATGAGAGACCAAACTCTAATTTATAGAGTTTGGAGGGAAATTATAGCATTCAAATTTTTAAATATTTTATATCCCTCAAAAAATACCACCATAACACTTTTTTTAAATATCTTTTTTAAAATATTTTATATAAAAGTTAGGAATTGCTAAATTAATAATTCAACTAGTGAATTATTGAGCAATTTTGTAAATGACTTTTGACTAAAACCCTATCATGGTAGGATTAAAAGTAAAAATTAGAGAAACTAAGTGTCATAGGGATATTAGTGCTTTCCATATTTAGGGGGCATCGTTTTTTTAGCTTAAGTTCAATTAGTTGAGCTAATTTTTAGTTCTTTGAGCTAAACTTTAGTTTCCTAATTTTAAGTTAGGTTTCTCTTACTTTCTTAAAAGCAAATCTTTATGTATTGTTTCAATTATTCTATAATCTTTTCTTTTATGAAATATAACAGTTCTTTTCTTGTTACTCTCGTTTGTGGAAGGTGTTCTTCATTTGTTGTTTGATCTTGCAAGCTTGTGTTGCAAACTTCAACATGTTATTAGAGTGTGGATTCAACAAACCCCTTCTCAAATTTTGAGGGTTTCTTTTCTCAAGAGTGTTACAAAACCCTAAAGCTAGCCTTCTTTGTGGATTTGGAAGTGAGCATTTTCAATTCACTTTGGGGCAAAAAAGACCTCACCATTGCATTCATAGCGTCCAAAACATACAAATCAATTTTGGTTTTGTTAAAATTTGAGCAATTGAGTATTTGAGTGTTTTTTAGGATGGCACACATCACAAGGCAATATCCAATGGTCAACAAAAAATAAGTGCATCATGGAGCAAATTGGACCTCACCATCGTGCTAACAATGGTTGAAAATCCTAGGATCGCTTATCAAATCAAAAGAATCCAAGTGTGAATTTTTTGATGTTTTAGCAAGGTTTGACCACTGCTATACGAAAATTCATATAGTTGTATGATGTATGACAACCTCCAAGGCTCAAATTTTTTGAGTGCAAGGTAGAAAAAAATTCACACATTTTTTGTAGAAATTTGTTTAATTTTTTGCATAAGTAAAAAGGGGTGAATTGAATGTTTTATAGACACTATACAATTTATGTAGGTTGTACACATGTGCCTATGCCAACATCTGTATTATTGTCAATTGGTCTTCTGTTCATACATACCCTCTGTTGGCATCACCTTATCCGTTTTTTCATGTGCTATCTTTTTGGTATATTCCCAACACATTCCAATGACCAAGGGGAATCTTTACAAAGGATTCTATGGCATATTTTTTAGGTGGCCTTTTTTGATTGGGAGAATATTTCATATATATTACCGGAGATCATGCTAACATTAGTATGACATCTTCTATACATAAACCTACCCTAGGCCCTCTTCATACCCTCTTCAATCTATTTGATCTCCTTTCACTAAATTTGCTATAAATTTTGCATACAAGGTTGAAATTGGGTGAACAAGATATTGTAAAAAATTTGGTTCCAAGCCTGATTTGATGGTGCTATTATTTGCTAAGATAAATTGTCACTCTTGTGTATATATTTTGAGGACTTTCTATTGTGCCTTATTTTGTACATGCACTATATTATAAAGTTCCATGGGGGGTTGTGTAGTGCTTTTTATTTTGCCTTGACAACTTTGTCATGTGAGTGTCCCTCCACGATGACATTGAGTCCTAGTGATTCTTGTCCTATGCATATGTGCTTTAGTATGTACACCCTTTTTAGTTGTAGGCACTTTCTTGTGCATGTTCACATGTTTTTTCTTATTCATGCACTATTTGGTGACACATTGTTTCATTGGACTTGTCATGCCTCTCCCTTGTTCGCACTATGGGGGAGTTTCTACTATTGGTGCTAATGCTTCCTTTGTTTTTCTTCGAAATGAGTTACGTGTACAATAGTTGTTCCTGTGTACTAGCCAAATACAATGGCTTTATTTTGGTGAGATGGAGCACTCACCGTGTATAGACACTCTTGCATTCCAGTTTTGTGGAGGTGACATTATCCTTAACTGATTAGTGTTCTTCAAACTATTGGCACCTATATTTTCGACTAGCAGTTTAATCTTGCATGGTTGAGTAGTGTTGTTGGGGTCACTTGTGCAGATTTATGTCCCATCTATATCTTCAACTATTAGATATTTTCCTTTTGTTTTCCATCTATTCATTGTTTAATTAGTGTCATCTAGGGCACTCATGCAAGTTGTTGACTTCTTGATCTTAATCATCATCTTGGTTTCAGAGGAGGTTCTTCATTTCGATAATATAGTAGTATTTTCTTGACAATTGTTTGCAACTTCGTCATGATTTAGAGGAGGTACTTCATGTTCCTATTCCTTTTGGGACATTGTTTTGGAGGCTTCTTAGTCCTTCGTTCATTTTTCTCTCTTTTCGAGAGGAGTTTTTTCCCACTTGGTTTTTCTCTATTTCTCCAATTATGAGAGATTTTCCCTTTTGTACTGGGTACCTCATTAGGCCTTTTGTTGTTGGGGCCCATTCTTTGCATTTGCATTTAGGGATTTTTTACTTCTCCCTAAGATTTATTTATGAGGGGTGTTAGTGCATTCTATATTTTGGAGGCATGCCTTTTTATCATAAGTTCCATTGGTTGAGCTCATTTTAGTTTCCAATTTTAGATTAGGTTTCCCTTGCTTTCTATAAAGCAAGTCTTTATGCATTGATTCAATTATTATACAATCTTTTATTTTGAGGAATATAACATTTTTTTTCTTGTTGCTTTTGTTTGTATAAGGCATTCTTCATTTATTGTTTGATCTTCTAGAATTGTGTTGCAAACTTCAACAAGCGACACCATGTTTCATATGTATTATAGATGTATCATAGTAGTCTTAGTTGGAATGAAAAGATTTTTAACACACAAATGAAAGAAAGAAGCCCCAAATGTAAAAGGAAAAGGTAACAAAGAGGTGGAAGCACTATTGAGATCAAATTGGTGTTAAAAAAGTGAGTAAGAAAGTTACAACTTGGGAAGTCAAGGGAGAGTGTAGAAGTCACTAAAAAAGAGGGGGGGGGGGGGGGGGGGGGTGTGGTGGGGTTGGGGGAGGAAGTTCAACAAAATACAAGATAAGCAACCACAATAAGAACAAAGGTTTCTAAGCTAGGGTAAAGTTTAAAAGAAAATTCTAAGGAGACCAATGAATAATTCTTTAACATTACAACTCATAGAAGTAAAGGACCTAAAGAGACCCATTTATAAACCATTTGTATGGAAGGAAATGAAGAATGATTTGGAATGAGACTTATCGAATATCCCTACATAAGTGGTGTGTATTGAAGATGTACATAGGTACATTCATATATAGCTAACATAGGTGGACTACTCTAGATTTGTAAAATAAACCTAGGAGCTAAAGGACCTCACAATGATTTAGTATCTTGATGCAACTAAGGATATCAAAAGATTAAAATTGGACATTTAGGATAAACAAACTTTGAGGAGGAACATATGTGGATAAGATCAATATTAATCCAAATAAATGGAGATTATATGTATTTAGATTGAAAATTCTTAATATAAAGGAAGCAGTCAAGAGAGTTATAGATCTATGGGATAAATAAAAAAAACACTAAGAATGTGGAAGATAAATATGTGATAACATTAAAAAGGGGCAACATTGTAACTGTATATTCATGGCAATAAAATCCACAACCTTGGAGTAAACTATGTAGCAAAACGTAAGGGGCAACATTGTATCTGTATATTCGTGGCAGTAAAATCCACAAACTTGGAGTAAACTATGTAGCAAAACGTATAACAAGATTCTCCATAAATGAAGAGATGGTTTTGCTCTGGCCACATGTATCCATGCTACACATGAGAGGGTGACAAATCACAAAAAAATTGACCTTTTCAAAAACCCTAAGGAAGCAAATCATGGAAAACTAAAGAAAAATAAAGAATATCCACCATAAATTTATATATAGTTCAATGATAATTTTCCTAACCTTTTAGTTTTGAGTGATTTTCGTAGTGTTGGGAAGTGCAATTGGATAACAAATATAGATAATAGATATTTTCCATTATAATAAGGTATATGAATATGGTTAGGATGCTCCTTTTCAAATTTCCCAACATAAATGCAACAAATGGAGAGGTTAAACTACATCTACTTAGAGGTTACCAAACCAAGGAATTTTTTCATTCCAAAACTTCCCTACAAGGCAAGTGACCAATTATTGGAAAGCCCAACTTAAGACCAACAATAGAAAAATTTAAAACATGGAGGACAACATCAATAAGAAGGCCAAATACATATGTACAAAAAAACGACAATAGAAAGGAGAAGAAAACAAAAAAGCCCCAAAACATAAAATCTCTTATTTCATACATAATTGATTTACTCAAAGAAAAGGTGGAAAATTATAGACAAATAAAAATAGTAGGGTAAAATGATGTTAGCAAGATAAATATCCTCAAGAAAGGCTACCCTACTACAAAAGGAAATATTCAAGCTAAAAAATAAATAAAACATGAACTAAAGAAAGTCAAGAAAGAAAACTCAATTATATTAATGCAAGGGCAATGAAAGGAAAGACCCTATGAAATAAAATATTTGTGTAGAAAGAATTCATTCCTCACAAAAGGCACCAATAGAAGAAACATACAAACTATATAATACAAATGGGTTAAAAAAAGAAAGGAAGAAGAGGAGTTGTTGGTCAAGTCAAAATAACAAATAACAACAAGCACATAAAGGACCGGTGCAATGTGATGATTCTTTAGAGGAGAAGATGTAGAAATATAGACCATGGAAACAACTCAATTGAAAAAATAGATTTTATGAAGCCAAGTAGAAAATCAAATACAAAGAAAACACATGATGTTTTAGATGAAATCGTTTCAGCCTTTGTATTGAAAAGGAAAACTTTAAAAGCTATAACATCTTGCACTTCTACCAATATATCCAAAGAAAAGATAATAACAAAGGCTTGAACTGGCTTTATATCCACAATCCCTTACCCAATAGAACAAATTGCTAAGGGATTCTTGAGAGATTTAGTGCAAAAAATTGTTGGAAAAAATGACCACACAAGCATAAGAGGGCATTCAAATTGAATTGTCTATCAAAAGTCAAACAATGGAATAGGTAGCTATTGAGATAAACTTGTCCCTAAAAACACGAAGCTAGGTTCAATCTTTAAAGGATTGGGAACTATGGACAAAACACCAAGTGAACAAACTAATGCATAACATGTAGTATGAGAAATTGAAAAATAAAGTAAATGAAAAATTTTGATGGCAAAGAAAGCTTATGAGGCAATGGCCAAAGAGAAATGAAACAAAGCGAAAGAACAAGTTCAAAATGACACCACTTCATCATTTGTAGAACAATCAATATCACATGTAGGTGATAGACAAGAGAAACACACCCAATTATGGATAAGGCAAATGAGGAAATCAAATAAGGTAGTGATGAAGAGAAGGTAATCAATGAAGGAACTGATGATGGTTATAAATTTGAAATGGGGGAGAGGAAAAAGTTTGTGAAAGTTTTATCTAAATAGACAATGATGATCCCAATAGATGAACAAATGAGCAACCTGTTGAAAAAAAAAGTGTACATGACAAAGAAAAAATAGATTCTTCCAACAGTAACCTTAATCCCAAATATCATGGTCAACATATCAATAGGACAATGACTGGATTTAGCACAAATTACACCAACTTAGAGGTTGGAGATGCCTCAGATATAAGGGAGCAACGGTAGAAAAGATATTTTGCAAAGATATTTTTCTGCAAGATAGAGTAAGGTTAATTAATTTGATAAAACAAAATATACTACAAATACAAGTTGACCTATTTGAAAGTACAAAAAAATTAGAGGTTAGTGTAAAAAGTGTACAGTTAGAACAAATAGGGGATTATGAGAAATAAAATATACAAAAGAGCATAATAGTTAGAATTGTGAAGGAGAAAAACTAGGTACTTGGTGTAGGAGCACCATGACAATGGTGTAAATGTGCTTTTATGTTTTTGTGTTTTGAGTCTTAAATTTCAATGTAATAAGGTCTTGTATGAAAATTTCAAGTGTTTTTTAGTTATTTTATGGTCATATGTCAAATGTGGAAAAATTGTCAAGGTTGACAAAAAGTTGTCATTGCAACTTTCTTATAAAACTGTCATATTAAGCAAAATTGATTAGTTTGGGGTTAGTTAATGTTTAAAAGTCAATTATGGATGTTGGAGGATTGATCCAACCTATAAATATCTTTTTTTCATCGACCATTGGGTTGGTGGTTGGATATATTGAAGAAAAATCAATAAAATTTTGAATTTCCTTAAATTTTTACTGTGTTTTTTTTTTTTTTCCTTTTCTTCTGATGTTGCAGTATGATCCTTTCAATTTTTCATAGTGGAATTCATCATGTTTTGATAAGAAACCTATTGTATGTGATAGATAAGTGAAAGAAACTTCATTTTTTCTTTTGTGGCATCAAATTTGGTTAAGATTTGAGAGAGTTATAGTCATTTTATTGACTACAACTTTCCGGATTTCTCTATAACAACCGCGTTGCAGCGAATTATGCATGCAAGTATGATATCCAAATGAACTAATTATTATATATATTAATAGATTAATGATTTATCTTTGTTTTGGCATTTTTTTGAGGTCATTTAATCAAGTATCAAGGTATATATGAGCAAATTACTAAAAGTGGGTTTGAAATTCCAGCAAACAAGGGTTTTGACACAAAAATGGTGATAAATCCCCATTCCATTGTGGGAAAATTCTAAATATTGGTGAAATTTTACGATTCCTTTAAATTTTTCCATTGGTTAAAGAGTATAAACTAAAGTTTGAAGGGAGGAAAATGATGCCCTAGGCGAGAAGACTAAGTAATTTGTCTATTTTAACACTGCAGTATTGGGGCTTTTATAAATCAAAGTGACAATGGCCTCTCAAAATTGTGAAACCAATTGAAATAGATCATTTAAGACCTAAATAATTCCTTTAAATACATATTAGAAGGTTGGAAGATACTATTCAACAAGTTACTTTGTGGAAGAGGCCTAGTTAGGCCTAGGTTGAACAGTAACAACCCTGTTTTGCATAAAGTGCCCTAAAACAACCCTTGTGATAATTTTGCATATGTCTTGAGTCTCCTTAAATGATATTTCAAAACCTATGTTTCTTGTGGATAATTGGTCCATGTCAGGAGTTATGACTAGAAAACTAGCAATTAAAGGTTACTAGGAGTTGGGGACAGTCTATGTGGAAAGTACACAAGTTTAGAACTCCAATAGTTTGGAGGATTACCAAGAGTGTATGAATGTTGTGTTTGATTGTTTTAAGATGTTTTCAAGGTTGGTTGAATCCCATGATGCACTAAACCATTGGTTGGAGTTGGTAGGCAATGAAGCCTGGGGTTATTGTGAAGAGTAGCTTGGAGTCTGTGAAGGATGGTAAGGAGTGTTGTTTAGGAACCATTCCTTGATGAGTCTTTGTTCATTTGAAATTTTTAAATACCAAAGAGTCTTCTTTGAAAGTAAACTTCATGATATGAGTACCTGTGTTGAGTTTATGAAGAGGGTTTGAGCCCATTGTTGTGAAATATGTCTACTTGGTATTGGTATGTTTTAATGTTGTTGAGTTTTGAACCCCACCTCTGCATCAGTAGTATATAATAGAAATGGAGAAAGGACCATAAGGACTTAAACAAGCAAATAAAACTAACCCAAAAGGCTCAAATTGATAATTTAGAGAATTAGATACTATCCTATAGTATGATGTCTAATCTAAATAGTTCCCGAAGACAATAGCTGGAAAGCATGCTATCTTAATATCAATTAATGGATGAGGAGAGACTAAATACCATACAATAGATGAAGGAACTAAGGATGATAGTACATATTCGCTTATGCCAATTAACACTTGTATTTGTCAAAAAGTTAATCAAGTGGTCCCTAATCTCGCAAAACCTTGTACTTTGATTATTGTGGAGAGGGTTTATGTTGATATCATTTTGTGTATGTGTGATTCATCAACATACATTTTTTTTGAGATACCACAAACATTTATAAGGGCTTATGTTGATACCATGGTGTATGTGCAACACATTAAACATACAATTTATTTTTGAAATACCACATACATAGATAAAAATAACTAATAGAACATTATACCCTCATATTAAATATTTTATGCAATTTTAATAGAGATTAGATGGATGAAATGAATGGAAGTTGGAGCAATGAATCATTTTACACATCTTTTTGTTTAAAAATTTCCCAAGGACAAGACATAGTCTAACCCATAAGATAATGTTGGTAGGTAACACATATAATACATATAATACACAAACTTAATGGATTCAATTAAAAAATGAAAGGATGTTTGGATCTATTCCAATTATGTTGAAACACTAAAAGAGAAGCCAAAGGGAGACTAATGGTGAAAACCTACAAGGGAACCAAAAACTAAGTCTTATGGTATCATCCTCCTATAGAACAAAACAAGACAATCATCACCACAAAATCTAAAAAAGTATGTTGTGGCAATATAAAAAATAATATGGTCTTATAGGTTGAAGATGTGCAATGGATGAACTTAGCAACACACACCTATACTTAGAAAGGGCATCATAGCAAATAAATGTGCCACAACTAGGAAAAAAGAGAAAGATGGGAGATAAGAGAGATAATATGTAATAGAAAAAATTACAAAACTAAGCACATGTGATGTGTATATCTATACTTGAAATATGAAAAATGATATGAACGATTCATGATATAAATAACGAGATAAAAGATTATATCTTAAGATATGTATATAAATACACATTTCTTTTCGATTATAAGTATAATATACCACAATAATTTTATATTATCATATAACCTTGGGGTTAAATTTTTTACATAATTAGTTCAAACCATGTACTTGTATTTATTGTGAATATGGACAATAAAATATTGGCAGAGTTTGATCGAAATTTATATGTGGCCATGAGGCACATGCTAGTATGATTTCATATTCGCACTCTAGCATTACCAATGTTGCTTCTTGAGAGTACTTTGTTTAAAATATCAATGAGAAGTGGGGTGATTAAAGGTCTTAAGGTCCATGGTTCATCGACATCAAGGTTGGGTGCACATGCGTCCATGTTGGTAGTCACACCGATATCAAAAAGTAGTGTCTCCCATCTCATCTTTGAAAGGTGGAAGATGACACCTCCAAGAAGTTGCAATTCCCATTAACACTTGTAAACTTATAATTTTGGGTGGAGAATTTATGTTGTTGTACGGTGCTCATGGCTACTTCTATTTAGTTTTGTTGATTGATCTTTTTTTAGGCATGGTATGCATGGTCGACATGGTTTAAGGGAGTAGTATATGTATTAGAGTTTTTTTGTTATTTATTATGGTAGTTTGTTTGTTTGGGGGTAGTTTGATTGGTTTTTTGTTATTTTTTATGGTAGGTGTCACTATTTTTCTATCTACTACATAGAGCTCATGGATGTTTATACATGTTATAGTTGTTATTTTATTTGCTAGGTTGGGACTTCAAAAATATAACCCTGATATAATAATTATAAAAACCATTTTACTATAAATACAAATCACCAAAATTAAAAACACATATTGTTAGGGGAGGGAATCGAAAAGTGGGGCACCTTATGTTTGAGTTGCCACATGGATTTATATGTATGCACAAGTTGGAATCCAACTACTCTACCACGTAGTCAAACTAGTTGCAAACCTAGAAAAATCCTTTTCGCCCACCTTGGACTCAATTCACCATGAGTAATGGAACGATTAGTCCAAGGTGTAAAAAAGGGGGCCCATGTTTAGGTCAACATGTCATGGTGCATGTCAACCAAGAGAAGTGGTGTATCAAGGTAGGTGTCCAGGTTGTATTGTCTATGTGGCATGCAAGCATTCTTCCATCCTCTACAAAGAGTGAGTTGCATAAATGTTGTGTCGCCCTTAGAATCCATCCAACAAGGGGCATTTACTATGCATCTTGTCACGTTCCACCAACCTGTTTACTGCCTAATATCCAATTCAAGAACCACTTAATGGTTTGTTTCATCACAAAACATGCCCACTTCCCCTCCTTTCTTTCAAATTTGTTTTGGATGACTCATCACTTTAACAACCAAAATTGGGTTTCTTGAGGCCCAAAAACCATCATTTCTAGCACGACAAGATGCTCATGCACATGGATACCTTGACATATATGGAGACACCTTCTCGCCATGTCACCATTCTTGCCATCCTCATCTTTCGGTTGTCACTTAAGGTAATTGACGCTAGGATGTTTTGTTTGGCATTTGTTGAAAAATCATTTTGTGTCCGATGGAAGTTACTTCCATTTGGCAGTGGCTTGTAGGTTTTTATAGCCAACAAGAGGGGTTGCTTGTAATTTTTCGCAACCACCAAGAGGAGTTGCTTGGAGGTTTTTGGGTCCTTTGACCTAGGTGAGGAACTACTCCAAACTAAGGTTGTGATTGAAGCTTGCATTTATATTTTATTTGGTTTGTTCTTTTTTGTTTCGTCTAACCTTTTCTCTAAGGTTCTTCAACTTTGGTTTTCTTAGTTTGCTAGTTATCTTGCTTGAGTATGTGGTGTTTATGAACATTTATAAAGAATGTGTTCATAAATACACCAAAATGAAGGGAAAAAATGTTTTATGAATTTTTAAGTCATATTGTCAAATGGGTTTCCAATTTTCATGGCATTTAAAGGCAGGCATCTAGTTTGTAAGGTCCACGTGGTCATGGTTGTTACATTGACAAATGAATTTCCAATTTCCATGGTGTTTCAAGGTAAGCATCAACTTTGTAAGGCCCGTGTGGTCATGGTTGTTACACTGTCAAATGGGTTTTCAATTTTCATGGTGTTTCAAGGCAGGCGTCCAATGTGTAAGGTCCATGTGGTCATGTTTGTTACACTATCAAATGGGTTTCCAATTTTCATGGAGTTTCAAGGCACATACATACATACATACACACACCCTCACACACACAAATATGAGAGAATATATGTGTATGATTTTGCATTTTTGTGTCTGTGAAAGAAAGGAGGGAAAGTGGGTGGTATGTGCAATTATATATATCTTTTTGTGTCTGTGTTTAAAGTGGGTGGTATGTGCAATTATATATATCTTTTTGTGTCTGTGTTTACGTGGTCATGGTTGTTATCTTTTATGGGGTTTTAACGTATATGGTTATGGAGCCAAATTATATAGCTTTTGAGGTTTTAAGTTATACTATTTATGCCTTCACACATGTCTATGCTATTTAAAGCTACATTGTAATGAGTAATCTTTCTTTCTTCTAGTAGTATATTTTCAAATTATTTGTATAATTTTATGTAAAGATAGGGTATATCGTATTTGAACATAAGGTGTATATTGCAAATGAAAAATGGTCATCTTTGTATCAATGAAAATGTATGAATATGTAATGTCCCCACTTCGAAGTAGAATTTAATGATAATTAACAATAATAAAATTAAAATATTAAAAAATATAATTAAATTTAATTAAGTTAATGAAGGGCCAAAAAACATAAAATGAAAAGTTGTGATTCCCTTAAACATGACATATAAATGGGAGAAGAGAACCTCATTTGAGGTGGGATAATTTGGGAAATAGAAATGTAGATCTGATTGTGAAAGGTTGTGTCCCTTTCAAAGGGCACAAATAATAAAGAGTTGCACTCTTTCAAAGGGTGCTAATGGTGAAAGGGTGCGTCTCTTGCCAAAGGGCATATATGATGAAGAGGTGTGACCTTTTTTGTTTTTTCCCACTGATGGTTCTAAAAATCATCTATGAGTAGCCAACTTCAATCTTCAAGGTATTCAATCAGTGGACCAACTAACAGAATAGTGACTAGGAATAAGGGACTAGTCACTTTCTCTACACTTTAGGCTTTGTCGGACCTAGGTGGGTATCCCTTTTATAGTACTCCTATGATAATTTCAATCTCTTTTTAGTACTATCACAAATATATTCTCAAACCATTGAGTGAATCAGAAAGACTTTAAACTCATTAGATTATGGCTCTTATCCTTGCATATATGTCATGAATCACTATGAGAATCAATACTTCTTCCTAATCTTAAAAAAAAACTGAAAAATTACAAAACAAAAAATTAAATATAAGGATTAATGATCTATCTTGATTTTAATTTTCATAGTTATCAACAACATTCTGTGATCAGTGCCTCATCCATTGGGCTAGATGAACCATATTACAATATAAGATATACATGCTTTGCAACACCTTTTGCCTGATATGACTAATATCTTATATTAATCACAACACAAATGAATTTCCTAATTGCATCTCAATTGATTTTGTTCTCTACTAAAATCCTTTTGACTTGAAATAAGAAATTTAATCCTCTACTTTAGAAGAAACTTAAATCCATTCAAATTCAACAACACTATGCAGAAATATAAACCAAAAATCCTTGATTTCATTGATTCATATAAGATTTCAAGAAAACAAACAGAGATAGAAACTTAGAAATCATTGACTTGATTTCAAGGTGCTCATTTACTTGCAAAGTACTTATGCATATCCTTTGCAAAAGACTACAAATAGGACATGAAACTGGTTATAGTACTATCTTGCAAAACTATGGTTTTTGCTATATTTTTTGCCCTTAGTGAAAAAGCCTCTCTCACAATGTTCAAGTAAAACTTCTATATAGACCTAGAGACTCAACATAAGGCCTTGAATATCCTCTTATAGAAAAATTGAGGATGCAACAAGCTTCGGGCCTTTTACAACTTCAAAATTTAGGTGACCGTCTGACAAGAAAAAGACAAACAACTTTTTGGGCTTCCTAACAAGGACAAACATTCTTCTATCTTCCTTTGTAGGTGGTAGGTGTTGTATATGATTTAGAGTTCTTATTTTCTTTACATGAGCTCCCTTATCAAGATGGAAAATTTGATAACCGTGCAGACCTAGTAAATGCACATGGACAAAGAGTTGCTTACAAAATATTTACAAAAAATATGCATTAAACAAAGAAGATAAAAGTCAATATTCTCTGATAATGTCATATATCTTCCATCTTTTCAAGAAATACACTCCTACTGATTTATATCAATCAAGAAAGAAGGAGAAAATAACATGTTTTAAAAAGGTGGGAAATAGAGAATTCAAAATTTTAAAAAGTAGAAATGGAGGGAAGAAGGGAGTAGAAAGATTCAAATCCATTTTGCTTATAATATTGAAGCCTTTTGACATTCTATTGGTAGTCTTCATCTTCTATCTGTGTTCAAGCAATCTCCATCTTGGTCATCCCATTGTCCAACCTTGACAATGCATCCATGTATGACTCCAACTTTTTCAATATTTGCCCTTCATCTGCAAAAATGTTTATCAATATTGGGTCCAATGTTGTACCAATTCTTTCTTCCAATCTGATTTAGGCCTTAACACTTTTCCCCCTTCCAAAATTCTCCTCTCCCTTGTCAAACAAGACTGACATATGACATGCAACCAAACATTGGAAACTCTCAACTTTTGCCTTTATTTTCTATGTGTATATTGTTAGGTCCCAGAGACAACTGAGAGGTGGGGGGTGAATCAGTTGTCAAATAAATTCAAACCAAAAACAACTTAACCAACTTAATGCTTAATACCGGTAAACCAGTTCAATATGTCGGTAGACAGTTTTAACAGTTAATTTCTATACCGGTAAGGATTAGTGCATGAAACATAAAGACAAAGTCATCCACAACACATAACACCAATATTTGTACATGGAAACCCTGTAAGGGGAAAAACCATGGTGGGTAGCCTTACCCACAATCAGATGATACTACTGCAGATAGTAAGTGTACATAAATGGGGTTTGCACATGCAGAAAGGCCAAGCGCCTAGAGCTCACTGCTCAATCACAAAATGGGAGTCACACTGACTATAGTTGTATGGTTAAATCCAATAAGAATGTACTGCTCAAAATAGCATCTTCATATGTTGGATTCAGTACCGATGTAGTTCTGATTGTCTTCAAAAAAACCCTCCTTCAATCTTCAAAGGATGTTTGCGTGTATAGCTCTGCTTATTCTCTCATATACCTTCACACAATCCTTTTTCGCATTCCACATTTGATCTTACAAATAAGATCTTACATTTATACCATAACCTAAGACCAATTTTAGTAGGTCGGCTCTACAAGATATTACAACAAAAAAATTTTACAAACAATACTATATCTGATGCAATAACCGATTCAACATGTTGGATTAATGCATTTACAACAATAATTAATCATCTCCATAGCGTGTCGTGCTGATCTGGAAAAGATAAACTTGTCAGTGTAACCCTGGACCTATTTGTCGGTAACAACAAATATGCAAATGCTAATGTACCAATAAACAAAACTCTAAGACGAAGTGTCCACATGATGTCTTCGACATAACCATGTGTTTTCCATATCATTCCAAGTGTCGGTGATCATTATATCTTGCCGGTGTACCAGATACCGGTGACTGTGCATGAGTCACTTTCTTGCCGGTGAATGTTACCGATTCTCCAAAGTGCCAAAGTTGATAAGTGTTTAGTAGGTGTTGACATCAATGACAAAACCATACCAAAATACCAACATATATTCCATGAATGATGAAAACTTGTTTCATCATCTCAAAATCTGATTTAAACCATACCAGAATGACATATGAATGGAAAGGAAGTGGCCTGATCACATCAATCTCCAACACTATAATTGCCTTGTTCATATGAGATAGGGAGAAAGCAATGAACCTTTTCCATCTTAGATGTTCCTCAAAAAATCTCAACAACTCTCTATGCTCATCCCAGGCTACATCTGCATGATCCAAGATGGTGTTGATCTTTGATTCAAGCAAGGATTGAGTCATCTCCGTAATTGTCCTTTTCTCTATCCTTGAGGCATCCATTTTCAACGTGTCAATTTCATTATTCATCCTTGTTATGTCTATCCTAGCTTGAGCTAGGTCTCTTCTCAGTTCCATCCCCTCTTTTGAGGGATACTCTAAGATACCGAGAGGTTTATATGTTGGACCTAAATATAATTATTCATATAATGTCTTTACCCTATCCCTAAAGATATCGACCTCCTCATCTGCCTTCATTGCAACTTTATGGACAAACTTTGCTTCATTCAAAGTTCTGTTGGTGGCCTCTATGCATTAGTATCCACCACTCTCTTGACTAGTATACTTCCAAATAATTGATCCATTTCATGGCTCAAGGTTAACCTTCTTTTAACCATATGCAGATCAAGGTGATCATCAAAAATTGTTCCAGAGAGCACCTTGTTTCTCTATTGCAAATCTATTGTATCCAAATCAATATATTTCCTTCTCCTTAAGGCATCAAATGCTACTACAGAGGAGATATCCCACTCCTAAAGGAGAAGCACACCACTTTTGTTTACAATCCATCTTCCCATTCTAGGGTTCATGGCGAGCAACTGATTCTTCACTTCCCTTAAGAGCTCATCCTTCATTCTAAGTGTTTCATCATCCCTTAGGCTATCAAGCCTAATTCCTTTCTTTCTTTCCAATTCATCCACCATGTTCCTTATTACAAATAGTCGAAACTCCCTTGTGTTGATGAAATCATCATCATCCATAAATTTCTCACAAGCATTCAACCTTATGTCCTAACTAGGGTCACCTCCAAGCTTGAAAGCATCAAGGGACCACTCTTGTGGAGGGTCCTAAATTGTGACACCCAATTTAGTGTCAAACCTATGTGGAGGAAAGGGTGCCTCTCCCTAAAAATCAAAGCCCTCATAGGACTGAAATTGAATGTCTCTGCTTAGAGATAACATATGAAAAGGAGTCACAACTTTGGGACTCTTTGGTTGCCTACTTGAAGAGGAAGATGCAACTATTGGTTTCTTCATTGCAACTTTTTCAAGTACCCTCAATGATGATTGAGGCTCCCGGGTCATTGGTATTGAAGTTTGACCATGGATTGAAGTAGATGGAGGCTCATCAAATCAAAGCCCTCATAGGACTGAAATTGAATGTCTCTGCTCAGAGATACATATGAAAAGGAGTCACAACTTTGGGACTCTTTGGTTGCCTACTTGAAGAGGAAGATGCAACTATTGGTTTCTTCATTGCAACTTTTGCAAGTACCCTCAATGATGATTGAGGCTCCCGGGTCATTGGTATTGAAGTTTGACCATGGATTGAAGTAGATGGAGGCTCATCATGGCTGGGTAGGGGATATGATGGAGGAAAAGAAGGACCTATAGGGGAACCAATAGATTGAGGAGAAATAGGCCTCTCCTCTTCCACTTCTTGAACTTGTGGCTCAACCACTAACCTAGGCCTCTCATGGGGAAAAGGAATTGTATCCACATCTAGATAAGAAGAAAAAATGGCCCTCATTCTTGCCTTAGGAATCAAGAGTGTCTCCCATGCAGGAGAATATGAACTATCTTCTCTCCTTTTCTTGTGCTCCTCATTTTGTATCTTGTATCATCTTTGTTTTATCCTTAACACACCATTGTAGTCCTCAACATTTCTAATAAGATCTTCCTCATCATCCCATTAATGAGATTGCATTTTTTCCTTCCCAAGATTTTGAATGAACCATTCAGAATCATAGTACCTATTTTAGCTCAGAGAAGGTTATACTTATTCAACATAGAATCCAAAATATCACATGCTTTCCAATTTGTGAAGTGATATATCCCTGCCACATCTTGTGATGGGAGTAATGAACCTTTTTTATGAGCCCCTCTAACTAGGGAATCCTCTGCTTCATCCAATTGATGCATTACGTCTAAGAAAGAAACCTTGTCTTGCACAGTAATAGGCAATTTTATAGGAACAATAGGGCTACCAAAATCCCTAATAATAGTATGGTCCTTAAAGTAGAATCCTGGTCCCCAATTATGAGGGATCTCCAATTCAAGTGCAAGCTCCTTAGGTCTCAGAAAATTCCTCACTTCCTTGCGTAAACCCCATGTCACCTCTTCTTGAAGAATACTTAGAAAATTTCTAACTGTTGGTTGATAGATTTATCACCTAACTCTATATTCTCACACCCACAAAGCTGACAAATGTAACCATAGTTGAACCAGTCTAAACAAACTATCTATTCACTGATTCTTTGCTTATTTTACAAGGTGGTAGCTACCTTCAAATGATATTCAATGAATAAAGACTTAACTGAAATGATTTTAACCAAAAAGAAAATAAGGAAAGAGATTTTAACCATAAATATTTGTAAAGGCATGCATAAAATACAAAACACTTTTTAGATTTTTCAAATTTTGAATTAACTAGATCACCCCAAAATATCATTCATAGATTATATCTTTGCAGCAACAAAAAGATAAAACCATTCACCATCTCAAATATAAATTCATCCACTGATAACCATTCAAAAGAACATAAAGCATCCACATATCACAATTCAAATATTACAAATATTTGAAAGCCACCATCAATTTATCTATATTTAAAAAAGTAGAATAGAAATATACTTTAAAAAGTTTGTACTCTTAAGAGTAAAACAAAGTTTTCCCAAAAGATCCATAAAGATCTACTAATCCACTATTTATAACTAGTACCCCAAGTCTTTCTGTTTCAAGAAATGGTTTCTTTAAAGATAATGGGCTTGAACATGGCCATTCTCAAAACAAAAAAAGATCCACTAAGCAACAAAATCCAAATCACATCACGAGACCACAAGGCTATAAAGTCATTGGACTCAGGCTCTAGCATCAGTGTCGGGTGTCATTCTGCAATGTATTTTTAATCTCCTTTGATATTTCCTCTTCTTCAATCAGTGTCAAATGGAGATCTATAAACTCTTCCTCATCGCGTACAATAGCTCAGAAAAAGTCAGTCAAGTCCATGATGATATCTTCTTGCAATTCTTCAACATCCGACTGCACCAAAGGGGGTTTCCTAGCTTTAAGAACCATCTTGTTGAACGCGATTATCCAAGTTCCTTCCTGCTAAAAGCTCACTGTGCAAGCGTTGTTCATTATTTTCATCTTGCTCTACAATATTTTCTAATATAGTGATGACCTTCCTATATTCACTGAAATCTATTCATGCTTTCCATGCAAAAGATCGTAACTATCAGACTATATCCTCCTGCTCTTTCTCTGGCCAATTCAAGTCTGGGTTGTTAAATGACAACTCACCATCATGAGGCAAAACCATTCTGATACAGGTGAGTCATGACAATTCCTCTTTTTAGCTATCTTTAATGTTTTATGCAAAAATGACAGCATCAAATGTAGTAACGCATGCTGCCACCTTTTTCGTGTCCTTAATTATTGAATGCCATTAATGATGATACTTTGTAAATATTCCCTTGATTTGTTCCCTAGAAGTAGTGCATGACATGGCAGTTGATGAGGCAGAAAGAGGAATGACAAGAAGCAGTTACTCTTATCGGCCTGATAGGCCCATTTAATTTTGATGACATTCGAGCATGATTCTATCTTTTCCATCACTCGTGCTGCCACCCCAATACGGTACTGAATAAGTCTAAAATTATATCATCAAGAAAGTCCTTGTTTTGAAATCAAAGATACCCTTTAAAATTCCAAAGAAGCCCAACTTTACACAAAATAAAAGATATTGGAAGATCGGAAGATCATGCAAGTTCACAACCATCAAACTTCTTTCAAAGACAACCACAAGTCTAACTTTCTAATGGCGTCGACTTCCCACAGAATCCCCTAAGAATTTTAGGTGATTAGGAAATTCTAGAAGTGAATAATCCTGTGACAAAGGCTAAGAAACTCGGACAAGCCATGACAAGGGAGGAAAAAGAGGGGAATCAATAAAGTTTTTAAAATTTATGCGTAACACTAACAAAATGATTTTCAAACACAAAATAGTTCGATTCATTCATGTGCATATCCCAAATATAAGTCCACTCTTGGACTGGAAGTGTTTCACCTTTTACAACAAAAGTGACATGAAGGTCTGAATTCCAAACCTTGAGACCTTTGTATAAGAAAATATGCATTAACAAAGAACAATACCTGAAGATCGTTGACTTTCCCCTTTTGAACTTATAACCCCTAGCCACCAAAGTGGCATAATCAAATGGCCTATTGGTATATCTATTTTAGATATCTACACACAAAACTGACATCAAATTGGGTTTCATGGATCAAGCATCAAAATCACACAATTGACACAGAGCATGGTATGTGTATGTGAAGTAGCCAACAAACAAATTGGTGGGGTAAGGAGCAATATCTTTTGAATTAAGTGGCCTTTGATCCCTTTTCAAACCTTGAGGCCTAAAAGATGCTAGCTTATCTTTGTAAAAAATCTCATTATTCTTTTACTCTCTCTCTAATTCCTTTGGATTGATGGGCCAATCTATTTTAGGTTTGAGCATAACCACTTCATCAATGACCTCCTTTGTAATTGTTAGTAGTCTGCCACCTTCGGCCACAAATATCTCTCTGATGTCTAGCCTATAGTTGTTCGCAATGACTGTAATCAATTCAACATTTACATATACATTTGGGACTACAAGCCTTGCAAGATTACAATTCCAAATGTTTGATATTGGAATGTATTCCTTCTTATTGTATCCCCTTCTCCATAGGCTGAAACCCAATGGTGAGATTAGAGCATCCCTACATCCAACAGAGTGATCATTTATGAACTCATCAGGCCTAGCCCCTGGCTTAGACCTCTTTTATGTCTCCATAGACCCAGGAAGATGCATAATTATCTCTTTTGAGAACTTCCTTTTGCTTAGGCTAGAAGATTCTACCATTAGGGTTTGCAAAAGCAGACACAAATAGTAACTAGGGTTCCAAAATAAACCTCGGGATTATTCTCTTTGTAATTGGGAATAATTGAATTATCTTACAAACTTGGAGCTCATATAGAGAGAATAATAAAATTGATGCAATAAGTGCAAAGTATGATCTATATCAGACACCCTAGAGGATAAACCCTAATTGTAATAGAATTAGAATGCAAAAGATACAAAGAATGTTTCAAAGCAAGGTAAGTGTAAAATTGAACAAGAACCGAGCTAATTATACTCATGAATTCTGGATTGCAATGGGAAATTTGGTGCATTTACTACAGGCACGTATGCAGGTTTGATTGCAGGAAGTAGTCGTTGAAGTTTGCATTCGAATGTTGGGACCCTTACAACAAGATCCTTGTCAGGCAGTGAGGAATGAGAGGCTAGCACATGGAGACTTTTATTATTTTTTATTCGTCACTATTTGTAAAGCCTTTTTGGTATTGCAAAGATATCCTTTCCGAGTACTTCAAACTAATTGCCCACTTGTGCGGAGATCTCAACCATCAATCTTACATAAGATAGCCACACATTACCATACTTAGGAAGTAAGCAAGATGGACCCATGTCCTCACCATGTTACATGGTGTTCATGGTGAAAATGGATACAAAAATAACAAGATTGAAAGGCTAAATGAATCCAACCACTAAACCCTAGCCTAACAATCAACAAAGATCCACCATAACATATGAAGATCACCTAAGACAATGTAAATAAAACAAAATCACAAAATAATACCATCACATGTCCAATAGGGTTTTGATCTCCATTCTTCCTATCTCCATTGATCTTGCTTGATATATTTGCTCTCAGATTTTATGTGCACAAGAGCTCAACAAAGAACGGAATGTGGTTGCAAGTAGGATCATAGTGTAGCCAAGTCCTTGAGATCAGTCATTAGGGTTTGATAATGAAAGCAACATCTCCTTAAATAGAAGACACAATATGAAATGGAGGGATAAGATTGAGAGGTGCAAAAAGGAGGTCGGCTAGGATTAGAGGGTAGGTAGAAGAAATAATAAAATAATGAAAGAGGTAGGTAGTGTAGGAATTAAGAGATGAATGACATGTGTCATGTGTAGAAAAGGATTAATGAATTAATTAAATAAATAAAGATTTATTTAATTAATAGAAGAAATAAGATAATTAAATAAATAAAATATTTATTTAATTTAGAAAAAAATTTAAATAAATAAATGTATTTATTTAAATGAGAAATAAGGCTAGAAGAGGATAAATGAATTAATTAAATAAATAAGAATTTATTTAATTAATAGAAGAATTAGGCTTAGATAATTAAATAAATAAAATATTTATTTAATTAGACATGACAATTTTAGGTGTCTACATTTTGCCCCTCTTTGAGACAATGCGGCTTGTCGCGTTGTTTCAAAGAAGATAAGATGAACTGATACAGAGTTGCCCCAGTATGGGAATGATATGCCCCCTCGAGAGATTGGATGAAAATGTCTAAAAAGATTGCAGACAATCTCTTGATAAGAAGAAAAGGCTAGAATGGACGGACCGAATAAAGTGACAAAGTCACGGGATGAAGAAGACTGACTCGGGAAATAAAGGCTGGGTAGGCTATAAGATAGACCACGGGCAAAAGACATCCTCATTGTCATCTACACCTTCACGAGATCAAAGTGCAAAGCGAGAAAAGAGCAGCAGCAGTCAGCAGCGATGGCTTTCGTGCACAGATTTGACCGCATTCGACGATTTCAGAGGCCAGCAGAGGCAGGAGAGCCGGTAAGTACCACCAAACCTCCTCGTACTTTGACGCATTTGCTTTTGTCATTAATGCATGCTAGTTAGAGCAATAAATGCACTTAGGAATAGGGTACAAAAAAGTGCAAAAACGTGCAACCGCGTCTGCATCGGTTCCAAGCGCGTCCATGTCCGCCAGGCGCGTCTGTGTCGGTACCAGGCACGTCTGTGTCTGGAACCGCGTCTATGTCAAATGCGGGCGCGTTTACGTCATGTAGGGGCGTTTATGTCTCAAAGTCGCGTTTATGCAAGATTTAGGCACGTTTATGTCATGCAGGCCCGTCTGTGTTGTTTAGGCGCACTTGTGCAGTCTATAGGCGCGTTTGTGAGTTAGAAGCGTGTTTATGGCTAAAAAATGCAAGATTTTGTCTTCTAGGTCAAATCGGTAGTTCTATGATGAACATACATTGTCGATTGGATAAGCTGCTGAGAGGATACACTCAAGCAGGTCCTCTAGGAAGACTAGGATAGATCAAGGCACTTTGTGATGAACAGGGAGCACCAAGATAGAGTACTTTGTGATGAACAGGGAGTACCCAAAGTATGAGCAGCACTTTGTGATGAACAGGGAGTGCAAATGTGAGCAACACTTTGTGATGAACAGTGAGTGTCACACAGGTAGTACTTTGTGATGAACAGGGAGTACTACTAGGATAGAAGCAACACTTTGTGATGAACAGTGAGTGTCACTAGGATAGATAACCATATGCATTTGGATAAAAAGTAGCATTTTGTGATGAACAATGAATGCCACCATGACTGACACAAGTGATTTGTTTGACTGCAGGAGTATTTGCCTATGTTGGAGTCACGGAAGAGATTCCCGTCGACTCAGAGATTGCGACCTGAGCTGACAGCTGAGGAGCGAGCTGCCATCGAGGAGATGGGTTTGAGACACATGCTATATGTGCCTGAGTTTCGGGCAAACATGGGTTTGCTGACTGCGCTTGCGGAGAGATGGCACTCCGAGACATGTACCTTTCATTTGCCGATGGGTGAGATGACAGTCACCCTTGAGGATGTTTATAGGATTCTGCATATACCGATTGATGGAGATTTGATTCCATATGATCGTGACGGAGACAGGGAGGCATTGAGACGGGTGTTTCAGGATCTCGGTCTAGAGATGAGGGCAGGACATGTGGCATGGGACACCATGACAGCCACAGGGTTAGCATTGCCAGCTGTGATCGGAGGGGCTATCAGTGGGTTCCTGTTTCCTGATAGGGCAACACGGGGGTTGGTAGTGGGCTGGGGCGGAGCACTGGAGACACTGGTGATGCAGCACACCAGATATGCTTAGGGTCCATGTGTGTTGGCCCACCTATATAATGAGCTTCACCAGTTTGTATACCATGGATCAGTGGGACTAGGCTACGAAGTGACCCTACTGCAGGTGTGGGCGTATGAGCATCTACCTATTACGCGACTGATACACTTCAGAGGTAGAGGTCATGGACAAAGTTTTGTTCATTTATATGACATGATCGCCTCGCAGCCGCGGATTGGCAGGTTGGAGCATTGGCGGCGAGTGATAGATGACATTGATGTAGTCATCTGGAGACCGTATTTGGGATGTGAGGAGTGGGAGGATGATGCAGTGGAGCTGCCTTACACCTTCCAGAGTAGGTACCTGATTGGGCGGATGCCCTATATATTAGAGAGACAGCTGGTGGACAGGGTATGCAGGCAGTATGGCAGGATCCAGAGGATGCCACGAGGCTCGGGTATGTATGCCCGTACAGTTAGGGATCGGGTGCAATTTGGGCCTTTATTGTCATATGATCAGGCGCTGACACAGCTAGCAGAGATGATGCCCCTACCCTGGGATATGTGGCCGGAGATCGAGGATGCCGGGATGGATGCAGAGTATGCAGCATATTGGGTCGAGCATCCATTCTCCCGATTGACAGATCCAGGAGAGCTACTGGAGGGAGAGGGAGGAGGAGACGATGATGATGATGGTGGGGGTGATGGGGGCCGAGGTCGACGGAGGCGGAGAGGAGTAGTTGGGGAGAGGAGGGTGGCACCTCAGAGGGAGGGTGGACAGGAGGGACAGGTCTAGGTGGTGAGGGGTCGCGGTGGATTGCCCCTATAGGTACCAGCAGCACAGGGTCCTAGAGCACAGGGACAAAGACATGGACAGGTACAGGGACAAGTGCCAGTACAGGCACAGGAGCAGGGACGGAGACAGGTACAGGTACCTAGGCATGTACAGAGACAGGTACCCGTTCAGGCACCGGTACAGGTACAGGGGCAGGCACCCGCAGAGGGAGAGCCACAGGCAGAGGCAAAGGGTGGGGATCCAAAGGAGGATGAGCTGATTGAGCTCAGGGAGATCTGCCAGGGTGAGGCAGATGAGATATAGGATCTGGAGAGGGAGAGAGACCGACTCAGGATGAGGCTTAGGGATACTGAGCGGGAGAGGGATCAAGTGATTTAGCGCTATACGAAGGTTGAGACAGCGCTAAGGGAAGGGAGGCAGGCGGCGGAGGACGCAAGAGCAGGCTATGCATATGTCCTGCAAGCCGAAGAGGAGATTGCCTACTGGAGGGACCTTTATTATGGTGTCGTGCCAGCAGATCAGCAGGCGAGGAGCTTCCATAGACCATCACAGACAGCGACAGCTACGGGAGGGAGCCGAAGGAGACAGGCATCGAGTGGTGGGGTTATGGGTCCTCCACCACCACCAAATAGAGGGGACAAGAGGGATGATCCTGGGGCAGGTCCTTCAAGGGCTCAGATTCTATCGAGGCCAGGCGGTTCCGAGGGAGGGAGTTCATCATAGCCTTAGAGGGCTCCCTATGTATCAATGTTGTACCATTTTTGTATTGTAGACACCTGCGGGTGATTTTGTAGCCATATGATTTTATTTTTTTTGACATCATTGTATCATGACACTTTGATTATTTATATGAGATGATTCATTTTTTTACGGCAGCTATATACATCTGTACCTATGTGATGAGATGTTCTTATGTGATGCTTATGATATGGATGCAAATATGTACATGATGTAATGCCATATTTTTGTTCTTTTATGTTGTATATGTGTATGCATGATGCAAATGTGAATGTATGTAATACAGATGAATATAACAATGTAAGTAACGTAGATGAATATAATAGTGCAAATGTAAATTTTTGCTAACAGGTGTTGTGTGCAAGATGTGATGCAGTTGTGATATCTATATGTATGTATGAAACGCTTATATGAGTAAATGCAGGTGCAACTACATGAAATGCAAATGTTTTTGGTGTGTCATTATACTCAGTCATGTGATAACAGGATACGCGGACTCGAGAAGGACGATGGAAGTCAATCAAGAAAGGGGGATGAAAGATAAAAGATATGAACGAGAAAGAGCTTCTTGTGCGTTATCATCATTGAGCTTTATTATGGCAAGTAGGTTATGACAATCGAGGCATATGTTTGACCCAGAAAGTCATTGTACCTATTTGCATGGAGATAAGACAGTCACAAACAAGGAATGCCCCAGTTCACACTAGACTCACAGTGTCCTCATATCCTTGGACAAGTCATAGTATTACTGAAAGACAATCCACAGACAGCAAATGTAAATAGGTGACGATACCCCATCCTCGTCTTTCTAGTCAAAGACATCCTGGAGATAGAATCTCTAGTCAGAGACATCCTGGAAAAGCTAAAAGACATGTCACCAAAAGATAAAATCAAAAGAAAACCAAGACTCGACACCCACATCCACTGCAGTCCTCAAGTTTAGTGTCTCTTGTCACTTGTATAAGTCTTATTTGATTGTGGTCACAATGTTTACTTTTGCAAAATGGATAAATCGTGTTGAACCATATGTTGTCTGAGTCTGTTGAAAGATTTGATTTTGTTGAAGCCCATTGTTGCTGTTGTGTCTCATCTAAAACTGATTGAATCCATGAAGCTGATACTTTATTGCGGAGAAAATGAAACTTTATTGTGGAGTTGTGATGCAAATGTTGCTTTATTGTGGATTGTGCGTGGACAGACTGAAGGAAGCTGGAAGAAACTGTACTCCTCGAAACATGTGATGCTCTCAGTTCCACACCCATCACTAGACGTAGGATTTGCCTTAGCCACAGATAGGAATTATCTTATTATGGATAGAAAGGGAGGTTTATTATGAATGGCTAACCAATCTTGGGTAGATCAATAACAAGCCATGATAGGAATGCAAAGTGAAAGGATAAAAGTGAATCCTGAAGGAGGGAGGAGCAATGTCTCTACGCATGGCGCTGGTGACCCAGTTTTCACCATGGTACTTACCCAGGGCGCCACCGAAGTGGTTTTCACCGTTGGACGAAATTATTTCTCTTTACTTTTTTCGATTTTTCAATGTTTTTGTGTGACAAGGCCCCTGTTTGCCAGGTTTTCACGAAGTAACGATTTTTTTTGTTTTTTATAATTTTTTTGTATTTTTGAATTTTTTTGATTTTTTTTGTATTTTTGAATTAGGATATTCCAATGAGCTATGCGTAGAACCTGCGAAGGTGCATGCTGTTGATAGGATCCTCCAAAGGTTCACCTTCTGTAGTTGAGAGTTGATATGCCCCAGATCCATAGGCTGTTGTAACAATGTAAGGACCAAGCCAGTTTGGTTCAAACTTGCCCTTCTTCTCTCTGTCTTGCTGATTCTTGGGGTTTTCTCTGAGAACCAAGTCACCTACCTCAAATGTGCGAGGCTTGACCTTGTGATTGTAGCTGCGACTCATTCATTGTTGGTAAGCCTTGAGATGATTAAAAGCAGTTTGTCTCTGTTCATCCAGCAGTTCTAGTTCTTGTAAGCGAGAGACCCTGTAATCTTCATCAGTGATTATGTTTTGCAAAGAGACCCGTAAAGAGGGTAACTCGACCTCGATAGGCAAGATGGCTTCAGCACCATAGACAAGTGAGTAGGGTGTAGCTCCTGTAGGTGTGCGGACACTTGTGCGGTAGGCCCAAAGTGCAGGATTGAGTTGGATATCCCAATTACGGCCAGCGTCGTCGACTATCTTCTTGAGGATTTTAAGGATTGTTTTATTAGATGCCTCAGCTTGGCCATTACCTTGGGGGTAATATGGTGTGGAGAAACGATGGGAAATATGGAAGCGGTCACAGAGTTCACGAACATCCTGATTTTTGAAGGGACGCCCGTTATCAGTAATAATGGAATTAGGAATACCATATCGGCATATGATATAGTTAAGGATGAATGTAGCAATTTGTTTTCCAGTGACTTGTGTGAGAGGTACGGCTTCAATCCACTTTATGAAATACTCTGTGGCTATGATAATGAATTTATGACCATTGGAAGAAGGAGGGTGAATCTTGCCTATGAGATCGAGTCCCCACTGACAAAAGGGCCAAGGAGATGCAAGTGGTTGTAGTTCTTGTGCTGGTGCATGTATGAGGTCTCCATGAGTTTGACATTGCTTACATTTCTTGACAAACTGATATGAGTCTTTTTCCATATTGGGCCAGTAATATCCAGTCCTAATGAGTTTCTTGGCCAAGGTAGGACCACTAGCATGCGGACCACATACCCCTTCATGCACTTCACGTAACGCAATCTGAGCTTCGTCGCTTTCTAAACATCTAAGAAGAGTGCCATCTAGACCTCACCGGTATAGGATATCAGCTAAAATAACATATCGAGAGGATTGGCGAATGAAGGTGTGACGTCGATTATTTGATAGGTCAGGAGGTAAGGTATTGTCGCGAAGGTATGTGAAGATGGAACCATATAGTTGGGATTTGGGACCAAAAACACATATCATTTCAGTAGGAATGATCTCATATGAAGGAACCAAAAGGTTATCCACCAAGAACTCATAGCAGGTCTCATTTTGAGGTAGATCAATCAATGAAGCAATTGTAGCCATGGCATCTACAGCACGATTCTGCTCTCTTGGTATCTGCTCAAAATCTATCTTTGTGAAATGTTGTTTCAAATCATCCACCATTTGCTTGTAAGGCATTAATTTTTCATCTTTTCTTTGGTAATCATCAGTTGCTTGACGGATGACAAGTTGGGAATCCCCGAAAACACGAAGTTCCTGGATCTTCCACTGAACTGCAATTCATAATCCAGTTGTTAATGCCTCATATTCCGCTATATTGTTAGTGCAAGGAAATGATAAGCGGTATGATTTTGGTATAGAATCGCCTTGAGGAGTTATAAAAAGAATACCAGCTCCTGCCCCATGCTGTGTGTATGAGCCGTCAAAGTATAGTTGCCATGGCCTTGCGTGTGATATTGTTAAAATGGATTCATCTGGAAATTCTGAATTTAGAGGAACATCATCAATCATGGGGGCATCTGCCAATTGATCCGCGATGGCTTGTCCTTTTATTGCTTTTCTGTCCACATACTCGATGTCGAATTCACTAAGGATCATTACCCACTTGGCTAGTCGCCCAGTAAGTGTTGCTTTATTGAGGAGGTATTTCAACGGATCGATTCTTGCAATCAACTTAGTCTTATAAGTGAGCATGTAATCGCATAATTTCTGTGAAGCAAAGACCACAGTGAGACATGCACACTCGATTGGTGTGTAGTTTAGCTCATATCCCACCAATGTGCGACTGATATAGTATAGTGCTTTTTCCTTGCCGTCAGCAATTTGTTGTGCTAGGAGTGCCCCCAGTGTTGTTGGAGTAGCTGATATGTATAGTAGCAAAGGCTGATCTGGAACAGGTGGCATCAAAACTGGTGGATTCAAAAGATAATCTTTGAGCATCTGAAAAGCTTGTTGACAGTTATCATCCCATTTGAACTTGATATTTTTATGTAGCAGGTGCTGGAAAGGATTACACTTATCTGCAAGTTGTGCTATGAATCTTCATATAGACTGGAGTCTCCCTTGTAAGGATCGAAGTTGACTGATATTTCTAGGTGGTGGCATGTCCAAGATAGCCTTGACTTTTGCTAGATCGGCTTCGATTCCTCTTTTAGACACAATGAATCCTAGGAGCTTCCCGGAGGTTACTCCAAAGACACATTTCTTGGGGTTTAATCTTACTTTGTATTTTTCCAACCGATCAAAGACAACTGAAAGTATGTCTAAATGTGTATCTCTGTCTATTGATTTACCCAAGAGATCATCAACATAATCTTCCACGGTTATGTGCATGAGATCATGAAAGATAGTGGTCATTGCTCTTTGATATGTAGCACCTACATTTTTTAGCCCAAAGGGCATGACATTCCAACAGAAAGTTCCCCAAGGACAAGTGAATGATGTTTTATGTTGATCCTCAGGTGCAATCCTGATTTGATTATAACCAGAAAATCCATCCATTAAAGATAACATTTCGTGACCTGCTGTGAGATCAACGATCAAGTCAATATTTGGTAATGGGAAGTCATCTTTTGGACAAGCTTTGTTGATGTCTCTAAAATCTGTACATATTCTGATGCTACGATCTAGTTTACTAACAGGTACTAAATTGGAGATCCATTCAGGATAATCAATTGGGCGTATGAATCCGACATCCAATAACTTCTCTAGGTCTGCTTTGACTAGTAATGCCACTTGTGGATGCATTTTTCTTAATTTTTGTTTCACTGGTTTTGCCCCCGGTTTGACTATCAAATGATGCATTACCAAATCCGGATCTAGTCTAGGCATATCAGCGTATGACCATGCAAAGTTGATTTGTCGTTCCTTGAAGAAGCTTATGAATTTTGACCTTTTGGACTCTGTCAATGATTGAGCCAGGAATATGTTGTGTGGAACCTCTTCTGTACCAATGTTTGTCTTGATAGTCTCCTCTACCAACATGGATGACTTTTCCTCATACGAGGCTAGGAGAATGTCGAGCCTTCCATCTTCGGGTGCCTCAGAGAGGTTTTCGCCCTCAGATACGTCCTTTCTTTTTACTTTTTTGGAATCAGATAGCACCACAGTGTGGTTTTCGCCATAAGACCCTTGATTTGTTCTTATTTTCACATTTTTGCGACTGGAAGGTCCGACACCCTCACCAAAATACGCCATGTTGTTGAGTTCTATAGTGTATCCTATTTTATGGTCCCCTGGGGGAAGATCATCTCGTATGCCAAGATAGTCAATAATAGCTTCGTCATTTTGGAATGTGTCAAATTGTCCTGGTCCTTCATAATCCCAGTCAATGAGTTGGTGGTGAACAAGGGGAAGGCCTTTAATGTTTTTAGAGTTTGCGAGGCTAAGAGTAAAGATGTGGTTATATTCGGGTATGTCGAGGTAATCGTCGAGGTCATCAATGGCACTCTCCTCATTAGTCTTGATCACGAGCGAATCCAAATTGTCATTACTAGTAGCGCATTCTAGGACAGGTGTTCTCATCCTATGTGATTTCGACCTAGAACCGTGAGACAAAGACTGTGTGCAATCCTCTTGGGTTGTTTCTTGACCAACTCTGAATTTTTTGTAAAATTCTTCTTCTTCTGTGGGTTCATCTGGCTCTCTCAATGTCTCGGTGAGCTCATAGTCACTAGAGGATTTGTCTGAACCCCATTCCCATTCATTGGAATCTGTGGAATAGCAATCCTCTTGTTGAACTTTGGCAACTTTGATTTGTGATGCCTTTTCTGTCCTTTTAGTATAGATCTTGGAAGTCAGAAAACCAAGTCCTTTCGAGCGTTCCCTTTTTATAGTCAATTCAGGTTGTAAGGGCTCCATAACACCTTCTTTGCGTAACCCAAGAGGGCTTTTTCCATCATACCTGAATTTTTGTAGAATCTTGAAGCCTTTGCCATATTTCTCACAGGGTATATTGATCTGATCTTGTGTGTCATCTTCAATGTCTTTGTAGAGCATTTTGTATAAATCTTCCTCTTCCTGTTCACCCCATCTTTGAAAGGTAGTACGATCCCATTTAAATACCATGATGGATATTTGCTTGTTAGGATGTGGCCTTCCATATTCTTTTGGAGAGCTCATGACTTGTCGTAAATACATGGTCTAATTTAAAGTGTATTCTCCCATGCCTTTGTCCTGAAATTTGCCTTTAAGTTCACCTTGTTTTGATGTCGAAGGTTTCAACGACTCAGGGTCAATGTATGCCGAAGAAGGAACAGCTTCACGATTACTGGGAATGATGATCTCAGTATGTGATCTCAGGTTATTGCAATATATGAACGGATTAGGATCACCATTAACTGTTACCTCGACTCCATTATGAGGAAACTTAATGCATTGATGATATGTCGATGGGACTGCCCTCATTTCATGAATCCAAGGGTGTCCTAGCAATATATTATAAGTGAGATCCAGATCTAGGACTTGACAAACCACATCCTTTGTGACTGGCCCAATTCTTAGAGGTAGGGTGACTGTGCCCTTGGATGAGCGCTCTTCATCGTCATATGCCTTGATGGTAATCTGATTTGTTGAATTCACAGCTTTATCAGAATATCCCAATTGTTTAATGGTGCTCAATGTACAAATGTTTAGACCAGCTCCTCCATCTATCAGGACTCGCTTTATTCGATGTTTGTGTATGAAGGCTTCAACATGTAATGGTGCATTATGTGGCTGACTTACGGAGGCGTCATCAGCTTCTGTGAATGTAAGGGAATGTGGAACGGAAAGGTAACCCACCATGGCTTGAAACTGGTCCACGTTCAGATCAGTAGGAACGACGGTGTCTCTCAAGATTTTGTCAAGAATAGCTTTATGAGCGGGGGATATACGTAGGAGCTCAAGAATGGAGATGAGCGCGGGTGTCTTCCCTAACTATTCTACAAGGTCATACTCAGGCTTGGTTGATGAAGAAGCGGTATTTTTAGTGGAGGCACCTGGCAACGTAATTTTACCTCGACGAGTTGTAACATGACATTCAGAGGTATGTTCGGAAGAAGATCCAACACCTCTTAGGACAATCTTGGGTCTCTGAGGAGGATTCTCAGGATTTTTGTTCTTGATAGTAATAGTAGAGATATGATTGTCCATCGAGATATGATTGATAGTTGAATCATAGTTATAAGGTGCTCTAGTATAGTTGGCTTGATCATCTGTGACTTTGGTTTTTCCCTTGTCATGCTTGGGGAATGGTTCCTTAAACATTTCATGTTCTTGATTGGATGAGTGTCCCTCAATCTCAATGTCACCTCTATCAATCAGATCTTGCACAATGTTCTTCAGTCGATGACAATTTCCTATCTTATGACCCTTGCTTTTATGAAATTCACAATACTCATCATCATTCCACCAATTTGGTTTGACCTTTGGTTCATATGGAGAAAAATCTGGAACCGTAATCACTTTGTTTGCCACAAGCTTTTTGAAGACTGACTCAAGTGGTTCTCCCAATGGGGTGTACTTCCTTCATGGTCTAGAAGTTGTTTGAGTATTCACTTGATTGTTTGTAGAACTTGATCCTGAAAAGATGAATTTGGGTCGCACTGTATTGGCATCAACAACACCATCATTGACTGTGTTCTTGTTTTTATTCCAAAATCTCGGCTTATCTTTTCCTTTAAAGTCATCTTTGTTTTCCTTGAATATCTTAATGACTCCTTGTTCAATTAGGACCTTTTCTGTTGCTAAGCCCTTTTCAATAACGTCCTTGAAGGTGGACAAACAAGCTTTCCTTAGATCATAGCCAATGTCCTTGTTAACGTTTTGTGTGAACATCTCTACAATTTGTTTCTGTGGAATTTCACAAGAGCATTTGCTGGCTAGATTTCTCCATCTTTGCAAGAATGATGCAAAAGACTCTCCCTCTTTTTGTTTAGTGTTGCATAAAGTAGTGAATGACACGTCTGTCTCTATATTGTAGGAGAAGTGTTGAATAAATGCCTCTGCTAAGTCACCCCATGACTTAATACCGGTTGGGACTTGGGAGAACCATTCCATAGCTTGATCGCCTAAGCTTTGTGGGAACAATCTCATCAAATATGTCTCTTCTGCCGCTACCTCAATGCAAGCTGTGAAAAATTGTCTTATGTGTGCCTTGGGATCCCCTTTTCCTCTATACTTATCAAATTTAGGCGTCACAAAGTGCGCAGGAAATGGAGGCATTGGAATGCTCTTGTCAAATGGATAAGGACATATGTCTCTCATTGTGTACGTTGGCTTTGGTGTATTTATGTCCTCCATTTTCTTTTGTAAATCTCTGATTTGTTGCTCCAAATTGCTCTTAGGTGGAGATCGACTTCTTGAACCATATCCCATGTTTGAGACACCAATTGGAGGAGGAGCATATTGCATATATGGATGATATTGATCATACACATGTTCATAAGGAGGAGGTCTATATTGATGCGACATATATGGAGCACTTGGTATAGCTTCATGTTGAGGAACCCCATATCTATTTTGCGCATGTATACCATATTCTACAGGCATGTCATGTTCTATTGTGTTGCCCCCAAATTTGACACGAGGTTTCCTTGTGTCCAAATTTTGAGCATGCCCTTGAATGTCCAATTGTTTTGGTTGATCCATAGCTTGAGTATATCTATCTGCATAAGACCTCCATAATGGTCTTCGAAGGTAAGTATCATATGTTTGAGCATGTGTATGTGGGACCTCTAGTTTTTGAAGCAAAGCTGATGGTGATTCAGGTACCATATGTGGTCCTCTATTTCCTCCACTATTAGGTCTCCTTTGATCCATGTTGGAGTGAGTTTGTTGCAAAGGTCGGTTTTCCATTATTTGAGACATGTCAAAATCATGAGGTATCTTGGCTCCACTTTGTGCCATCATGTGTAAGAAGTATTGTCTATCCCTCCTCATTATTTCTTCAACCAACCGATTGAAATGGGGATTCATAATGGATTCTTCCACATCTGCTGAATGTATTGAAAAGTTGTCCACATTGTCATTGTGTGTAGCATTGTTGTTTGTAGTGTCTGCGTTTTCCACATTTGGAATGTTCCTATAAACATCCATGTTAGGCAATGTAGTGTGCTCAGGATTGAAAAATAAATCATTGTCATATTCATAAGAACTCATGTTTGCGGACTCTTGAGCCTCTTTAGTTTCTCTCCTAGATTTTTGAAGACGGGTTTCAACCATGAACAAGGTATTTGACCAAGATGTGAGAGACTAGATGAAAAATGGAAAGAGTATGGAAGACCAAGAGTTGTATGGAGTGTAAATGAATCTGAGGTGTACTTGCAATGTCCAAAGTGTAAGACCAAGTATGTATGTAGTAGAGTAGGTGTGACTTCCAAAGAGAGGATAGTTTCTCTTGATGAGGTAAGCTGACCTTGACTCTAAGTAAGACCAAATGAGACCCAAAGGTAAGAAACCTTGATGAGGGACCACTTAGCAAAGTGTTGTTGTATGTAGTGTGTTGACAAAGTATGATGAGGACAAGCAAGTGACCTTTTGACTCAAGTTTAGACAAGTATGAATGTAAAATGAGATGTGAAGCAATGAGGGACTGTGTGAGACCCAAAGACAAGTTGAATGCTAGATGAAACCTGAAGAAACAACCTAGGAAGCTCAAGAATTCCGCAACTGATTTCTTTTGTTTGTTGGACTGTCAAATTTTTCAATTCTAGACACAGACGCTTCTGTATACTTCACAGACACGATTCCTAGACACATACATGTCTCTGTTTGACACAGATGCTGCTAGACACACAGACGCTATTATGCCTTTCACAGAAACATTTAGATGACCCAGACGTAGTTAAAACAGACACAGACGCGTTTCTATAAACTTTGTGCGATTTTTCCAATCTATGAAGTCATTTTATTGTGACCAAATCTGACTGTTTGACTATTTTTCATGAAAAGAGGACACAATGTTGATGAGGACTCAATGTTTGCAAGTGTTTAGACTCCAAATGACTCCAAGAAAAGTGTGTTGTTTGATGTAAAATATTTTGCATACACTTGAAGACACAAAAGACACAATGTTTTGTTGTTTGGTCTTGATTGTTTGAATGTTTAACATTAGTCAAGCACAATTCTTATGGCTGGCCAAGACAATAGTTGTTGATCCCACATAGGGTTTTACCCCCGAGGCTACGCTATTCAAAGCGAATACTTAGATGCTTGACCTCACTGGCTCCACCCTCGGCACTCACTTCTTAGGTCAACCAAGCATCAGTCCCCATGAAAACTCCCCATGGCGAACTTTGTATCTCTACTAAGAACCGTATGTGTGTGGGCCGCTACCAGAGGTCCGACCTCCTGCCCCAACAACTAGAAGGATTTGGGCTTCTAAAACAAAAAGGTGCTAGTAAGGGCATCTTCTCGTGTGGCCATACATGCGGCACTTTCAGCTCTGTAAATACAGAAGGCTCCCAGCCGGTAGGGGTTACGCCCTACAAATGATCAAATAAATTTGATCAAACAGATTTATGGGGAGACATAGTGTCGGTATGAACTAATCAGCACACGTTATCCATAGTTTTCACCATGAATACATTTGATTATAGTGGTTCGGAAGAGGTGGGTTTTCCTCGCTACCACTTGGGTCATTCTCTTCTCACTAGTAGTCCTAATGACCACACAGGAAGACAGGCCCTCTAAAGATTAAACAAAAAGAGCCTATTGCTCAAGACACAAAAGACAATGGTTCAATTTTAGTGCACCAATGGAAGTGTTTGCTAATCTATGAAAACAAGGCACACAACAAAAATTCAAAACCCTAGCCAAGGACCTGCAACAAAATTGTTAGTAGTTTGGGTTGTTTGGCATAATCACCCCTTCCTGCAAACACACAAGTTAGGTACATTTTAAAAAAACCCAAAAGACTTTGTGACATAGGGGCCTTCAACAAAATGTTTTTGCTTCCAAGACAAGCTGCACCAATTTAGTTAGCTAGATCTGAAAGTGTTAGTCAAAAATAAACCAGATCTGAAACCCTAAGTGCGAAATCTGAAAATAAAATCAATGAAAATTTTGAAATTTTGAAATAATATATACACAGACGCCGTTACCCTCAACACAGACGCGTCTGGATAACACAGATGCGGTTCTATGATGCACAGACGCGCCTAAAATCATAGATGCTCCTTTCCGACACAGACGCGGGTAGAAACAACACAGACGCTCCTTTCTGAAACCTGCAAAATAAAATTTGTCGAAAACACAGACGCGCCAGAAAATCAAAGACGCGATCCGAAAGTTCGCAGACACGAAAAAACCTAAAATGCTGTCGAAAATATCCAATCTGCAACTTCAAAAATGCAAAATCTGCAACAAGAAGGTTAAATGCAAAAGGGACAAGAGTCCCACCGGGCGTGCCAAAATGTTCATGGTGAAAATGGATACAAAAATAACAAGATTGAAAGGCTAAATGAATCCAACCACTAAACCCTAGCCTAACAATCAACAAAGATCCACCATAACATATGAAGATCACCTAAGACAATGTAAATAAAACAAAATCACAAAATAATACCATCACATGTCCAATAGGGTTTTGATCTCCATTCTTCCTATCTCCATTGATCTTGCTTGATATATTTGCTCTCAGATTTTATGTGCACAAGAGCTCAACAAAGAACGGAATGTGGTTGCAAGTAGGATCGTAGTGTAGCCAAGTCCTTAAGATCAGTCATTAGGGTTTGATAATGAAAGAAACATCTCCTTAAATAGAAGACACAATATGAAATGGAGGGATAAGATTGAGAGGTGGAAAAAGGAGGTCGGCTAGGATTAGAGGGTAGGTAGAAGAAATAATAAAATAATGAAAGAGGTAGGTAGTGTAGGAATTAAGAGATGAATGACATGTGTCATGTGTAGAAAAGGATTAATGAATTAATTAAATAAATAAAGATTTATTTAATTAATAGAAGAAATAAGATAATTAAATAAATAAAATATTTATTTAATTTAGAAAAAAATTTAAATAAATAAATGTATTTATTTAAATGAGAAATAAGGCTAGAAGAGGATAAATGAATTAATTAAATAAATAAGAATTTATTTAATTAATAGAAGAATTAGGCTTAGATAATTAAATAAATAAAATATTTATTTAATTAGACATGACAATTTTAGGTGTCTACACATGGATTTCCACATGTCAAGAATTTATTTATCTAGGTATACACCATCACTGTTGGTAGGGCCCACGCACCACACCCATAGGAAAATTTGTGGGGTTAGCTCAGGCAAGAAACTTTACTTAATCACGCAATTGTGTTATGATCTGGGTCGTCGGATAAGTAGGAAATGATTGGCCAATGTGGATTACGAAGTAGATATAGTGGGCCCACCCATCTGATGTGTTAATTGACCACCAACATGCAAAAGCTCATTGGTCCACTTAGGAAGAATCAGACCCCAGTGGGGCCCATATGCCATGTGTGCGAGTAGATATGTGGATTTATGATAAACATGCAACTCTGGCTAACTGCGCAATCGCATGACAATCCAAACTGTTGATCTGGAAAAGGTGATCGATAGGGAAAAAACTTGAAACAACAAAGCGATCGGGTGACTAACAAAAGGGGGTCAGTTATAACGATGATAGAAGAGACTTAAGTTGTAACTTAAAAGACTGGAAACCGGCTACAAGAAGTCACCGCATATTTAAAACAAAAGAAAAAGGATTTAACAAATAGCCATAGGGTTTAGGGTTTAAGGTTTTTAGGTCTAAACTAATAGAACATATACGAGACTTAAAACCCTAGACCAAACTCTTTGAGTATATAGAGCATTTTTTTTGACACATCCCAATAACCTCTCCCTCACATTGAGAGATATAAAGGAAAGGAATCAAAAGCCTCTAGTGACACACCATGGATTAGATAAGATCAAAACTATTATTAAGTTACAGGCAATAAGATCTTTGTTCTTGGTGGTATGCATGGGGATGAGTTGAATATGTATGCTTAAAATATGAAGCCTGATAATGTTCTTATGCAAAATATACGAGGATCCCTCTATTGTAATCATTGTAGCGTCGTAAATTGTACGCACTTGCTAGGGTGGTACAATTTCACACCTAGTTTAGCACCCGCCTTGGCGCATTTTGCATTTTGCATTTCATTTCCCCTTTAGCACTTAATTAATCAAATTAATTAGGTCTAAGGTTCTATTTTATCATCTCCTATATCATAAAATTGGGCCCTTTTCATTAAAGTGTGCCCCTTTCATTTTATTCTTCCAATACATCATTTAATCAAAAACCCTAATTAGGTCCTATTTTGAACTTGGGGGCTTGATTTCGGGGGTCAAAACATCTCGAAATCACTTGTAACTTCGGGATTCTCTCTAAAATCATCATATCCGACGGCCCTGAAAATTTGGTGAAAAGTTGTCGGGACCATGGCGCCCGGAGTGCACATGGTCCCGGACATTTTTCCTGAAATTTTAGGAGTGTGATCCAATCATAAAATAAAGCTTGACCCCAAGAAATTGGCAGGATATTCAATCTCTAGGTCGGCCAAAAGTTAAAATTACGACCTAGGGTTTCCTACATAAGAGCTCTCTTTCTTCATTTGAAAGGATCCGATTTTTGATTTCCAAGACCTCATATGCAGCGAAAGAGCAGATCTTTGAAGACTTCAACAACATTCAACATCCTTCTATCAAGCATTTATCAATTTCATTCATCCATTTAAGGCTTGGAAGACATTGAAGAGCAATAAGAGATTACCGACTGAAGATTGGCTTGTACTCCTCCCTTGAGGGTTGGGTATGATTTCATGTTGTTTTCATGTCTTTTCATAAGCTTCGATATATCCTTTATTCATGCTTTAGATCATTTTGCATCTTGATTTGGAGCATTTACATTATCATTTACAAGCAATTAGGGTTTACTTTCTAGGTTGCTCTAGTTTGCTTTCTTGCATTTTAGGACCTTGCACACACACTAGGTCTGCACACACAATACATTTTACAATACAACTTGGCTATTCGTGGAGGTGGAAATCACCGAAGGGGGGGTTTGACTAAGGCAAAACCCTATATAGCCGCCCAAACACCTTTTCAGATATAAGTGCAGGTTTCGGGACTCGGACGACGCCGCAGGTTGCAGATCCGGGAGAAGCAGACTGAGACCGACCTTCCCACCAAATTTCAGAGCAAAAGACCAGGACAGGGGCATGGGGCACCCTGGTCCTGCCAGAACAGGGGCGTTGGGCGCCCTGGTCCCTAGGACAGGGGCGCTGGGCGCCCTGGTCCTCCTGACAGACAGCATTTTCAGCATTTTTGACAGCTTTTCCAGAGTGCAAAAACAACAGTTTTCAGAGCAGTTTCAGGGGCAAAATCAGGACAGTGGCGCCCGCGCCCCCGTCCCAAACATTTTCACTCAGATTTTAACACCAGGTACACATTTACATTCTTTTCTTATCCTTGTATTTATAGATTTCCATTGTTTAAGTTCAATTCTGCAATCTTGTCATTAGTTCCTACTTGCATTTTGGGGTTAGGGATTGAACTTGCATCATTTTATCTTTCAATTACAACAAGGGAATAGAAATACTAATAGGTATCCCGTGGCTCTCTCTTCCACAAAAAGAAGTAGCCAATTGTGTGATACCTCTAGGCTCTTTCGTATTCCACAAATGTGTGATTGAAAGTGAGATTAGGGCATGTTTGCTTAGTGTCACTTTTTCTCCTACACATTTTGGTGAACCCGACGTGAACTCCAATCTTCTCTAATTCTGATTTATGTTTTCAAATTTGAGTGTTTATGCTATTTGCAAGTTTTAATTTCTTGCAAGATTCAAAAAATTTAGAGGAAATTTTTGCTAAAACCCTAATTTTTCAATTCAAAGTTGAACTTGTGGATAGCTTAATTGGGATCAATAATTTCAAATCTGATTTAGGAACTCATTTGAATCATAAATTTCATTTTCTAAATCTACATTCTAAGTGCTTCCATTGGTTAAAATTAAACATTTCCTTCTATTTGTGCTTGCATTGGTTAAAAGTAAACATTTCCTTCTATTTTGCATGTGTTATCATTTGAAAGAAGAAAATTGTTGTCATGATGCATTCATTTCATAGATGTGATAATGGGTTAGCTTCCCTTGTTTCAATTTTTCCTTCTCCTAAAGAACCTCCTCCCGTCTATAACAACATTTTAGTGCCTAAAAGAGTTGCTACCAATCCCTTTGAGACTCTCCCATGCTCTAAGGATGAAGACTTTAAGACTGATCTTGACAACTCTCCTAAAATGTGCCCTTCCTATTTAGCTATCCTAGAGGAAGAGAATGATATCATAAACACCTTTCTTAATGTTACTTCACTTTCCCTACATGATGCCTCTCTAAGTGAAAAGGTATTGATGGACATTGACTTATTTTCTCCTAAAGTTGGTCCTTCCAATGGGGGCATGTTAGTGCAACAAGAGGTTATGAACACTTCTTTCAAAGATCTCCTTCCTAAGCATGAATCTTTGGAGAAATATGTTCATGTTCCTCCTAAAAAACACTCCCTTCATGAGGATCCTTTTGTGCAAGAAGATGACATTATCCCTACATTTCCTAGTGATGGAATTTCCTTTTCCAACAAAATTCCCACTAGAGATGATGAATTAATGATAAAGGCTTACCCTTCTCCTAAAGTTTGTCTTACCCATAAGCATCCCTTAGAGAAAGAAGATGAAATAATAAGCAATTTCCTTAATTCTCTCTCCCCTAAAGTGTAAGGAAGTTAAGTAGCGGAAACAACTTCCTACACTAACCTTGAGAGGAGGGTAATGCAAAACTTTTTCAGATCATTACAACAGTTACAGAAAATAGAAATAGATATAATAGCAATCATACCACAACACAATGATTTACGTGGGGAAAACCCTTTCGGGAGAAAAACCCCACCCTCCAAAAGCAGCTCAATATTTTATTCAGCAATCAAAAACAGATTACAAAATACTTGCAGAGCAAGCTCTTCGCAGGAGTACCATTAATCAGAGATTCAGAGGCAACTCAATAGCCATAAGACTCTTACACAACCTCTATCTCACACACCTCATAAATAGGAGATACAATACAAGAAACCATCAAACGGTATTACAAAACCATGGGCTAAAACCACCCAATAAGGTGTAGCCGACCTTATCTCCCTTCTAGATGCCCTATGACATGTTAAAGCACACATCAACACATGTCGCTCCCTTTTACAGCTCATTTATGTATTCGATACAAATTATTTTTCCTATTTCAGGAGTACAAACTTCCGGAGGCCATAACTTGAGAACCGGGTGTCCGATTGACGAACCGTTTGAAGCGCCGGAAAGCTCGCGAAGTGCTCTATCACCTCGTAACCCGCTTCGCCGGTTACGGAAACTTTTCAGGGCGTTTCGGAGCCTCTAAAGTCCCCAAAATTAAGTTTAAACATTTTATTGCACCCCTCCAAGACGAAAACTTTAATATCTTCAAAACTAGCTGTGACCTTGCGACGCAACTTTACCGGAATGCTTATCTAGCCAACCAGAAGCTTTAGGGAGAGTTTCGCACCATTTCGTGCTCAAATGAAAACTTACTATAAATAGTAACCTCACATAAATGCAAGGTTGAGACATCATTTTTCCCAACAAATCTCCCACTTGTCGAACACCTTGCATGAGCGGAAAGGAATGTCAACACAATGAATCAATTGCTAGGGGCCATAAGGCCCATAGACTCTGAACACCATCTGAACTTCTCTGTGCTCACAGCCTTAGTCAAAGCATCTGCAACATTCATCAAAGTGTCCACCTTAACCAGCTTCACCCTACCATCTTCGACCATATCTCTAACAAAATGATACTGAACATCAATATGTTTGGTCCGGGCATGAAATGTCGGGTTCTTAGCTAGGCTAATTGCACTCTGACTGTCACAGTAAACTGTCACTGTACCTTGTTTTATTCCAATATCCGAACATAGTCTCTTAAGCCAAATGGCCTCTTTACAAGCATGAGTAGCTGCCATATACTCTGCTTCAGTAGTGGATAAAGCAACCACAGCCTGTCGCTTACTCATCCAACTAATTGCACCACCAAACAAAGTAAACACATAAGCACTGGTGGATCTTCTGCTATCAATATCACCTGCCCAATCTGAATCCACATAACCATGGATATCAAGGGAAGTCATGTCTCCAACTGAATTACCATGATAACACAAAGAATACTCTGAAGTACCCTTCAAATATCTGAAGACTCTTTTGACTGCATCCCAATGAACTCTACCAGGATTAGACATATATCTAGAAAGTACTCCCACTGCTTGGGCAATGTCTGGTCTAGTACAGACCATAGCATACATCAAGCTTCCAACCGCACTTTGGTAAGGCACTCTGCTCATGTCTTCCATCTCCAATGGGGATGTAGGACAATCTGAAATAGATAGTTTCATTCCAACTGTAAAAGGAACACTCAATGGTCTACAATTCTGCATGTTGAACCTCTTTAACACTGAATTCACATACTTACTCTGGCCTAGCCATAGCTTTCTGTTCACCCTATCTCTTTTAATTTCCATCCCAAGAATGTGCTTTGCTGCACCAAGATCTTTCATTTCAAATTTAGCAGCGAGCTAAGACTTCAGTTCTGAAATCATACCTTTCCCTTTACCAATGAATAACATATCATCAACATACAATGCAATGAATAAGAAATGATCACCATAAGATTTATAATAAACACAGTGATCTGATTTAGAACGTTCAAATCCCAAACTCAACACATATGTATCAAATTTCTGGTACCACATCCTAGGACTTTGTTTGAGGCCATACAAAGATTTCTTCAATTTACAGACCAAATTTCTTTTGCCTTTCACCACATAGTGCTCTGGCTGTGTCATATAAATATCTTCCTCCAAATCACCATGAAGGAAAGCAGTTTTCACATCCATTTGCTCAACCTCTAAATCATAAGCAGTAGCAATAGAAAGCAAAAATCTAATGGACGTCATTTTTGCAACAGGAGAAAATATCTCACCGTAATCAACACCCTCAACCTGAGAGTAGCCTTTTGCAACCAACCTTGCTTTATACTTCTCAATGCTTCCATCTGAACCAATCTTTTTCTTGAACACCCATTTACAACCAACAGGTTTTCGTCCTTCAGGCAATGGTACAAGATCCCATGTATCATTCTTTTTCAAAGCTGCCATTTCTTCCTCCATAGCAATCTTCCAGGATTCTGCATCATTCATACCTAATGCCTCTTCTACAGATTTCGGTTCATCCACACTAGTATTCAGAGCAAAAATACATCTCCAATCATCAGGTGAATACCTTTCAGGTGGTTGTCTATGTCTTGTAGACCTTCGAACAAGCTGAGTTGGAGGTTCTTCCTCCTCTTCTGAAGATTCAGAGCTAGATGAGCTCTCCTCAAATTCTTGCCTATCTAGGGGTCTCGATTCAACTCTTTCAGGTGTAGAAGGAAGTTGAATCACATCTTCTTTTTTAGTCTGTTCTGGCTGCAATGTAACAGAAGGAGACTTAATTTCTCTAAAAATAACACTTCTACTGTGAATTACCTTTTGTGCAACAGGGTCCCAAAGCTTGTATCCTTTCACACCATAACTATACCCGATGAAGATACATTTCACAGCCTTGTTCTCCAACTTTGTTCGCTTCTCCTTTGGCACATGTGCATATGCCTCGCAACCAAAAACTCTAAGATGTCTCAATGAAGGCTTGTGACCTGACCATGCTTCCATAGGTGTTTTATCAACAAGAGCTGATGTAGGAGACCTGTTAATCAGGTAGCAAGCAGTGGCAACAGCTTCAGCCCAAAACTTTTGTTCAAGACCAGCACCACTCAACATACTCCTAGCCTTTTCCATCAGTGTCCTGTTCATTCTTTCTGCAACTCCATTCTGCTGTGGAGAATACGGAGTTGTCTTCTGCCTGTTAATTCCACAATCTTTACAGAATCTATCAAAATCATTAGAGCAAAACTCACCGCCATTATCAGTTCTCAAACATTTTATTTTCTTTTCAGTCTGCAACTCAACCATTGCTTTAAATTCTTTAAAACGACTAAAAACTTCAGATTTACTCTTTAGAAAATAAACCCATGTCCTTCTACTAAAATCATCAATAAATGAAACATAATATGTGGATTTTCCAATCGAAGAGACATCTACTGGACCAAACACATCAGAATGGATAAGATCCAAAACACCACAAGTTTTATGAGAACTCGAGTAAAACTGAACGTGGTTTTGTTTTCCATAAATGCAATGCTCACAGAAATCAAAGTCAAGGTTACAGTCATTCAAACCTTCAACAAGGTTTTTATTTTTCAAGGTCCTTAGACCCTTTTCTCCAATGTGGCCAAGTCTCTGGTGCCATAACATAGTCTTCTCTGCAGGTAACTTTGCTTCAGACGGAAGAGCACCCTTAGGTACCCAAAAACCATTTCCATCTGCTGAAGGTGAAACCTTCAAATCTTCCAGTGAAGTATCCGCAGATTTGCTTTTTACAGAAGTGCTATTACACTCAACAGTGTATGCTTCAAGCTTATACAAAGTGCCAAACCTGACACCTCTAGCAACTACCATAGCACCCTTAATCATCTTACATCTTGTTTCAAAAAAGACTACCTGCACACCCGCATCTATCAGTTTGCTCACAGATAACAGGTTTCGTTTTAATCCAGGGATATGCAGCACACCATTAATCCCTTTTATTCTACCATCAGAAAACCTGATTCTAACCTTACCTCGACCAACAATGTCTAGAGGTGAATCATCACCCAAGTACACCTTACCTCCATTAAATCCTTCATATTCAGAAAACCAATCTCTATTGGAAGTCATATGAAAAGATGCACCTGAGTCAATTAGCCAGACATCATTACCTACATGAGTCGCCAAAGCCGCAATAAATGCATCGCCATCTTCCTTGTCGGACTCAGAATCAGAATCGAACTTTTTCTTTTTCTTCTTCTTTTCTTCTTTGCAGTCCTTACGGATGTGACCCGGTTTACCGCAATTCCAGCAAATGACTTTGGACTTTCCAGGAGATTTCGATCTCCCTTTGGATTTGGACTTGCCGCGCTTCTCATTCTTCTTGCCTTTCTCCTTAGGTCTTCCACGAACGGTTAGGGCTTCCTTTGAACTGATGGATACCTTCCTTCGCATCTCTTCACCGAGTAGGGCACCCACCACATCTTCAAATTTCAAAACAACAGAAGTACTACCGATAGCCATAACAAGAGAATCCCACGAATCAGGCAAAGAACAAAGCAAGATCTAACATTTCTCCTCCTCGTCCATCTTAACACCGACGGATACTAATTGAGCCACAATCATATTGAATGCTTCTAGGTGGTCTGCAATTCGTCCACCCTCTTCCATCTTCAAGGAATACAATTTCTTTCTTAAGAAAATTTGATTTAATAAAGATTTCACTTGATACATCTCACCAAGCTTAGTCCATAGCTTCTTTGCAGAGTTCTCTTCATGGACATTGATTAGAACAGAGTCTGCCAGGCACAGTCTGATTAGACCCTTGGCTTTTCGGTCCATAACATCATACTGAGCTGCCGCAGTAGGATCTGAGGGCCTTTGGACATTCGCTTCAACAGCATCCCAAAGATCTCGATCTATTAGCAGATCTTCCATCTTCAGCTTCCACATCTCAAAATTACTTCCATTAAATTTCTCCACCTCTATTCTCCCTGACGAACTCGCCATCTGAATATTCCTACAATAGGATCAAAAAGTGTCTTCTGCACAAGCTCCCACTCAAATCTGGATTAGTTCAAAAAACCCAACTGCCCACAATTGAAACCAAAGGTGATCAGGTTCTGATACCACTTGTAAGGAAGTTAAGTAGCGGAAACAACTTCCTACACTAACCTTGAGAGGAGGGTAATGCAAAACTTTTTCAGATCATTACAACAGTTACAGAAAATAGAAATAGATATAATAGCAATCATACCACAACACAATGATTTACGTGGGGAAAACCCTTTCGAGAGAAAAACCCCACCCTCCAAAAGCAACTCAATATTTTATTCAGCAATCAAAAACAGATTACAAAATACTTGCAGAGCAAGCTCTTCGCAGGAGTACCATTAATCAGAGATTCAGAGGCAACTCAATAGCCATAAGACTCTTACACAACCTCTATCTCACACACCTCATAAATAGGAGATACAATACAAGAAACCATCAAACGGTATTACAAAACCATGGGCTAAAACCACCCAATAAGGTGTAGCCGACCTTATCTCCCTTCTAGATGCCCTATGACATGTTAAAGCACACATCAACACATGTCGCTCCCTTTTATAGCTCATTTATGTATTCGATACAAATTATTTTTCCTATTTCAGGAGTACAAACTTCCGAAGGCCATAACTTGAGAACCGGGTGTCCGATTGACGAACCGTTTGAAGCGCCGGAAAGCTCGCGAAGTGCTCTATCATCTCGTAACCCGCTTCGCCGGTTACGGCAACTTTTTAGGGCGTTTCGGAGCCTCTAAAGTCCCCAAAATTAAGTTTAAACATTTTATTGCACCCCTCCAAGACGAAAACTTTAATATCTTCAAAACTAGCTGTGACCTTGCGACGCAACTTTACCGGAATGCTTATCTAGCCAACCAGAAGCTTCAGGGAGAGTTTCGCACCATTTCGTGCTCAAATGAAAACTTACTATAAATAGTAACCTCACATAAATGCAAGGTTGAGACATCATTTTTCCCAACATAAAGGTCATATTGAACATATTTTGAGGAAAGAGGATGAGTCTAACACATCTATCGATGCTCTCCCCCCTAAGGATGAGGAGTTAATAAACAATGTTATCTCCTCTCCCGAAATTGACAATACTTCAAACATTCCTTTCAACAACTTCACTATTTGGGATGAACCATTAGAAGAAGGTGTAGATTATTCTCTCTCTCTTGATAATTTCTCACCTTCCTTGAATCTCAATTATTCTCCCTCTAAAAATAAAGCATCTCCCTCTCTTCAACTTGGTTCTACTCATAAGGATACCCTAGTTCAAAACAAGATGGTTAACATCTCTTTCAAAGATCTCCATCTCAAAAGTGAGACTTTAGAGAGTAATGTTGATCCTTCTCCTAGAGAGTTTATTCCCCATGTAGATCCTTTGATGATAGAGGATGATATGACCTTTCCTAGTATTACTCTTCCTACTAGAACATCAATGCCTACCCCTTGTCTCTCTCCTAAAATTGATTTAAACCGTGACAAGATTTTAGTGCAAGAGAAGACTATCAATAATTCTTCCGACACTTTTATTCATTCCTCTAAACCATCCTCAATCAATTTGATACATGTAAATGAAACACCTAACAAACCTCTCTTCACTGTCCAAGGTGCTTGTCCTTCTCAAAATTCTCAACCTTTAAATAAGCCTATCTTAGTGGTTCAAGGTGGTTATGCTAATGATTCTTTTTGCACTCCTAACAAACCTATTATTACTGTGCAAGGAGGTTATTCTACTAAGAGCCCTTATGAGTACGCTAAGCAACTGACTAGAGAGAGTTATCATGCAGTTGCTCATACCTATAACACAAGAAACAATAGGCAACCTAATCCTCCTCCAGTTATTCCAACTTCACTTCCTCCTTCCCAACCTATTCTTCCTCAAGCTCCTCGTATTTCACAAATGCTTAGTAAGGACTATGATCTCATAGAACAACTTAAAGCTACCCCTGCTAAGATATCCCTCTGGGATTTGATTCAAACTTCTTCCGCTCATCATGGAATGTTACAAGATGCCTTGAAAGATTTGAATGTTCCTCCACCGAATACATCTATTAATATAACATCTTTAGTTAACTCTGTGATGAATCCTAAAGCTCAAATTGTGTTTACCCAAGATGAGTTGCCTACTAGTGAAATTCAACAACAATATGACCCCTTGATGATTGTGGTTATCATAAATGACAATGCTATAAGACGAACACTGGTAGATAATGGCTCTGGCCTTAATGTGTGTAGCATTAATCTATTGCATAAGATGAACGTGGATACATCCCTTATTGAGCCTGACTCTCGTCCCATTCGAGGCTTTGATAATGTGGCTAAGTCTTCATTAGGTATTATCACCTTACCAATCACAGTGGGACCTGTTACTTTGCCTACCCCTATCCATGTTATGTCGGGAAATCTAACATACAACTTGTTATTAGGGAGACCTTGGATTCACAGTATGCAAGCTGTCCCCTCTACATTGCATAGACAAGTTAAATTCATTTATAACAATAAGACATATACCTTGATAGGTGATACTAATCTTCAGGCTTGTTTGCAAACATCTACTTCCAAAGGGAGTTCTTCTAAATCTTCCTCTTCTAATGACGACTCTTTAAACAAAATACCTATGGATGAATCATCACCCTCTGATAATCAAAATTCTTTGGATGAGTCTAAAGCTCCTGAAGAAGATCCTTCTCGACTTGAGTCTACACATGAAAAGGCTTTTGATCCTGAGAAGGTTCTCGCAGAAGACGATTGGGGATCCCTTGACTTTAATCCCACCTTTGTAGGTGAGTATAGGGTTCCTCCTAGAGAGCTTAAAGTTAAAAAGAAGGAAGAAACTAAAAATGAATCAGTCTTACTTGAACATATGAGCAATAATTTTGTGGCTGCTTCTCAAACTTCTTCTCCTCACACCTCTAATTATGAAGAATTTGATTCTTTGTCTTATGAAAAACCACCTTCTCTTCCTGAAATGGCTGATCGTTATGGTCGTGGTTTTCGCATTTTTGCTAGGCATGGGTATCATGGAAATGGTTGTGGCACTCATGAACAAGGGATAAAAGTTCCTCTAGAGACTAATTTTCACAATTATGCCTTTGGACTCGGCTATAATCCCTGCAAACGTACCAAAGCATCTAAAAGACCATCTCTCAATGTGAATGCTATATTTAGTAGTGATGATGATCTCACTTCAACTAAATCATCTTCTACTTCTATCAACTCTCATTCCCCTCATAAGGAAATCTTGGCGATGAACAAATCTCTTTATGAATCCCCTCAAATTTCTAAATCTACTTATGAATCTTTATCTCCTATTCATCATAAAGTCCTTTTCCCCAGGGATAAGGCTCTAATAAATTACACTCATCCCTCTTCTAAGATTTCTTGTGACTTTTCTTCTTCAATTTTTATCATTTTATACATGTTTTTGATCTCACTTATAGTTGAGCATTTAGCATGTCATATTCAAATACCTCATTCAGTCTATCATGTCTTTAAATAACATTAATGGCTATTATGTTGCTCATCATTATGTGACATTGGTAGCTCATTTACTGGGGGCTCATTGTCATTCATGATGGTACAATTTCAAGTGCAATCATATTTTTGAAGCAACATAATAGCCTAATTTTCTATGTTATCTCTTGTTCCTATGGGGTCAAGAGTGATTTCATACATCTCTTCTTTTCCTTATGTCTAAATCTCTCCCTAGAAGATTGTGTAAGTCCTCCTCATTGTCCTTATCCTTGGGAGGCAATGATCTTTTCTTATTTTTTATCTAAGGATCCACTTTTTCCTATTTTGTGGATGGTGTGAACTTTATTACTTGATGTTATTCCTTGTATGCATTTGTTGTTGTTTGTTCAAGGATTCTCTCTTACAAGAGGTGTAAGTCTTTGACTACAATCTCTTTTGCACTTGGTAAAATACATCCATAATGAATTCACTCTCCCAATTGGGTTAAAAATAGCATCATCCTTCATTAAGAATCACTTTCACCTCGCAAAAGAAGGAAGTATTGCATTCTTATTCTCTTCTTTGTCTTATTCTAGAAGATGTTATATTTGTCTAAGACAGTTCCTCTCGGGGATAAGATCTCTTCTCCTCTAAGGATCTCCTTTACACATACTACAAGATATCCCTTTTCAACTATCTTATCCTTACTTAAAGAGTGTAAAACTCTCTTGCTTGGATCTATGACATTGTTGCATTTTTGGGGGTATCTTCTTTTGTGATGAAGGTAGGTATCCTTGTTCTACTTTGCTTATGACATAAACATTACACTTTTTGAGCAATGGGTCATTCTCGAAACCAGAGGACAAACTCTTAGAGCGAGATGTCTCCATTTTTCTTTTATGCAAGGTGATTATTCTCGGAATCAGAGCACAGACTCTTAGAGCGAGATGTCACGCTTTTGTACTATACATATACAAGTTGTAGCATACTCGGGCATAGACTCCTATGGGATGCTTCTAACCTCACTTACACACACATGCACGAGGTTGAGTGGAACTAGTGGCATAAGGCTAGACTTTCTCACTCTTCTCCCTTACATGGATCACCTAGACAGACTCTAGGGGCTAGTTTTCCATGTCCTTTTTTCCCATGGATCACCTGGACAAGATCTAGGGGCGAGAAGTCCATGTTTTCTCTCTCACTATTCTTTTCATGGATCACCAATGTGTGTATTCATGCTTTTTTCTTTTCTTCTCTTTGCATTTTGTTTCCATTTACATCCTTCATCTTGTGTTAGAGAACTCTCAAATCCTCACACTCTTTGTTGTGTTGGAATTGAGATTTAGTCCTCTTTCTTACCAAATGATTCTCCATTAGTTTTTGATCTCATATCAAATCTTCTTGTGAGCATTTGTCATCAATATTCTTTAACAATTCGAAGTGGTAAACATGATACCCTGTTTCAACTCACTAAAATTAGCAAGCCGAAACAGGGGGGGGCATATAGCTACCCTCGAATTTTCATCACCTTCCTTAGTAAGCATTAGGTGATTTTGTAATCTAACGTGTGTTTTGTAGGGTGCGGTTCCTAACTGTGTACTGCAGATACCACTGGGGGCTTCGTTCGACAGACTTATGGATATATCCTTTTTCAAATAATGTTTACTTTTCTGTACTTTAGCTTGCATATGCACGTAGTGTTCATATGACCGCTAAAGTGGGGGCTAAATGTAGCATCATAAATTGTACGCACTTGCTAGGGTGGTACAATTTCACACCTAGTTTAGCACCCGCCTTGGCGCATTTTGCATTTTGCATTGCATTTCCCCTTTAGCACTTAATTAATCAAATTAATTAGGTCTAAGGTTCTATTTTATCATCTCCTATATCATAAAATTGGGCCCTTTTCATTAAAGTGTGCCCCTTTCATTTTATTCTTCCAATACATCATTTAATCAAAAACCCTAATTAGGTCCTATTTTGAACTTGGGGGCTTGATTTCGGGGGTCAAAACATCTCAAAATCACTTGTAACTTTGGGATTCTCTCTAAAATCATCATATCCGACGGCCCTGAAAATTTGGTGAAAAGTTGTCGGGACCATGGCGCCCGGAGTGCACATGGTCCCGGACATTTTTCCTGAAATTTTAGGAGTGTGATCCAATCATAAAATAAAGCTTAACCCCAAGAAATTGGCGGGATATTCAATCTCTAGGTCGGCCAAAAGTTGAAATTATGACCTAGGGTTTCCTACATAAGAGCTCTCTTTCTTCATTTGAAAGGATCCGATTTTTGATTTCTAGGACCTCATATGCAGCGAAAGAGCAGATCTTTGAAGACTTCAACAACATTCAACATCCTTCTATCAAGCATTTATCAATTTCATTCATCCATTTAAGGCTTGGAAGACATTGAAGAGCAATAAGAGATTACCGACTGAAGATTGGCTTGTACTCCTCCCTTGAGGGTTGGGTATGATTTCATGTTGTTTTCATGTCTTTGCATAAGCTTAGATATATCCTTTATTCATGCTTTAGATCAAGTTGCATCTTGATTTGGAGCATTTACATTATCATTTACAAGCAATTAGGGTTTACTTTCTAGGTTGCTCTAGTTTGCTTTCTTGCATTTTAGGACCTTGCACACACACTAGATCTGCACACACAATACATTTTACAATACAACTTGGCTATTCGTGGAGGTGGAAATCACCGAAGCGGGGGTTTGACTAAGGCAAAACCCTATATAGCCGCCCAAACACCTTTTCAGATATAAGTGCAGGTTTTGGGACTCGGACGACGCTGCAGGTTGCAAATCCGGGAGAAGCAGACTGAGACCGACCTTCCCACCAAATTTCAGAGCAAAAGACCAGGATAGGGGCGTGGGGTGCCCTGGTCCTGCCAAGACAGGGGTGCTGGGTGCCCTGGTCCCTGGGACAGGGGCGCTGGGTGCCTTGGTCCTCCTGATAGACAGCATTTTCAGCATTTTTGACAGCTTTTCCAGAGCGCAAAAACAATAGTTTTCAGAGCAGTTTCAGGGGCAAAATCAGGACAGTGGTGCCCGCGCCCCCGTCCCAAACATTTTCACTCAAATTTTAACACCAGGTATGCATTTACATTCTTGTCTTATCCTTGTATTTACAGCTTTCCATTGTTTAAGTTCAATTCTGCAATCTTGTCATTAGTTCCTACTTGCATTTTGGGGTTAGGGATTGAACTTGCATCATTTTATCTTTCAATTACAACAAGGGAATAGAAATCCTAATAGGTATCCCGTGGCTCTCTCTTCCACAAAAAGAAGTAGCCAATTGTGTGATACCTCTAGGCTCTTTCGTATTCCACAAATGTGTGATTGAAAGTGAGATTACGGCATGTTTGCTTAGTGTCACTTTTTCTCCTACACAATCATTATGCTCTAAAATTGTGATTCAAGATCATAATCTATGAGGGTCCCATTAGGGGACATTACAATTAGTATCAGAGCTTTGATCTTGCCATCCTACAAGGTAAAGATGAATCAACAAATCAATCTAGTCAATAAGAAGGAATCTAACAATGCATGTATTTATGTGTATGCTCCATGTTTGCATACATCCATGCGTATGCTTTGTGTTTGGTTCATGCCTGATATATTTCTAGCATGTTTATTCCATGTTTCTTTTCAAATCCATTTCATATTGGAAGTCATTTTGAACACTCCATGATAATTGATTGAGGACAAGCAATCGAGGGTGGGGCAGACTGTAATGTCCCCACTTTGAAATAGAATTTAAAGATAATTAATAATTTAATAAAATTAAAATATTAAATAATATAATTAAATTTAATTAAAATCTAATTAAGTTAATGAATGGTCAAAAAACATAAAATTAAATCTTGTGACTCCCTCAAACATGAGATATAAAAGGGAGAAGAGAACCTCATTTGAGGGGGGATAATTTGGGAATCAAAAGTGTAGGTCTGATTTAAATAAGAAGTGCAGATCTGATTTAAATAAGAAGTACATATCTAATTGTGAAAGGTTGTGTCCCTTTCAAAGGGCAAAAATAATAAAGAGTTGTACTCTTTCAAAGGGTGTTAATGGTGAAAGGGTGTACCTCTTGCCAAAGGGCATACATGATGAAGAGATGTGACATCTCCCTCACATTAAGAGACATAAAGTAAAGGAATTAAATGCCTCTAGTGACATCACCATGGATCAAATCAAATCAGATCTGTTATTAAGTTACAGGCAGTAAGATCTTTGTTCTTGGTGGTATGCATGGGGATGGGCTGAATATGTATGCTTAAAATATGAAGCCTGATAATGTTCATATGCAAAATTTAATAATAATATTAATATAGACTACAATATGTATGATAATTTAATAACGCCTTTCTATCAATAACTATTCATATGACAATTAAGTAAATTATATGATTGAATCTGTAATACCTTTCAATCTCACCATCCTATTATGGAAGGAGAATACAAGGAAGCAAGAGCATGCTAGGCTCAACAAGTATGCCAACCTCAAGTGTGGGACAAGAGGCCAAGTTGATAAGGTCCTTGGTGCTCTTAAGCTTGTTGGAGAGGGATAGATTCAAGATGCCTTGGGTGATTCTCCTTGAGCTCCATAATGGGAACTGGTGTAGGGAGAGAAAGGGTTGTTGAATCCTTCATATAACTATGCAATATGTAAGAATGCTAAATATGTATTCTATCAAGACATAATGGAAGGGTCCAAACCAAGCTTAGTTGACAACAATGTCCTTCTATTGTAATCGCTATGATCTGAAATTGTGATTCAAGGTCAAAATATAAGAGGGTCCCATTAGGGGACATTACAATTTCTATCAGAGCTTTGATCCTGCCATCCTGCAAGGTAAAGATGAATAAATAAATCAATCTAGTCAATAAGAAGGCATCTAACAATACATGTATTTGCAAGCTCCATGTTTGGTTCATGCCTGATATGTTTCTAGTATATTTCTTCCATGCTTCTTTTAAATCCATTTCATATTGGAAGTCATTTTGAACTCTCCACGATCATTGCTTGAGGACAAGCAATCTTGGGGGTGAGGGGGGGGCAGACCATAATGTCCCCACTTTGAAATAGAATTTAATGATAATTAATAATAATAAAATTAAAATATTAAAGAATATAATGAAATATAATTAAAATTTAATTAAGTTAATGAATGGTCAAAAAACATAAAATAAAAATGTGTGACTCCCTCAAACATGAGATATAAAAGGGAGAAGAGAACCTCATTTGAGGGGGGATAATTTGGGAATCAGAAGTGTAGATCTAATTGTGAAAGGTTGCATCCCTTTCAAAGGGAATAAATAATAAAGAGTTTCACTCTTTCAAAGGGTGCTAATGGTGAAAGGGTGTCTCTTACCAAAGGGCATACATGATGAAGAGGTGTGACCTCTCCCTCACATTGAGAGATATGAAGTAAAAGAATCAAAAGCCTCTAGTGACATCACCATCAATCAAATCAAATCAGAATTGTTGTTAAGTTACAAGTAGTAAGATCTTTGTTCTTGGTCGTATGCATGGAAATGAGATAAATATGTGTGCTTAAAATATGAAGCCAGAAAATGTTCTTATGCATAATTTAATAGTAATATTAATATAGACTGCAATATGTATGACAATTTAATAATGCCTTTCTATTGCTAACTATTCATATGATGATTAAGTAAATTATATGATGGAATCTATAATACCTTTCAATCTCACCATCCAATTATGGAGGGAGAATATAAAGAAGCAAGAGAACTAGGCTCCAACAGGGATGCCAACCTCGAGTGTGGGCCAAGAGACCAAGTTGATGAGGTCCTTGGTGCTCTTGGACTTGTTGGAGAGGGATAGACTCAAGGCACCTTGGGTGATTCTCTTTGACTTTCATAATAGGAACTGGTGTGTGGAGAGAAAGGGTTGTTGAATCCTTCATATAACTATGCAATATATAAGAATGTTGAATACATAGTTGTAGCGTCCTAAATTGTACTCCCTTGTAATTTTGTCCTCATTTGGGTCCTCGCCTTTGCGTTCATGTCCCAAGGCCCTATCGAAGCCTTGATTCTGCTCACATTATGCAAAGTTGTCATTATTTTCACCTTGAACTCCATTTCCCCTCATTTTTTGGTGCATGATTGGTTAGGACTAGGGAGCTATCACCCTGGTCCTCCTAATTAGGACCTATTTTGAGGCCCTTTAGCAGTCATAACATTTTGGCAGGGATCTAGATCTTGTGTCGTCTCATGTCAAAAAATTAATTTGTTTTTCAACAAGCATAAAAGGAGGTCTACCCCTCTCATTTTGACATCAATTCAAATTCACATCCACTCAAGAGAGAAAAATTGAGATCTAAATTCAAGCGAGCAAGCAATCAGTCTTCTTTCAAAAATTGGAGCAAAGATAAGGTCAAGATTCAAGCATTGGAGTTGACATTCATGTTCTATGTTATTGAAGACTTCATGAAACCTTAATTCCTTGTGGAGACAAACAAAACTCCATTCTCAGGTATAGCATTAATGTTTCAATCATTCAACATCTCCCTCAAAAGGAGAACACTTCCATTATTCCAATTCAATTATATTTCATTTCTATTTCATGGTTGTTGGCATTGCACACTCCAATGAAAAATTGTAGGTGATTGAAGGTATTGTCATTGATGGCAACCTTGCAATCCTATGGCACCGGCACCAGCAAAGATGATTATCGACACCCTGGCCGACAGGATTTTGTTTATTGCATATTGTATTTATTTGTAATATCTTTTTGTAAGCCGACAAGGCATATTGTAATAAGACTCATATATAAGTATGAGATCTTGTAGATCATTTAGAGATGGACATAGATGTGGATATGGGTGTGGACATATTGCAGAAGTAACATGCAAATATTAAGGCAGATTTTGGAGTAAGGTTTATGGTTATTGTATGAGCTTAAACCGGTACTGAACCTGGCATAGCAGATGCCGAACTAAAGAAGTACATTATATTGGATTTGCATAATCCATTTTGTAAGTCAGTGTGACTTCTTTTGTAATTAAGCAGTGAGCTTTAGGCAGTTGGCCGTCCTGCATGTGCAGGCCCCTATTGTAAGTAATATCCATTCATTGGCCAGTGAGTGACTATTGTGGGTCACAAATCCCACCGAGGTTTTTCCCACACCGGGTTTCCTCGTTAAAAATCTTGTGTTATGGTGTGCTTTCTATGTTGTGCTTATCGTTCTTATTTACTGCATTAATTCTTGTTTACCAGTACACTATTTTGGAATGCAATTTATTTAATAAGGACATAAAATATGTTAACCAGCAAGATACCGATTCACCCCTACCCCTCTCAGTATCTTTGGGAATCCTAACAATTGGTATCAGAGCCTAGTCCTTCTTTTTCAAAAGCCTAATAGCTTGAGGGAGATTCTGACACCGGTACAGATGGATAACTTGAGAAAGCAATTGGAAATAGCTCTTGCAGATTATGATGCAGAAAAGTTGAAGAATATCAAACTTGAAGATGATCTGAAGGCTGCACAGGAAATCATTCACTGACTTCAGGAGAATCTAACTATTGCTAGAAACAAAAGAAGATAACTTCATGAGAAGATACAGAATGATGATGATGAAAATGAAACTCTTAATGATCTTGTAAGTAAGATGAAGCAATAAAACATGACCTTGAGGAATGAGATGCAAGATATGACTATGAGATTCTATAAAGACACTGAAGACAGAAAGAAAAATGAAGATGACTTGGCTAGGAGAATCAATGATGTTGGAAATGAAAATCTAAGACTCAGTCATGCAAATGATATGTTATAGACAGATCTGATTCACTTGGAACATGATAAAACTAAACTCATAAGACATAAGGATTTCTTGGAAAATGAATTGGCTACTACAAATCAACAAAAAGAGAAATTCAAGAAAAGTTCAGAAGAACTTGATGATATGTTGAAATATCAGAAACCTAATGGAGATACTAATGGACTCGGCTTTGAAGTTGGTGAAAGCTCTGGTGATGCAAACAATCATGATCACAGTAAACTGGTAAGACAACCTAATGCCTACAAATTTAACGGGAAATGCTTTAACTGTAATAAGTATGATCATAGAGCAAATCAGTGTAGAACTAGAAACTATCAGAACACTAATGCACCCACCGGTCAATGTTCTAAATGCAACAAAATTGGTCATAACTCATAAAATTGCAGAATGAATGTAAGATGTTATGTTTGTGGAAGATTTGGACACTTATCTAATCAATGCTAAACACATACCGGCATAGGATATGGAAAATCTATTCAAAAAAATAATGTGACTTGTTATGCTTGTAACAAGATTGGACATATTGCAAAATTTTGTAGAAGCAAGACATCACCGGCAAATAACAAAGGACCCAGCTTGAAAGGTAAAGAGAAGGTTGATGAGGCAAGGCAAGAATTTTCAAAACAATGGATTAGAAAGACATATCAGAATGTTGATGAGGCTATTCCTTCACCAGCAGAATAGAGTATCACTCCACCGGTAGGAGATTCTTCATCTAACTAAAAAGAAATATTTTGGGGGTATAGCAACTAATTGAAAATCATGCTAGATTACCCTCGATTGATGGTAAGAAGATGAAATGCTTCTCTACCAGCAAATGAGTTAAGTTTTCGCTTAACCAGTAGGCATTTATTATGGTAGTTGAAGGAAATGACATTATAAAGCAAGTGTTTTTCACTCTTTTTCACTCACCGAGCATTTAAATTTCCTAAGAGTGCGAAAAACCCGAGCGAAGGCATCCACAGCGAGAAGTGAAGAAAATCATTCAAGCATTCAAACCTAAAGGCAGATTAAGGTATTTATATAATGGCTTCCTCCTTTTCACCTTAATTCATTGCAAACCCTACTATTGTTGAAGTGGTTAAACACCCTAGGCCCGTATTTAAGATCATACCCGAAGTAGCAAAGTAGGATGATACCCTAGGTGCATTCTCTAAAATACCCAAAGGAGTTGCATATGTTGAAGACCCTAGGATATACATACATTGTCATATTAAGGAACTTGGTGCTGATGAGATAATGAACATGTATAGGATAGTAATTTGTGATGAAAATGGTAATGTGAAACCAGAACACAAGATAATTGAAACCCTAGGTTTTGTGGAAATACTTAGTATTCCTGATTTTACCAAGGAAGTTGTAAGAATTGTACTTAGCAGAGTTCATGGGGAATTCTTTTGGCTTGACTCCATCCATAAGATTACAAATGAAGTAGTTAGGGTAGTGACTGGCTTACCTTCCACTGGTAGTAGGCCTGATAAAACTAAAAAGGTTCCAAACGACACTGTGATAACCCTAACCGGTGCAACCCATGATAGTAGATCCTTGAGAGTAAATGATGTGAAGGATATTAATGTTAGATTCATTAGTATGATTCTAGGATACAAGACTACACATGCTAATAGATTAAACTTTGTTTCTAGTTTATGTATCAAGAGTGCTTATGACATGGTGAACAAACAACACAAAGAATGACATATGTGAATGGCTAAAAGATGAATTGATTGACAACCTTAAAAAAATTAAGGGTGATAAGAAAGGTACTTTCAGATTTGGTAACTTGCTTGTATGCCTAATGTTATACATTACTAAGGAAGTTCCTAGTATAGGTAGAAAAGAATTTGGTTTTGACATACCGGTAGACAAACAACTACTGGATATCCTCAATGGCATGGGAGATGACAGGGAAAAGAACATAATTGAATACATTTAGGCATTTAAGGCTAGAATGAAGACTAGGGAAAGACTATCTCAAACCATAGTTGATAAATATTAGAAAGAGATATGTTTTGTTATAAAAAAAGATAAAATCTAGATGGAGGCAGTGGTTCCTAGAACTATTTGGGTTACTAAAATGGGTTATGAGGCAGATGAAAACATAATTGAGACATATGCTAAAGCCCTACTTGAAGCCCCTAGATAACCTGAAGAGGAAATATTTGGGAATGCTAAAACCATTGAGAGCAATGTACAGACCCTTAAACGAAGGAAGAAAAGAGAACAAATCATTAGAAAAGTAACAAAATAGGCCAAAGAAATTAAGGAAAACATATTAAATATCACTGGTATTAAGGAAAGTGACCTGGAAGGGATACAACCGAAAGCTCATCTTTCACTGGTTGGAACTTCATCTGATAGTGAAATCCAGCTGAGTTTCAGAGTGGAAAGGAAAAGAAAACCTTCACTGGCACCTTCTCCTACACCAAAAAGAAGAAAACAATGGGTAGTAAGGCCCCCAGCAAAGAAAATGACACCAAGGAAGAAGAAGGAAAAACAGGTTATTCCTCCTTTAGACAATCTTTTGAATGGAATAACTGAAGAAGGAAACTTGTCTAATGTCAGCAAGTTGTATAATACTTTTACCAATGAAGAAAAGGAAAGCATAGAAAATAGTGTCATTCTACACTTAGACATATATAAGAAATTTTTGATAGAAGTTGTAGATGATTTACCAAGTGACTTGAATAGAAGACTAGATGCAAAGAGATTGGTCATTGTGGAACTAGATAAGAAGATAAAGGTAGAAAAATTGCTTGCAGTTCACCCAATGAAATCAATAGAAGAAATTGATGAATTGATAAGTGAGGCAAACAGGACTGTATTTTCCACTGGTCACTGACATTTAGCTTTAATGGTTGACAAAGTGAATGAAATATCTGAAGAGACAATAGACAAATGAGATATCTTCTTTGTGGCGAAAGAAAAACAAGAAGAGCCCAAACGACCCAAAACTTTCAAAGTCTATCAAAAGGATAAGGACAAAGGTAAAGGAAAGGTAGGAGGACCTCCAAGCATAAAAGTAACAGATAATTTGCCCCCACCTCCTTCTGATACTCCACCAGTTGAGACTGTTGACACACCGGCAACTGATAATGTTGAGTTGGAATCAACACATGAGGACACCAATCCTGATTCAAAAGTGCTATATACAATGAACATTGATACACAAGAGGTAAAACATTGTGGTTGATAAGGAAACCACTGAGAAGAAAGATGTGGCAACTGAGCCACCGACTGAGAACATTGAAATGGAAACACATGTTGAGCATACAGTTGGAAATATTGAGATTGGGGTTGAAACACAAACTGATCAATCAACTGATCCCCTGGATACTGGTGTGGTGACTAATACCACTGGTGCACACACTGAAAAACCCACTGAGCTAGAGCAACCGGCTACTAAAAACACTAAAAAACTAGTTGAGATACCGGTAGTAGATAGTTCTGAGGTACACAATGAGAAACCAGAAGAGAAAAAGGTTGAGGTAAAGGTTTAAATAGAGAAAATGCCACTAGCAACAGCTGAGAAACCCAAGCCTTTGCTAGTTGAGATGCAGACTCAGACCGAGCTACCAGAGGTCAACATAATCAAAGAGGTTACTCACACCGGCAGAATGCAGATTGTTAAGGTAGTTGGACAATCATCTGGTTCCTCCTTAACTGAATTCAGACCGACAAATATAATAGAGGTATTGTTGGACTCCATTAAGAAAATAACAGATTGCAATGCACTTGCATACAAGGCTATTGATGACACAATTCCTTCATTGAAATTGATTGCACCCAAGTGCAATGTGGACAACAAATATTCTTTGAGCCAATTAGACACATTGTCTAAATATATCACCAATAACCTTTTGACAGTTGATCAGATTAATGAGGAAATATTCAGTGAGAAAATGAATAAAGAAAAAGAAAAATTCTTTGATGAGTCAATAAAGAAGTGCATGGGACACATAGATACCCTATTACCGGCACTTACCAAAACAATAATGGAATTTAAGGAGTTTTACAGGGACTCGTGTAAAACTAACATTTTGACAGTGGATATAGATAAGAAAATCAGTAAAATACAAAAAGAAATAAACGATATTGTTGATAATCTCATTGGTTCATCAGAACCCATATCGGTAATAGAGCAAAAAATAGCAGGCTTTGAAGAAAAAAATGAAAAATTTTAAAAGAGAAGGAAAGAATAAAGTTCAAGGCTAAGGAACTAAAATGCAGACTTGGTCTGAAACTTGACATCCTCATCTCTTTGAGAAAAGAGATTTCAGAGGCACTTGTTCCAAGACTAAAGATATCGGAAGAGAAAATGCACATACTCACCAATACAATTCAAAGGACAGAAGCAGCTTTGAAGGACAGTGAAAGGTTTACTCGAAACTTAAATTTTGCACTAGCAGATCTATTTCAGATTGTAACCAACCAGTTACAGGGATCTTGCTGAGAACTACACTTAGTTGACATTTTTTACAACCTTTGTCATTGATGTCAAAGGGGGAGTAATAGAGATGAGAAAAATGATGACAGAAGAGATCATGTGCTTAGGGGGAGAACAGTTCTGGTAAATTTTTTGGACTTCAAATTTTGGATACATTTTTGAATTTTTTCTCATGGGTGTTGCCATCAATGTCAAAGGGGGAGATTGTTGGCATTGCACACTCCAATGAGAAATTGTAGGTGATTGAAGGTAATGTCATTGATGTCAACCTTGCAATCCTATGGCACCGGCACCGGTAGACTCTACACCGACAGATAGTTCACCAGCAGCGACAAAGATGATTACCGGCACCCTAGCCTACAGGATTTTGTTTATTGCATATTGTATTTATTTGTAATATCTTTTTGTAAGCCGACAAGGCATATTGTAATAAGACTCATATATAAGTATGAGATCGTGTAGATCATTTAGAGATGGACATAGATGTGGATATAGGTGTGGACATATTGCAGAAGTAACATGCAAATATTAAGGCAGATTTTGGAGTAAGGTTTATGGTTATTGTATGAGCTTAAACCGGTACTGAACCTGGCATAGCAGATGCTAAACTAAAGCAGTACATTATATTGGATTTACATAATCAATTTTGTAAGTCAGTGTGACTTCTTTTGTAATTAAGTGGTGAGCTTTAGGTAGTTGGCCTTCCTGCATGTGCAGGCCCCTATTGTAAGTAATATCCATTCATTGGCCAATGAGTGAATATTGTGGGTCACAAATCCCACCGAGGTTTTTCCCACACTGGGTTTCCTTGTTAAAAATCCTGTGTTATGGTGTGTTTTATGTGTTATGCTTATTGTTCTTATTTACTGCATTAATTCTTGTTTACCAGTACACTGTTTTGGAATGCAATTTATTTAATAAGGACAGAAAATATGTTAACCGGCAAGATACTGATTCACCCCCCTGCCCCCCTCTCAGTATCTTTGGGAATCCTAACAATGGTTAATTGCAAAACTAGAGTTTGACCTAAGGAAAACCCCTATTTACCTTCTCTACTATGCAGGAACAAGTACAAAGTTGCGATCTTCATAATTAACTTTATTTACAATGACAAACTGATCCCCTATTGGAGTACGAAAAGTGCAGAGGACCAAAGAGACCACCATTCCGGTCTCAACAAATTAGGATCTCCTTTTGGGAACAAATCTGAATACATTTACCTTCCTCAGATCCAAGTTTGTGGCTCGATTCGACAACTGTAGCTCACTATTTATGAGTTTTTACATCAATTCTAGCACATTTACCCTAATTTCAGCAAGTCAATTTAAAAGAGGATTAAACCAATTTTACCCAAAGAAAATCCAATAATAATTATTAACCTTATCTCTGCTGACTTGTGGCAAGATCTATTGGGTTTGTACTCCTCCTTTAATGCAATTGGTCCCCAAGTAAAAATTAGTGGTTTCTTTCTTCTATGGTGAATATCCTAATTTTTCACCACATTACATTTTGGTGAACACGACTCTTCACACTTTATTTTTTGATTTATGTTTTCATATCTGAGTGATTATGCATTTCAAATTCAAATTTGCATTTACAAGTTTAATTTTTTATTAAATTAAAAAAATTTAGAGGTTAAATTCACAAAAACCCTAATTTTTAATTCTAAAATTGAGCTTGTGGGTTGTCTAATTTAGATTTATTATTTCACATTTGATTATTCATTTAATTCAAAATTCAAATTTTCTCTCATAGATCTCATTCTCAAATTGAATTACATAAATTTAGTGGTTGAATTTACAAAAACCCTAATTTATAATTCTAAAATTTATCATATGGATTGCATAATTTTTCAAATCTAATTTTTATGAATGTTATGCTATGATCTACATGAATTTTTCTTTCAAATTTATAAATCAAATTGCTTAATTAATTGGTTAATCAATCATTTTCACAAAATTTTGCATTGCTTAATCATAATTTTCAATTTTAAATTCAATTTTCCCTCCTGTGTGCATGAGTTTTACTACCATTAGTCCTACCTATAATATTCCCATGAGAAGTAGTTATAGAATTAAGGCTTCCCAAGGTTTAATTACTAAGGATATGGAGCCTAATTTGGGTAGCTTGTTTCATGAGAATGTGGGTGGTTCTACTATTTTAACAATTGATGTTATTTGTTCCTATTCTTTACATAATTCTCATGAAGAGGGTGAATCACTAACTAGGATTTTTGTTGACCAGTTGGAGAATATTGACAATGAACTTGAAGAACTTCAACAATGGATGAGTCAACAATACTCAAAAAGTGAGGCTATCCCATTGATTGAAGGATTAAAAATAATGGTTCAAAGTGATAAAGTTGGCATTGATTTGTTGCATGGTCTTGCTCATATTGTTGACACTAATATCATGCCTATGAAAAGTTGTGTTGTCCTTGGTTATAGTCAAGCTCCTAGTCGAGTTAATCATTCTATTCCTATGACTACTTCTATGCCTAGTGTGCCTACTTTTACATCTAACATCATAGCTACTTCCACACAAATGTTAATCCTATACATGTTAGTTAAGGGGGCAACATTAATAATCAAAATTCTTTCATACCTCCTTCGATGAGTCTTCCATTTGTAACCCAATCATCTCCCATACCTACCTATCATAGTGTTCAACCTCCTTATTCTCAACCTCCTATTTCATTTAACAATGTTACTCCTCCATCTCAATCCAACATGTCTAATTTCAACCCATCTACTAAAAGCAACCATTAATAGCCTAGCTCAAACCATGTCAACCTTGCAACAACAAATAGCTTCCATGAACCAATCCAAGTTTAATGTGCCTACATTTGATGTAGGGAGCCCATTATCTATTGACATTGTTCATTTTTTCCCTCCTAAACATGTAGAAGTCTCTCAATTGAAGCTTTATAATGGAAAAGGTGATCCCTTGACTCATGTGAAAACATTTCAAACTTTGTGTAGTGATTTTGTTCATGATCAAAGACTTTTGGATGAAGTGTTTACTAGAACATTTAGGGATAAATATTTGCAATGGTATTGTTATTTGCCTCCTTATTCTGTTACATCATTTCGACAATTGGCTAATGCTTCATTCAACAATTTCCCAATTATATTGGTCCTAAGATTACTTTGACTGATATGGGTCATTATAAGAAAGGTGTTAAAGAAAAAGTGACTAATTTTATTGGTAGATATAAGCATTTGCATTCTCAAATTTCTTATCCTATCCCCGATCATGATGTTCAAATAATATTTATTTCTAATTTGCAAAAATACATTAGAGATAAGCTTCGCTTTTCTGAGTTTAATTCCTTTATGCAGTTGTGCATAGTACTTCATAACTATCAGCTTCAAGTGAGTCAATTTGAGCAATCTCCTTCAATGGCTCCGATTGATAAGAATGAAAGTGCTCAACAAACTTTTATGAAGTTTAAACCAAGTTGTTGGATATTACCGCTGCTAGGATATGTTGTTGTCATTGATGTCAACATATTCCTATGTTTGGTGTTCCGGTGATTGTAGAGATTTGATTTGGTTTGTTGATAAGGATTTGTCGCTCAGTAATGAAGTATCTTTACTTCATTTCAATGATCCGGATATGTTGTTGTCATTGATGTCAACATATTCCTATGTTTGGTGTTCCGGTGATTGTAGAGATTTGATTTGGTTTGTTGATAAGGATTTGTGGCTCAGTAATGAAGTATCTCTACTTCATTTCAATGATCCGGAAGTTCACTTGATCATATCATTTAATCTGGTTTGTGGTTTGGTCTTTCTTCTGTGGTTGGCAGAGTCTGGTATTTGATCTGATGTGCTCTAGTATGATTATATTTTTGGGTGAATATTTGGGAGAGTGTTTTGGATGATCATGTGTATCTACATGTCAGATGGTTCATGATTTGGTGCTCTGCAAGTTATCTTTCTAGTCTGAATTGTTGCTGATAAGTATTCTTGAGTGTTAGCATGTTGATCAATGAAGATTTGAATAAGTGGTGTTGGTGCAGCTATTGTAGATGGTTCTAACATTCTTGTTGGTGTTTCCTAATTGTGTTCTATTTGTTTTGTTGGTCTGCATTGATCGTTGTGTGTGGTATTGGTTATTTTGTTGATCCAATGATATTCTTCGTGTTATGCGGTATTTTCGGTGGTGCAGCATGTTGCGGTTGATCTTCGTGAGATTTTCGGTGGTGATGCATGTTTGGAGATTTGATTTAGGTCCATGATATGTCATCTATGGAATTGTATTGGTCCGGTGGTTGATCTATGTATCATGTGATGTAATTTTGTAATTAAGGGTTGAGGGTTTGGTCGACATTTTAGGCAAGGTTGATGATTTGTATAAATAGGTGTTATATTCATGTAATTTGGGTGTCGATGTGGTGTCTGCATTATCAAAGAGTGGTGTATATGTGAAGAAATGAATTCATCTTTCGATATGGTGTATTGAGAAGAGATTGTTGCAGGGCAGACAAATGAGCTTAACCAGAACTGTGATCAAGCATTAGTAGATGCTATCTTTGCAGTTCATGTAATCTGGATTGTAGCCCGAATATTATTGTAAGGTAGTGAACCTTCCCTGAGGTTTGGATCCTTCTAGGTCATTGAATTTTGAGCAGTGAGCTCTAGGCATTGCGCTTGAATGCATGTGCATTCTCCATTGTAATATTTACACATACTACTGTAGAGTATCATCTTATTGTGGGTAGGTTCCCACCATGGTTTTTCCCTTAACTGGGTTTTCCAGGTCAAAATCTTGGTCTTATGTGAGTTGTTGTTATTTTCTTTATCTTTATTCTTGCTGCAATTGATCAGATCTGAGATTGTGCTTAATTTGTTTAATCTGATGAAAACCGATTCACACCCCCCCCCCAACACCCCTCTCAATTTTCCTTCATTGTTGTTTCCAACAATGAAGCATTTGTATTCTCAAATTTCTTATCCTATGCGTAATCATGATGTTCAAATAATTTTTATTTCTAATTTGCAAAAAGACATTAGAGATAAGCTTCTCTTTTCTGAGTTTAATTCCTTTATGCAGTTGTTCGTAGTACTTCATAACTATCAACTTCAAGTGAATCAATTTGAGAAATCTTCTTCAATGGCTCTGATTGATAAGAATGAAAGTGCTCAACAAACTTTTGTGAAGTTTAAACCAAACAAGGGATTCAACAAGTTCAATGACAACAACAATACCCAAGTAGCAGCTGCAACAATAGGTGTGCCTCCTTTATCCAAGTATTTTAGAAAAAATTTACTCCTCTTTCTAAATCTTTGCATAGCATTATGACACAATTTTTGAACAAAAATGTGTTGAAATTTCCTCCCATTAAACCCATTGATACATCCAAACCCTTGCCACCTTATCATGATCCCAAAGCTTTTTGCCAATATCATCGTCAACCTGGTCATGACACTGAAAAGTAATATTCCCTAAGGAGTAGATTCAAGACCTTATTAATAACAATACCATATATGTAGTGTCAGCCTGGTCATGACGTTGATCAATTATTAAATTTGCATTATACATCATATAGATGAACAACATTTAGAATTTATATACATGATGCAACCATAAGACATAGATACAAGATGTAGATACATGTATACACATGATATAAATGCACATGAAATGTTTCTTTGATTAATAATTGAATTTTCATTGTACATAATATAGGTGCAAAAAATTTAGAATTGATATACATGATATATATATAGAAGATATATAGATGCAATATGTAGATAGTTGTATACACATCATATACATGCACAATATAGATGCACATGATATGTTATTTGATCAGTAATTTGTATTCCTTGTACATGGATACACATGATATAGATGCACAATATTTGAACAACCAATAATGAATTAGATGCAAAATATGACAACAAAACAACAATATTTATCCAATGAAATGAAAGATTAAGTCGTTCTTGCATTTTGTATAGGAATTATATGGGATAGAAAAAAGCAACAATTTATGCGACTGAAACTAACAAATCAGCGAGACCTAAATTTTGAGTCAACTTATATTTTAGAGGGAGGCTAGTAGTGGGTCACCCTATGTTCGATTAGCCATGTGGGATGCCACGTATGCACACATTGGCATCCACATAGTCTACTACATAGTCAAACAAGTTAAATACATGGAAAAAAAAAATTCATCCACCTTAGATGAGATATGCCATGTCTACAAGAAACAGGGAAACAAGGTGCTCAAAACCTTTTTAGTATTAAATTATTTTGCACTCAACCATTTCAGACTAAATTGTAGATGTGCAACGTAATTTAATACAAAAAAAATTTGTGTAGAATCTAGTATCTCTGTTGCAGTCCTTAGTAGAGGGGGCCTTGAAGTAATTTCATAGAATTCAAACATATAACACTCAAATCATCTCTGCTATAATATTGATCCCTCATAAAATGGTACTAGCAAACAGGGACATGGGTTTTATAAGTGCCTTTTGTATTGAATTTTGTTGCAATCTATCAATTCATAGTGAATTGTAGGCATGCATCATAATTCAATACTAAAAAGGCTTTCATAAAACTTTCTATCTCCGTTGCAATTCTTAGTAGAGGGGGTGTTAGAGAACATTCATAGCTTTCAAACATGGAATACTCAAATCATCTCCATGATAAGATTACTCCCTCATAAGATGATTCTAGTAAATGAGGACACGGGTTTTATAAAGGCTTTCATTGTTTGCAGGCAAACAGAGGCTTGCAACCTTGCCTTTGCAACCAATTGAAGTTGAAAAACCCTTTGCAAAGTGGGGGATTGATGCAAAGGTCTTCAGTAGTAGTGTGGAAAACCCCACACACTCTCTCACCTTTCACTCTCACAATCTGAAGCCTATGAAGGCCTCAACTCACACCAAAACCAAAACTTAAACTTTATCCCTCACAAGGGTTGGCAAACACCTTCACTATGCCCTTAGGGTCTCACAAGACCTTACACAACCTTCTTATTATTTATGGAAACAAGGTTCCATAGAATCAACCGACCATAGACTTCACCTACCGACACTAGTAGATACAACAAGGCTCATTCACATCAGCATCCAGTTTAGACTGGTAGAAGATTATACCGACATTCCAGGCCGACTTGACAATAAATATTATTTATGCAAAATAAATTTTAATGTATATTATAATTATAGTTTCAAATACCCTTTTGGAACTTCTCCTAGACTCCAAAGAAGCAGATCCCCAACTTGCTCCAGCACTCCTATACACCTACCTAGGTCACAGACCTAGTTGATCAAATTAAGCTTGGGTTACAAAGGAAGTGTATGGGAATGGGACCACAAGGAAGATCCAATACTTTAGAATGATTTTCTAATGTTTTAATGTACCAATTAAACCATCTAACTCCTTCTTCTAATGTCTAGCATCATGCAATCCATCAATTCTTAACTGTACTAGTCTAAACCCTTATAAAGTTTAGGCTAGGGCTTGGTGGTAAAAATACCAATCCAACTCCCTTGATCTCGCCCCTTTGGAATCTCATAATACACCCTCATAACTTGCATCCTACCAAATTCTGTTGGGAACTAATGAATAGATTACGAGTTAGGGCCTCATCTTTGCAACACCCTAGGGAAATTAAGGGTTTTTGGACCTGTAGAAGCAAATTGTCGATATCTCCTCCCAAACACCGCTTCAAGGGGTCAAACCAAATTCATATGAAATATTATTCAGTGTTATACTGTACCAATCCAAATTTTTACAAAATCATTCAATGTTTTGTACGAACAGCACAGAAAAATAACAGAATTCAAGCAAAATCAGATTTGTTTCATTTCATACTCTCCACCAAACTTCTCCAAATCATTATGTGACTTGAACCACCCTTTCTCATCAGTTGTACAAGAACAAATAGGCTCCTCTCAATGAACCCAACCAACTTTTAAATGGTTGTGACTATTAGAGAGAGGTTGCATTCCAACTGGCAACTTTTCAAAAGTTGCTTTCACAATAATGACAACTTTTGCAACTTTGAATTCCTAAGCACCTAAACCTTAACAAACATATCTAAGGACATTATTAACCTTTAAAACACCTAAGACAAAATTCTACAATCATAAACACAAAATTTAATGATTCAAGCCCACATGGCCTAATAGACCTCTAGGCTTATATGTGCACATGAGAGGTTATTGACCACACAAAGGCATTTTATTACATCTAGGGTGATCCTTGAGATCCAATCCATTATGGAAACATAAGTAAACACAAAAAAAACACTAGACACCCCTAATGGCATGAAAACACCAAGAAAAGAAGAGGTGCCCTATACCATACTCCCCGAGCTAAAGAAACTCAAGTCCCTTGAGTGGGTATGTCTGCAATTTTGGTTCTTGTCCTCTCAATGGATTCTGAGGTCATCCATGTAGCATCTTCTAAAGGTTGATTCCTCCACTTGATCAAGTATTCCAAATAAGTCTTCCTTTGTGTTTGCTTACTGACCCTTTGATCGAAAATACACTCAATTTCAGGTTTGGATTGTGTGGGAAGTCCTTCTAGCATGTCTGCAGTAGAGGAATCAGATTGCCCTGCATCACAAACATCATCAACAACACCCTTATATGCATATATATCAGAAACATTAAATATAGGTGATAGTCCCACATCCGGGAGTAGATCTATTTTGTATGCATTGTTCCCACATCTTTTGAGGACCTATCTTCTTCATGAGTAGCTTGGTGTATTTCTCCTTAGCGAGTCTTGCTTTGATGAGATTAATCATCACCATATCTCCCACCTTAAATTGAACATCTCTCCTTTTTAGATCTGTTGCTTTCTTGTATTTCTCAGAGGTATGAATTAGTTTGTCTCTGACTTGTTGGTGTATATCCTTCATGACTTCAGCAAAGTCCTCTGCCTAAGAACTTCTTCTATCAATATTTTTCACGTCTCTAAGTTCAAGAATACCTATGGGATGTGTACCATACACAATTTGGAAAGGACTTAACCCTACACTTTTGTTCACAGAGTCATTATAGGAAAATTCTGCCTGTGGGAAAATGGTATCCCAAGTAGTTCCATGCTCCTTGTTCAAGCACCTTAACAAGTTTCCATGGGACCTATTTATTACCTCAGTCTTCCCATCAAATTGAGGGTGATAAGAAGAAGAGAAACACAAGTTATTCCCCAACTTATGCCACAAAGTTCTCCAAAAGTGTCCTAAAAACTTAGGATCCCTGTCCGAGATAATGCTCAAGGGTAACCCATGAAGTCTGACAATTTCCTTGAAGAATAAACCTCAATATTAGAAGCATCATGTGTAACCTTTCATGGTAAAAAGTGTGCCATCTTTGAAAACCAGTCTACCACAACATAGACACTGTCATAACCTGATTTAGTTCTAGGAAGGCCTAAGACAAAATCCATACTGACAAAATCCCAAGGTTTGGTACAGATTGGTAAAGGAGTATAGAGACCTGCATTTGAACTTGTACCTTTAGCTCCTTGACACACCACACACTCTGAAACAAATTTCCTCACATCTGATTGCATTCTTGGCCAAAAATAAAACCTTCTAACCAACTCAAGTGTCTTATCAAGTCCAAAATGTCCTGATAAACTCCCACAATGCTTTTCCTTGACAATATTCTCCCTCATAAGGAAATTAGGAAGACAAAGTTGACTACCCTTGAAAAGTAAACCTTCTTGAAGCATATACTCAGAAAAATCAGTATGATACCTTTCATTCATAGCTTGACAAACCTCATAAGCCTCCCTGAAATCTACCTCTTCTTGGTACATGTCCTTCATAGCATTGATTCCCATGCTTTCTAATTGAATCTCTTGGATTACCAAGTTCCTCCTAATAAGCGCATCTGTAACTTTGTTTGCCACTCCCTTCTTATGCTTGATCGTGAATGTGAAAGCTTGAAGGTACTCCATCCATTTCATGTGCCTATGATTGATTTTCTCCTACCTATTCAAGAAGCTTAAAGCATGGTTGTCAGTATAAACAACAAATTCCATAGGTAAAAGATAGTGTCTCCATTTCCTAAGAGATTGTACCAAAGCATACCTCTCTAGATCATAGGTTGAATATTTTTTTTTTGCTTCATTTAAATTCACACTCAAGACTCCTCCTATAGCTTTCTTAGATGCATCACATTCAATAGTGAACACCTTATGAAAATTGTGAAGGACTAAGATGGGATGCTCTGCAATCTTTATTTTCAAATACTCAAAAGACTTGTTAGCTTCATCATTCCAAGCAAATTGACACTTTCTTCCACCCTTGATGGTATCTATCATAGGAGCACTAACCCCACTAAAATTTCTTATAAAATTTCTATAAAAGCTTGCTAAGCCATGGAAACTTTTTACCTCACTTGCAGATCTAGGTGTGGGCCAATTGAGGATTGCCTCCACCTTAGATGGAGCCATTCTCATAATACCTTTGGAAACAAAAAATCCAAGAAACACCAATTCCTCCTGCAAGAAAACACACTTGTCCAAGTTGACCTTCAACTGCTCCTCATGCAACCTTCTCAATACGAAATCCAAGTGCATCAGATGTTAATTTTTATCCTTACTGAAAATCAATATATCATCCAAGTATACTACCACAAAATGATTGATAAATGACTTAAGAACCTCATTCATTAACCTCATAAATGTACTAGGGGCATTGGAAATCCCAAATGACATTACCATCCATTGGTCTTAAATGTTGTCTTCCATTGGTCTCCATCTCTGATCCTAATTTGGTGATAACCACTTTTCAAGTCTATTTTGGAGTAGTACTTGGCCCCTCCTAGACAATCCATCAAATCCTCTATTCTCGGTGATGCTCTGCAAAAAGAATTAGAAAATCTGTTTGATGGCAACACACACAAGAGCACAAAAAACAAACGTTAGTGTTAGCAACAAAAGATTATCCTAAACAGGCATATCAAGAGAGATATTAAGCATGAAATAGAAAGCATATAAACATAGAATAAAATAGCTAATCAAGATGCTCATAGTTGCTCCTCCCTTGTTCCTCTCCTCTCCAAGTCCCAAATGAGTGTAGCTCTCAGCTTTTAGCACTAGCCATGGATGCCGTATGGAGATTCAAGATGGTTGAATATGATAAACAAATACTATGCAAGAGTAGATAGTGATGCTATGAGAAAGCTCTATGCTAATGCCAGTATAACAACAATACTCTAATGCTTCCTCTTTGCTTGAGGAGAAGGGTTCTATTTATAGAAGAAATGGGGAAATGAAGGGTTAAGATTGAATGGTTTAATCAAAGGCCAAGTTTGAAAGTTGGGGATCCATGTGCACAATTGGCACCAATAAAATAGTGACAAGTTTCAACATAGGATTGGGTTGAGAGAAGAGGTTGGAGGCATTAAAGGCCTGAGAAGACCTCATGGTTATCTAGAGGCTAAGGGTCAAGTCCAAATTAAGATTACCCACTGGATTAAGAGTTAATCCAAGGATAAACCTTTGTGCAAATGTTTAAGAGATAATCATGGTCAAAGCATTAATGGCCTGATGAGACCTTTGGGTTGGGTAGAGGTTGAGTCAAAACAAATGTTTTAACCATGTGGGAGGGTTTGAGGTAACCATTAATGGTTATTGGAGACTTTGGGGATTAAGTAGTTGAAGGTTGAAAGCCTTCAATGGTTATCAAAGACTTTGAGCCATTTAGTGGTTGAAGGTTGAAAGCCTTTAATGGTTATCAAAGACTTTGAGGGTTTGAGAAGTGACTTCCCTTTTGCTTAGGAATGTGACAAAGTTTAGAGAAGGGGTTAGGTTATTTAGAAGTGATTAGAAAATTCTAGAAGGGGTTTAGGCATGCAAGTGGATTTTGTGGGAAAATGCAAGTGGGAGAAATTTTGGTATTTTCAATTAAAATAAAATCATTTATTTCAATTAAATGGTGTAATTTGCATTTGGATAAATATTCAAATAAATATTAATTTATTTAAATGAGAAAAATGAAGATAAAGCATTAAAATGCTTGAAGACTTTGAGGGAAACCATTAAAGGCTTGAAGACTTTAAGGAAAACCATTAAAGTCTTAAGAAGACTATAGAAGGAAGCCATCAAGTTTGAAGACTTTAAAGCCATCAAGTTTGAATGCTTTAAGGGAAACCATTAAAGGTTTCAAGTGGGTGAGGATAAATAGGATTTTAAATAAATAATTTATTTAAAATAGTTGTGCAACTTGCTTTTGTAGGAAAATATAAGTGGGTGGAGGATAAAGGTGATTTAAATAAATTATTTATTTAAAATAATACTTGCTTTTGTAGGAAAATACAAGTGGGTGGAGGATAAAGGTGATTTAAATAAATTATTTATTTAAAATAATTTTGCAACTTTCATTTGTAGGAAAATGCAAGTGGGTAGAGGATAAAGGTGATTTAAATAAATGTTAATTTATTTAAATGTGAGAGGTGGGATTTTGGGGGATTTAAATAAATATTAATTTATTTAAATGTGAGAGAATATTTAATTAAATAAATATGATTTATTTATTTAATTAATGGTCTGAATTTGGTTAAGTGAATTATATCAAATAAATTGAATAATTTATTTAATTAATAGGAGAAGAGGGTTAAGATGAATTAATTAAATATTAATTTAATTAATTATTAATTGATATTTAAATAATCAAATAATTACTAAGTATTCATTTAATTAAGTGGACAGATTTATGTGACTACACTCGGCATTGGGAACCTATATCTTATTGTTATCATGTTGATAGCCCTAGAGTTTGTACACAACCTCCATGTCCCTTCTTTCTTAGGAGCTAGCACTACCGAGACTGCACATGGGCTTATACTCTTTCTAATGAACCCTTTTCTCAAGTAACTCTTGGATCTCTCTTGCAACTTATGTATTTTGTTCAGGGGTCAGTTTATAGGCTGCCTTATTAGGTAGGGTAGCACCTTGTATAAGGTTTATGCAATGATTGGTTTCTCTATGAGGAGGTAGAGTATCTGTGGTACTGTCCGCAAAAATTCCCTTATACTTATCTAGTAGATCCTGAACCTCCTTAGGCCCAACTTTTCCTCTTGCATCATGGCTATTAGGTTGCTTCTTAGGTTGATCCCTAGGCTTGACAACTATGGAAAAGAAAGGAGTATCCTTCTCCTTCAAATCCCTCATGAATTCATTCTCATCTACTAGCATGACACTAGTCACAATGTGTTTATCCTTACTATCATCCGGGAGGGGGGTCATGGTAAAGTTCTCTACATTTTTTGGTTATAGTGTAGACATTCTTTCTACCCTCATGCCTAGCATCCACATCATATTTCCAAGGCCTACCAAGTAGCAGATGACAAGCATCCATTTCTACTACATCACACAACACCCTATCTTTGTATTCGCCTATTGAAAATTCTAGCCAAACTTGCTCACTAATCAGGGCTTGTTGATCTTTGTTCAACCAAGACACTTCATAAGGATGGGAATGAGGTATTATTTGCAAGTCAAGCTTAGTAACCATTTCAACATAAGGTATGTTATCTATGGACCCTACGTCCACAATGACTTTGCATACCTTGCCTTGTACTTTGTAGGAGGTTCTGAAAAGAGATTTCCTCCGAGGTGGTTCTTTGACAGTTGGCACTTTCAAAATGGTCCTATTGATCATCAAGAGTTCTCCTTGCTCTGGATTTGAAAACTTTGAAGTTGATGTGTGGTAGGAGGTCGTGCTTTGACTATCTTCTTCTTGAGTCAAATGTGCTCTTCTTTCACCCCCTTGACCACCATTCCCTTGCTTCTCTGGACACCTAAATGATTGATGTCCCACCTTGTTACAAGAGAAACACCTACCAGTGAAAACACTAGGTCCTCTTCCACCAAATATTCCTCTTCCATTTTCTCTTCTCCCTCTAAAAGTACCTTTCTTCCCTGATTCTCCCTCATGTTCCTGACTACTTGTTTCTCCTTGGGGTTTAGGGTATTATCCTCTACCATTGAATCTACTCTTACCTCTAAAATTTGTATCCCTTCCTCTATTATGGTGTTCTCCTCACCTCTTTTTCTTCTCCTCAATCCTAAGTGTCATTTGATAAAAGTCTTGCACTGATTCTCGATTAAACAAACGTAGTTCATCTTGAATGTTGAACTTAAGGCCATTCATGTACCTTGCTAACTTTTTTGTCTCACTCTTTGGTATATTTTCTTTGAGTGTCATTATATGGAACTCCTCGATGTAAGCACTAACATCCAAATCCCTTTGCCTCAAATTTTATAGTTTCTTATGTAGGATGATCTCATAATCCTCAAGGACAAATTGCTTCTTGACTTATGACACCATCCTCTTCCATAAAGTGATGGGGTTCTTACCTTCCACCATTCTTTCCCTTTGTAGGACATTCCACCAACTAAGGGCAGGACCCTTCAATTCTGAATTAGCCATCTTTACTCTTTGGTTATCCTTCACCTCCTCATACTCAAAATAGTTTTCTAAGGCCTCAATCCAGTCCATGCACTCATTTGGATTCATCTTCCCTTGAAACATATGTAATTCTGGCTTAGTGTCTCTCCCACCTACTCTCTTAAGAGCTTCAATGAAGTGCCTTTGATCTGCAGGTACAGTTGGGTTCTCTCCTTCTTCTTCTCCTTCTTCTTCTTCCTCAGAGTCTAAACCAACTTCCTTCCTAGCCTGATCCTTCTTCAACTTTTCTAGTTCTTCTTCCATCCTTTTGTTTTTGTCTATTTGCTCCCTCACTATCCTAGCCATTTCTACATTGATGACTCTAGAGGGTATCTCCTCTTCACTTTGTCCCTCTGTCCAATCTCCCATGGTTCAAACTCTTCCCAAGGTTCTTCTAGAGCTCTGATACCACCTAATGCAGAGGTCTTCAGTAGTATTGTGGAAAACCCCACACACACTCTCACCTTTCACTCTCACAATCTCAAGCCTATGAAGGCCTCAACTCACACCAAAACCAAAACTTGAACTTTATCCCTCACAAGGGTTGGCAAACACCTTCACTATGCCCTGAGGGTCTCACAAGACCTTTCACAACCTTCTTATTATTGATGGCAACAAGTTTCCACGGGATCAATCGGCCATAGACTTCACCTACCAGCACTAGCAAATACAACAATGCTCATTCACACCGACATCCAACTTACACCGACATAAGATTATACTGGCATTCAAGGCCGACTTGACAATAAATATTGTTTATGTGAAATAAATTGTAATGTATATTATAATTGTAGTTTCAAATACCCTTTTGGAACTTCTCTCAAACTCCAAAGAACCAGATCCCCAACTTGCTCCAACACTCCTAGACACCTACTTGGGTCACAGACCTAGTTTATCAAACTAGGCCTAGGTTACAAAGGAAGTGTATGATAATGGGACCACAAGGAAGATACAATGATTCAGAGGGATTCTCTAAAGTCTGAATGTACCAATTCAACCATCTAACTCGTTCTTCTAATGTCTAGCATCATGCAATTCATCAATTCTTGACTATAGTAGTCTAAACCCTTACAAAGTTTAGGCTAGGGCTTGGTGGTAAAAATACCAATCCAAATCCCCTAATCTCACCCCTTTGGAATCTTATAATACACCCTCCTAACTTGCATCCTACCAAAGGCCGTTGAGAGCCAATGACTAGATTGCAAGTTAGGGCCTCATCTTTGCAACACCCTACAGAAATTAAGGGTTTTCAAACCTACAGAAGCAAATTATCGATATATCATCACAAACACTGCTTCAAGGGGTCAAACCAAATTCATGTGAAATATTATTCAGTGTTATACTGTACCAAGCCAAATTTTACAAAATCATTCGATGTTATGTACGAACAGTACGGAAAAATAACAAAATTCAAGCAAAATCATATTTGTTTCATTTCATACTCTTCATCAAACTTCTCCAAATCATTTTATGCCTTCAACCAACCTTTCTCATCAGTTGTACAAGCACAAATAGTCTCCTCTCAATGACCCCAACCAACTTTGAAATGGTTGTGACCATTGGAGAGAGGTTACATTCCAACCAGCAACTTTTCAAAAGTTGCTTTCATAATAATGACAACTTTTGCAACTTTGAATTCCTAAGCACCTAAACCTTACCAAACACATCTAAGGACATTATTAACCTTTGAAACACCTAAGACAACATTATAGGATCATAAACACAAAATTTCATCATTCAAGCCCACATTACCTAATAGACCTCTAGGCTTATATGTGCACCTAAGAGGTTATTGACCACACAAAGGCATTTTATTACATCTAGGGTGATCCTTGAGATCCAACCCATTATGGAAACATAAGTAAATAAAAAACAAACACTAGACACCCCTAATGGCATGAAAACACCATGAAAAGAAGAGGTGCCCTGCACTAGGGCTTGATTTTATAGGACCTATTAATCCACCTTCTAGTGCAAGTCACAAGTAGATTCTTCCAGCAACTAATTATTTCACAAAGTTGACAAAAGAAGTACCATTAAGAGAAGCTAATGAAACTTTTGTCCCAAATTTCTATCAAGACTTAGTGTCCAGGTTTGGAACCTTGGACTCAATCATTTCTAATAATGCTTTAACTTTCATTGGTCTTAGAGTTTCATATTGGTTAGTTAAGCATAATATCTATTTAAATACTTCATCCAATTATTACCCTCACAGTAATGGACAGGCTAAATCAATTAACAAAAACTTGATCAATATCATTAAGAAGACCATTGTTGAGAATCAGAGAACTTGGCATGAAAAACTCAAGTTAGCCCTTTGGGCTAATAGAATTACATCAAAGAGTTCAACAAGTAACTCACCTTATGTTTTGACTTATGGCAAAGAAGCCAAGTTACCTATTTCAGTTGAATTGCCAACTTTAAACTATGTAAAATAGATACAGATACTTGAGGAGCAGCCAATTCAGATTAGGCTTTCTTAGCTTATGGAGTTAGAAGAAACTCGAAAGGAAGCATATAGAAAGTTAGAAGTTCACCATACTTAGATGAAGAGAACCTTTGACATAAAATTTGTACCACACATATTTAATCAAGGTGATCTTGTTTTCAAGTGGGATGAATTAAAAAATAGACCTGGTAGGCACACCAAGTTTGATGCCATGTGGGATGGCCCATATGTTATCACATAATGCAAACAGAATATTGCATTCCATCTCGCTAAGCTAGATGAAGAGGTGTTGCCAATCCCTATCTATGGGATTCACCTCAAACTGTGCTGTTAAGTACTAACAATTTGCATATGTACATAGTAGAGTAGTTTCAGTTTTAGATTTTTGTTTTCAACAATTTTTTAGGCCCAGCTATAAGTCAAGTTGTAGTATTTTGATTTGAATAAGTGTTGTTAAGCACTCTGCATTTTCAGTTTTCCTGTTTTGAGTGCTTATTTTCATATTTCAGCAAGTTTCAGTTCAATAAGTGCTTTCAACACATTGTTGTTTTCAGTTTTAAGTTTTAGTTCAGATTTGTTTGCAGTTTTCCATAAGTGCAAATTGTATAGTGTGCAGGCTCCGCTTTATGCAGAGCCTTTGTAATTTCATTTTTCAGTTTTGTTTAGTGTGCTGAGATGTAGTTTTCGATTTTGAAGAGGTCATATTTGATTCAATGCCCAATGGATATACTAGGCTACTAGATTCTACGTGTTTAGCAGGAAAACACCCCTAAGAGGTCACCAAAAATGTTACCAAATTTTTATCACACCTAAATTTGGTGACCTATACAAGCCATTATACATTGCAGTTAAGAAAGGTACACAATTTCTTTTTCAAATTTGCTATCTTTACAAATAAACATGTATGTCATACAAGTATTTTATTTCAAATATGAAATTGTTTGAATCAAAAGAGATATACATGAATAAAACATTTTCATGTAACACATTTTTATTTATAAAGCTCAAACTATACATGAGATCCCACACAAGTCATGGGAATAGCTGAAACCATAGACATATATTTTCATACAAGCATGAAAATAAGCTATATAACAAAAAAAGATGAGTGGGGGAACAGGGTAACCCGTCATTGCTTGGAATAATGAGTCTAGAGTTGAGAGAGTTGCTAAAGTCATAGATGCTCATCCACTTCACTTTCTTTTGCTCTCAATTCATCAACACCAGCAAGAGATTCAGAAAAATGATGTTAGAGCAATGAGGATTATCATATTCTCACACTCAAACTCGTCAATAATATAGTTCATCTACATAAGAATATAAAAACACATGTCTGCAGTAATCAACATATCATAATCAGAAAGAAAGGAATCAATGCAGAAAGGATGCCATGAGATATCAATGAGAATCATGTTTTTTATGTAACTTGTTTGTTTCATGTGTAGATACGGGTTTTCATTGGAGAAATATCATGTATGTGGGTTAAAATGGGCTCCCGAAGGAATTGAGCTCAGCATACATGTCACTACTCAAAGGGTGACACTAATCAGCTATCAAAATGGAACACAACCGTATCCAAAGTCCCATGTATTATCACTCAATGACAGTAAAAGATGCAATTCAAGCACAACACATACAATAGTGAATATAATTGTATCCCATGGTCAATAGGTGGCTAGAGCCATCATATAAATGAGAGAGAAAAGGAAAAGCTACATTCTAAGCTATGTATATTGATAGTTATCGGATACATTCTAAACAAAAAATTCACTGTCAGACTATAGTTATAAAGACTCAATGATAGATAAGTACAGTTATATTGCAAATAGGGTCATTATATGGAGTGGAGCCATTTACACAAATATATTATGACTAGTAGTAGATCAAGAGATATTACTTGTAGTCATGAATCACCATCAAATTTAAAGAATAGACACAACATTACCAGCCAAGGCATCATTGTCAAAGGCACATCAATATAGTGATCATCTAAAGTATCATAGTCTCAAGAAAGACAATTTGTAACCATCATCAATCACATGAGAATAATGAATAAACATTTGACTGTAATATTAAGAAAAGTGCAGCCATAACAATAATGATACAGTCTTCAACACAAAGATGTAATTTTCAAAAGAAAAAAGAGGATAGTCATAAAGCTTTGATAAAGTCCACATAGCAGACATGGCCAAGGAAGGCAACTAAATACATTAATCAGTGATGATACACAGTCATAACACATAAGGTTGCCAAAGCACAATGGAAACATTATTACAGGAGACTGACTCAAGAAAATCAATGAAGGGTTAAGATAATCAAATATAAGATCTCCTCAATGACCTATATGCAACAAATACCATTCCAATGGTTTCAAGTCTTTGCACAAACCAAAATCTTAAGATACAGTCCTCCTCAACAACAATAACAGAGATCAACAATGTAATCAAGAGGTTCCAAATACTAAAACAATAACATAATGATGAGTATAGGAGCAATACTGAGAAGTCGTTGGTAAAAGTTCAAGCATTGGATATGATAAACATATGGTTAAATATGACCAAGCAAGAAGAAAGCAAAACAATTATGCTCACAGTCCTCTTCAAAGACAACCTTCAAGGCCATTAAGTGTCCACCCACAACAGCTCAATGACAATGGTAAAACAATGCAAGCAAGGGTACAATGAAGGACAATATTTTCATCAATACCACTATCAAGGAATTCAAAGAATTTTTCCAGTCAATAAGGACAGATCATCCGATCAAATGCACTGAGAAAATTAATAAAGATCTCTTTTCCATCCTTTCAAAGCCATATAACATTAATTGATAGAGAAATGGCATAAAAAAAGCAATAGTCATTAGAAACAAAGGGATATTGCAGATTTCCAAACATTTATCATACAAAGTGCAGCCTCATTTGAAAAGTGAGACAAAGGCCTATGATAATTTTTACTATCAAGAATAAAAAAATGCAGTCCAAGGGTCACATATCGTAAGAGCAGGGTTAGAACCTAAGATCATCAAGAGATAACTGTCAAAAGCATGTGAGAACTGAACCATAGTGATATCAATGTTGTGTCAAAGCTTGGAACCCTCAATAGACAATGATCATCAATAACAATGACCAATCTTTAGCCATGGAGAAAGTGTAAGCAAGGTTGGAGTATTTATTACAATTATCATTGATCATCACAATGGATGTATTTGCAACATATACAAAGAAGTTAAGAACAAATGAAGATACAGGTGAATAATGCATATTCACAAATATCAAAGCAAGCCTCACACAAGTCAAAGGCATTGTGCAAAGAAGGAAAATTAGAAACTAAAAGGACTACAAGGATGAATGAATAGTGCTCCATAAGAGGACAACGGGACAAGAAATCACTGTCTAGAGAAAAGACAGTCATAAGTGCAGTCCCAGAACCAGTCAAAAGCACCCCAATGATAAAATAAGGTCATCAAAAGTGAATATGTACAACTAATAGACTATGCATAGTGGGAGCAATGTATTAACAACCATATGCTTATCTCAGTCTCAGAGGTTCAAATGTCTCAAAACAGTGGTATAATGATAGAGAGGAGGCCAATGTTAATAATGAAGCCTTGAAGTCATGAGTAATAGTGAACAAATGATTGACACATTAGTATCAAAGACCAGGGTGCATTAAGAATATCCTAGTATCATCTTCAAAGGTCAATACACAGTCTCAATAAAGCTCAAAGATAGAGTTTTGAGAGGACTAATGTAGCACTATGGAAACCATAAGATCACAGTCTTCATGATAAAATGGTATAATGAAAACACAAGATCTATACATGATAATTAATAGATGCATAAAATGCATCAAAATTGACATACTATGAATAATAGTTACAGTCATGAAGATTAAAAAAATATTTAGTCACAACAACACCTCTAAGACAATCAACAAATCCATAATCAACACATAGTGAAAGAATATGGACAATCTTAGATCAGCAAAATATACTATCATAGTATAAGACGAAATCAAGTGCAGTCCATGAGAGATTAACAGAGCAACCAAATAGCAGAATATGCTTGCAGCCATGGTGTAGAAAAAATCATAGTCAAAGGATCACAAAAGAGAGCCATAAAGTTCAGTCACTACATAAATTCTTCAAAGAACAAATGAGGAATGCACATTCAAAGTTCCCAAACCTACAATAATACGCAAAGGAACAAACCCTAAAGTTCAGGGTTCAACTCGCAATGGCAGAAATATCAAATATTAGAACTATAAAAGGTCACTATTCATATGCATGAAATTCAATAATTTCAAGAAAATCAACGAAAGGGTTTGCAATCTATTTAAAGACAACAAATGAGAAATAACTTCAAGAGTAACAATTGTCAAAGAATCACAAAGCAGCGTTGATGCCTTTCATGATTATAAGTTAAGAACAGAAGTATGTTGCCGAAACCCTAAGCCTGTGCACGAGAAATGGCAAAATTGTGCGATAAGCTTTTGCAAAAGATACATGGAAAATATATGCAGAGATTTGAAGTGAACCCACCAAAATAAAAGCTCAAATCACTCACAGAGAAGATCCAGTTCAAGCTTCAAACCATTAGTTTGATCTCACGCATGATGGTCGTAAAAAGAGTCTTCTCAGTCAAGACAGAGAGTGCAGAAAATAAAAATGCAAAGTGAAGTATTTTTTAGGGTTTTCACAGTTTTTACCTTTGCATGCCTTATCCCTATGGGATTTTAATGGGCTTATTTTTATTTTTTGAAAGTTGTTGTTTAATTGTTTATGCATGGTGGTCGAGTTTTAAACATGCAAGTCATCGGGAGCTTTAAACCCCTAAAATTTTATTTTTAAGTGCAAGATACTTTTATTGTAATTAATTATTATATTTAATTATTAATAATGGTAAAAGAAAATAAATAAATAAACATATACCATTATTAATAGATAAATATAATAATTAAATGATTAATTATCTCACTTACGTAAATAAAAGTATATGCAAAGCTAAATAAATAATACTTTATTTATTTAAATGAATAATTAATTAATAAATGCACTTAGGTTTTTCAGCTGAGACATGCAGTTTAGCATCTTGGAGTTAATATTTTCAGAGAGGGAGTGCTTTTTTCTTTCATGAGCTATTTTTGGCTTCTTGGATCATGCAGTTTTCAGTGGTGGGAGTGTTTTCTTTTTCAGAGCTATATTTGGCGAGATTGACATGCAAATTTTCAGAGGATGAGTTCTTTTCTTTTCAGGGCTATTTTTATTAATTGCAACAATTCTATTTACAACAGGGGATGACTTTTTCATGCAGTTGCAATTGGAGACCTTTTTTGAGCATTAGTGGCTTTTTTTGACATATTTTGGCATGAGGTTTTTTAGCTTTTTTGGGCAAATTCGCCCAAGGCTTTTTCTCATGAAGATTTTTCTATTAGGGTTTTTGAAGGAGATGTACATGATGGGTTCTATATATTCTCTCTCTCCTTTTTTCCCTCTGGTTCTTTCTTTTTGCATACACATACAACAAAAAACATTGTATCTCAGCACTTAGCAATTTTTCAGTTATTGTAATACAATTATATTTCATTCAGTTTTGTAATACAGAGTTATTTCCTTGTCAATATTTCTTGCTTTTCATTGTCGAGTGAGAGATTTTGACAAAGTTATTGTGATTTTTACAATCCTTTTCTCTATCGTGCTCTTGCTTTGCAGAAGTAGGATAACTTCACAGTGATTCAGATTGTGGTTTATGTTCACCTGGTTTTTCAGCTCCTTGCATGTTGTGAAAATTTACTTTTCCTACATGCGAAATTTGGATAACATCGAGCCTTTTCACAAATTGTTTATGAGTTAGGTGGTCTAATTGATTTGTGAAGTGTTTCATTCAGTATTGCAGATGTTATAGTTTCAGTGCAATAGTTTAAAACTCCATAATTTCGGTGTATCGCCTCCATTAGGATAGGTTTTTCGTCACATGCAAGCCTTTTTAGTCTATTCTCACAAGAAGTTAGTTGTAGGAGATCCATCAGAACATGAAGACAACCTGTTCTCCGGAGATTCACTTTCAATTTGAGCAACCCGTAGGATCAAATATGTTTCCATGTTTCACATGATTACTTGGTTTCGCACTTAGCATCACATGTGCAATCCTCTGTGACAATAGTTGTAGTGGTGCACTAGGTAGCAATGGGACACACGATCTCCTTTTAAGTAGGAGTTGTGATTGCAAGCGGGGTTGGATTTGAAAATTGAGTGCAAGGCACTTGTGACTAGGTGATTATTGAATAATTCAATACAACAAAAACCTTGGAATATTTACATTCATCAGTTCTTGAAACAAGGCATGATTTTTAGGTAAGGGGTTCATCGAAGAGTTTAAGCGTCTTTCTCATTGTAGATCTCACTATGCCATCTCTAGCTCTTTTGCCTTCTTCTCTTATGCCTTCTGGATCTTCTCTTGCTCCTTTTTCTACTCTTTCCTTCTATTTTGCAATTTTCAACTTCTCCTTTTGTTTGCATGTTATCTCCTTGTCTATTTTTTGTTTCTCCTTCAATTCTTGTGCCACATGTGTTGCCTTTTTCTCCACATTTTGTTGTTTATTTCAAGATTTCATCTCCTCGAGTTCTTTCTTCCTTTTCTCCTATTCCTCCAACAAATTCATGTAGTCATTTGAAGTTAACAATTGGGACTATCTGCTCAAAGGAATAATATTATCTCCATGACTCTTTGGTCTTTCATTGTCAATGCGCACAAGCAACTTTAAGAATTTTGTAATGGTTGGCACTATTTCAGAATCTATTGTCTCATTTAACTACAAGTCATATGTGTTTTCCACTTCATCAACAACTTCTTTTGTCTCTTTATTGAAACATGCATTACTATCGTCACTATCGACATAGTAATGTACAACTTTAGGTACAATAGTTGTGGATGGTGGAGATGGAAACAAAAAAGTTATGTATTCTTCTTGGCCATTTAGATCAATACTAAGGTTCATAGCTCCCTCCACCATCCATGATGGTTGGCTTCGCTGCAAGAGAATGTAAGGAAGTTAAGTAGCGGAAACAACTTCCTACACTAACCTTGAGAGGAGGGTAATGCAAAACTTTTTCAGATCATTACAATAGTTACAGAAAATAGAAATAGATATAATAGCATTCATACCACAACACAATGATTTACGTGGGGAAAACCCTTTCAGGAGAAAAACCCCACCCTCCAAAAGCAGCTCAATATTTTATTCAGCAATCAAAAACAGATTACAACATACTCGCAGAGAAAGCTCTTCACAGGAGTATCATTAATCAGAGATTCAGAGGCAACTCAATAGCCATAGGACTCTTACACACAACCTCTATCTCACACACCTCATAAATAGGAGATACAATACAGGAAACCGTCAAACGGTATTACAAAACCATGGGCTAAAACCACCCAATAAGGTGTAGCTGACCTTATCTCCCTCCTAGACGCCCTATGACATGTTAAAGCACACATCAACGCGTGTTGCTCCCTTTTACAGCTCATTTATGTATCCGATACAAATTATTTTTCCTATTTCAGGAGTACAAACTTCCGGAGGCCATAACTTGAGAACCGGGTGTCCGATTGACGAACCGTTTGAAGTGCCGAAAAGCTCGCGAAGTGCTCTATCACCTCGTAACCGCTTTGCTGATTACGGCCACTTTTCAGGGCATTTTGGAGCCTCTAAAGTCCCCAAAATTAAGTTTAAATATTTTATTGCACCCCTCCAAGATGAAAACTTTAATATCTTCAAAACTAGTTGTGACCTTGCGATGAAACTTTACCGGAATGCTTATCTAGCCAACCAGAAGCTTCAGGGAGAGTTTCACACCATTTTATGCTCAAATGAAAACTTACTATAAATAGTAACCTCACATAAATGCAAGGTTGAGACACCATTTTTCCTAACAAATCTCTCACTTGTCGAACACCTTGCAAGAGCGAAAGGGAGTGTCAACACAATGAATCAATTGCTAGGGGCCATAAGGCCCATAGACTCTGAACACCATCTGAACTTTTCTGTGCTCACAGCCTTAGTTAAAGCATCTGCAACATTCATCAAAGTTTCCACCTTAACCAGCTTCACCCTACCATCTTCGACCATATCTCTAACAAAATGATACTGAACATCAATATGTTTGGTCTGGGCATGAAATGTCGGGTTCTTAGCTAGGCTAATTGCACTCTGACTGTCACAGTAAACTTTCACTGTACCTTGTTTTATTCCAATATCCGAACACAGTCTCTTAAGACAAATGGCCTCTTTACAAGCATGAGTAGCTGCCATATACTCTGCTTCAGTAGTGGATAGAGCAACCACAGCCTGTCGCTTACTCATCCAACTAATTGCACCACCAAACAAAGTAAACACATAAGCACTGGCGGATCTTCTGCTATCAATATCACCTGCCCAATCAGAATCCACATAACCATGGATATCAAGGGAAGTCATGTCTCCAATTGAATTACCATGATAACACAAAGAATACTCTGAAGTACCCTTCAAATATCTGAAGACTCTTTTGACTGCATCCCAATGAACTCTACCAGGATTAGACATATATCTAGAAAGTACTCCCACTGCTTGGGCAATGTCTGGTCTAGTACAGACCATAGCATACATCAAGCTTCCAACCGCACTCTGGTAAGGCACTCTGCTCATGTCTTCCATCTCCAATGGGGATGTAGGACAATCTGAAATAGATAGTTTCATTCCAACTGTAAAAGGAACACTCAATGGTCTACAATTCTGCATGTTGAACCTCTGTAACACTGAATTCACATACTTACTCTGGCCTAGCCATAGCTTTCTGTTCACCCTATATCTTCTAATTTCCATCCCAAGAATGTGCTTTGCTGCACCAAGATCTTTGATTTCAAATTTAGCAGCGAGCTGAGACTTCAGTTCTGAAATCATACCTTTCCCTTTACCAATGAATAACATATCATCAACATACAATGCAATAAATAAGAAATGATCACCATAAGATTTATAATAAACACAGTGATCTGATTTAGAACGTTCAAATCCCAAACTCAACACATATGTATCAAATTTCTGGTACCACATCCTAGGACTTTGTTTGAGGCCATACAAAGATTTCTTCAATTTACAGACCAAATTACTTTTGTCTTTCACCACATAGTGCTCTAGCTGTGTCATATAAATATCTTCCTCCAAATCACCATGAAGGAAAGCAGTTTTCACATCCATTTGCTCAACGTCTAAATCATAAGCAGTAGCAATAGAAAGCAAAAATCTAATGGACGTCATTTTTGCAACAGGAGAAAATATCTCACCGTAATCAACACCCTCAACCTGAGAGTAGCCTTTTGCAACCAACCTTGCTTTATACTTCTCAATGCTTCCATCTGAACCAATCTTTTTCTTGAACACCCATTTACAACCAACAGGTTTTCGTCCTTCAGGCAATGGTACAAGATCCCATGTATCATTCTTTTTCAAAGCTGCCATTTCTTCCTCCATAGCAATCTTCCAGGATTCTGCATCATTCATACCTAATGCCTCTTCTACATATTTCGGTTCATCCACACTAGTATTCAAAGAAAAAATACATCTCCAATCATTAGGTGAATACCTTTCAGGTGGTTGTCTATGTCTTGTAGACCTTCGAACAAGCTGAGTTGGAGGTTCTGCCTCCTCTTCTGAAGATTCAGAGCTAGACGAGCTCTCCTCAAATTCTTGCCTATCTAGGGGTCTCGATTCAACTCTTTCAGGTGTAGAAGGAAGTTGAATCACATCTTCTTTTTTAGTCTGTTCTGGTTGCAATGTAACAGAAGGAGACTTAATTTCTCTAAAAATAACACTTCTACTGTGAATTACCTTTTGTGCAACAGGGTCCCAAAGCTTGTATCCTTTCACACTATAACTATACCCGATGAAGATACATTTCACAGCCTTGTTCTCCAACTTTGTTCGCTTCTCCTTTGGCACATGTGCATATGCCTCGCAACCAAAAACTCTAAGATGTCTCAATGAAGGCTTGTGACCTGACCATGCTTCCATAGGCGTTTTATCAACAAGAGCTGATGTAGGAGACCTGTTAATCAGGTAGCAAGCAGTGGCAACAGCTTCAGCCCAAAACTTTTGTTCGAGACCAGCACCACTCAACATACTCCTAGCCTTCTCCATCAGTGTCCTGTTCATTCTTTCTGCAACTCCATTCTGCTGTGGAGAATACGGAGTTGTCTTCTGCCTGTTAATTCCACAGTCTTTACAGAATCTATCAAAATCATTAGAGCAAAACTCACTGCCATTATCAGTTCTCAAACATTTTATTTTCTTTCCAGTCTGCAACTCAACCATTGCTTTAAATTCTTTAAAACGACTAAAAACTTCAGATTTACTCTTTAGAAAATATACCCATGTCCTTCTACTAAAATTATCAATAAATGAAACATAATATGTGGATTTTCCAATCGAAGAGACATCTACTGGACCAAACACATCAGAATGGATAAGATCCAAAACACCACAAGTTTTATGAGAACTTGAGTAAAACTGAACGCAATTTTGTTTTCCATAAATGCAATGCTCACAGAAATCAAAGTCAAGATTACAATCATTCAAACCTTCAACAAGGTTTTTATTTTTCAAGGTCCTTAGACCCTTTTCTTCAATGTGGCCAAGTCTCTGGTGCCATAACATAGTCTTCTCTGCAGGTAACTTTGCTTCAGACGGAAGAGCACCCTTAGGTACCCAAAAACCATTTCCATCTGCTGAAGGTGAAACCTTCAAATCTTCCAGTGAAGTATCCACAGATTTCCTTTTTACAGAAGTGCTATTACACTCAACAGTGTATGCTTCAAGCTTATACAAAGTGCCAAACCTGACACCTCTAGCAACTACCATAGCACCCTTAATCATCTTACATCCTGTTTCAGAAAAGACTACCTGCACACCTACATCTATTAGTTTGCTCACAGATAACAGGTTTCGTTTTAATCCAGGGATATGCAGCACACCATTAATCCTTTTTATTCTACCATCAGAAAACCTGATTCTAATTTTACCTCGACCAACAATGTCTAGAGGTGAATCATCACCCAAGTACACCTTACCTCCATTAAATCCTTCATATTCAAAAAACCAATTTCTATTGGAAGTCATATGAAAAGATGCACATGAGTCAATTAGCCAGGCATCATTACCTGCATGAGTCACCAAAGCCGCAATAAATGCATCGCCATCTTCCTTGTCGGACTCAGAATCAGAATCGAACTTTTTATTTTTCTTCTTCTTCTTTTTTTCTTTGCAGTCCTTACGGATGTGACCCGGTTTACTACAATTCCAGCAAATGACTTTGGACTTTCCAGGAGATTTCGATCTCCCTTTGGATTTGGATTTGCCGTGCTTCTCATTCTTCTTGCCTTTCTCCTTAGGTCTTCCACGAACGGTTAGGGCTTCCTTTGAACTGATGGATACCTTCCTTTGCATCTCTTCACCGAGTAGGGCACCCACCACATCTTCAGATTTCAAAACAACAGAAGTACTACCGATAGCCATAACAAGAGAATCCCACGAATCAGGCAAAGAACAAAGCAAGATCTAACATTTCTCCTCCTCGTCCATCTTAACACCGACGGATACTAATTGAGCCACCAACATATTGAATGCTTCCAGGTGGTCTGCAATTCGTCCACCCTCTTCCATCTTCAAGGAATACAATTTTTTTCTTAAGAAAATTTGATTTAATAAAGATTTCACTTGATACATCTCACCAAGCTTAGTCCATAGCTTCTTTGCAGAGTTTTCTTCATGGACATTGATTAGAATAGAGTCTGCCAGGCACAGTCTGATTAGACCCTTGGCTTTCCGGTCCATAACATCATACTGAGCTGCCGCAGTAGGATCTGAGGGCCTTTGGACATTCGCATCAACAGCATCCCAAAGATCTCGATCTATTAGCAGATCTTCCATCTTCAGCTTCCACATCTCAAAATTACTTCCATTAAATTTCTCCACCTCTATTCTCCCTGACGAACTCGCCATCTGAATATTCCTGCAACAAGATCAAAAAGTGTCTTCTGCACAAGCTCCCACTCAAATCTGGATTAGTTCAAAAAACCCAACTGCCCACAATTGAAACCAAAGGTGATCAGGCTCTGATACCACTTGTAAGGAAGTTAAGTAGCGGAAACAACTTCCTACACTAACCTTGAGAGGAGGGTAATGCAAAACTTTTTCAGATCATTACAACAGTTACAGAAAATAGAAATAGATATAATAGCATTCATACCACAACACAATGATTTACGTGGGGAAAACCCTTTCGGGAGAAAAACCCCACCCTCCAAAAGCAGCTCAATATTTTATTCAGCAATCAAAAACAGATTACAACATACTCGCAGAGCAAGCTCTTCACAGGAGTACCATTAATCAGAGATTCAGAGGCAACTCAATAGCCATAGGACTCTTACACGCAACCTCTATCTCACACACCTCATAAATAGGAGATACAATACAGGAAACCATCAAACGGTATTACAAAACCATGGGCTAAATCCACCCAATAAGGTGTAGCCGACCTTATCTCCCTTCTAGACGCCCTATGACATGTTAAAGCACACATCAACACGTGTTGCTCCCTTTTACAGCTCATTTATGTATCCGATACAAATTATTTTTCCTATTTCAGGAGTACAAACTTCCGGAGGCCATAACTTGAGAACCGAGTGTCCGATTGACGAACCGTTTGAAGCGCCGGAAAGCTCGCGAAGTGCTCTATCACCTCGTTACTCGCTTCACTGATTACGGCCACTTTTCAGGGCATTTTGGAGCCTCTAAAGTCCCCAAAATTAAGTTTAAATATTTTATTGCACCCCTCCAAGACGAAAACTTTAATATCTTCAAAACTAGTTGTGACCTTGCGACGAAACTTTATCGGAATGCTTATCTAGCCAACCAGAAGCTTCAGGGAGAGTTTCGCACCATTTCGTGCTCAAATGAAAACTTACTATAAATAGTAACCTCACATAAGTGCAAGGTTGAGACACCATTTTTCCCAACAGAGAAGACTAAGATTGTCCTCCAAAATCCTCTTTCTAACTGTATACCATGTCAAGACGATCCCCCTCTTCCATCACTTGTGAGAGTGATACATCTTAATCACTTTGAGGTGTACCTCGTATAGAACCCTATAGATCATTTGTGTTGTAGCTTGCAAATTAACATCTATAAGTGTGGACAAGTGTGTATGTGCCACTTCATCCAATGAATCATCAACACCAAAAAGACTAAAGACGTGTTGTACCACATAAGCATCCTCTTGTACATTGATCTCAAAAGTGTAGTTGTGATGCATGTCTTCTTCCAATGCCTCTATATTCAATGGCCACATGCCTATCCTTTTGAACCCTACAATGATATTGGATGGTGTTAACGCTTCTTACAGTGACCTACTGTCTAGTTCCTGCCAACTCAACCCTCCCAATTTCTATAATTGAAAACTTGTCTAACCATAATGCTTGCTCACTTTTGAAGTATGTCTTGAAAGGTGAAAAAAATCTCACATCTAGAGGTTGCAATTTGTGCAAAGTGTGCACCAACAACATCAGCAAGTCAATAGCCAACACCCTTGCTTCTTGGATGGTTGTGACTGCTACATGTCTGCCATGGCCATAAAATATCAACAAGTGTTTGTTAGTGGGTGAGACCCCTTTTGGTGCAAGGGCGCCATAAGGACACCATGAGGGATCATGAAGGCTCATGTTTTATCATGAGTTATTTAATCATTTTTGCATTTAATAAGGTCCTCAGGACCAATTTATATGGTTTTGCATTGGTTTGGACCCATTTGTAAGGCAATTGATCATGTTAGGCATATATAAGCCAACTTAGTCAACTTTGGTCAACAGGTCAGTAGGAGTCTAGGGATGGGTAGGATAGGTCTTTTATGTTGTTTTGCATTGTAAGGAACCATTTTGAGGCATTCATGTCATGTTTGGAGGCCTAATGCCCAAAATACCCATTTTTGTAAAAGTTGTCAAATGGGGTAGTTATGTGAAGACAAGAGTACTTTGATAGGTTTGTGGGTAGTGGGTTGGATAACCACTAGTTCCCTATGGAATCTGCATCATAGTGGTATCAAAGCAAGCTTTAGGTCATTTGGGATAGGTGATCTTGGTTTATGTCAGCAGAAGGAAGAGGAGAAGACAATGCCTCCTAAGTCAATGTCACAAGAGGTTGTAAGGAAGGTGTTTGAGGAAATGTTCGAAGCCAAAGTAAAGGAGTTGGAAAAGGCTAAGGGAAAAGGGAATGAAGGAGAATGTGAATTTGATGGTTAAGGTAAGGAGGGGGAAAAGGGAGAAACCCCAAGGCAAGAGGTGGAATTGTCTGCAGATCATAAAGCATTTGTAGAAGCCCTACATGTAGTCAGTCGAAGCTCCTTAGGTGGCAAGGATGATGTCCCTATGTTTAGTGGGGCATGGGATGTAGAAGAAGTCATGGATTGGATAGAAGCAATGAACAACTATTTTGAATGTAGGGAGATCCTAGAAAATAAGAAGGATACATTTGACAAGCCCAAAATGAAGGGAGCAACACTCACATGGTGGAACTGCTTGCAAGGTGATAGGGTGAAGGAAGGAAGAAACATGATAACATCTATGTCAGCAATAGTGAAGGCACATTTTGTACTAGCAAACTATGAGGTCCAAATCTATAGGAAGATGCAAAGTCTGAGGCAAAAAGACCTTGATGTAAGTGCATATACAAAAGAGTTTCACAAACTAAGTCTTAGAACCATGCACCATGAGGAGGAACCAGAAAGGGTGGCAAGGTACCTCAATGGATTGAAGTATGGAATTCAAGATGAAATTAGCATCCTAACCCTTGACACAGTAAGCAAGTTCTTCCAATTGGCACTCAGAGAAGAGGAGAAGTTAAGGAGGAAGAGTGACAAAAATGGTAGAGGGAAAGGAGGGAGAAACTTCAAAGGAAAGGGAGGTTTTGGTGGCAGGGGTCAACCTCAGAAGACACAAGGGGAATCTAGCCAAGGCAAGAAGTAAGGAGGCACAAATTTTAGAGGCAACTTTAGGGGGAAAAGGTCTAATGATAAAGGGAGAGGATTAGGAAGAGGCAGTAGAACTTTCATTGGGAGATGCTACTCTTGTGGATAGGAGGGATATTCTGCAAACGTGCCCTGAGAAAAATCAGACCAATACCCAAGGAGGAGAAAGGAGGACTTAGTTGGTCCAAGAAGAGGATTGCCAAAGTGTGAACTCACCATCTAAAGGCACAAATGCAGAGGTAGGAGAAAGTCTCATGATGAGGAGAACCTTGTTGAAGGTGCCAACTTCTCAAGAACCCCCACAGAGGAAAACTCTATTAAGAATGACTTGCAAATTAGGAGGAAATGTATGTAAGGTAATCATTGACTCCAGATCTACTGATAACTTAGTGTCTCTTGAAATGGTAGAAAATATGCATTTGAAAGGGTTACCTCACCCATTTCCTTATAAGGTTTCATGTCTAACAAAAGGGCAACAAACTCTTGTTGATGAACAAGCTTGGGTTGATTTTCATATAGGAGGTTATAAGGATAGGATACTATGTAATATTGTTGATATGGATGCATGTCATTTGCTTTTTGAAAGGCCACATAAGTATGACTTAAAGGCTTAACATGATGGACAAAAGAACACATACACCGTCACCAAAAATGGTGAGTCATTTACCTTGAATCCTTTACCTGATAGTGTGGGTGATAGGAAGAATGAAGCAGGGATTATGTTGGTTGGAGAGAAGGAGATTTTGCAGACTCTAAAAGATAAAGACATTGGATTTGCTTTGGTGTTGAAGCCCAAGGACATGGCAGATCAGTCTAAGGTCAAGGAGAAGGGTGTTCCACTTAGAGTGAAGGAGTTGTTGTAGAAATATGAAGGCGTGGTGAAAGAGGATATGCCAAACTCTCTACCACCTATTAGGGATATAATTCATCACATAGACTTAATTCCTGAATCCACCTTGCCCAACAAAGCTGCATATAAAATGACCCCCACTCAAAATGAGGAAATTTCTAAGCAGGTGCAGGAGTTGCTTAATAAAGGTCTGATTCGGAAGAGTCTTGGTCCATGTGCAGTACCAACCATCTTGGCACCCAAAAATGATGGCAAATGGAGACTATGTACAAACTCAAGGGCTATTAATAAGATCACCATAAGGTACAGATTTCCCATGCCAAGAATAGAAGATCTAATGGATTGTTTGGGAGGGGTTTGCTACTTCACCAAAATAGACTTGAAAAGTGGGTACCACCAAATCAGGATAAGGGAAGGTGATGTGTGGAAGACAATCTTCAAAACCAATGAAGGGTTGTATGAATGGATGGTGATGCCTTTTGGCTTGAGTAATGCCCCTAGCACTTTCATGAGGTTCATGAATGAAGTGCTTAAGCCTTTTATAGGAAAATTTGTTATGGTATACCTAGATGATATTCTCATTTTATATAAGAGCAAGGAGGATCACCTAAGACACTTGGATTTGGTGTTGAGGAAACTACATGAGGAGAAGCTACTCATCAACTTGAAGAAGTGTGAGTTCATGAAGCAAGAATTGGTATATTTGGGGTTTGTTATCTCCAAGGGGCATCTTAAGATGGACCCTTCTAAGGTTGAGGCCATTATGAATTGGCCAACTCTTAGGACCATAGGAGAGGTTAGGAGTTTTCATGGCCTATCTACCTTTTATAGGAAGTTCATCAGGAACTTCAGTCAAATTTGTGCACCTATGTTGGAAACCATCAAAGGGGGACAAAGATGCAAGTTTGCTTGGACAGAGGCAGCAGACAAGGCTTTTGAAACATTGAAGGTAAAAGTATCTCAACAACCTATTCTCATACTTCCCGATTTTAATAAACTTTTCACAATTGAATGTGATGCTAATATGGCCATAGGAGCAGTCTTAAGTCAAGAAGGGAGTCCAGTTGCCTTCTTTACCGAGAAGTTAAATGAGGCCAAGAGAAGGTATTCATCTTATGACTTAGAACTATATGCACTTGTACAAGCCCTCAAGATATGGAGTCATTACCTCCTACCCAAAGAGTTCATTGTTTACATAGATAATCAAGCCCTAAGTTTTCTCAATAGTTAGGACAAGTTGAGTCACAAACATATGAAATGGGTAGAGTCCATCCAAGCCTATACCTTCACTATTAAGCACAAAAAAGGACAAGCCAACAAGGTGGCAAATGCCCTGAGTAAGAGGGTGATAATAGTGCAGGAGGTACAGTTGCAGAGTGTAGGAATTGATTCCCTAAAGGCCATGCATGATGAAGATGTAGATTTTAAGGAGATGTACAAGGTATGTTCATATTTTGCTAACCAATATCATGTGGAGTATTCTGAATTCCTAATTCAAGATGGACTTTTGTTCAAAGTTAGTCAACTATGCATCCCTAGGTGCTCAATGAGGGATACTATCATCAGAGAGAAGCAATGTGGGAGTTTAGGTGGCCACTTTGGCCTTGATAAGACCTTGGAACAAGTTAGGAGACATTATTATTGGCCTAGGATGCAGACAGATGTAAGGAGATTTGTGGAGTCTTGTGTGGTGTGTCAAAGAGCTAAATGAGCAACTACAAATGCAGGTTTGTATCAACCCTTAACCATTCCTAGTAGACAATGGGACAATATTAGCATGGATTTTGTGATGGGGTTACCAATGACACAGAAGTTGTATGACAGTGTATTTGTAGTGGTAGACAGGCTCAACAAAATGGCTCATTTTCTGCCATGTAAGAGCACCAATGATGCTTCCCATATTGCAAACATCTTCTTTAGAGAAGTAGTGAGGATTCATGGACTTCCTTCTAGCGTTGTGTTGGACAGAGATGTGAAGTTTGTGGGTCATTTTTGGAGGATCCTATGGAGCAAGTTGGGTACAAACTTATCCTTTTGGTTCTGCCTACTATCCACAAACAAATGGGCAGACAGAGGTGCTCAATAGGTCTCTTGGGAAACTATTAAGGTGTCTAACCAAACAACATGGTCAAGTATGGGATGCAGTCCTTCCCCAAGTAGAATTTGCCTATAATGACTCAGTTAATAGAAGTACCAAGAAGAGTCATTTCCAAATAGTTTATGGGATGAATCCTAGGGGGATTTTGGAGCTCCGAGAGTTACCTAATGAAGGAAGAATCAATGCACAGGGAGAAAGTTTTGCAGAAGCAATCAAAGACATCCATGATCAGGTGAAGACTATACTTCAGCAGAATGCTATCAAGTATAAGGAACAGGCATACAAGAAGAGGAGAGATGTGCAATACCAAGTGGGAGATCTGGTATGGGCACACTTGAAGAAGGAGAGGTTACCAAAGGGGAAATGCACTAAACTCATGATGAAGAAAATTGGACCATGTAGAATTGTTCACAAGTTTGCTCCTAATGCTTATGAGATTGAATTACCCCCTGACATTGGTCTCTCACCAATTTTCAATGTTGCAGACCTTATGTCCTATAAAGGTGATGTTGTTGTAGGTGATAAGATAGGTATACAAATAGAGGATGATGTGGAGTGGCTCAAGGATCTTCCACCCGATCAGCCCATGCAAATTGAATGTATCTTGGATACCAAGGTTGTCAAGAAGACCAGGAGAAATGTCTATAAGTAGTATCTTGTCAAGTGGAAAAGGTTGTCGAAAGTTGAAGCAGTGTGGATGGATGAGCAAGACATCAAGAAGCATGACACATGCTTGGAGGACCTCATCTCAAGTGGAGCTTGAGATTCTTCTACTCGGGGAAAATGGTGCAAGGGCACCACGAGGGATCATGAAGGCTCATGATGTATCATGAGTCATTTAGTCATTTTTGCATTTACTAAGGTCATCAGGACCAATTTGTATGGTTTTGCATTAGTTTGGACCCATTTGTAAGGCGATTGATCCTATTAGCATATATAAGCCAACTTGGTCAACTTTGGTCAACAGGTCAGTAGGAGTCTGGGATGGGTAGGATAGGTCTTTTATGTTGTTTTGCATTGTAAGGAACCATTTTGAGGTATTCATGTCATGTTTAGAGGCCTAATGCCCAAAATACCCAATTTTGTAGAAGTCAAATGTTGACAACTTGTCTAGGAGGAGCAACTTGTCTCCAATGGTCATTTGTTTTGAAATGTGGTTGGAGGCAGTTGTGTTGGTTGATGTAAGGGTATGTATACCTCTAGTTGTTGAATATATGGATTTGTTGAAGTTTTGGAGTTGAATACAATTGAAATACACACATTTTCCTGTCAATTTCACTATTTTTTATCTCTGTACTTGCTTGTACAGATTCATCTACAAAAACAAGGCACATGGTTGTGTAGGGAAATAAATTAGCTTCAATTTGTCTTTGGTCTGGTGAATTTTCATTAAGTTTGCAGGGAGATCGATCAGTTTTTTCTGAAACTAGTCACCAAACCCTCGCCTACCTAGGGTTTTGGATTCAAATGCCAATATATTGACTTTCCATCTTTGGAGGATTTCGACCTTTGGTGCAAAGTCAGGACCATGTATGTATTCTAGAACTATGGTGGTTTTGGATAGGAAGATAATTGCATATGGGAGATATGGCCAATAAAAGACCAGGCATCTCTATGTGACTGGTCCCGGTTGAAAGCAAATTGGATTGTTGTAGGTTGTATGGGTGGACTAGACCCAATCAAAGGGTGGATTCGGTGTGTTTGAAGGTGGACAGACCTGTTCCAAGCATTGGTTTTAGGAAACTTGAAGGTGGACAGACCTGTTCCAAGCATTGGTTTTAGGAAACCAAGTTTTATTAAGGGATTGCTTTGTAAAAGTGGCCTAATTGGCACATTAGGTCCATGAGAGAAGTAAAAACCATTGACCCTACCTTGAGAGAGCAGGAGCCCATTCGGACATATATTATATAGTGGCCAAAAGGGTATTCCAAACTGCAATTTGTTTGAAGGGTTGTTTGGAAGAATTTAAAATTATAGGCCAAAAACCTCAAAAATAAGGCTAGTAGCTAACTAGGTCATTTCAAGGTAAGTCACCCTTGGAAGTTTATTGACCACATAAAGGTGATTGAATTGTGTTGTCTTAGGCCTATAGGGTCAAAATAGGGTTGGGTTAAGGTTCTAGTCCATCCCATGCAAGTATGTGGGATTGTGTCCTCATAGACCAAGGAAGCGGTCAATGAGAAGAAGTCCAAAAGGACATTTCATGTGAGAAGTTGTACGAGGAAAGTTTGTGATACATTGAATGATGAATTTGGAGGGGTAGTTGTGTGAAGACAAGAGTACTTTGATAGGTTTGTGGGTAGTGGGGTGAATAACCACTAGTTCCTTGTGGACTCTGCATCACCTTCTAAAATTGAGCAGGTGAAGTGGTGTAACCAATTCATGAACAATTCTTTTGTCATCAAGTGTGTGGTTGGGCTGCCATGCAAGCACCCAATTTGCAGCATGCAATAAAATTTTTTAGCTGCTTCTTACCATTGAACAAGTAGAATCCTAGTATGCTTTGCCTAGTAGTGTTAACACAACAAAGAATTTTTATCCATTCCCAACTCTTAGGAATTATGAATGACACACTACTGCTACCTCTTTTGGTGAGCACTCTCATGCCACCATTTCTACCTGCTTGAATTCCAATCTCATCACAATTCCATATCTAGTGGATCATATGGATTTGCATCATACACTTTCTACAATGTCTCATAAAATGCAGATACAAGTATTAAGTTGATTGCTATGTCTTTATCAAAGCCTTCAGCTATACATAGGGTGTGTTCTAGATGCCTCTTCTTGAAACTAGTCCACCATGATTTCTCGGGCACCCCATCCTTCAAGTGGTTTGGTTTAGTTTGACAAATCTGGGCGACTTTTGCTTCCAGATTAACTATTTCAAGGCCATGGCTAACTATGATCGTCTCTTTGCACCATTCCACAATAAGTGCCTCCTCATCTTCAGTCAACATGATGGTCTTTTCTTGTTGGTGGATGTAATCCCACCTAACCAGTTGGTGAGTGTGGTTGGTGGGAGCAATTTTTGCTTCCAAATTAACTATTTCAAGGCCATGGCCAACTGCGACCATCTCTTTGCACCATTCCACAATAAGTGCCTCCTCATCTTCAGTCAACACGATGGTATTTTCTTGTTGGTGGATGTAATACCACCTAACCAGTTGGTGAGTGTGGTTGGTGAGATCTTCCATTTTCTTGCAACTCCCCTTGACAACATATCGTTCTCTTCTACGTCTTGAATCACCCTTGCCATATCTAATGGTGACCAAAAATGTTCTATGAGAGTTGTTTGTCTTCGAGTCGGAGATGCAAAAATATCCTCCACAACTTGATTAGGTGTCGGAGTGCTTTCAACAATATGTGGAGCTTTCTCATATGGTGGTACTCTAGCTCCTCTCCTTTGCGCAAGCAACCTTGTAGTTTCCCTTCTTTTCGTACACTAGTTCCACCTAGATTTGTCATCGCAAACAATGACTTATAAAGTTCAAATCAATGTTTACAGTGATACTTGAACATAATATTTGAAAATATTTTCCCTAATGTTTAAATCAATGTTTCAATATTGTATAGTACACTTTCAATATAATAAATGTGTTTGGGAGTTTTGTAAACATTATAGCTTCAAACATCATAGTCATGCATTCATACAACCTAAAGAAAGGGTAAAACATTAAATGGGATAAACAGTATAACCCAAAACATCATAGTAGTGTATGGAGGAATAAACGATATAACTTAGAAATAGCAATGCATGACGGCATAAACAATATAACTTAGAAATAGAAATGCATGGTGGCATAAACAATATAACTTACAAATAGCAATGCATGGCGACATAAATAGAATAACTTAGAACCATAAACACTATGACCTAGAACTGCATTGATACAAATAGAGAAGCCTAACTATAAAAGAAACTAACAACAAACAACAGTTGAAGAACACTTGCTACACTTGAATGACACTTGCAACAAACATGGTAGACCATTATAGGACACCAACAAAGACAATTGGAATTCAGACAAGAAATTGAGAATAACAATTAAAGCATAGTTACAACAAATTGGGTAGAACATTAAACAACACTCATAGCACTCGAACCTTAAGTCTGTAAAAGACAATAGTAGTACTTAAATGTTGTGGACACATACAATGCAAACAATACTTACAATAGTAAACGAGTAGTTAGATACTTACAATACTTAAATATGATGAAGAGGTTTTTTTTAGGTATGCAACTAATTTGCCTATGTGACAGAGTTAGTGTATGTTGATGTGGACACACAAATTTTAAACTTGTAGGCATAGAGAAATGATGAAAAGGATTTTTTAGGTATGCATGTGATTTACTTACATGACAGTTGCTGGATGTTGATATGGACAAATGATTGTTAGAGGACATGAATGATATTTATGTTGGTATTTTGATGATGTTTAGTTGTGATTGTCATTGATGGCCACACACTTATTTTATGTATGAGTTATTCTCAAACGGTATTATGTGTTGTGTTGTTCACACTGGTACTACATGTCATTAAATGTATAGTCTTTGTTTGTAGAAGATTATCGGTGTTTTGCAAAAGATGCTTACTGGTCAAAGCATGACTGAAGACCTCAAGTGGTATGAAGACACCAAGTGGTACGAGGACCCCTAGCGGCAGTTAATTTTTTATCAGAACGCTATGTTCCAGTTTACCAGTCTTTGTTTATCGACAATCGGTATACTGTGCCAAACCGGTATAATTGTAAAGTGTGATGAGTTATCATCCACAGACACTTTAGCGGTGATTCTGTGTCGTGTTACCAAATGTGTCTAGATGCACTGTACCTAGGAAATTGTAGTCTAATCTTATTGGACCGACATGAAATCAAATTCCTATATGAGGACATCATGTCTAGGGTTTTGTAGAGTTGATGTGTGCGAGTGTTGGAGAGAAGATTAGGTCTGTGCGAAAAAGGTATCTCACTACAGAGATTGTGAGTGCAAAGGTTAGAATACTGAAGTAATGTTGCAATGCATTAACAGAGAACTGTCAGGGATCTAATCAAGCATTCTATGCTACTTTCTAGATCATTCACTTGTTGATTACTAATCTCTTCGACAAGTCTGCAACCCTTAACCGGGTAGGCCAGCCAAGCCTACTGTAAATTCTCTAAAAAGGTGGTTCACAGTTGTGGATCTGAAATCCTTTAACAGGGTAGTCTTTAACAAGACTTATCTCCTAACAAAGATCTGGATTCCTAACAAGATCTGTTCCGGTGAAGAACATTGTAAGACCTTAACCAGTCTGACCTTAACCGGTCGGGTTACTATTCTGCATACAGTTGACTTGTGAGTTTTAGTCACCGTGGTTTTTCCCATTTGGGTTTCCATGTCAAAATATCTTGTGTTCTAGTGATTGTGCTTTTGTGGGTGAATGTTCTATTTTCTATTTGGCTTGTTTATGTTTTAACCGGTTTGTTGTTTAAACTACTACACCGGTATGCTGGAAACTACTACACCGGTATGCTGGAAATTTGTTTAAGAATTTGATTAAGCTTTTAGGCATACTAATTCACACCCCAACCCCCCCCACCCCCCCCCCCCCCCTCTTAGTATTCATCAATTTACAATATTAAATGGGTAGCCCTGGACAACATAACTTAGAACCCCATAAATGGTAGTTACATTATTAAATGGGTAACCATGGACAATATAACTTAAAACCCCATATAAATATCAGATGGAGACAAATGACCACAATGACAATATAACTGAAAACCCCAATGACAATATAATTGAAAAACCCCAATGACAATATAACTTAAAACCTCGTAGTAACTTGAAATCCCAATGATAGTATAAGTTAGCAAACACCACACATCCAATTAGGGAACAACAATGATCAGATACAAACAATTGTAGACGTTAACAATAGAAAGAGACTACAAATAATGTGGAAATAGAATGCGAGGAATACCTGTATCAAAATGGCTTTTGCTTCTCCTAAAGGTCTGCTCCTCCATGACTTACTCTAAAGCAATGTAATGAAATGAATTTGACTCCAAATGTCATGGCTATTCAAATTGTTTGCATTAATGATTTGTGGATTGGTGGTGGCCTGATTTGGAAAAATAAATGTGTCCTGCTATTTGGATTGTGTTTTTACATTTCCTTTCTATGATTTCAAATTTGCCATAAATGGATGACTTGACTGGTTTGGTTGATTGCTTGTAGTATGTGCTGGTGTTTAAAATTGTGTCCTGTCGATTAAATAGGTTCAATGGTGGCCTTACATCTTCTTGTTTTTCGATGCAGGGGGAAGTGGGTGGAAGTGCCCATTACGTGTGCGCTTTAGCATGTTTGATGAGGCAGAATATGATGATTTTGGTTTGATAAGCAATGTGAATGTACATCTAACTGAATCGCGTTGGATCTGATTGGTACGTTCGATGGGATGGAATGTCTTGTAAACTAATGACGTGGATTCACTTAGCTTTTGTACAAGTTAAAAAGTTGAGCGGCTGAGGCTCATGTGTCTACACAGTTGTACATTTTTTTTTACTTATGTGGGGGTGTTTATTTCAATGTCCTGGCCATTTGCCTACCACTACCGGTGCAACATGGGTTCTCAGACTTGCAAAACTGTACTAGTTTCCACTTAATTTTGACAAATATATGCATGTTATAAAACACTTTTTATGTGTAAAATGTGTGGTCCATTTAATCACTGCTTCTGATCTTTTTTATGATGCGCTGACAACTTGACTGCTCGACTGTGGGGCCCATAACTCTCCACAAGTATCCCCATTTCACATCCCCGCTCCACTTCTGGCCCCTCTCCCGCGAATGTTTGGTATCACATTAATGAAATTCTTGTTACCTTTGAACTAAAGTACTGAAAGCTTGAAAAGTTACCGATCCAAAATAATCACATGGACGGTACATTGGTTAATTTGAAAGTTAAGTTAGATCTTGCTCGAGGCATCGTAACACATTTGCACTTAACTGTGATAGTGGAATGAGGAGAATTTTTAACTCTCTCTAGCTGGGGTTTTCGCAAATTCAAGATTTCTCCAGTGTATATCGTTTGTTGCAGTTGTGTGCGTTTCCTTCAAGTGTTCATATATCTGTTTTGCATGTTCTTTCATGTTGCCATGTTAAATGAACATGATTGACTGTAAACACATCTTTTTGAGGTGACTTAACAATATTTGGAGGTGTTAGGAGTGTTGACAACAAGAATATCCATAAGTGACGATCACTCAGACAGTATCTTTAAACTATTATGGATCATTGAAAGAGCATTTGTCAACTAAACATATTACAAAGATTGAACAATAAATATTTTCAAAGAATTCAGGTAAGTTCTATTAATACATATCAATTATGCGTGTGGTCTGATTGCAACAGATCTTGGAGTAATTCAGATAAAACAATAATAAAAATATGCATAGCACATCATTCTATACTGAAGGTTGCTTTTGGGAAGAAGAGTTGTCCTTCCATGGCCCTTGTTGGTTGGAGCTATTGCTTGTTGAGGATTGGGCCTGGTTGTTTTGCGCACCAGCAGCCAGCTGCCATGTTTGCCAATGATTGAGATATCCAGGGCGAGCCTGTGGAACAGGTATTTCCATTCTGCCCTCCAGCATTTCAACAACCGCGGACATGCAAGGTCTTCGACCAGGGTTCTCGTGAGTGCACAAAAGTCCCACATAAATCACCCTTATCACTTCTTTTTCGTTGTATCCGAATTGCAAAAGGTTCACATCTACCAATTCTAGCATCCTCATTTCTTCAAACAGATGCCAAGTCTGTGGAATCAAGCAAAATTCATCAATAATATCATGTACACAGAATTATACATTATTAATTTATTACATCATAAACACAAATAATTTGAATACACAATGTTACCCATTCAAGAAGGTAAGCCTTTTCTTCTTCCAAGTTCGTGTCTGTGTGGGTTCTGCCACTAACAACTTCAAGCGCAACCACTCCAAAGCTGTAAACATCTGCCTTCTCTGTGAGATGCCCTCTTAAGGCATACTCTGGAGCCATATACCCACTGGAGTATTTCAAATGATAAGAAGATTTTAGCACAGTTGAATTTTTTTGTAAGTGGAACGAAATCTGAAATATAAGTGTTTTTCAACTTACATTGTTCCTGCTACCCTTGTGCTCACATGAGTATTTCCATCATCAAATAACCTTGCCAACCCAAAATCTGCTACTTTGGGATTTAAATCTTCATCTAGAAGAATGTTTGTTGATTTGATATCCCGATGTATAATTTTTAACAACGACTCTTCGTGAAGATAAGCAAGTCCGCGAGCAACTCCCAAACAAATCCTATACCGAGTGGGCCAATCTAACTTAATACGAGGTTCATCGCGATCTGCAAGTAAGATAGAATGCACTGAGTAAAGCTGTCCCCTTTAGCTTTCGCTTTCTATCCTAACTTCAGAACAAATAAAATTTCAGTATAACTGATCATATAAAGTGAGTGGCCTCACCAAACAAAGCTTGCGCGAGGTTGCCGTTTTCCATATATTCGTAAACCAGGAGAAGATCCTCCCCCTCTGCACAACAGCCATAAAGTTTAATGACATCTGGATGTTGCACTGCAGATATAGTGCCTACTTCATTCAGAAATTCTCGATTCCCTTGTTTTGACTGAGATGATAACTGCTTGATTGCCACCTTCCTCCCATCTGATAGTACACCCTGCAAAATAGAAGTTCGGTGTTACAATCTAGTAAGTCTTTCATGATTCCTAAAATGTATTGATCAAGTCTGGCTTGCATGTTTTGATGCACGCTTTATGATTTTGTCAGTCATATAGGTTCAATTATAATTGTAGGGTGATTATCAATGCACCTTGTAAACTGCTCCAAAGCCACCCTCTCCTATCTTATTTTTGGGATCGAAACTTTTAGTTGCAGTTTTCATCTCCCTTAAGCTGAAAGAATTACCGTCCATTGTCTTCAACTCTGATAACCTCCAGCCATATACAGGATATATTTAATAATAGAATTGATAAATAATTAAACTAGACATGATTTAAATACTGTGGATTTAAAAATATTACATTACCTCTGTCCTTGCTGAAACGGGATAATATGTTGTCCCCTTTTTTCTTCCTCTTGATAAATACTAGAGTTGATATCAACACAAGACCCGAAATGACCACTACTAAGACAATAATTATGGCTATCTTAGCAGTCTTACTTTTCTTCTCAAAATGCGGTTTGAAGTCTGCCACAAAAAAATTTAATTGTTCATATATCTGGTATCATTAAAAAAATAAAATAATACTGATGGATTTATCTTCAAAAAAAACATTCCAATTTATGCATCGTGCTACATTATTGCAAATCTTGAGCTATTCCCCTTGCATTGAATATTCCAATTAGTTGTAAGACAATAAATTTGCATGAAGATCTTACTTGGAGTGACTACAATTGCTGAAACCAAAGGTCCATACACATCTTGTGGTTCACAACATGTTCCTTTCCCAGCCCAAAAAAAGTGAATATCTAAGTAGTTTTGGGTAACATTTATGGTGTAGTTCATGATGACTGCCAGATTTTGCCCTCCAGCAGCCTCCATTATATCAAAATCTTTCAACACTCGATCTCCCTGCATAAAGTTTGCAATATGACCAAGCATGATAATCAGAATGGTAAATACGAGATAGATAGCCTATTTGATATTTTGGGCTTTCAAATCTTTATCCTCAATCTTGTTATTTTACATATACAGAAAATCAGGTTTCAGTCTTTTGATACATACATCTAAAGAAAAATAATGTCAAAGGGAAACCGATGTACCTGAATATAGACATCAAAGATTCGTCGTCCTTTTGTGGTTTTCATAGCTGGAAACTGTATTTCACCAAAGTGGAGCTGTATGTTGTATGGTCCTGTTTGAAGGTCCAGGCCATAGTACCTCAAAGAGACAGGAGAAATGCGTGCTGTCCTGTACAGTTCTGGATCAAAATTGGAGGAAAACGCACTGGTATTATGTGGGGTGATGGTGAAGGTGGTGCTATTGTTGGCTATGTAAGCCTTTGATTCACTATCAGAATCCATATAATATCCTATGCTACTGAATCCCCAATACATTTTGGAACGTCGAAAGAATAATAGGGTATCAACTTCATCATCCTCTTCAAATTCATCAAAAATAAAGTTTGGTGCAGAAATTTTGAGTTTCTCTCCTCCACAGTTTATAGCAAAACCATAGTCTGTTAAACACAAAACCACTATTAAAACAGAAGTCCAATACATGCACCCTGCACTGCACAGTAATGTATAGAACATGTCTAAAAAATAAATTCTGCAATGCATAAATAGAAACTTCATCAAACTGTATATGGTAAAGGCTTTCCGCATATTCAACTAGGTAGTAACTCTCGAGCCAGTAGAACAGCTTGGATTTAGTTCAGAATACATCAATTGTACTTGGGCTGCATTTCACCTTTTTCTTACTGCATTGAACAGATACGCATCTGGCCTACTCTTTAACTCTAGCAGGGGAAAATGGAAAAGAGTACCCACTGTCACCATACCTCTGCATTATTACTAGCACAGTTTCCAAGCACGTATATCGAAATTCTTATTGCTACTTACCTTTGACAAGTTTGCAATAGATTTAGCTGGTTTTAATATAAAACAAATATTTATATTTTACAAAGTCAGCAAATTTTTTAACAAATAATATTTAAAAAATAAATCACCGCATCATTCATTAATTGACTAGTTTCTTTTACTGTTACTTATAGCAATTCAAATATCTGATAAAATAGTTATTGTAAATAGAATATTTTATTAAAACTATTTTATCAGATTATTTTTATCTAAACAATTATCTTTATTTTAATAAAGAATTATTTTAATTTTTTATAGATACTATTTTAAGCAAATAAATAGCTATGAATAAAAGTAATTCTACTAAATAGTGTAGATATAATAAACTTATTTTTTAAATTCTTAAAAATGGATGTAGAATAAAATACATCTATTTCTATTAAATAAAATAATTTTTAACTAAATAAAATGAATAAAGATATCTTAATAATTTATCTAGAAGAGGTTAAGAGATATCAATCTTGATAGTATTTTTGAGTTAGATGTATGTAAGATATCTATGCTAATTAAAATATACATATTATAATATTAAGATTTATATAAGTGTGGCACACTGAATTTTAAATGAAATATAAAAATTACCTCAAAACTTTTATTTAAAGAGTTATTTTTATTATTTTTGTATGAATATAATTTTTTAATATTTATTTAATAAGTAGATAAACATAAGAATGATTTAATTTAACATTTACTTAAGAACTATTTTATTTAAGACATTTATTTTCAGGAGTGACTTACCAATTGTTTTTCTTTTTTAATGGAGGTCCAGACCTACTAATTCTTTTATTAACTATTGTTCTATTGCTGAAGTTGAATGGTTCTCAAGTGAGCCCATTAGGAAAAGTATTATTCAATGCAAGGACTCCACCCTATGTGATTTTGGTGGAATGGGGACCCATTTCTTTACATTCCATAGGCTAAGTAATAAATTTCAAAACATATTTTAATTTAAATAAAATAAAATAATTCTTAAAAATGGATGTAGAATAAAATACATCTATTTCTATTAAATAAAATAATTTTTAACTAAATAAAAGGAATAAAGATATCTTAATAATTCATCTAAAAGAGGTTAAGAGATATCAATCTTGATAGTATTTTTGAGTTAGATGTATGTAAGATATCTATGCTAATTAAAATATACATATTATAATATTAAGATTTATATAATTATGACACTATGAATTTAAAATGAAATATAAATATTACCTCAAAACTTTTATTTAAAGAGTTATTTTTATTATTTTTTGTATGAATATAATATTTTAATATTTATTTAATAAGTAGATAGATAAGTTAAAAACATAAGAATGATTTAATTTAACATTTACTTAAGAACTATTTTATTTAAGACATTTATTTTCAGGAGTGACTTACGAATTGTTTTTCTTTTTTAATGGACGTCCAGACCTACGAATTCTTTTATTAACTATTGTTCTATTGCTGAAGTTGAATGGTTCTCAAGTGAGCCCATTAGGAAAAGTATTATTCAATACAAGGACTCCACCCTACGTGATTTTGGTGGAATGGGGACCCATTTCTTTACTTTCCATAGGCTAGGCTAAGTAATAAATTTCAAAAAATATTTTAATTTAATCCTAATAATACTATTTATAAAAAACATTGTAAAATGACAATTTAAATGTTTTTTATTTGATAAGCACAGCTTTGAAAGGACCCTAAATCCTTTTGCAGAAAGATAGGAGTGCAAAGCAATGCAGGACAACACAAAAACAACTCAAAACCATCACAAAACAGCAGAACATCCAACCACCAATACCACTGAGCAGCAACAAAACACAGCAACAAACCTACAAAATAGAAATTGAGGTTTAAAGAAGTGATTCGGAGAATTTTGATTGATAGTCTCCCTGTTTTCCATGTTCTGTTGATTTGAATCTCCTAGGAATATTTTCTTATAATGATTAGGAGGAGAAATCTCCCTTCTGACCACCATTTGATCAGTCCCTCCAGAAGTAGAGGACTGCATGAGACTAGTCTCCTTGGTTTCCTTGCTCTGCTGATCCAAATCTCCCAAACAACTTTTCCTGTAACCCTTTTGAATAATCTCAGTCGCAGCTTTAGGAGGAGGAAAGATCTCCATTCTATCCACTATTTGATCAATCTTTCTAGGAGGAGAGGACAACAAACTAGACTGGTCCTTTCTCCACCAAATAAACTGAACGTTCTTGTTTTTCATGCAGGCCTTGTGAGAATGACCCACTTGTCTACAATAATGGCAAACAATCAAAGAATTTTCATAATCAATTTTCTGAGTCCATTTACCCAACATAGAAGAAAGGGTAATATGAGAAGGAAGCACCACATTCTTTGTTACAAGCACACAAAATCTCGCTTGCAGCAACCATTTTTTAAACTTAGTGACAAGGTCAATAACAAAAACTCTTCCCAAGGAATTGGCTATAGCCATGAAAACCTTTTCATGCCAAAATTCAAGAGGCAGACCCGGTAAATGAACCCACATCGGAAACAAGAAATCAGTCTGAGAGTTAAAACCAGGGGTCTACTTTGACAAACAAAGGACATTTAGGCCCAGGAACTAGGATCCCTCACTAAGAATCCTTAAACAATCCTCAATATTAGAAAAGGAGAAAAGAAGACAAGGAGCCATCATTGCTGTTACCTTAACATGTCCTTGTAGCTTCCAAACATGGTTAATCCATCTTCTAACAGTTTTAATATGAGGAGCATCACCACAAAACCTACCAACAAGCGAGAATGTCAGCCAATTGGATTCTAACAATGAATCAGGAATATTCACTTCAATCAATTGCCTAGAAGGAGAACTCGAAGGAGGCAAGGGAGACTCATCCATATTCAACCTAGAAGACTGAGGAGAAACATGGCTCTCATTTTGAACATCACCATCACATCAACCAGCCTCAGAATCCATTGGGGGATCATGAACAGAGACAAACGCCAATCCAAAACCAAGCAAGACTCCACAAGAAGTAGTCTTCAGAGGGGTTGACATCCATCTCATCTCCAGCCTTGTGCAAGGGCCAACAAAACCATTACTAACAATAGTGGGGGCTCCATCCCCAGGAGGAGAGCCGCCAACCTCAGACAAATACAGATCATCCACTAGAGAACCATTGAGAGCGTTAGACACCACACTTGCAAGCATGCCTTTGCCCCCCAAAATAGCAAGAGATTTGGCAAGGAAATCTCTCCTCAACTCACTTACAAAGGGAGTGGTTGAAGCAGTTTCAGCCCCATGAATAGCCACATCATTCTTTGTATCAGTCGAAACCGACAATAGGCAGATCCAGCCCAAAACCCTCATCAAAGCTATAGTGAGGGCCAACATCTTCCTCACAAGGAATAGGGGGATTAAAATTACCAAAGACCGAAGAAGCAAGAGCCCCTTCATTGGAGGAGCCACACACAAGGGTATCAATAATGACCTGTGCAGAAGCAACACCAATAGGGGCCTTAATATTTGCAGTCGTCTTATTCACATGAGTTGTAGCCAGAGGGGCGGAAAGAAAACCCCTCTGCAAGCCAAAAATAGAGGGGAGGGAAGGAATAGGGTTTACACCATACCCTATCTGCTAAGTCTCCCAACCCAACATATTTACTAATGCATCCCTAATGCAAAACTCATCCTCAGACCTACAGTCCTGAATGCCATTAGAGCCATTATTAGACTCTAGATGTGCATGCAGGTGAGCCTCCAGAAGGATGTCAAGGAGGAGCTCATCATCCTCTTCCTCAGGGTCATCGTCTTCATCTTCAGGTTCTCCATGCAGGCATCAAAGGCCGAAGCACCAACATAGACGGCTAGGGTTTTTGTCCTAACTCTGGCTCTCGTCTCCATTGTGAAATAATGACAACTTAAATGTTATTATTAGATTGTGGAATTAATAAAGCATTTTGTAATATTTTCTCTAAAACATTTTAGATGAACACTTTATAAAGGGAACATTTAACATATTGGCCCCAAAACAAAGTCTATAGAAGAGACCCAATCACTCATAGGATGATCATACATTGTTTAACATTAGTAGATTTCCACAATCCATTCAATTAATGGTGTATGCTTCTAGATTCGATTGTGTGAGAATTTTTGCATCAATGTTTCGGATCACACTTTGTGATCCATCATCAAGATGATAGAGAGCATAAGGAGAAAAAAACACCCTGATGATGGATCACGGAGTATGATCCGAAACGTTGATGCAAAATTTTTCACACAATCGAATCTAGAAGCATACACCATTCATTGTTTATTCAAATCAAATCCTTTTTCAAAGTTTTTCAAATCTTGGGCACTTGTATTCATCTTCTCATGTGATGACACAAACCCTTGGAGTGAAAAAATTTGAAGGATAAAAACCTTTTTAGTTTCTAGTTTGGATTGGAAGACAAAAGCCTTTTTGTTCTTTTGAGACAATTTTCTTCAAGAATTGCGTTAGTGTTGAGAGTTCACAAAATATTCCTTGTTCTAATTTTCTAAGGTGCCACAATGTCGTGTCATTGTGAGCATTATTTATAATAGTAGTTTGTATTAGCAATTGTTATATTTATAATATTAGTTTGTATCAACAATTATTACTTGTAAGTTGTACTTATTGATCTATTATGCCTTGCTCACTACTACTATAGTCTTGTGACTTAAAACTTCTTGTTATGTGTTTATCTATGCAATTTTGAATTAAAAATACATAAGGATTGGTTGTATGCAGCTATTTATATTAGTATTTAGTTAATATCAACTTGTTATTTTATGAGTTATTTATTGCAATATTAATACTAGTTATTGTTGGCCAAAAAGCAAAGTGTAGACACAGATCCAAAAAAGTTATCACATTTTACTACAAGAAGACTCTGGAATATGAGCTTTGGAGTATAGGATGTAGTCTAGGGATACTATCTACGAGCCACGTCCCTATTGCAGATAATAAATATATCGTAAGATTGGATTTGTGATATTTTGCCAAGATCTAGAGGCAATGGAAAGCACAAATAAGAGAGCACAAAATAGATGATAGGAAGAGAACAAAATAGATGATAGGAATTGTAGCGTCGTAAAATTGCGACACTTGCAATTTCGACTGCATTTGGGTCTTCATGATGGCGGTGCAACGTTGAACCTGAATGGAGACCCCGAAACCTGTTTACAACATCAAAAACTGCATCTTTTTGCACTTGGCCTGATCCTCCTTGCACCCTGTTGTCCCGGGAGGTGGGACCAAGGTCGGAAAAATCAGTCTCCTAACCCTAATTGACAAGTATATAAACTACATTTGCCTTCCCAGAAGAGGAGGAAAAACATATGTGTGTAAGAGGCGGAAGCGATAGGCAAACATTCAAACATTCAAGCATTCAAGCATTCCTTCAAGCAATTGAGCATTCTAGGTCTCCATTCAAGGCTAGGTGTTGCATTCAAGACAAGGATTCAACCATTGAAGAGGAGATCACCTACAACACACAACATACAACATACAACATCATTACACCTTCGCATGTAAGAATACAAACATTCTTACAACAAGGTATCAGTACTTGATTACATTACAGACATTTACATTTACAGCATTCTCATTTCTTGGTTAATTCCAAAACCCGGGTTTGACCTGAAGGCAAACCCCTAATCCCTAACCCCCCAATCGTCCTCTCTTTTCTGTGTGTAGGTTGCAGGTACGCGGCTGTAATTGAAGATCTGGAATCCTTGTGCAAAGACGAACAGATTCCCCTTCGTTTCGCGGATTTTTCGGAGGACCGTGTGCACTCCGGGCGCCATCGTCCCGACAACTTTCGCTCAAACTTGCAAGACAGCATCGTCTCGACATTTTACTGCTAATTTCAGGTCCGTAGCTTCATCCCGTGTCTCTATCTCCGTCTACAAGCGAATCTTTCCTACTTTTACATACACTCCTAGTTCAATCCTTCTATCTACATTCTTTACAAAAGAGGGTATCCTTGCTGTCTCAACCCTTGAAACTCATTTAGAATTCAATCTTGCATTGTGTGGGATTGGATCTTGTGAGTTTCAACCCCTCTTTTGAATGTAAAGTCTCTCCTAAGTGAAAACCGTCAATCCTAGTGACCTCCTTTCTCTCTTCTTGGAGTGGGGGAACACCTAGGGTTCGATTTTCCGCTTTACATTTTGGTGAACCCGACGTGAACATCCTAATTCTGATTATTCATGGTTAGATCTGAAAAATTTGCTTCCTTAATTACATTTTCATGTTTGATCTTTTGCAAATTTTAGAGGTTAATTGCATAAAAACCCTAAATTTTCTTTTTAGTAATTGAGCTTGTGAAATGTTTAATTGTTAATGCTTGTTTCAGATCTACCCTTCTATTGTAAATTATCAATTCATATTTGTGCTTTAATTCTAAAAGTTAGGTGGTTAAGTGTCAAAACCCTAATTTTTAACCCTCTTGATTCAACCTTTGACCGATGATTTCACTGATCAAAACACCTCCAAATCGGCTGTAACTTTGGATCCCGCAACAAAATCATAATATCCTTCATCCCTAAAAATTTTGAAAAAAGTTGCGAGGACCGTGTGTACCCCGAGCGCCATTGTCCCCGACATTTTTTCCAAAATTTCGGGAGCTAGATCTTACTGTATTTTTCTGCTAGAATCCAGAATCTTGGCTGATTTCATCAACTCTAACACTTTCAAAATTAAAGTCAAAGTTGGTCTCCTGATTGCTTCGATTAAGGCTTCTAATCATTCAAAAATTGTTGTAATTGAAATTTTGTGTTAAAATTGTGTTTCTTACTGTCCTAAATCTGAAAAGTGTGTTGGCATTCATTCAAAGTTTCAGTGCTTTATTCAAATTTTTGCAATTTGTGACTTTTGAAATTAAGTGTTTAATTGCAACAACTTTGATTTCCACTTTCAAAATTGAATTTTGCATGAAATTGAGTCAACTTTTAAATTTCAAAGCTTGCATTGCTTTTAGTGTTCCCTCTAAAATCATAAAATTCAAAATTTCAGTTTCCCTCTCTTTTTCAAAATTCAAATTTCGCATTTTTCAACAATCTTGGTAGGATTCAATTTTGAGATTGCAACTTTAATTTGGCCTATCTACAGATCGTAAAATCACTCAATTTTTTCAGATTAGCTTTAAAATCATCATAACTTTCATCCCTGAAAATTTCGAAAAAAGTTGCGAGGACCGTGTGCACTCCGTTCGCCACGATCCCCGACATTTTTTTCGAAATTTCAAGAGATTGTCGTGATTGCATTTAACTTAAATCTAGGAGATTGGCTGATTTTATTGAAATTTGCTACCTCTAAATTCGAAAATAAATTCAAAATTCAAGATTTCAATTTTCAAGATAACAATTAAAATTAAGAGCTACCCCCCCCTTGGCCCTAATTTTTCAATTGTGCCTACCTTTCTTGGAAGTTGTGTTTCCCTCTTCTTTCACAAAGTTCAAATTGGATAATCATTATCTCATTGTTCAATTTTGCCAACTTTATTTTCAAAATTCAAAATCTTCTCTCTCTCTAGTGCATGAGTTTTACAACAATAAGCCCTACTTACGCTATTCCCGTTAGACGAAGCCTTAGAATTAAGTCTTTCCAAGGTTTAATTACCGAGGAGATGGAACCTAATTTGAATGGCCTTTTAAACGAGGACATGGGTAATTCCTCTAATCCTCTTAATGATGAAGAAGCTCTCCATGAGGTTTCTGTAGAACAACTTTCGAAATTGGATAACCAATTTGATGATTTTCAGCAATGGATGTCTCAAGAATACCCCGATAGTCAAGCTCTTTCATTAATTGAGGGTCTAAAACGTATGGTTCAAAGTGATAAGAATGGAATTGATATTTTGCGTAGTATTGCACACATCGTGGATTCGAATGTGATGCCTATGAAGAGTTGTGCCGAAACTTTAGGTTATACACAACCTCCTACTCAAGTCAATCATTCTACCCCTTTGACAACTTCTATTGCTAGTATACCTATTTTTACATCAAACATAATGACTACTTCAATACAAAACATTCCACCTATGATCACCAGTCATGGGGGCAATCCTTCCTCTTGAATCAACCCTCTTCCTTCATTCAATCCGATTTCTTCAATGAGTGTCCCTATTATATCTCCACAAATGAACATGACGCAAGGGGGCAATTCATTCAACCATTCCATTCCTCCTTGTAGTGCTCCTTTTTTCCAATCATCTCCTATGACTAACTATCATAGTGTCCCGCCACCTTACTCTCAATCAATACCTTCTCTCAATAACATAATACCTCCATCACAATCTAACATGTCTAATATGAACTCTTCAACTGAAGCGACCATTAACAATCTTGCACAAACTGTCTCTTCTTTACAGCAACAAATTGCCTCTATGAATCAAAGTTTAGTGTGCCCACATTTGATGTTGCAAGCCCACTTTCTCTTAACATTGTTCGAGCTATCCCCCCTAAGCATGTTGAAATCCCACAGTTGGAGCTTTATAATGGTAAAGGTTATCCTCTAACACATGTTAAGACCTTTCAAACAATATGTACCGATTTTTCTCATGACCAAAGGTTGCTTGCAAAACTGTTTACTAGAACATTAAGAGATAAGGCTCTACAATGGTATTGCTCGTTGCCTTCCTATTCTATTACTTCTTTCCAACAACTTGCAAATGCTTTTATTCAACAATTTCAAAACAATATAAGTCCTAAAGTTACTTTGATTGATTTAATGCATTGTAAACAAGGTGTTAAAGAAAAAGTGACTGATTTCATTGGTAGATATAAGCATTTGTGTGCTCAAATTTCTTTTCCAATACCTGACAATGATATTCAAAGAATCTTTATTTCTAATTTACAAAAAGATATTAGAGAAAAACTTTTGTTTTCTGAGTTTACTTCTTTCCAACAGTTGCGTGCAACTCTTCACAATTATCAACTGACTGTGAGTCAAATGGAACAAGCAAATCCTATGGCTCCGAGTGATAAGGGTGATAGTAGTCAACAACCATTTGGGAAGTTTAAACCGAACAGAGGGTTCGTTAAGTTCAATGAAAACATCATCAACAACAATGTGAATGCAGCATCAGGTGTGCCTCCTATTTCTAAGTTTTTCAAAAAAGAAAGAGAGTTTACTCCTTTGAATGAATCATTGCATAGTATTATGAATAAGTTATTGGAACAAAATGTGCTTACTCTCCCTCCTATAAAGCAAATAGATCCCGCAAAGATTAATTCACCCTATTTTGATAACAAATCTTTTTGTCAATTTCATCATCAACCTGGGCATGATACTGAAAAATGTTTTGCTTTAAAGGGTAAAATTCAAGATTTGATTGATAATAATACTATCTCTGTTTCAGGTGTGAATGATAAAGGCAACACATCTGTAGCTCTTCCTAACCAAAATCTTAAGATTTTTACTGATCCATTACCTTCTCATACCTCTAATGTGATTGAGACTAATGATTCCTCTTTCTCACCTGATGGTCTTGTGTCTATGACACCGAATGTGATTAACTTTGTAGAGCAGCAAAAAATCCCTAAAGAACCTTCCATCACATTTGATTCCAGTGAAACTATCAAGACACCTGATGGTCCTTTATATATAGTTGCAAAAGTCAAGAATACACCTTGCTGTGGAGTGCTTATTGATCCTTCTTGCATGGTTAATGTTATTACTGAAGAATTTCTTTTTACTTTGCAATTGAATCAAGTGATCTATGACAAAACAAATGTGGTTGTGAAATTATTTGATGCATTTTCTTCTCCTGCAATTGGTTCTATTACATTACCTATTGAGGTCCATAACAAATCCCTTGATGTGAGCTTTGCTATTATTCCATCATCCGAACAATTTCGTGTGAAGCTAGGCTATCCTTGGCTATCTTCCATGAAAGCTATTGCTTCTCCTATTCACAAGTGTTTGAAATTTCCCCATAATGGTGAAGTTGTTACTGTCAATCATAGTCTCTTTAAACCAGCTGAAAGAACTTCTAGCATTCCTATTGATTATTTTTGGCCTAAACAATTCCAATCTCTTCCACCGCGAAGTGATCATCTTTTCAAATCTTATCAAAAGTGGAAAAAAGATATGATCCTATCTCTAAGTGAACCTCGAACACCCAAACTTGATATTCCTATCGTACTTGAGAAGGAAGTTCTTCCTTTGAAAGATAAAACTAATGTCTTTCCTCAAGAAGATTCCCAACCCATTCCTATGGATGTGACTATATCTATGTCTAATAAACTTTCTAAAAGTAGACCTATACCTCCTCGTCATGATGGACTTGGTCTCCTTCCTAAACCAAATATTCCTCCTTTATTATGGAGCAGTTCCTCCTCCTTCCTCTTCTCCTATTATCCAACCTAAGAGACCACAACCTAAACACCCAAGTGATAAGGATGAGAACATTCCTCGTCCTCAATCTTCTCAACTTCCCACTAAGACTAGACGAAATCGTTCTGCGCGTGAACGCCGACGAAATCGTCGTTTTAGAGCTCGTGCAACTGCTTCTCAAACTTTGCAATCCCCAGAGACACCTTCAGCTAGTATTATTCCATTTTTTCCTCAGCCGAAAATTGAGCCAAAATCTCCTAAGCATAAGATGCATGATGGTTTTGATCCTGTGCGAGTTAAAGATCCTATTTTTATAAATCTTGATGATGATATAGATGAAAATGTTATTCATGATAAAAATGTTACTTCTCTTGCTTCTGATAGTGAATATGAATATGTTGATATTGATAACCATTTATCTAACGAATTTTCTAAAGCACTTATCCTAGCTCCTAGACAAGAACAACGTGGCTTGGAACATGAACATAGCCCTTGTTTGGATCTTGCGATAGCTCCATCTGCTGTGTTGGATGTTCCTCCTCTAGCGTGTTTCCTGCCTTCCCGAAATACTGATCAGCAAGATCGGGGGGTGGATGACGTGCTAGACTAGTTCATTAGCACAGTAGACTCTCTCCTCCTCTCTCGATATCTTTTGTTACTTCTTCTATGTGTTATTCTCATTCTTCTATTTGTTGTCCTTAGTGTTGTTTACTTGAGGACGATGCAAAGCATTGAGATCTCTTTTGGTCTCTCTCATGTTGACTCAAAAGACACGTGTTCCCTTCTTCTAGGTGACCTTCCTTGATTGGGGAATGAAGAACAATTATGCATACATACATATGATATACATGAATTATCATACAGCATACTGACCCCAAGGAAAGCGAAGTCACCTCGTGATTTGTGTTTTGTGTCTATTATCCTTGGGTTTATCTCACACTTGGGGGCTAAATCTTTGTGATAACATGCTCCTTTCCCTTCTCATTTCTTATGTGTATCACTACCTTAAAGCAATCACCCCTGATGAGGCATGTGCGATCGCTTTAACGTAGGGGGCATACACTCCGTTCATATCTCTTCAAGATTCTTAAAAATTTCTTGGCGAACTTAGCTTTGCCTTGAATATTTTTGGTATTTTTCTTGCATGACTCATAGTGAGGGAACCTTACTACTGTCAGTCATGGTTCTCCCTCGTGATCTTCCCTTTTACTTTGTCAATTGAAGTCTTAAGATCCTTAGTCCACTGGGGGCTTGGTGTATCTTGCCTCCTTGACGTGGTGAAAGTCTTTCCATGATGTTTCCTTGTACTTTACCGGAAGTATGGGCGGACGCTTATACTCCCGCTAAAGTGGGGGCTAAATGTAGCGTCCTAAAATTGCGACACTTGCAATTTCGACTGCATTTGGGTCTTCATGATGGTGGCGCAATGTTGAACCTGAATGGAGACCCCGAAACCTGTTTACGACATCAAAAACTGCATCTTTCTGCACCTTGGCCTGATCCTCCTTGCACCCTGTTGTCCCGGGAGGTGGGACCATGGCGCCCAGTGCCCTGGTCCCTGGCCCTATTTTGGGCCCGGTCTCTTGTTGGGCATCGGGTCTTCAAGCTTGCAATTTGGAAAATAATGTTCCTAGGTCGGCCTAAGGTCGGAAAAATCAGTCTCCTAACCCTAATTGACAAGTATATAAACTACATTTCCCTTCCCAAAAGAGGAGGAAAAACATATGTGTGTAAGAGGCGGAAGCGATGGGCAAACATTCAAACATTCAAGCATTCAAGCATTCCTTCAAGCAATTGAGCATTCTAGGTCTCCATTCAAGGCTAGGTGTTGCATTCAAGACAAGGGTTCAACCATTGAAGAGGAGATCACCTACAACACACAACATACAACATACAACATCATTACACCTTCGCATGTAAGAATACAAACATTCTTACAACAAGGTATCAGTACTTGATTACATTACAGACATTTACATTTACAGCATTCTCATTTCTTGGTTAATTCCAAAACCGGGGTTTGACCTGAAGGCAAACCCCTAATCCCTAACCCCCCAATCGTCCTCTCTTTTCTGTGTGTAGGTTGCAGGTACGCGGCTGTAATTGAAGATCTGGAATCCTTGTGCAGAGACGAACAGATCCCCCTTCGTTTCGCGGATTTTTCGGAGGACCGTGTGCACTCCGGGCGCCATCATCCCGACAACTTTCGTTCAAACTTGCAGGACAGCATCGTCTCAACTTTTTACTGCTAATTTCAGGTCCGTAGCTTCATCCCGTGTCTCTATCTCCGTCTACAAGCGAATCTTTCCTACTTTTACATACACTCCTAGTTCAATCCTTCTATCTACATTCTTTACAAAAGAGGGTATCCTTGTTGTCTCAACCCTTGAAACTCATTTAGAATTCAATCTTGCATTGTGTGGGATTGGATCTTGTGAATTTCAACCCCTCTTTTGAATGTAAAGTCTCTTCTAAGTGAAAACCGTCAATCCTAGTGACCTCCTTTCTCTTTCCTTGGAGTGGGGGAACACCTAGGGTTCGATTTTCCGCTTTACAAGAATAAACTGTATTCTATCAAGAAAATACTCATCAACTGGATCATTACAAGATGTTGATTGATTGCCCGTACAAACAATGTAGATGAGCCTGCTTATATAGGCAAGGCTATATGGATATGTGAGCACACAAACATGACATGTGGCTCAATAAGAAACAACGGTAGGTAGGAAATAGGTGTGGGTAGGTAGGAGAAACAATAAAATATTCCACATGAGGTGGAATGTGACAACAAGATAAGATCAACACCATAAAAGGTGGAAATTCTCCTACACACACTATCCCAATGTGGCACAAACACCCAAGTGTCTCATACCCAAACTACTATGAAATGCATTATCCTAAGTAAACTTAAGTAAGGTGTAATAATATCCAAGATGAATAATTAATTACACCAACAAGATTCACCAAAATAAGGGTGAATAGTAAGTAATAGGAGGAAATGGTAAGAAAAGAATTGGTGAATATAAGGATATGTAATGAATACAAACAGAATATAATGAATACAAATATTTCTGAATTCTGATCTATTATATGTATATGATATTCTTATTCTGATTTACAACTAATCTTAGGTCTGGATATATTTCCTTGTTACCTGAATAGGATTGAATCCAGGGTAGAAGACTACAACACCAAAAAACCTTAGGGTATAGAACTCCGATTTGCATTCCTTAGATTTCTTGCTAACACTAGTTCTATTGTTGAAACCCTGGTTAGGTTCTATTAAGGTTTAAGGAATATGTCCATTCAAGCATGATCCAGTGCTATCATTGATCTTAGGAGTAGATTAGATTTCTCTAAACCCTCAATCCCTTTTGTCTTTTTTTCAAATCAAGTAAATTTCCACGTTCCAGCAGCATTCATGTACTATGTAAGTCCCCTTGGATTACCAGCAATCACATTAATCATTGAGACTATCCACACGTCAAGACCTGATAGTATAAAGCTTTGAGTCATCTCAAGTGATCCTTTCACTCAGCATTTGAGAAGATTTTATTCAAGAGAGGATAGAGTATTCAATACTTTATTATGTGATTGAAGTGTAATAAAACACACATCAATAGGCCCCCCTTGTCTCTCCTGAGTGTCCACTTTATGCAATACTTTATCACCTTTACTCGAATAATTCACTTAAGCAAATAGATCATAAAATATAACATTAAAAACCTTGAGAACATTTAATTTATTTTACGTGAATTGTGGAATGTACTGAAACAACATCCAAATCAAACTCTAATCATATGAGATGATACTGAAGATGTAGGGTGGTGATCGGAACAGACCGAGTGACTTACTAAAAATAGATGGCCCTTTCAAGAAGTTTGGAGAGCACCCCGAACATCCAAAAACACTTTTGAAAGTGTCATGATGCACATTATTGGCAACTGAGCACATTGCCATAAATAGCAACCCTAAAATATTGAACCTACACTCTCCAAGAACTTTGGAGTCCCCTTTTTCCTTACCAATTAGCCTACAAGAACTTTGGAAAACTTTGGAAATAGGCTAACTATCACCAAACTGACTAGGCCTAAGAAAGGGACATTACACTTAGCTCCAAAGCCTTTTAATCAAGCATTTAAAACTGTATACCTTACTTGCCATTTCAGAAAAATTCACATCCCACTAGCAAGTAAAAGGTTTTGTTACAAATTAATAGAGTATCCTTATCATAAGACTTGGGAGTGTTAGCAGCATTATTGTATACGAAAATACGACTAGTTAATTATGTGTAATTGTTTTGGTTAGTTGGCAACCAAGGGGTGGCAGTTGCGGTGCGACGGTTGGCGCTCGCACCCCCTCGGTATCTTTATATACTTCAGAATGTAAATTGCAACACACGATTATGAATGGAATAATATCTCATATACTTGTCTAATATCTATGGCGTTATTATTTTGCATTACGTACTTTATGTTTTAAGTTATTCACCCGAGAGGGTAAACATTTGAAACATTTGGCACCATTGCCTAAACGTACTCAAGAACGGAAGACGAGGATGGCGCACGGACACGATGGGCCTACCCGTTGGTGAAATAAACCCAGAGGCCGACGATGCGCGAACAGAACTTTACACAGGAGAAGACATGGCAACGAGAGAATTTTCAATTTTGCTCCAGGTAGCCATCCAGACCTATGTCCAACGAGAGGCGGCGAAGGCGGAAATCCCACCAAGTGCCATGTGGACAGCGCTGGAGGTTAGCCCAGCAGTAAACCGGTTGATGAACCACCTCCCCCGGTTGCTTACACAAGCATCACTGGCACAACAGGCTCGCCTGGAGGAGATTGCCCAGGAAGAGCGACGCCAACAAATCCTTCAACGCTACGAAGAAAACAGCCGATGGGAAACAGAACAAGATGGCGCCAGGCCAGGAGGGAATTGAACCTTGAACTTTTTATATTCAAATAAAAGTGTCATTGACACGAGTTGTATTAGAGGAAATGAATTAATAAAGACGTGTTTTGATTTATGTATTGTGAGTTATGGAAATGTGCGACAATTAATGCCCATCCTATTGAATAAAGATAGAAATAAAAAAGCAGAAACGGACGAGTGGGAGGCCGCGTAGAGGGCCTTGATTCTGGAGCAGCAAGTAGAATGTAGACGGAGGCTGAGGCAACTTGCCGAAGGATGACCTACCGAAGGGTGGCCCGAGGGGAACCAAGGAGGTGTCACGGAGGGTGCAAAAGCTGACAGAAATTTCTACGCATCGCCAGAGCATCGTAGGACGCGGAGCCACGAAGAGTTTCTGGAAGAAACAAGGTTACGGCGAAATCTAGTCGAGGAGACGCGGGATCAATTTAGAAACTTATCCCTTACACCACGGAGTGAAGATCACCAACGGGAACCAAGAGTGGGCGCGGGTGAGAACGAAGGGGAGGGCAACCGTACGGCTGTAGGTGCGACGCACAACAGGCAGAACACGGTACCACCAGTCACCCACGCAGGACACACCACGGGCACTGGAGGGAGCGACGCAGGGGCTCAGACACAGCAACAGCCACCGCATGGGAGACAACCCCCATCAATGGCAGGTAAACAGAAACTACCGAAGTTCAATGGCGACGGGAAGGAGGATCCCGTTCGCCATTGTTGGGAGTAGCATATTGGGAAAAGTTAGCTCTAATTTGATTTTTCACAAGGCATACGATTCTCTTGTAATGACTTCTAAATTATATGATTTGATTTTTCATATTTGGGATTTAGTGAGTGGTTCCTAGTCATTTCTAACTTCATTTCTTATCACATATGAATAAATTTAAAATACAAATGGTAAAATTTGTTTCATACAAATGCATTTAAATAAAGATATCTTTGACACTAAATATTTCCTCTTAAGAACATACAAGAAAACAATTCTGAAAACTATTGAGACTGCAAAAAAGGAAAAGTGATTAAAAAGTCTCACATTTTGATTTTTCACCACATGGGAAGGTTCTTTGGAGACAGCCTGCCGGATTGCTAATGCAATTAACAAAGTTTTGTTAGATTTTTTTATCTACAAGATTTATAATGCATATACAAATACTTTGTACAATTAACACGCAAAACTGAACTTTAGCTATGCATCAATAGTATCCTTCTTTTGTGATTTAATAAACAACGTAATCAATGGATGAACTAGAAGAACACCTGTGATCTGTAGGGCTTAAAGAGTTCCAAATCAGATTCCTGCACATTCACAAGAAACTAAATTAAATGGTTGATTGGAAAGGGAAGTTGCAGTTTTGATTAAAAAAGTAAAGAAGCCTGAGTTGATGTTCAAAAATTAAGGAAGATATATTAGCATAGACATATGAGAGAAATAAAATAGAGTTTCGAATGAACTCCATGATACGAAGAAAACTCTGATAGGGACATAAGGATTTAAGTCTGAGTTCAATTTTATGATTTGAATGCAAGAATTAAATAACCAAGAACTCAAGCAACATGTTCATACTTACACTTTTGTCTGTTCTGAAGTCAATTTTGATTCGATATTCCCAGAAAAGTTATTATGTGACAAGTCTCTGCAAGACCATTATGGAGCATAATAAGTTATTCTACTACAATATATAATCAAAATATCATTCACATGATTTCTAATATTAAGATTTATCTTCTGCATGTTTTCATTGTGACTGCAATATATAATCTATATGGTATTATTTCATGAAAGCGTGCTCTACATTTTGCTATCTTATGTGGGAACACCATTGATCCGATGTCATATAGCTTGTCATTAATTTTTTTAACTTAGACAATTCTCTTAACAACTTTCAGACAATTTTCACTAAGCATGGAAATTGTTAATATACTTATATAGATATAAATTTGCATACACCAAGACTATGCTAGGAAATGAACTAAAGTAAAATTGAACATAGATCATCTCACATTGTTGCATCGGATGTAGTCAGCCAACTAGGAAGAGTCCCTGACAAATTATTGTTCCCAAGGAACCTGAAATACAAGCATCTTACCCCTTGTTTAGCTTTCTGCTCTATATAAATTTGATAAATTTAACTCCTCATATAGTATTAAAAAACAGACAGATTATCAACCATTCTAATCCAAAAGATGAATAGTGGTTTTTTTTTGGAATAATTAAAATACTACTCACAAAAATTCCAATGATATTTTGTTGACAGAATCTGGAATCTTTCCGCTTAATTTGTTATAACTTAAGTCCCTGTATCAGGTAAATTCAAATTAATTATATTTATTGAACCAGTTACCAAATAATTCACTCTTATGATAAAAAAATATTTCAATTCATACCCACCCAATACTGTGGAAATGATGGGTAACTTAAAAATTGGTTGGGAGATTTTGAGTAAGAAAAATGAAAAATGATTCATTTTTAAACTAAAGAGCAAGAAATTGATTTCTAAACAAAAGGACCATTTTTTATAGCAATTATTGCTTTTCTAGCCAATAGTACCACAAAAATTCTCATGAGTTTCCCATACTGCAACTAAAACCAAACAGAAACAACAATTTTTAGCTTTATAATGAAAGAATTTATAGAGATCAATAGAACTGAAATGCCATAAGCATATCTGTACCTACCGATTCCCTTCTCACTGCTTCTATCCTTTTGCTATCACATCTTTTGTTTTGGAGTGAAAGATCAAGTATAATGGAACCTTATATTGTAATGAAAATATGTCTCTGTTTAATCTTGCTGACTTTAATATTAAATAGAACATATCAATTGTTAATAAAATAACAGTATAAATATTTGCATGGTTAATTGATTGTTTACTCATCATGTTTGATTGAGTTAAACAGCATCAATAATATAACCTTTCGATTAAGAAGACTGATTATTCCTCAACAAATCTGATTAACAAGTAAACTACATTAAGTGTTATTAATCTGCAAACTAACAAAAGTGATTAATGATTGGAGATTAATCGTAATAGAAACGTGCGATTAGATAAGCATCAAGATTATGAAGGGATGTGATTATAAGTGGGAGATTAAACATGGCCATCAGTTGAAGATTGATTATGATATATGCAGTAATTAGAATTGTTTGTAAATGGTACGATTACCAAAAGACATGAGACATGTCTTATCCAATGCAACAACTCATTCAAGGACTCAGATATAAGAAGACATGCCCATCATTCATTGAAGGCATCGATTCCAGAAGAGAAGAAAAATTACAGGCCTGGTCTCAGTCATTGCAAGAAGGAAAGATCGTCAGCATCAAATCAGGAATATCGAACTACTGGTAATACCTATGAGTACCACCTATCTGTCATTAGAATTGGGTTTCAGCATTCTAAGAATTCTGAATGTTCTAAATTTACTTTCCATCATTATGGACTCAACATTAAGGACTAACTGTTTAGAGTTATCATTTGATCAGCTTTTGATTATAGTAACAATAATTAGAGTTAATCATGCCTTAGTATGAATCAGTTATCTTATGCATTATAGCTATGTTAGTTAGACATGCAAAAATGTATTTAATATAATGTGCATCATTCATTGTAAATGTATAACATACATCTTTAGATGCCTACATATTAGAAATATATACTTGTGGAGGAAGGGTATGGAATGTGATGAAGGGGTAAGGAGGTGCTTGTAAGTAGGCCATTATAGGATGACCAAAGTAGCATCTAGAACTTGGATGGCCCTTACACGAAGGAGTCAAGGAACCCAGTTACATTCTCCACAAGACATGATAACATGGGAGAAGCGGACTTGATAGGCAAGCAAGTGCGAGCGGCCAAGTGAAGCAAGAAGGTTGTAGAAGGTAATTTCTCTTGGGCTTGGTGTAGAAATGGCTCCAAGGAAACCTCATGTCTCTTTCTCTCCAACTCTTATGTATTATAATTTTAGTGTTTGATGATTGATATAACCCTAACATAAGAGGAATATGTATTTGTATTTGTTCTTATTCTTTATATGTAGGATCTACGTACAAGAGTTCATTTTGTTGAACAAGTTGTTGATTGCTAAGTTCAAACCCTAACCCTAATTTGTGTAATTATGTGTTTAGGTAAAAGTTAGTGCAATTTGGGAAGGGGACATTAGAAATAGTCTCCTATAATATCCCACTAATTTTTATTTTTATTTTTTAGACCAATAACAATTCATCCACAACAATTAACCCATTAAGGTTAGAGGAATAAACCAAAACAACTGAAAGGGAACCCTTCCACCTTTTGTTCACCGAGAGCCCAGACTGGGAGGGTGAGAGCATACGGTGTTCCGGGGATCGTCAGCAGCAATAATCAAACTGAAAATTACAATGCATGGGCGGCAAGCCAGCCCCTTCTGCTTATCCAGCAGGATAGAAACCAAAATCTTGGTGGTAAACCGACCAAGGAGAAACCACAAGGAATTGAAGTACAATCACTCTACCGCGTATTTCAGCGGGAGGACATTACATTAAACAATCACTCTACCGCATATTTCAGCGGGAGGACATTACATTAAACAATCACTCCACCGCATATTTCAACAGGAGGACCATAGCATTAACTTATCACTCGACCACTTATTCAACGGGAGGACTGAAAATTACAAATTTGTTGCATATCAGGCGACAAGCCAGCCTCTTCCACTTATTCAGTGGGATGAGAATTACAAAGATAGAACTGGTTAGTAGTACTACTACCTAACCTTACAATAATAGAGATGATAGAAGGAGAGTAAAGCAGATTTCTACAATAAAGATATAAATTTCTGTTACAACCAATCTGCAGGCTGAAAGTACAGACCAGCAGCCTAGAGAAATGCCAAAATACTCATAACTCCCTCATTTTACATCCAAATCAGCTCAAACTAGTCCCAAACCCACCGTACATCATATGCAATGGCAACCGATCAAAACAACACCCCAAACAAACCCTTATTTAATTTGCACGCATCCCAATGCAAGGTAGAAAACCCACGCCTAGCCTAGGAATTTTGATTTGGCATAATAAATTCAGAACTTAAACAAACATGCTATAAACTTACAAAGTTTATCGCCAGTACTGGGAAGGAAGATAGGGCTCATACCCATAACTGTCAGTCGCTCCAGCAGAGTGGTGTGAGCAAAAATGTGCTTCAGCCACAGGCGAAACCAGCAAGTTTCCAGAATCACTTCAACACCAAAATGTCTATGGCAAACTCTGAGAATGTAGAAGAATACAATGCACAGCTAGGTATTGTATTTCAAGTACGAAACCGGGTAGCACTAGGGAGACACACTCCGAAGCCTCAAGTTCTGTCGCCAAACCGGTAGCATAACCTTACAAATTTTCAAGATATCCCAAATGAGAGCCCAAGGCTCTTATTTATAACTTCTCACCATTCAAATTCAAATGCAAATTCCACTTCCCATTTGCATCGCATTTCATCTTCATGTGGACCCAGTGTAGCGCCCAAAGCAAGAGTCAAACCTCACGCCCAAGACTTGGACCCACGTTAACCACTTTTGGCGAAATTAGAGATAAGTTATAAAAAATATAACATCTTCCTCAATATTTTGATATCTCTCTAATAAAAATGAATTTGCCAATAACTTAGGAAAAATAGGCATTAATCCCAATTTATAATAAATCAGTCGTTAATAATCAAATTAATTAAATATTAACCTTAGGATAAGGAATTAATATTCAATTATTTCGCATATGGCTCTGGTACTGATTATTAACATTGCTAGGATGAAACTGAGTTGGGACAACCACCAAACTGCTGCAGAATCAGAACCCCGTCTACTGCCAAAAATAGAATTGTGCCACACTGCCACTTACTAAAAATAGTAAGTCAAGAATTAATGCTTAGAAAAGCATGATCATCGTGTCCAGAGGCAAAACATGGAGAACTCAATAGGACAGTAACACCAGAATGGTCATTCCCTGACTTACTAAAAATAGTAAGTCCTTGTTTCATCAATGCCAGACCCTCATTCTTCATTCCACCTAGCCTATGGGTCTCGGGAATAGGCTAATGGACCACTGAAAAGAGCATCAATGAGAAGGGGACATTACATCTCCACTCTACTCTCTTTGCCTCATTCTCCACGGCTCCTTCCATTTTTTCGATCTACTGCCCATCCTAATCATAACAATTTTCCTCCAAATTCCAAAAAAGGGCTTTTCCCACTTCCTCTACAACCATGCAAGACAAATTAAGCTAAAGCTTAGTTTCTAGCCCAACGTGTAAATGGGATCTATCAAAAAGTGATAGCCAATCAAAAGTTCAGTTCACCATAGATGAAATGGATCAATAATTTTGGCTTGTCAAGGAGAGGACACTTATCTACAATTGCATGGGGGCCTACCCCAGACCAAAACCCCTGAGACAATGAGCCCAAGAAAATTGGGAACCACGTGGATCAACAGATGTTCTACTTAAGAACAACAGATATTCCTTTAGCCATTTTCACCTTGAAACAAGAGGAGACAATATGAAGAAAGTGAGAATTTTTTATTAAACTATGGTTACCAGCATCCAACCCCTCCAAAGATCTACCAAGCACAATACTAGTTTATGTAGTACTTCCCCTCCTAACTAATGAGGACTACCAAGGATTTCCTGTAGAAGGAATAGTAAATGGAATAGGTAAACACATCATTACTTTTGAGAAGACCAAACATTCAAGGATTCTCAATGCCTGTATTTTTATCAACTTGGATTTTGAGAAGCCCTTCGTAAACAAGATTGTTCAAGTACTTGGAGTAGTGTGGCAACAACAAATTAACTAGGAAAGCACCCTTTTTTGTTATCAATTATATCATGGAGTTGACCACCTAACCAAGGTCTACCTCAATCTAGAGAAAGCAATAGACCAACCAGAAACAAAAGCACCAATTTTAAAGGTGTGATGGCCCTCGATTGAATTGTAAACATAATAATCATAATAGTGAACAATGTATATAGTGACAAATAATTAACATAATATAATATACTTCATTAAACAATATATAATGATATACTTACTAATGTAAATGTTGTTAGAGATCAAATTGAAAAGTTACGATCTATTATTAAGAGACGGATATGTCTTGTAAGGGTGTAGCCCTTCAATAGAAGGGAACATGTATATAGCTTGACGATCGAGCAAACAAGAGGGGAGGACGATATTCATTATATTCGTTGAAATCAGAATTAACAAATTCTCAAAGCAGCAAGTCAAGACAACATTCATTCCCAGCCGACTTATAAATACATATATATTTGCTTCATTTCCAGATGATCAAAGGAAGGGAAGCATTTGACACCTTCACCATTCAAAGAACTCGTTCCTAAGCTTTCATTCCAATCAAAGGAAGAGACAATGTTCACCAGGCAAGTGAGTAGATTGGATTCTTCAGAGTAGCAAAGAAACATTATAAGGGAGATAATTAACGTCCATTGATCAGCAAGATAACTGGTCTAGATCAGAGTTCATCCCTAGCATTACAGCAGAAGATTTTTATTGATCAACACTGTTTACAATCACCAGCGATTAGGATTGACTTCAGATCATTCTTAGTGAATGATAAGATTGGATCAAGGACATTCTTAGTGAATGTTGAGCCTTGATCAGTGACATTCTCAGTGAGTGTAGAGATTTGACTGAGAACATTCTTAGTGAATGTTAAGATTCTTAGAAAGGAATTAAGGCAAAGATATTATATCTCTGAAAGATTCTTCAACAACGAGCAGAACCAGAAGAGGGAACATCACAAAAGGTCTCATTGAGGACAGCAAGAAGAATTGAACCCAAAACAATTGACCACAAAAATCTAAACAAGAGAGTTTGGACTAAAGAAAAGTAAAATGCCACCCAAAGCATATGAATGGAAACACAATGCAACTATGGACAACATCAAAGCCAGCAGTTCGCACTTCATGGGGTGCGATAAAGAAGATCCAACTCAAATGTCTTGAAAGATCCCTGATGGATCCCCTTACTGATCTGCTGTAATTTTTAAAATAATAAACTATATTTTTCCTGTGATTTTGCTGATGGTCTTAAAGAATAGAGAGAAGTTGCAAAATGTTTGGTTTCTTTTTGTATTTTTTTGAATATATAAGCAAGTAATGAATAAAGAACAGCAAATAAGGAAGGAAGCTGAAACAAGTAAGAACATTCAATTAAATCAGAATTGATACAAATCGTACCAGGCAGATTTCTGATTTATAATATCCAGATTATTCCCTACGCACTGGGGATGTGCTTACATCCGATAATGGCGCCAACTGAAGGGTAGATGATGAACACAAACCAAGAACACCAGCTATGGCTGAATGAAAGTCTTCACCACTTCCAACGTAAAGTGTACCTGCTGTAATGGTGGTATCAAGCTGAAACAATCACGCCCCAGCGGGGAAATTCAACCACCCTGCTGAAACCCTCACCAAGCAATCTGAATCTCCACAAGGAATAGCGCATACACTCTGACCAATAATGCCAATGCCAAAAGAATCCACTGCCAATAAATAGCTGAGGGCTACCTCCCAGCCAGTACCAATCATGGGGTTTGCGTCCCAGATTGAAGAATTACTCTACCAAAGCAATATCGCACCAAACAAGTTTTCAATATGTAAAAGATAATGAGAAATTAGGTTTCCTTCTCTTTATACCTCTTTCCTTCCAAATTGAACCCTAAAGATATATGAAAAGTGCTCTTTAATATAAAGTCATATTTCCCAATATTGGGCGCCCAGTATAGAAAAAAAACCACTTTTTCAATATAAAATAACTCCAAGTGCCAAAAGGACCCTGGCAAGTTAAAATCATTTAGAAAAGTTAAAGACCTTTCCAACGAGCTATAACACATGGGCATACGAATCCATATGAAGCCAAAAACCCCTTATTACTCCGAAATGGCTATAGACATAGCCTTATTTAAAATATTAAAACGCTAACTTAGGAAATATTTAAATATATTAAAAATATAACCCAAATAGATACAGAAAGCTCAAAACACACTGAAAGCCTGAAACTGAACCTGTCACCTATCTGTGACTGATGTCGGAAATCATGGATCAACTGGCAATCTCCTCCCTAAAATCTAGGGATGCTCCTAGAAACTAGGAAACACACCCAAATCTCCTGAAACTAAAACCATCTGAAAGGTCATGAATAACCTCACGACTGGCAACTGTCACGACCTCCTAAAATTTAGGGATATCCCCTAACATCTAGGAACTGCTCCAAACTAGCTCCAAACTGCCTGTAAAGCCAAAATCCAGTCACTATATGCACTGAATGAGTCCCAATCAGCCTCTGCTAGCCAACGAGACTCCAATGATAGGCCAACTCCTCTGTCTCTGATGTCCACTTTAGAAAGGGGACATGAGAATCCTCCCCTCTCAGAGTTGCTTGCCCACAAGCAACTGAAACACCAATCCTCCACCATCCCAAATAAGACGTAAACAAATCATTGCATGTAATTGCTGCTCATCTCTGATATAAACAACATGCAATACCCCGGTCTAGAATGGCTCCTCAAAACGTTGAAGCACCTGTGCTATCAAATCAACACTGCTTGGGTCCTAGAGCAAAGCATAGCTCCCGCTGAATACCTCAAGTGAGCAATGGAAAACTATATCATCTCCATAGATCAAATATCCATAAATGCCAAGATCACTAGTGTGTCTGTGATCACCAACATGCATAACATCCGTCATAATATCCAATGAATGCCAATCCATGGAAGACCCTTTGTGATCTGATCCCATCTGACACAAGTGACACACAACTGCCACACACTATTGCTGATGTGCCGGAAGATCTAATGCCAACTCACTAGACAATATATAATACTGACTAAAATCATCACTGTCCAGGCTGGCATCTAAAAATATGTAATCACCAACCAGCAATGAAACAATCACCCTGTCTAGAGAATCAGGTGAAACTGCCACATCAACTGGCTCAAAGTACTCACTAGGAGTAACATCACATAACTCATCCACGTCAGCTATCTGATGACAATCAACCTGTGGATCAACTGTCGTTCCACTCTGCTCAATAAACTGAGATGGATAGTGGGTAAACTCCAGCTCCATCCTCGTGAAATTCCGAACATACCGTCCAAGTGTCAACAACCACTGTACACCCACGACTACATCTATACATCTGAAGTGAAGCAACCCATGTAGGATCCACGAAAGAAAGGTACTACACATGTCTATACCATGATCCCACACAAACCACCTATAGGACATAAACTGCTCCTGCTGCTCTCCTCTGATATAAGTGCCATATAATCTTAATATCTGGAGCAACATACTATGATCCCTATAAGATGTTGTATCAAATGAATCAACACCTGGATCCCAAATAAAACTAAATCCACATCCATCTGTCATGAAGAGACAATGATAGTAAGAGGCATCCTCGATACCGTGTCTCTCTACAGCCACTGTGAAACTCTCACACCTGTGATAACCATCCACAACAACACACCTGCTAATCCATGCATCATCCTTCCCCCATGATCCTGGATGAAGCCTCTGTGTCAAAGACATGAAAAACTCTGACGATCGCTGCTCATCATAACGGTTGATTGTTTGCTGATCCCGCAAACAATCCATCCCAAACTACTGGATCGGGTGCCTACAATCAATAACTCTATCCTCTGAAGATGGGAGAGCACTATCGCAACACGGATAGTATAAGTCCTAAACCAACTCACATCTGCGAGCCATCCAATCATCTACAATCGGACTAAAAGAGAAATTAAGTGCACTCCTCACAAGGTAATCTAAAAGGACTCTCGTAGGCTCACTCAATGGCTCTATGTCATAATCTTGTCCATCAAACTCATCATCACTCCTACTGCTCTCAAACCATGAATCCGAAGACAACTCATATGTCTGAGATCCAAAATCCAAAATACACCTCAACTGAGTACTGTGGCTCTGCGGTGAAACATACTGGTTTCCCTCGTCAGCTGTAAGAGGTGTAAAAGAAGATTTGCTTTCTAGAGAAGGAAACAAGTCAACAGGAGTATCATACTCCCAACCAGCTGACAAACTGCTAGTCGCCTGTGAAAACAATGATGGAGTAATATCGTGAGTCAAATCACAACTCTTTGGTGAATCTCGCAGTGTCACAATAGAACATAGTACTATATCTGTCGCTGATGATGTCTGTGCCACTCTCAATCTATCAGAAAGCTCCTCCAATCTGGAGTTCACTTCCTGAAGGGACAACTGGGTATCCTCCCATGCAACAACAGTTGCCTCAAGCTCCTGAGAGAGGATATCAACTTCCTCCTCTTCCCTCAACAAAGCACCATAACTAATAAAATCCCTCTGAAGGAGATAATCTCGGTCAGTCACTAATTGTAAATACTCATGCTTCAATATCCCAATGGCTCCATAAAGAGCATGAAACTCTGGTAAGGAAAAATCACTGCTGCCCTGCTCATCAATCATGAGGGTGCTCCAACTATGTGTAGCCAACAACTGGCGAGCGACATCGAAATGCTCAATAACTGTGTCTATACTCCTGTCATCAACCTTGAGTTGTCCAATTAGGTGATGAGGAGTCTGAGAATGTTGGCTCTCCTGTAACTGTACAAACTCAAAATCTACATTGTGGAAAGAAGTTGTATTTGTATCCTGTACCTCTCTGTAGTCAACATCGTGTATGCACTCGGCCATGGATACAACCTCATCCAAAGTATTGCTGCTCTGTGCCTCTAAGAACATCACATCCGTCAATGATGATACTCCTAAAAATGCACTGTCATCACTCTCTTCTGCATCCCATGTGTCCGCACAACCCACTGGCTCACGATCCTGGGGTCTAGTGCTACTAAGAGAACATACTGGGCTGGATTCTAATGTCTGATCTATAAAATCAGAATCATCCTGATATGAGTTCTCAACATTCAAAGCATCATCGGTACCCGAATTTTGAATACCTTCATGTGACAGCCCATTGGCACCATCTTGTACAAGTGTAGACATTGATACCTCAAGCTGATGCAAAGGTACCTCACTGCTGTCATGAAAACCAGAATTGCTAACCTCTAAATCAGTTGCCTCTTGGGAAATCCCCTGCACAGAAGGTGAGGCCAATTCATTATCCATAGCTGTCCTAATGTCTCCTTGAGTTGAATCCACATGTCTAACAAAACCATCACATAAATTCTTGTCCCACTCATCGGAACTTGAGGGCACCAAAACATTCTTATGTAGAGGTATATTACCCCTAAATGAAAGTTCTCTATCCATTCCTGATTCCTACACCCTTGATTCTTCTTTCCTTCTTTGCCACTGATCTGAACTTGTAGCTACCAAGTTATCTTCGTCTGCTCCGGGTACACCCATAAATTGTGTGAAGGAAAGGAGCTCACGTATCATCTTAGGAAGAGAACAATACTGATGATAGCTGCTCATAACTATATCATTAAATATCTTGGCAGGAGGCATCCTACTTTTACGTGTTGGAGAAGATGAAACTTTTGAGTGCCCAATTTTAGTTCTAGCCATGGTATTTACCTGTAACTAAACTGATATCCCAATGAATCCCGGAGGTCGAAATAAAGTTTGTTCTCCACAATTTTGGGACTTTGGCCAACGTATTGTCTTACCAGCTGTCCAACTATAAGCATAAATGTGTAGGCTGACAACTACCCAGTTGCTGATATGAATTATCAAAACCTTTTATCAAATACCCAGATGCTGGAATGAATTATCAAAACTTTTTATCAACTACCCAGATGCCGAAATGAATTATCAAAACTTTTTATCAACTACCCAGATGCTGAAATGAATTATCAAAACCTTTTATCTAGTACCCAAATGCTGAAATGAATTATCAAAACTTTTTATCAACTACCCAGATGCCGAAATGAATTATCAAAACCTTTTATCCAATACCCAAATGCTGAAATGAATTATCAAAACTTTTTATCCAATACCCAGATGTGACAATTTCTCATAAACCCTACAGGCTGGTTTGTGTGGGATCATGGTATAGACATGTGTAGTACCTTTCTTTCGTGGATCCTACATGGGTTGCTTCACTTCAAATGTATAGATGTAGTCGTGGGTGTACAGTGGTAATTGACAATTGGACGGTATGTTCGGAATTTCACGAGGATGGAGCTGGAGTTTACCCACTATCCATCTCAATTTATCAAGCTGAAAGAATCACGCCCCAACGGGGAAATTCAACCACCCTACTGAAACCCTCACCAAGCAATCTGAATCTCCACAAGGAATAGCGCATACACTCTGACCAATAATGCCAATGCCAAAAGAATCCACTGTCAATCAATAACTGAGGGCTACGTCCCAGCCAGTACCAATCATGGGGTTTGCATCCCAGATTGAAGAATTACTCTACCAGAGCAATATCGCACCAAACAAGTTTTCAATATGTAAAAGATAATGAGAAATTAGGTTTCCTTCTCCTTATATCTCTTTCCTTCCAAATCAAACCCTAAAGATATATGAAAAGTGTGCTTTAATATAAAGTCATATTTCCCAATATTGGGCGCCCAAGTATAGAAAAAACACCACTTTTTCAATATAAAATAACTCCAAGTGCCAAAAGGACCCTAGGAAGTGAAAATCATTTAGAAAAGTTCAAGACCTTTCCAACGAGCTATAACACATGGGCATACGAATCCAGATAAAGCCAAAAACCCCTTATTACTCTGAAATGGCTATAGACATAGCCTTATTTAAAATATTAAAACGCTAACTTAGGAAATATTTAAATATATTAAAAATATAACCCAAATAGCTATAGAAAGCTCGAAACACACCAAAAGCCTGAAACTGAATCTGTCACCTGTCTGTGACTGATGTCGGAAATCATGGATCAACTGGTAGTCTCATCCCTAAAATCTAGGGATGCTCCTAGAAACTAGGAAACACACCCAAATCTCCTGAAACTGAAACCATCTGAAAGATCATGAATAACCTCACGACTTGCAACTGTCACGACCTCCTAAAATTTAAGGATATCCCCTAAAATCTAGGAACTACTCCAAACTGGCTCCAAATTACCTGTAAAGCCAAAATCCAGTCACTATATGCACTGAATGAGTCCCAATCAACCTCTGCTAGCCTACGAGACTCCAATGATAGGCCAACTCCTCTGTCTCTGATGTCCACTCTAGAAAGGGGACATGACATGTCTCCAGCAGAACCCCATCCATCCAAAGAGAATTTTGTTTGAAATACTAAGGAGAAGATATTATCAAATAGTTCCAAATTAACATTCCTTCAAGGGCAATCCACCATTGACAATAAAACCAAATGCAATAGGAACAAGATCAAATACTCCACTTTGGCATTGTCCACTTCATTTGTGTTTCATTAAAAGAAAGTCCCAAAAAATACACAAATTCTCTTCATGCATTATCAAGGCAAAACTACCTATTGATTCTCCAGCCTGCTTCCAATAATCTCTTAGGAGTTGTGAATTCCTATTATTATGACTATAGAGAGATTGGGCAAATGAATGAGAGATAGACAACTCTCTTGCACTTTAGGCTCTGCAAGGCTTGGGTGGGTACACCTCAAACAATACTGAATTTTATATGAACAATGGGTTTATCATAGTAAACAGAAAATTATTTGTTCATGCATGTAAGGATCTGAAAATGGTTCCTTAATGATTGGACATCAAATAACATCACCATACACAAATTCTCTATGGATATAGAACAACAATAATTGCTCCAAGAATTTGACTAAGTTTATATTGCTAAATTTATTTATAATGGAAAATCATCTAAACTACTAACATGCAACACCAAAGTATAATTTTTCATTCTAAATATTTGAGTAGATAAGGATACCAAGAAAGATCGGTGCCTGCTCCTTGGAATTACAGAATCTAAAATTTGATTCAACATGATATGCTAACAACATGCAATGTTTGGGGTCTAAAAATAATTTATCACTGCCTTAGAATGATTTAAACCCACGTATTTAACTTATTAAAAATGATTCTACTTGCTAATCCTCTACAAACACTGCACACTCCAAAAGCTATCTAAAAAGATTTGCCACCCTCCTTGAAGATGAACTAATCAAACTAGTAACTCCTACAACAAATGTGTAAGCAAAAATTTACTGTTTTCCTTGCAAATGTGCTTCTACAAAAGAACATGCAATATTGTGTAGGAGACTATAAAATTCAGAAGCTTCTATTCATATCATTTTTTTAGACCAAATTCATTACAATAGACATATTGGTGTTGGATTATTTGTCATTGATTTCAAAAGCTGAAAGGCTGAACTGTGTTTGTTTTTGGATAATTGGTTGAGCAGCTTTCTTGCCTACCTGGTTGTGCTAGCTGTTTGTGTGCTAGCTTATGGTTCAGCTATCTAGTTGCCAATTTAGGTGTATGGGTGTCTACCTGCTCGAGCTGCATGTTTGTCTGTCTCCTGTCAGCAGCCAAATCAGATACTTTGTCATGGGTTGAATATTCCCTATGCCACATCAGTTTGTCTTTGTGGGACCCAATTTTTAGCAAGTTGATTTTTTTTTAAAAAGCAAATGAAAGTGGAGACTAATTATGGCAGCTTATATGAATAACTTTCTCACATTCTATCCATCTCAGTGACTCTGTAACACCTTTTTAAAATTTGGTCAAGGATTCTAATAATGTAATCGACGATTTTTTTCTTCTGCAGAGTTCGTGGGATAGAAGCTAATTTTGAAAACCATGACTTTTTAAAAATCTTTTATTTGATACAAGGTGAATGTGGCAAATCGTTTTTTTTTTTGAAAGCCTGGACTTATGCGTTATTTTTTTAATGATGCTTTCCTGTCACTTATACCAAGTCGATACGTGGTGTAAAATTTTATTTTATTTTTTGTGGTAAGACATTATAGCTTTCGCTATGCATATGGAGGTCGTGTGATCGTGGAGGGTGTTTTTCTGTGTGGTGTGATTTCTTTTTGGGTGGTCATGCAGCTTAAGGCGTATGGTGGTATCGACAAATGATTTTATCTGCACAGTTCGTGGAAATATTATTCCATCTATCGTGCCATGGTGGATTTTTGCGTGCCTATGATTTGGCACTCCTTTTATGAGAGCATTTGAATTTAAGGTGAAGGTGTGGTGACAAAATGTTTTTGTTTCAGGCATTAACACGTTGCTATGTGGGCTGGTCCAAATGGGAAGAACCAAAAGAATAATGGTATAAAGCTACAAAAAAAGTGTGGAAGTAATTGCAAGCGTTTTTTTTTAAATTATGAATGGTTGTATGTGCGCTTCGGGAAGTGAAGGGATTGTAGAATTCAAAAAAGAGTGTCGTGCTCTTTCAAAGTGGTGGTTTTGCTATGAGAATAAAAGTGTTGTAGATTGCCACGAATCAGAAATTTGTCTATGTTCCTTTCATTTGTTTCATCTCTGGGCATGGTTTTACTTCTTTGAATATATACTAAAAAGTTGAAGGGAAATTTTTTGATGCCATAAAAGAATGTGGCTAGGTTCTTAAAACTGGGAGCTGTGTTTACATGTTGCATGGGTACTGTGAAGACTATGATCTGATTTAAGTTGTCTTGAGTGCTGGAAGTTTTTCTTTGAGTAGGAGATTTAGTTTCAGAAAAGGGATTCATTTGGAGTTGGTGCTCCTGATTTGTTGTTCCTGTGTGTGAAGTTGGTGCTTCAGAACTGATAAGTTGGTGCCTTGAAAGGGTTGGTGCCCCTTGTGAGTTGAAGATCACTCATGTATTGTCGGGTTGGTGCCTATTTTGAAGATTAATAAGAATTTGTTTTGCTGTGGTTTTTTTACCCGAAAGGGTTTTCCACGAGAAATCTTGTGTTCGTGTGTTATTGATCTTTTTGTCTATCTTTTGGTGTCTTTTAAAAATTGGTAAAACTTTAAACATTGATTCACCCCCCCCCCCCCATCTCTCAATGTTTACTGCGTGTTTCTGATTTGGTATCAGAGCAAGTACCTTCTATTAAAGCTTCAAAGCTTGAGGGTTGATCCTGTTGGCACACAAAGATGAATGCTCTGGAAGGTCTTGCAACGAACAAAGCTTCACTATTTGATGGATTAAACTATGCCCTTTGATGTGTTAGAATATGAACTTACTTGATGTCACTTGGCTTTGATGTCTAGAATTCCATTTCAACTGGCTATACACCTCCTCAAAATCATCCTAGTGCTGATGAAAAGAAAGCATTTGAAAGCAATGCTAAGGCTATGAATGCTATACTGTGTGGATTGTCTGAATCTGAGTTTGTTAAAGACATGCACTGTGATACTGCTCTAGCAATGTGGGATAAACTCCAGAATGCCTATGAAGGAGATGAAAGACTCACAAGATGCAGTTTGAAAGTCTGAAAATGAAAAAATATGAGAATGTTGCAGCATACTTTCTAAGAGTAGATGAAGTTGTCAATTCTCTTAAAGGTCTTCGTGAGAAGGTTGATGATAGTTTGGTTATCTAGAAAATCTTAAGGTCTCTACCTTTAAGATTTGATGCAAAGATCTCAGTCGTCGAGGATATGGTTGATCTTGATAAATTGTCCGTTGACAAGCTCCATGGTATATTGACTGAATATGAGATGAGGACAAACACAAAATCATCACAACGGGAGACCGCTTTCAAAGTCTTAAAGAAAGGCAAACAAAAAGAGCATGTTTCAAGTGATAGTTCAAATGTTGATTCAGACTAAGAGGAAGCTTTGTTCATGAAAAGGGTGAAGAATGAATTTAGCAAACAAAAGAATATGTTGCCTCTTAAATGCTTTAACTGTGGAAAGGCTAGACACTTTGCAGCTAAATGTCCGTATGAGAACAATGAAGATGGCAGTTATGAAAAGAAGCCCAAGTTTAACAAAAAGAAGTTCAAGGAACAGGATAAGAAGACTAATAAATCCAAAAAGGGTCTCTATTTAAAAGAGGAAAGTGATTCATCTGAAGGAACTGATGAAGAATTTCAGAGTGATGAGATTTTGTTTAATTCTTCAATTCACTGCTAAGCCTACACAGAGTTTTTGAAGTATACCCTCTCTGTCTCTGTTGCCAAGGCACCATGTTGGGTACATTTGAGCTAGTAGTACCCATCCCGGAAAGCTTGCTCTACTCACTGTAGCAGCAAGTGTACTCCACCAACCTCAGCCGTCTCCTCATGCCTCCAATATGCCAACATCTCGAAAGTTTCCACAGTAGGCCAACCCCTGGCCTCAAAACATCTCCCAAACTCCTTAGCACGCCCGTCAATGGCAAAGTCGAGGAGTCCCTCAATGGCAGACTGCCCAACAGTCTGCTCCTGAATAGAGACTGCCAATCTCCATGCATTGGCCTCAACCTCTATTGCCTTCATCTGTGCACTAGCTCCCATCTCTGCCAAAAATATCTCCATGCCCTCCGGCTGGCTCTCGGTAGTGGCCTACTCTTGCTGCTGCATCGCTGCCATCTCTTCCTCAAACCCTACGGTGTTCTGCAGGAAGTCCATCGCCATATACTGTTGTCCGGCCTCCTGATGAGAACTACCCTCATTGAGGTCCACAATCTCCGAAAAAGGACATGGCTGGGGTGAGGCAAGCGAGGGTCTGGTACAGAGCACCTAGCTCAAAGTTGTCTTTTCTTGCATTTTAGAGTTTTTGTGTGATTTCAAGTTATTTTATATTGTAATAAGGTGGAAGAAATACTATGATGCTTTTTAAAGCCATACTTTGGTTGTCCACACTTTTGTTGTGCTCAGGATCCAAAATTGTTATTATCCTAAAAAGTTGTCAAAATGTCAATTTTTGGTTTGTACCAGGTGGATGCCTGGAAACTTGCTAGAATGTTTGGAAATGGTTTAAATCCATTTTGGGATTCCATTTGAATGATGTTCCAGGCCTTGAGAGCCTTGGAGTGTGTTTTGCACTCATAGATAAAAGTTGTCAAAAATTGGTCATGACAACTTTTGCATTTTTAGGCAAAAGTTGTCCATGAAGGAAATGGTGTTGGAAGTTGGTTGGAACCAACTTAAAATGGTGTATAAAACCTTCTAATCATCTCCAATAACATGTTAATCAACTTTTGGTTCGCATTCAATTCATTTGCCAAGGGTTTGCTATGCTTTTTCTCACATTTGGACTGTTTTTGCTTTGAATTTCTACTTTTTTACGACCTGTACGGTCTGGTACGGTACTAATAGTAGCAGACAAAGTTAAGAAATTGTTTTGTCTTTCCAACAAATGGCACAAGTTGCAATCCAGTGGATGGCTTGGGTAGGCTCTGTAAGTAGTTTTGGAGTAGGCATTTTGTGTTTTTTCAGGCCACAAGGAGGAGAATGGATGAGATGAATAACACACAAGCTTGCAGCTAGTGTGTGAGGGCAGCAGAGATTGCTCATTTTCAGAGCCATGGAGAAGTGACACCCCAGCAACCCATAGTGTTTTGGAAAGGTCTATGGGTGTACTAAAATAATCCAAGATTGTTTAAGTTGGTGATTTTGACTGGTGAAGAGATTGGAGCACATCTTCCAAAACTGCCTGGAAGCCCTAAACCCCTTAAAAATAGCTCTTTTCAGTTACCCTAGTTGTACGACAAACCCAGACAGGAAAATTTGTGATCTTGTTTAACTTCCAAATGGGTATCTGAATATGTAAAAATATCTGGGGGTTGTTAGGAAATTTTGGGAAAAAAGACCAAAAAAACAGTCCAAGAAGGGCTAGTCAATTAGGCCTAATAGCAGCCAGTAGAAGCAAGTTGAAAGCCTAAGGTTTGGGAGGAAGGTGCAGACCTTGTCAATGCATGAAATGACCTTGAAAATACCTGCACAAAATTACCATAACCTTTGAACATGCTTTTAGAGTGAAGATCCTTGGTGGAGGTCTTTGGAGCCTAGTTGGAGCTTTGGGAACCTAGTAGGAGACTATCTCAAAATCAGAGATTTGGGTCAAAACCAACAAGAAACCTCAAGAGGCTATACCTGGGAGGCAAGCTAGTAGATTTTAGGCTTGAGTAGAAGGGTGAGTAGTGGAGTTGGGGTGAGTAAGGGTGAATTGGAGAGCTAGGCACAAGAACTCTGCATCAGAGTGGTATCAGAGCCATTCTTTGAAAGATTTGGTGTATGTCAGATTGTGAAGAATCAGAAGCAAGTTCAATGCCTCCAAAGGTAATGACTCCAGAAGCTATCCGGCATATGGTGGCAGAGATGATAGAAGAATTGAAGGATACAGAAGGAAGCAGAGGAACCAGAGAGGCAAAGAAGGAGAAGGAAAAGGTTAAGACAGAATGGGGTGATGAGACTGATGAAGAAGTGGAAGATGGAGAGGAACCAGCAGCAGTAGCTATGCCTCAAGACCAGAGACTGATGAAGAAGTGGAAGATGGAGAGGAACCAGCAGCAGTAGCTATGCCTCAAGACCAAAAGTTATTCCTAGATGCAGTCAAATCCATTTCTAAGGACAATCTGGATGGATTACCCACATATGGAGGAAACCTCAATGGAGAAGAGTTGCTAGATTGGATAGAAGCTCTCAATAATCATTTTGATTACAAAGAGGTAGCAGAAGAGAAAAGAGTTAATGTGGCCAAATCAAGAATGAGAGGATCAGCATTGGTTTGGTGGAATATGATGCAAAAAGAAAGGATACAAGAAGGCAAAAAGAAGATAACTTTATGGGAGCGTATGAAGATCAGACCTAAAGCACAATTCCTTCCAAGAGATTATGAAGTTCAAATTCATAAGAGACTGCAAAATCTGAAACAAAGGGAGCTAGATGTCAATGCTTACATGGAGGAATTCCATAAACTAAGCCTCAGAGTGAAGAAGCATGAGAATGAGGTGGAGAAATTGGCTAGATACATGAATGGGTTGAGACAAAATATACAAGATGAAATCAGTATCCTTACTCCTGATACCGTTCATAAGTGTTTTCAGTTAGATAGAAGACAAAATCAAGAGGAGTGAACAAAATCAAAAGTCTACAGGTGGCAGATCCTTTAGAGGAAGGGGCACTTTTAATAGAGGACAGCAAACATCAAGGAATGAAGAAAACTCAAGGCAAGAAGGTGGTAGAGACTCTTCAAGGGGGGCATTTAGAGGATCCTTTAGAGGAAGAAACAATTCTAGGGGCAGATTTGGAAGCTCAGGAAGAGGAAATTTAGTTTTCACTGGTAGATGTTACAATTGTAATCAAGTTGGCCACACAATGGGAAGGTGTCCGAAGAAAGCGACCAGCTCTTCACACTCATACATGGGTGAGAGAAGAACACAATTAGTGCAGGAAGAAGACAATCAAAGTGTGTCTTCCCCTCTCAGCAAAGCAGGCCCAGTGACAGATGGTGAAAGTCTAATGCTAAGAAGGTCTTTGTTGAAGGTTCCTAAGCTCAAGAGCCACCACAAAGGAAGAGTTTGTTTAGAACAACTTGTAAGTCTCAAGGCAACATTTGCAAAGTGATTGTAGACTCAGGTTCAACTGAGAATATAGTTTCAACTGAAATGGTGGATAAACTAAAGTTTCAGAGGCTGCCACACATCACTCCCTACAAGGTGTCATGGCTCAACCGGGGCCAACATGTCTTAGTTGATGAGCAAGCATGGGTAGACTATGAGATTGGTGAGTATAAGGACAAGATTTTATGTGATATATTGCCTATGGATGCTTGCCATTTATTGTTGGGACGTCCATGGCAATTTGATGTAAAGGCTCACATGATGGAGAGAAGAATAGCTATGTCTTTATCAAGAATGGTAAGAGGTATGTCATGTCCCCTTTCTAGAGTGGACATCGGAGACGGAGGAGTTGGCCTATCATTGGAGTCTCGTAGGCTAGCAGAGGTTGATTGGGACTCATTCAGTGCATATAGTGATTGGATTTTGGCTTTACAGGCAGTTTGGAGCCAGTTTGGAGCAGTTCCTAGATTTTAGGGGGTATCCCTAAATTTTAGGAGGTCGTGACAGTTGCCAGTCGTGAGGTTATTCATGACCTTTTAGATGGTTTCAGTTTCAAAGAGATTGGGCTTGTTTCCTAAATTTTAGGAACATCCCTAGATTTTAGGGATGAGACTACCAGTGAATCCTTGATTTCCGACTTCAGTCACAGACAGGTGACAGGATGATTTTAGGGTTTGTAATGTCAGTTGGGCATTTTGTGGCTATTTGGGTTATATTTTTAATATTTCCTAAGTTAGCGTTTAATAATTAAATAAGGCTAAGTTGTTAGCCATTTTGGAGTAATAAGGGGATTTTTGGTCTCATCTGGATGCGCATCCTATTGTGTGATAGCTCGTTGGAAAGATCTTGAAATTCTTTAAATCTTTCTCTTTGGTCTCAGGGCAATTCAGTGAGCGGATTTCTGTCTATGGGGAAAAAGGTCATTTTCTAGTAACATGACCACTTTAAAATAAGAAATTATAACATTTCGACTAGACCACGCCACTTGGAGACAATTAGGGTTCGATTTGCAATTGAGAGGGGTTATAAGGGGATAGGAGCTTCATTCTATGATTATCTTTTACACATTTTACATTTTGGATTTGAGATTTGGCTTTGGAAGAGCTTTTCAGCATCTGGGACGCCAACCCCAATGCCTTGCCTGTTTGGGACGTAGCCCCCAATACAGTGGTTTGGATTTGTTTGCAGCTATTAGCATCTTGGAGATTGTACGACATTCTTTCTGGAGGTTCAGCAATTCTGACAGAGTTCAGCGTGGGGTTTGGGGTTTCTAACCAGTTGGGTGTACTTGGCAACCATACGGCTGTACCTGGCAGCCACTTTCCTTCCCACGTGCAGCACTTGGAGGGCTGGAATCTTGCCACAACTTCATTCCTAGTTATGTTACTCTTTCAGCATCCAGGTTGGAATAATTCCTGATTGTAATCTTCCTGAAATTATTGGAAATCTTCATCTGGTCAAATATTTGATTTTATATTCAGAAATCTGCCTTGAATCGAATTTGTTTTGGCTGTATATGAACTTCATTTTCAGTACTTTGTTCACGTACTTGTACTTCATTATTTACTTGTTGAAAAATCATCAAAATACAAAAAGAATTCAACCCTTCTGCAACTTCTGTCTATTTCTGAAAGAAAATATTAATAAGCAGGAAAAATCAATTTAAATAAATAAAAATTACAGCAGATTGGTAAAAGAGATCCATCAGGGATCTTTCAGTGGTATCAGAGCTTTGATCTTGCCAGCCTGTTGGGTGAAGATCAAGAGTTCTAATTCAGATTTGAGTTTAGTTTGGTTGAAAATCAAATTGGACATCATGACAGGGTTGTTTAGAAATAAACAAGCAGGAAAAGAATTTGAACAAACACCTTCAAGGAGTTCCAGACAGTCTAAGGGTACAACTCCTTCAACAAGTACAAGGAGAAGGTCTCCTGCCAAGACATTCAATGATATAGTTATGAACAACTATGATAAGTATTGCTCTCTTCCTAAAAAGATACGTGACCACCTTTCCTTCACACAATTCATGGGTGTACCAGTTGAAGATGACTTGATGTTTTCAAGTCCACGTCATCAACCAAGAACAAAACAAGAGTCAATTGAGAGCAAGGGAAGCAAAGGAAGAGGAGCAGATATGATGTTTACCAGTGAGATTGGTAGGAAACTATTTGAAGATTTTGAGAGACATGTAGATCCAATGGGTGCCTCTTTGGTTGGTTACAACGCTGTCCCATCATTTTTGGTGGAAGAGTTTGTAACTTCAAGCAATACACAAGACATTCATGAGAGGTTTGATGAGTTTTCAGATTGCCCAAAGACTGATTTTGAATCAGCAATTGATGAAGAACATGAGGTTGAAATGGACAGCGTAAGTTTGGATTCATTTGTCACACTACTTCCTCTTCTCAATTGGGAAGACCATGAGGAAAGTCGAAATTTAATGGTGTGTAGTGAATCCAAAGATTTGTCACCACAGTATGATCATAATTCTGAAGTCCATAACAGCAGTGACATAACTTATCTCCCTCAAGATATGACAGCCTTTGGTCATGAAGAGAATAGAGATTTGCATTCTACATTTGCGGGTGCTTATGGTACAAGCATGGGTTATGCTGATGCAAATAATACAACTCACCATAAGTCTGATTTTGTGTACTTTGGGGCAGCTGATATAAAACATTGCCAAAAGTTGAACGAAGATTGGTTACATAGAGCTGCCCAAGCAAAAACGCTTGCTGCCCAAGCAAGACACCACCTCCAAAGAGTCAAAGAGCGTCACAATCGGTTAGATGATGCAAGGATACAAAGAGAATCATCCATTAGATCTTTATTTCTTCCAAGGGAAGAAAAGGACAGCGAAGATATATTGAATGGAAATAGAAATCAGTTTGATTTTCTGAGTTTGATCAGCAATTTTCCTTCATCTAATGAGTCAAATTTGAAACCTTGCATTGAGAACATTCAAGTTGGGAAGACTAGGTGTGAAGTTTATGAGTTGTTAGGTGGCATTCATAGTGGACCAGTCACTGAAGGTTTATCCATGTTGCAGAACAAAAACATCTACTATTCATTTGTGGACTTGTCACCTCTTTCATATGATAGGGCAGCGATGTACTTATTAATTGATGACTCAGTTTTCTTAGATGTGATAGTGGGCTATGAAGATCAGCGTGTAAGAGACTATATTTGGTGCATGGCTAAACAATATATTTATTTGGCATCCTCCAATGAAGACATACTAACTTGTGGAGAAATTGGGCAAGTTGCAGCCGCTGATCAAAGGTTTTGGAGAGGTTTCCATCACACTTTGCTTGTTGGAAATTGTCTTATTGATGGGTCCATTTCAACATTGAAGATTGGTGGTATTTATGGTTTCACAGTGGCTATAGAGAGACACGGTATCGACGATGCCTCTTACTATCATTGTCTCTTCATGACAGATGGATGTGGATTTAGTTTTATTTGGGATCCAGGTGTTGATTCATTTGATACAGCGTCTTATAGGGATTATAGTATGTTGCTCCAGATATTAAGATTATATGGCACTTATATCAGAGGAGAGCAGCAGGAGCAGTTTATGTCCTACAGGTGGTTTGTGTGGGATCATGGTATAGACATGTGTAGTACCTTCCTTTCGTGGATCCTACATGGGTTGCTTCACTTCAGATGTATAGATGTAGTTGTGGGTGTACAATGGTTGTTGACACTTGGACGGTATGTTCGAAATATCACGAGGATGGAGCTGGAGTTTACCCACTATCCATCTCAGTTTATCGAGCAGAGTGGGACGACAGTTGATCCACAGGTTGATTGTCATCAGATAGCTGGCGTGGATGAGTTATGTGATGTTACTCCTAGTGAGTACTTTGAGCCAGTTGATGTGGCAATTTCACCTGATTCTCTAGACAGGGTGATTGTTTCATTGCTAGTTGGTGATTACATATTTTTAGATGCCAGCTTGGACAGTGATGATTTTAGTCAGTATTATATATTGTCTAGTGAGTTGGCATTAGATCTTCCGGCACATCAGCAGCAGTGTGTGGCAGTTGTGTGTCACTTGTGTCAGATGGGGTCAGATCACAGAGGGTCTTCCATGGATTGGCATTCATTGGATATTATGACGGATGTTATGCATGTTGGTGATCACAGACACACTAGTGGTCTTGGCATTTATGGATATTTGATCTATGGAGATGATATAGTTTTCCATTGCTCACTTGAGGTATTCAGCGGGAGCTATGCTTCGCTCTGGGACCCAGACAGTGTTGATTTGACAGCACAGGTGCTTCAGCATTTTGAGGAGCCATTCCAAACCGGGGCATTGCATGTTGTTTATATCAGAGATGAGCAGCAGTTACATGCAATGATTTGTTTACATCTTATTTGGGATGGTGGAGGATTGGTGTTTCAGTTGCTTGTGGGGCAAGCAACTCCGAGAGGGGAGGCTTGTCATGTCCCCTTTCTAGAGTGGACATCGGAGACGGAGGAGTTGGCCTATCATTGGAGTCTCGTAGGCTAGCAGAGGTTGATTGGGACTCATTCAGTGCATATAGTGATTGGATTTTGGCTTTACAGGCAGTTTGGAGCCAATTTGGAGCAGTTCCTAGATTTTAGGGGGTATCCCTAAATTTTAGGAGGTCGTGACAGTTGCCAGTCGTGAGGTTATTCATGACCTTTTAGATGGTTTCAGTTTCAAAGAGATTGGGCTTGTTTCCTAAATTTTAGGAACATCCCTAGATTTTAGGGATGAGACTACCAGTGAATCCTTGATTTCCGACTTCAGTCACAGACAGGTGACAGGATGATTTTAGGGTTTGTAATGTCAGTTGGGCATTTTGTGGCTATTTGGGTTATATTTTTAATATTTCCTAAGTTAGCGTTTAATAATTAAATAAGGCTAAGTTGTTAGCCATTTTGGAGTAATAAGGGGATTTTTGGTCTCATCTGGATGCGCATCCTATTGTGTGATAGCTCGTTGGAAAGATCTTGAAATTCTTTAAATCTTTCTCTTTGGTCTCAGGGCAATTCAGTGAGCGGATTTCTGTCTATGGGGAAAAAGGTCATTTTCTAGTAACATGACCACTTTAAAATAAGAAATTATAACATTTCCACTAGACCACGCCACTTGGAGACAATTAGGGTTCGATTTGCAATTGAGAGGGGTTATAAGGGGATAGGAGTTTCATTCTATGATTATCTTTTACACATTTTACATCTTGGATTTGAGATTTGGCTCTGGAAGAGCTTTTCAGCATCTGGGACGCCAACCCCAATGCCTTGCCTGTTTGGGACGTAGCCCCCAATACAGTGGTTTGGATTTGTTTGCAGCTATTAGCATCTTGGAGATTGTACGGCATTCTTTCTGGAGGTTCAGCAATTCTGACAGAGTTCAGCGTGGGGTTTGGGGTTTCTAACCAGTTGGGTGTACTTGGCAACCATACGGCTATACCTGGCAGCCACTTTCCTTCCCACGTGCAGCACTTGGAGGGCTGGAATCTTGCCACAACTTCATTCCTAGTTATGTTACTCTTTCAGCATCCAGGTTGGAATTATTCCTGATTGTAATCTTCCTGAAATTATTGGAAATCTTCATCCGGTCAAATATTTGATTTTATATTCAGAAATCTGCCTTGAATCGAATTTGTTTTGGCTGTATATGAACTTCATTTTCAGTACTTTGTTCATGTACTTGTACTTCATTATTTACTTGTTGAAAAATCATCAAAATACAAAAAGAATTCAACCCTTCTGCAACTTCTGTCTATTTCTGAAAGAAAATATTAATAAGCAGGAAAAATCAATTTAAATAAATAAAAATTACAGCAGATTGGTAAAAGAGATCCATCAGGGATCTTTCAAGGTATCAAATGGATCCATTACCTGATCCAAAAGAGGAAAAACAAGTGGGATGAAGTGTGATGATGATGAGTGGGAAAGAGTTTCTTAAGGTGATGAAACAAGAAGGAGATCAAGGGTACGCTATTGTGCTCAAACCTAGTGAAGAAGGTAAGGCAGATCCAATGGAAGAAGTGCCAGAAGAGGTGAAAGGTCTACTCAAACAATATGCAGAAGTAATAGAAGAAGATCTACCTAATTCTTTAACAACCAATGACGGATGTAAATCACCAAATAGACCTGATTCCAGGGGCAAGTTTGCCTAACAAGGCTGCCTACAAAATGACACCTAGCCAAAATGAAGAAATTGCCAAACAAGTGCAGGAGCTCTTGGACAAAGGATTCATCAAAAAGAATTTGAGTCCATTTGTTGTACCTACTGTCTTAGCACCCAAGAAAGGGGGAAAATGGAGAATGTGTACAAATTCCAGAGCATTCCAGAGCAATCAATAAAATCACTATAAGGTACCGGTTCCCTATGCCAAGGATAGAAGACCTGTTGGACAATCTTGGGGGTGCAAGCTACTTCACAAAGGTGGATTTAAAATCAGGTTATAATCAGATAAGAATCAGACTAGGGGATGAATGGAAGACAGCCTTTAGGACCAATGCTGGCCTCTATGAGTGGTTGGTCATGCCATTTGGCCTTACCAATGCACCTAGCACTTTTCAAAGGCTCATGAATGAAGTCTTGGTTGAGTTCATAGGTAAATTTGTGATTGTATATCTTGATGACATTCTAATCTTTACCAGGTCCAAAGAAGAACATCTCAAGGATGTGTAGATGGTCTTGAAGAAGCTGAAAAAGGCACAACTCAAAATCAACCTTGAAAAGTGTGAGTTTCTCAAGACTGAACTTGTATATCTTGGTTTTGTCATTTCACAAGGTTGTCTAAAAATGGATCCTAGTAAGGTTGAGGCAATCCTTAGTTGGCCTACACCAAAGAATATCGGTGATGTTAAGAGTTTTCATGGGTTAGCATCCTTTTATAGGAAGTTTGTAAGAAACTTTAGTCATGTGTGTGCTCCTGTGCTCAATACTATCAAAGGGGGAGTCAAGTGTCAGTTTAGGTGGACAGAGGAGGCCCAAAAGGGATTTGAGTTGTTGAAAAAAAAGATAGCTGAGTTACCTACCCTTAGGTTACCTAATTTCAATAAGTTATTTACAGTTGAGTGTGATGCTAGTCAAAGAGCAATAGGGGCTGTTTTGAGTCAAGAGGGTCTTCCCATAGCCTTTTTCTCTGAAAAGTTGAATGAAGCAAAACAAAAGTACTTTGTGTATGACTTGGAGTTGTATTCCATGGTGCAAGCCTTGAAGAAGTGGCATCATTACTTGCTGCCCAGAGAGTTTGTGGTCTATACTGACAACCATGCCCTTAGTTTTCTCAATGGACAAGAGAAGTTGAATCAAAAGCACCTCAAGTGGGTAGAATACCTACAATCTTACACCTTCACTATCAAGCATAAGAAGGGCACCTCAAATAAAGTTGTTGATGCACTCAGTAGGAGAGTCATGACCATACAAGAGGTTAAATTGCACAGTGTGGGGTTGGAGGAGTTGAGAGACCTCTACAAAGTAGACAAAGATTTTGCTGATATATATGCTACATGTTCTGATTTTTCTAACACTTCTCATGTTTCCTACTCAGAGTATATGATACAGGAAGGTTTGTTGTTTAAAGGACATCTCCTTTGTATACCCTAATGCTCTATGAGACAAAACATCATTCAAGAGAAACATCAAGGGGGTCTAGGAGGTCATTTTGGCAATGATAAAACAATGGAGCAGGTTAGTCGGTTCAACTATTGGCCCAAGTTGCAATCAGAAGTAAGGAGATTTGTTGAACAATGTGCCATATGTCAGAGAGCAAAAGGATCATCAAGTAATGCAAGTTTATATCAGCCCTTGGTCATACCCCAAAGGCCTTGGGAATGTTTGAGCATGGACTTTGTGTCGGGTTTACCAAGAACACACACCAAAAGGATTTGATAGTGTTTATGTGGTGGTAGATAGGTTCAGCAAAATGTCTCACTTCATCCCTTGTAAGAGTACCAATGATGCCACCTATATTGCAGGGCTTTTCTTCAAAGAAATAGTAAGAATCCATGGACTTCCAGTTAGCATTGTGAATGATAGGGATGTTAAGTTTTTTAGTCACTTCTGGAGAACCTTATGGAAGAAGTTGGGTACTAGACTCTCATTTTCATCAGCCTACCATCCATAATCAGATGGTCAGACTGAGGTGGTCAATAGGTCCTTGGGTAATCTCCTAAGGTGTCTCACTAAGCAGCATGGTCAGACTTGGGACTTGGTGATCAGCCAAGCACAGTATGCATACAATGATTCAGTCAACCGGTGCACAGGTAAAAGTCCTTTTGAAATTGTTTATGGAATGCATCCTAGAGGTGTCTTAGAACTTAGTGATATCAACACAATGACCCACAAAAGTGCTCAAGGAGAGAGTTTTGCTGAAAGTATTAAGGAAATTTATGACAAAGTACGGCAGTCCTTGCAACAAAAATCAGAAAAATATAAGTAACAAGCTGATCAATCAAGGAGGAACTTGCAATTTAAGGTTGGAGACTTAGTTTTGGCTTATCTCAAAAAGGAAAGACTTCCAAAAGGACAGCCAACCAAGTTGATGATGAAGAAGATTGGGCCACTCAAGATTGTGCATAAGTTTGGCCAAAATGCCTATGAGGTTGAACTACCTCCTTCTTTGGTCATATCTCCTATTTTCAATATTTGTGACTTGTATCCCTATAAAGGAGAATCTCAGCCCTCTCAAATGGATACCACATTGCAATCTGAAGAGGATTGGGTGAAGGATTTACCAGTTAGTCAACCGGTTCAGTTGGAAAGCATCTTAGATACCAAGGTGATCAAGAAGACAAGAAAGGGCATCTACAAACATTACCTTGTGAAATGGGCAGGTCTACCTGATTCACAGGCTATGTGGATGTCACAAGCTGACATAATTCATCATGGAGTGCAACTAGCAGACCTGATAACTCAAGGGACTTGAGTTCCTTGCCCCGGGGGAGTATGGTGCAGAGCACCTAGCTCAAAGTTGTCTTTGCTTGCATTTTAGAGTTTTTGTGTGATTTCAAGTTATTTTATGTTGTAATAACGTGGAAGAAACCCTATGATGCTTTTTGAAGCCATAGTTTGGTTGTCCACACTTTTGTTGTGCTCAGGATCCAAAATTGTCATTATCCTAAAAAGTTGTCAAAATGTCAATTTTTGGTTTGTACCAAGTGGATGCCTGGAAACTTGCTAGAATGTTTGGAAATGGTTTAAAACCATTTTGGGATTCCATTTGAGTGATGTTTCAGGCCTTGAGAGCCTTGGAGTGTGTTTTTGCACTCATAGGTAAAAGTTGTCAAAAATTGGTCAGGACAACTTTTGCATTTTTAGGCAAAAGTTGTCCATGAAGGAAACCTTCTAATCATCTCTAATAACAGGTTAATCAACTTTTGGTTTGCATTCAATTCATTTGCAAGGGTTTGCTATGCTTTTTCTCACGTTTGGACTGTTTTTGCTTTGAATTTCTGCTTTTTTACGATCTGTACGATCTGGTACGATGCTCATAATAGCAGAGGAAGTTATGAAATTGTTTTATCTTTCCAACAAGTATAATATGAAGGTCTGAAGTGCTTTGGATCAAAATTTATCGCTGTTTTTGTAAAAGTTGCTCACAAACCCTTGAAACTTGGGGTTTTGATTGTAAAAATGCATTTTACCTGAGCATCCACGAATGACACAAGTTTCAATCCAGTGGATGGCTTGGGTAGGCTCTGTAAATAGTTTTGGAGTAGGCGTTTTGTGTTTTTGCAGGCCACAAGGAGGAGAATGGGTGAGATGAATAACACACAAGCTTGTAGCTAGTGTGTGAGGGCAGCAGAGATTGCTCATTTTTAGAGCCATGGAGAAGCGATACCCCAGCAACCCATAGTGTTTTGGAAAGGTCTATGGGTGTACTAAAAGAATCCAAGATTGTTTGGGTTGGTGATTTTGACTGGTGAAGAGTTTGGAGCACATCTTCCAAAACTGCCTGGAAGCCCTAAACCCCTTAAAAATAGCTCTTTTTAGTTACCCTAGTTGTATGACAAACCTAGATGGGAAAATTTGTGATCTTGTTTAACTTCCAAATGGGTATCTGAATATGTAAAAATATCTGGGCGGTTATTAGGAAAGTTTGGGGAAAAAGACCAAAAAAACAGTCCAAGAAGAGCTAGTCAATTAGGCCCAATAGCAACCGGTAGAAGCAAGTTGAAAGCCTAGGGTTTGGGAGGAAGGTGCAGACCTTGTCAATGCATGAAATGACCTTGAAAATACCTACACAAAATTACCATAACCTTTGAACATGCTTTTAGAGTGAAGATCCTTGGTGGAGGTCTTTGGAGCCTAGTTGGAGCTTTGGGAACCTTTTAGGAGACCATCTCAAAATCAGAGATTTGGGTCAAAACCAACAAGAAACCTCAAGAGGCTATACCTAGGAGGCAAGACAGTAGATTTTAGGCCTTGGAGGTCTAAGGAGTGTACCCTAACAAGTTACCTTGGAGGAGCTTGAGTAGAAGGGTGAGTAGAGGAGTTTGGGTGAGTAAGGGTGAATTGGAGTGCTAGGCACAAGAACTCTACATTAGGGTCCCAGTGGTGTCATGGGAGGCATTTCATAACGACCCAACCACACATCCATGGTGGCATCATCATCTCCGGTCACCGTACCCTCTACTGCCGAGACATCCGTATGTACCGGTTCCTTCCGTAAGGTAGACCCAATGCAAGGAGGTTCGCTGGGAACCAATGACACTGTTGGAACATCCTCTGCTAGAACTACTGTGACAACCCTGGAAGGTGTAGGCATTGAAGGTCGAGGTCTCAACTGCCCAAATCCTGGGATGGGTACTGCTGGTATGGCTCCCACCATCACCGCTGAAGTCTAGAGAGGTGTCAGTCCTCCATCCTGAGTCAATACTACTGGTGCATATACTTGTCGGCCTACTCCCGCAGGTCGCACTCCACCCGCCAGCAATCCATGGATTCCTCTCGTCACATGCTCAAAAGGCACTGCATGGCCACTACTCTCCTCTGTACTATGGGCTTTCGCTATTTCCTTCCTGCTGGCAAGGCAGAATGTGTCATGACTCTGGCTGCTCCAAGAAGAAGTGTCCTCGGAATCGTCCCCTTCCTCTGCACTACTATCAACCTCTTATGCATCCTCGTCAACTGTCTTCGTCTCCTGTTTTGTGTCTACCTGTGGTGGTCCCCGTCGCTTCCTGCTAGAATGGGCTTGCCCGTTACCTGCCATGGTATCCAGGTGGGTCCAATAAAAAATCAATGGCTGTGAAGGGTCCCTCGTCTCTCGAGGTTTCCAGACATGCTTCTCCGACAACACTTGTGTGCGTACAACGTCGAGGAAAAACCCTATGGCGTGAAACGACATGTAAAAAGCCTTGTGCCACAAGATCAAGAATTTGTGGATTCTGTCAGACAAAACTGTTGCCCAATTGTACACCGTCCCGTTCCTCAGGCCATTCATAAGTGCAATCATGGGTACCACCGCGTCAGATGCCTTGCTGACTCCTGTAAGTCTGCTTTTCATAACATCCAACAGACTGCCAATCTCCTGGAACAATGTAGGACTTCTTCAACCCTCTACCCTTGGGTGCCTTGATCGCAGCCCATTCCTGGTCTGAGAGATCACTTCGAAAAAATTAACCGCAACAGTTGTTCTTTCCTTTCTGGCGACATCTTCGTGGCATTCTTGTTTATTTTCTTTCTATCGTCTGGGATGCCAAATACCCTAGCAAAATCATCAGGTGCAAAGGAGACGGTCACAGTGCTCTGTTGGTAAGAGAAAGTTGATGCCCTAGTCGCGCTGTCATATGTAGCCACCATCATTCGTAGACATGATTCAAAATCCCTAATGGCGAAGATGGGCATTTGAATTGCCCAATGCACCTGTGCCTTCCAAAGAGATTCTTTAATTGCATAATTATCTAGGGTTTCCAACCACCAGGTCCTGTAGACATTTCCACTCAATCCTTCAAATGTAATAGTGTCAGGTGTGATTTTCTCCAGCATTGCCTTCTTGGCTTTTCCTGTATCCACTGACCCTGCAATTTTCACTCCAAACTGCAACACTCGCTTCCCCTTGTCCTTGGCTGTCGTGCTTCCCTCTGCCATTTTCCTTGACTTCGATGGTTGGTCTAACTGCTGCAACCGTTTTCTCCAGTCCAGCTTTCCTAATTCCATTTGAATGATTTAGCTACCGGCACCAACACTTAATAAACTTTTGAAATTTCGTTATGCTCTACCTTGTACGACTCTTTTCCTTTTACGCAGTCCCTTGTATGGCACTTGTACGACCTTTCCAATTCCCTAAATTGCTTGTACGGTCTTTTGTCTTTAGCTGTCACCGATGTACAGACTGTACATGTTCAGTTCATACAGAACATCAATGCTCAACCATACAAATTTCATGTATAGCGCTAGTATATGCTCTTCGGCCATATGGATTGTATTTGATGTTGGTGTACGGTCCTCCATTTTCCTTCACCGTGCAACCTCCTTCGATCACGTGGTCGTACAGTTGTTTCTCCCCTCGGCCGTATCGATTTATTGTTTGTTGTCGTACGTATTCTATCTTATGTTGTCGTACGGTCCTCCCTCTCCCTCTTCAGCCGTACAATGTCCTTTCTCAGCGTCCATACGTGTCAAGTCCTTGTCATCCTCATCACTACTGGTCGTACGGATTTCTTGGCGTGACCGTACGGATGCGTCCTCCCCCTTTCATACGGATTTCGTTCTCCTTCCAGCTAGTGACCATATGGTTTTGTTCTCTGTCTTTATTTTGTTTGTTTTCGCCATACGGCCTCCTTGTGCTCTTTTTAACATCCGTCGTACGGTGAATTCACTGTACGGTATGTTTAATTTTTTATTTTTTTATTTTTTTTAACTTTTCTAATTTTTTTTCAATTTTTTTCAATTTTTTTTTTCTTTCAGCGAAAAAAAATCAAATAATTACCTTTTCAATTTGTCTAGCTAGGCCCCGCCTCTGGGCGAACTGAATCATTCCACTGCTACCTGTGGCGGTAAATCTTCAACTTCAACCCGTTTACCGTCTCCTTTATCAGCTGGTCGCCCAATGTTGACAACTTAATTGCTCCATTTGCAACTACTTCGCGGATTTTAGATGGCCCCAGCCATCGAACTTTAAATTTCCCAGGCTTAATCTCATTCCACACATTATACTTCAACATCCACTACCCTGGACGAATTTCCATGTGCCGGATGTGCTTGTCATGCCAAAAATTTCGTCTTTGTTGGGCAGCTTCAGTGACCCATTGGGGCATCATTCTGTGTTCATCCAACTTGCCTAACGCATACAACCATTCCAGCAGGCTTTCCATATCTCCTAGGCGATTCTCAATCGCGATCCTTAAACTCGAAACCATGAATTTTGTCGGCACAATGGCCTCCTGGTCGTACATCAACTGAAAGGGTGTCTAGCCTATGGTGACTTTGTTGGTGGTCCTGTATGCCCATAGTACCAACAGCAACTTCTCTTCCCAATCTTCCCCTTCAACTCTGCAGGACTTATAGATCACCAACACTAGTATTTTGTTAGTAGCCTCCGCCTGCCCGTTGGCCCTCGGGTAGTACGGGCTTGACAGGGACTGAAAAATCTTCAATTCCATTGTGAGCAGCTTGACAACATGATTCACAAAGTGCCCACCGCGATCACTCGTCAGTTGGATTGGGATGCTGTACCTTGTAATAATCTGTTCATAAATGAACTTGGTTGCACTCAAAGCTGAGTTATCCGGCAGTGCTCGCGCCTCAGCCCACTTCGTAAGGTATTATGTCGCCACCACAATGTAACGACACCTTCTTGTTCTGCTGGCCTTCAAAGGTCCAATAAAATCCAAACCCCAACGTTCAAACACCTCCTAGGCATGGGATGGATTGAGAGGCATAAAGTTCCGCTTTAATGGTTTTCCTGCCCTTTAGCATGTATCACAGCCCACCACCCATTCCCATGCATCATTATACAGGGTGGGCCACTATAGTCCAGCCAGCAATACCTTGCGCACAGTGGTGTCTGGACCCATGTGACCTCCTGCGGGCCCTTCGTGTGCTTCCCGGAATCTCTTCTTCCATCACACACCTTCTAAGGACTTGGTCAAGTCCCATTTTATACAACAACCCATTAATTCATCGAAATGTCCTGCTTCTCAAGACCAACTTCCTTCTCTCACTCGATAACATTCTGGCTGGGAACCGAGAGGTAGACAAGTATTCCCCAATGTTTGCATACCACAGCGGTAGTGCCGCAATTTGGAACAGATGTGCATCAGGAAAATCATCATTGACTCCTCGCGACTCTCCCGACCTAATCCGGGACAACTGATCCGCGATCACATGACTCTTGCTTGGCTGTACAATTATTGCGAAAGTGAACTCCTAAAGGAGCAGTAGTCACCTGCTTATCCTACCTTGGATAATGGGTTTATTTACCAAGTACACCAACGCCTGGTGATCTGCATAGAAAGTGAAGGGTGTCGCCAACAAGTAGTGCCAAAATTTTTGTATGGCATAGACCATTCTGAGGGCTTCCCTCTTGGTGGTACTGTAATTCTTCTCGGCTTTCGACATCAACCGACTGGCAAAATAGATGGGATGATCCAACCCATGTTCCCCTTCCTATGCTAGTGTAGCCCCAATGGCATAGTTCGAGGCATCCACATGTACGTGGAATTCTCAGTCCCAGTTTGGATAGGCTAGAATGGGTGCGGCCACCAGTCTCCTCTTGAGTTCCTCGAATGCTCCCCCCTGTGATGGTCCCCATATGTACGGTTCGCCCTTTCTTGTCAGTTTGTCCAATGGGAATGAAAGTTGGGCAAAGTTCTTGATGAACTTCCGGTAGTATCCTATATGTCCCAAGAAGGACTTGACTCCCATCACATCAATGGGCGACTCCATCTCCACAATTACCCGTACCTTATCCGGGTCACTTTTCAATCTAGCTTTACAAACGATATGGCCCAGCAACTTTCCTTGCGGTACCATAAATCTACATTTCCTTGGATTCAAGGCCAGCCTGGGCCTCCGGCATCTCTCCATGCACTCTCTCAATGCCACCAAGTGAGTGTTTTCGCTACTAAAAATTGACCAGTCATCCAAAAAGGCCTTTAAATTTCCCATAGACATCTTATCGAAGATGTGAAGGATTATCCTCTGGAATGTTGTCGGAGCATTGCACAAACCAAACGGCATCTGGTTGAACGCATAGACTTCGTCCTCCACCACAAAGGTGGTCTTCAACTTGTCCTCCTTAGCTATCAAAATCTAATTGTATCTAGAAAAGTCGTCCAGAAATGAATACATTTCATGGCCAGCCACCTCCTCCAGGATGTTGTCTATGAAAGGTATAGGGAACGGATCCTTAATGGCGACTACGTTGAGGCACCGAAAATCCACACAGATGCGGATCTGGTTAGCCTCCTTCTTCAGTGAGATCACAATCGGCGAGACCCACTCACTTGTCTCCACCCGAAATATGATGTCGGCCTCCAACATCTGTTCAATCTCTTCGTTCACCTTGGCCACATAGTTCTTGTTCATTCGGTACGGCCTCTTCCGTACCGGCTGGGCTCCCGGGACCAATGGTATCTAATGGACGCACAATTCTGGTGGGACCCCTTTCAGATCCTTGTCAGACCAAGCAAACACGTCCTTGTATTCCATGAAGATTTTGAATGTTGCAACCTTCAGCACCGGGCTTCAATCGTCTCCTACCCAGATATTTCGAGGGGTGGTAGTGTCTCCTAAGTTCGTCTCCTTCACAGTGGGGTCTTCGTACCGCATCGGTCTGTCCTTTGAAAACTCGTACACTGGAACATCATTCACTTTGGCGTCTCCCTCCTTATACTCCTTGTATTCTGGCAGGAACTCATCTTTCTCGTCTGGCTCTTCTTCAATTTGCAGCATGTGACACGCAAGGTGGAACACTTCATAATCTTCCATTTGCTAGTGGAAGAGTCCATTCAATGAGAAGATGTCATCTTCCAAGCAGCCATCGAGTTCAAGCACTCCTTCATTATTTCATTCCATCTCATCTTTGCCTTCGTAGGAATCCCACTCCCATCTGTTTGAGTCCTCTGAATCAGAGTCCGACGATGCAAGCTCCTCGCCAACAACCTGGGTCTTAAGATCAATAATGTACTTCCAACCCCCTTTCTCCATGGAAAGGGTGTTCTTCTTCCAATTGTGGTTCACTTTGGCTGTGACCAGCCACCCTCTCCCTAAGATGGCGTCATAGCCCTTCTTTTAAAGTGGGATTATCACAAAATCCAGTAGCAAGGGTTGTGTGCCAATGGTCACGAGATAGGCCATCAGGGTGTCAAGTGGCTTGATGTCGTGCTGGTCTGCTCCCACCAAATTGAATGTGGGTGGCCATAGTGTTGGCTTCTCGAGCTTCTTCCATGTATCCTCCGGCAAGACATTCACCCCAGAACCTCCGTCCATGATGGTGTCCTTGAGAATAGCCCCGAGGATTCCCATTTCCATTACCGCAGGATTTTGACCACTATTTAAGGCCAACAACATTGGATCAGCCAAGAGGCTGACCAGAACTTCCATCTGGGTCACACCGAAGGTGTGTGTGCGGTGCTTTGTACAGTACTGAAAATGGCGGTCCCCAGCTGTGGCATTGTGTCTAGAAGGCATTTCACCTAGTGATAACTTTAAGAAACCCCTCCTCAAAAAATTGTATAAAATCTTGGCGAATATTTAAAAATAAAAATAAAAATAATAATAATGTTTATTGGCGAATCCTTCCTTTTTATAAAAAATAAAATAATTTTATTGGCGAATTTGTTTATATCAATTTTTTTTGGTAGAAAATATTGGCGAATCTTGGAAAATAATCATTGTATGCATTAATTACTATTACATTTCCTTTCATTTAAAAATAATCTTTTATAAAAAAGTAAAGGCATGAAGGTTGAAATCATTAATGAGTTTTAGGGTTAGACTATACTTTATTTGGTTTCTACCATTAAATTAAAATAATCTAATAGCCCTCTTTCTATTTTGTGAGATAAAATTTACAAACAATTTGTAATACTCCTGGGGCCAAAAATTGCTTTTAGACCATTGGTTTTCATTGAAGTCAACAATTCAAAAGCAATTTCAAACCCCATGAGCATTACAACTCGTAGGTACATTTTATCTCATGGAATACAATGAAGGTCATTAGATTATATATTAAATCAATAGTGGAAACAAAAGATTGGTGATATAACCCTAAAGTAACTAATAATTTTGATATATTTAATATTATTGGTGAATTAATTTGGATTTCTACAATAAATTATAAAATGTTGGCGAATCTGATCCAATCATGTATCAAATAATGTGGCGAATCTTTAAGTTAAAAATATTAATGAAATAATTTGTCTGGCAATTTAAATAACATTAAAATAAAAATTTGCAAAAATGTGGCGATTTGGGTCACCTTCAAAGTTGAAATTATTAGCCAAATTTGATTCCTAAATTTCAAAAAATAGCCAATTGGCGAATATTAGCCACTAAAGTTTTCACTGCTTTCACCCTTATCGGCACCTCCATCTGCAAGACTTGCCCAATTATGTTCTTTTCGGCTTCAGTACAGGATGATGTACTCACCACCTCTGCATTTTTCCATCGTTCTTCCATCATCTCCCACTCAATGTTGGCCTTTGCTTCCCGTAATCTCTCCTTCTCCGTACGGGGGTCAAGATAAGAGGCCTTCTTGGTCTAAGCACGGGTGATTGCCAATACTTCTTTACCACAAGTCTTCTCAATATTGAGAAGATTAACCCCTGGCTTGGGGCAATTAGTGTCGTCATGGTCTCCAGGACCACACCATCTGCACAAGTTCTGCGGTGTTTCCTCTTTCTGGCAATCTCGCGCAAAGTGTCCCCACTAGTTGCAGGCCTGACATTGAATCATTGGTCATCCTTTGGCATCATACTGCATTCGACTCCAGCTATTGCTATTATTATTGTTGCCTCTTCCTCCCCTTCGGTTACCTCTGTAACCACCAGATGATGTCGTGGTGTTGGCTTGAGGCTGCAATGTGCCTACTATAGCGGAGGGTGACGACTGCTCTTGGGTGAAAAGCACCTGATTTCCCCGTGTCTTCATGTTGTAAGGACATTCTTTGGTGGAGTGTCCCAACACTTGGCAAATGTCGCAAAAGGCCTTTTTAGGACAGGAGCCTTTTGTATGACCTTCCTCCTTACATTCCGCGCACCACACTTCCTCGTTTTTGTTGGTGCTTCCCTTCATACTTTTGAATTCCTTCATCATGGGATGCATATCCTTTTGAAGGGCTTACACCTTCTTGCTCGACCCCTCGTCGCTACTACTTCCGTCGGAGGAGGAGTCCTCTCCAGAGGATCTGTCTTTCTTCTTCCTGGATGTCTTCCCTTCACTTTACAGGTCCATTGCCCGATTATAGGCATCTTCGTAGGATGTGGGGGTACATTTTTCATTTTCCTTCTGAGTGACGACTTCAAACCCTCCACAACCACCTTTTCTTCAATCCATCATCGGGTTGGTTGTCCATTTTTCCCAACAATTCCTTCAAGCATCGGCTATATGCTCGGATGGTCTCACTTTTCCTTTGCTTGGTACTCAGGATTTTTGCCACGATTTCATTGTCGTCTCTAAGAAGTCGAAACTCTGTTTCAAAGGCTTTGTGTAATTCATCCCAAGTTGTCAGCTTAGTTTTATCAACATCCGAGTACCAATCGATGGCTACTCCTCGTAGGGTGGCGGGGAATTGCACCACCCATTCCGTCCTATCGGCCACGCCATTGGCCGACCAGATTGTTTCACATGTACGGCAATGGCATATCGGGTCTTCTTTCCCGTCTCCATTGAACTTAGGCAATTTTTGCCGATTCACCATCACGTTCCTTGGCGGCGGCCCAGTCTGCCCTCTGGAACTCGTACTTGACCCTCCAGGAACTCCTCCTCCAGACACTGGTCCTCCAAAAGGTACTCCACCGAGATTTGGTCTGTTGGGTCCCACCAAGTTGCTCTGACTACCAGGGTGTGATGAGCCTGAACCGAACAGATTGCTTCTACTATCGTGACCTTGTGTCCTCCCGACACCTTCGGTCGCACTGGTATCCCCGGCCTCTCTGTTCTCGATCTCTGTCTCCTCTTCCCTCCTGGTCTCGACACCTCTGTATGGTGTGTACGGCTCTACCATACTCCCATCACCAATCTCTTCCAATGTCAGGGAAAGGTCCCCCAATCGCTTTCTGGTGGTGTCTATTAGTATCGAAACTTGGCCCTCAACACCCAAGCCATCATTGCCAGTTGTGCTTTCTTCAACAAGTTTCTTCAGTCATCGCCGACATTCTACTTGTTGTTCTAACCTCAGCGTCCTCGTGGCTGCCTCGTGCGCGTCTTCTTCCTCCTTCAGCACATGATTTCTATCCTTATTTAGTGTCACGGGCATCAATTCCTTCTTTCTGTGGGGTTGAAGGTTCGTCAACGGCTTTCGTCACGTTCCTCCTCTCATCGACTCCTTTCTTCAAATTGTTGCAAAATTTGTTGTCGACAGGTCTCGCGGTAGGTTTCTCCCCGGCGAGTTTGGAGAGCAAAGAACGCCTGTGCCAACAAGCAGGGGATCTTCTAGAAGGAATCTTATGATGGGATATGAAAAGAAGAAATAGAGGAGGGTAATTCATGGTTGATCATCAATTGTTTGTTATCTTCTCTTGTATTGTGGTTGTGGAGCCAAGGGTTGTCCGTAGATTTGGTCTTAGGGAACGAAACCTCCCGTTGATCTGCATAACTGAGGGGGTGAGAGATCCTCCGAAGGGTTGCCTTGAGAGTGTGGGGCATTCAGTCCTTCATACTGAGCTAATTGAGTTTCATATCAGATCTGAGATGTTTTGCATCAGACCTTCAGATTACCACGTTTTTGCCCATATGTCATAGTGAATGCATCCTTTCATGGGCTTGAAGTCAGCGATATTATCTAGAAGTAAGGGCGATTCCATTTGATGCATTTTGGAGGAGAATTGAGTGAAGTTGCAGCTAATATATCAGTCTGAAGCAGATCGCACCTTACCTCCTCTTTTCCACAATTTTGTTCATTTATCATCAGTGATGCATCAGTTGATAGGTTTGAGGACAGCGATATTGGAAGGAGCCAAGGGCGATTCATCTTGAGGCGATTGTAGGCAATTTGTGGAGGAAGTAGAGCACTATCAGTCTAAATAAAAATCGAACCAGTCAGTTGTTGTCCCTTCAATTTGCTCATATTACCACCTTTGGCATCAATTCTCATCATCATATGGTGGCGCTACCCTTATTAGGAGAAGGTGATCCTTTTGGGAGAAAGGTTAAGGACTTACTGCTGATCATTATCAAAGATCAGACCTTCCATATGCAGCAGCAGGGGCGAACCAAGAAGTAGTACGAATTGGCACATTGGAGGCTCTTTGGTCTATGATATTGCTTGCTTCTTCACTTCTACACCTAGGAGATATTTCCAGGTTGTTCTTGGCACTATTTACAAATAGTTTCAGTCATGTATGTGTGAATCCATGATTTTAACATTTGTACTCAGACATTCTGAAAATTATCATTGTTAGCCAATGGTCTTAGCTCTTATCTAGATATTGTATTGAGTCTATCGCCTTCAATAAAGGGAGATATAAGGTTGTTTTAGTCTACATGTTGTTTCATGATTGCATACCAACTATTTGTCATAATTTCAGTCTGCTGTAGTTATATATTTCTGCACACTAATTTATATTAATGCATCAAATATTAAGAATTATAGTTGCATTATCATCCTAGATCATTATTCTATGGTTTGCAAGTTACCCTTATTGTTAAAACAAAAGTTTATGATGACAAGACAAGTCTGAAGTACTTTAAATCAGTCATATGCCAAGTGTTTGACGAAATATCTGGGCCAGAAGGATCAGAATTTTATATCAGATTTGGCAAGGGATATTACATTAATCCCATCAACCTGGGATGTCGTGCAAACATATACACCATGTAAGAGGACATAGTGAAGTACCTCTTCTCTGCAAGATGAGTTAGTTGTGTATGAATGTTATCACTAATGATTTGAGCCCAATTGAACTTGATTTTTCCTACAAAGACCTCCTCTGCATAATAAAACATCCACTCCTCAAACAGATTGGAGTGGGGCAATCCCATGACGTGGCTGAGTAGGGTGACCATGTCCCCGTATTCCTCATTGAATTCACTCCTATACACCTTCTTAAGGATCCTAGTGCTGTGGGGTCTCTTTTCTTTAAACCATTTGTCATTCATTTTGCTTTTGCACTTAGTGGGATTCTAATCATATATAGTCTGAGCCTCCTTCATTGTTACTACCATTGCCTCCTCATGCACTAGGGTGTCAAAAGCCTCTCCAATGGCCTTAGGAGTGAAATCTGCCATCACTATCTCGTTCACAAAAACCACCCTATCATCAGGCTTGTAGTGTTTGGAGCTTTCTACAATGAGCTCATAGTTTTGAATGGCTTGCGGGAATCCAACGGCCTGTGCAATTCCACTCTCCACCATCCTCTTTACTCTCCAATGGGCGTTTGTGGCATACACTCTGTCTCTAAACTACTGGATGTCAATATGTCCAAAGTCCGTATCCCCCACATTTTTCGATTGGCTCTGGACTTTGGAGTCCCACAATAATCCCTAATATTCATATTTCATTTTCTCCAACTTGCAGTGGTTCTCGGTCTTAGACGTGTAGGGGCTTCAAATTTCCAAATAATTTCAAGCACCCTACTATTAAAAATGGTGGTCACGTCATGGAAATGACACATAATGGATGATTAATGATTTGAACAACTAGAGTAAAGGAGGATATGAATAAATTAATTCCAATGGACCCCATGAAAGACTAGTGTTTTTGATCTGTAGAAAAGATGATATGAACAGAGAATTAAAATGAATGAAAAATGAAAATATAAGAAATACCCATTTCAGATTATCAAAATTCCAAGCTCCAGTAAAAATATTAGATCTGTACAATGTGTTTTTGACTATAGACCATACAGAAGACCGTAAGAAGGCTGAAAAGCCTGTTATTTCGACCTGCATGAAAGAAGATGTCGACTTGCAATGAAAATGTATGCAAATGTCAAATCTGATGAAGACCCATTTTAGAAGTGGATGTTTCCTACCACCAATAAAAAAATCAGATTCGTATCTGAAGTTTAAGGCTGCCGACCAAATGAAAACCCGAAAGATAGCTTAAAGCAAGGTTATTGACTAATTAGTTTGCATATTAATTTCAAAGGGTTTTGTTAATTTTAATGTAAAATGGTGACTTTTCACCCCAAAAGGGGTATGATGCCCATTCAACCACATATATAAGTGGTTAAAAAATGTAAATTAGGGGAGAAAGAAGAGGAAATAGAAGAGAAATATAATATAAACTCTGGATAATACTGTATTATTTTTAAACCATCAATTCAATTAGTTGTTTTCCTTCGCATATGTGTTGTGGATTATCTCATTTTCTGTAGGCAATTGTTTGTGATATTATCTAAAGGAGATAAGGTTATTCGTATTCTTACAATGAAGTCTATGTTCCTATGTTATAAATTTGGATTAAAAAGATCTACTCGTGGATTGTAATTGTTCATTGTAGTTCTTCCTCGAATGGTCCCTTAAGGTTAGGGTTAAATTCATTCAGGTGGTTTATGATATAAACATTTAGCAGATCTCATAAGAAACAGTAACTGACAGATTTACCAAAGGGGGTAAGTTTAAAAACTGTCTCACAAATCATACATTAAGTCCTAGAGAAATATAAGACTCTGTAGCCCAAATAACAGGAAAGACACTGGTCATTCACAAATCATAACTTTTTACCATATCAATTACCTTTACATTAAAGCAATAGGACTAGTTGAGTAGGACATATAAAATCAGTTAGCAGTAGTGTAAACATATAAATTTTAAGTACAAAGATCAAATAGCTTTCACAACAACAACCTTGGAGTTATCTAAAAGCCACCTATCCTAGGAACCTATGCCATTCTGAGGTAGGGAAGAATTTGGATCAAGATACTCAATCTGCTATAAAAAGCATTAGTTATTGAAAGACACTAGTGAATAGTATACCCGCCTAGGTCTTGCAGAGCCTAAAGTGAGGGAGTTAGTAACCAAATAGGTTCACTCTATAAGTTGGCCATGTCAAATTGGAGGGTTTGATCATAGGAGTTGGCATTTCCTTAGAACCTATCCAATATGTTGATTTGAGATCCAACAAAACGTTTGGGAGGTTCTTGGTGCTTCAGGTGCCTTAGAGGACTCAGCCACTTTGGGAGGCATCTACCCTACACACTAGGATGCAAATTACAAGGCGGTCTTAAACGTGAAAATGGGGTTAGCGGTGCCCATCAACAACGTTAGTATCAAAATCATCAGCAAAGAAACAACATAACAGCGTAATGGTGAGTTTTGAAAAATTGTTGTCATCTATTGTTCTACTTTTCTAGATTTGTTGCATGGCTAGGAATCTTGGTTTTGGCGCGGTTTTAAATTTAAACTTTGTTGGCTTGGTTTATTTTGCGATTTTGGCCTTGTTTTGCCAAGATATGGGTAGAAACTCGGTATTTGCAGGTCTATTTGAGCAAGGTTTTAAATTTTCCATTTGGGCTATGAATCCCGAAATTATTGCCAGCTGGGTGTTTGCAAGGTTTTTGTTTTAGCTTGGTAGTGTTTGGGCAACCTAGGATTTAGATTTTCAAATTTTTAAAATATGCAGCTCTTGGTGCCAATCTAGTTAACCCTAGTATCTTAGATGCAGCATTTTACTATCATTCCAAAATATTAAACTTCTCATTTGCAAAAAATTTGATAATAGACACATACCTAGGAATGATTGAAATGATTTGTTTACTGCAGATGTTTTGGCTAGAATGGCTTGATGATTGGAACACGCTTTATCTTGGCCAGTGCCTCTATGGCTTTGCAAATACCACGAACTTTACTCGCCTTGGCCTGCTTTAAACGAACCCTGACCTCACTCAATCTTAACATAGAAAATGGAGGATGGATCTCACACAGAAAGACGCGTTCTGCGAATTTTCCTCCCCAGTGTATCCTTTAGCAAATTAAAAAAAAGCTTCCTTTTGACATATATTTGCTCACGAACTACGGTTTAGAAGTTTTTGGTGGATGAGGGGCATAAGAAAAAGAAAAAAACTCGAGCTTGATCCTTCAACACAACGTTTTCCCCTTTTGTGGTGCCTACTCGGCAAAATGAAGGTGGATTGAGACTTGCCTAAGGTTCATATCACCTTTTGACTTGGTTTGCTTGATCTCATCCTCCTATCGGCACAACTTAAGCTTTTGAAAGGCGAAATGAAGGAGAAGAGGGAGAAATTTTACTTTCCTCTTTAAACGTTTGGACTTTACAGTTGCCTTAATTTTTAACATTGCCTCCCTTTATCGGTGCCTTTTTGGCGATTTGAGGCTATGGCAAAAGATTTCAAGTCTTTAAACAAACTTACAAACTTTGTTTATTTTCGCCATTGACATGAATCATTTTCGGGGAAAATTCAATGGTTTTATAGGTGATTTTGAAAAGGGCGATGTGACTTAAATTGGCCTTCTCTTTTCTTTGGCATATTTTTGGCTAATAGAGGCAAATTTTGAAAAAGAAAGCGCTTTCAAAACATGGGAGCTTGGAAATTTTCGGTGCTTTATTTGGCGATTTCGAAGGTGAAGAAAGCATTTCACTATTAAGTGCCTCGATTTTAAATTTATCTCATCCCTTTAATATTGCCACCTTTCAGATAAAGTTCGGTGATTTGGATGAGATTTGAAATGTGAAGAAATTTTGCCACAACAAGAAAACTTGTGAAGGCACGCCGAGGTTAATATTGTTATTTGGACCCCATTCAGCAAAAACTTCGTGGATTTTATCAAGACTTTATAAAAATAGTTCTTTATGCCTAAGCCTTTCGAATTTCTAAAACAAAACCGACCCCTCCTTTATTGGTGTTTGGGAATTTTCGGTGAATGGAGACTTTCGCTTTACTTACGTGTTCAAGTTCACCCTACAAAATTAGATTCATTCGATCTGGTGAGTTCAATATTCTCAAGGGAAAATCAAAAAGCCTCTCATTTTGAAATGACATCTGCCTTGGCTTATGCACTTGAGGTCTGAGCTATTTCTCTTTGAATATTTGGATTCTTGTAAAACTTTGCTCGAGGTCTAGGGAGTATCTAGACTTGTGGAGAAGTTTCAAATTTGCACTTTTTTGCCTTGAAATGGTCCAAACTTACTTTGATGGACCTCTGGTTTCTCCACAAGCCTTCGTCACTTCTCTTGTCCTGGACTTTGCAAACATTGAAATCATAGCCTGAACATCGTTTCTCAAGTCTTGTTGTACCTTGGGACCCTACTTCCTCTCCCTCCTACATCCTACTCTAGCAACCTAACAAAGTCCTACTCAGGGCCATGACAAGGCAAACAAGCAAAGGGGGTCCCTATCGACGACAGGGGAGTGTGTGCAAGGCACGACAGGAACCACTTCAGCTCATCCATTCAGCTCGAATGCCATTTACCATTGACTCTGAGAAGATTACCTAGGAAAATAAAGTTCATTCAGATGGGAAAGTATTTAGACGGTGGGATCTGATTATCAGGTGCTATCAAGAGCATATTTGGTCACAGAGAAGTGCTAATCTCTCAGTTCGTTAAAAATCTGGCTTGAGGATCTTCATTTTTCAGAAGGAACTTAAAAGCAGCTGGATGAGAATTCAGGCCAAATATAGGAGATTATGGAGACACTGGATAAACTTGGACAGCAGATATAATACACTATAGTTGGATCACTCTGAAGCCATGAATGTAACTATCAAGACAGGCAGTTGGGTTAGACTGAGCAGATTCTAAAATTCTAGCAGCTTATTGTGCATCTCAATTCTGAACTTCCATGGTAGTTTTTTGTCCATCTTTGAATCTGAACTTCCATGGTAATCTTTTATGCATCTCTTGTCTCACCAGGCAAGTTGTTTAAATGTGAAGCATGAGTACCTGTAGTAGCAATTCTTCATAGACTTCCTTGTAATATCCCTTCCTAATATATATACAAAATGAAGATTTTATGATTCAAGGAATATCGTCAAACAATTCACATACAATCTGAAACTTATCATTAACTGATTGAAAGCTTAAAAGAATCATATAATAAGCTGGCCATTAATGGAACAACTCAAATATGTATCAATTTTTGAAGTTGACATTTTGTCAAATAGTTGCCATACATGTTTCAGAGATAATGAATTTGCTGCAACTAATTTTCTGATCCTATTTTCAGACTTCATAAATAAACAATATCCATTATTGATGCAAGTATTAGATATTATTGATAAACTCTAATGGCTGACTTCCAATTTCTGCTGCCTTATACCCTAGAGTTGCAGATGTAATAATAAATTAATGCAGCACTTTTTCCCTAAAAAGTAATGATGAAAATGATTGCCAAGGCAAGACAAGTTCATTGAACAACTGCCCACAAAATTCTGCCTCCTTAATCTGAAGTAATGAACAAAAGGTGTGTCTCAGTAGGTCTGATCGACCTCCATGGCAGACCACGATTAGGACTGAAATTCACCTCCAACTCCTCAAAATCACCACCAAAAATCACCTCCAAACATCGCCTATCTTCCCTTGAAGTGTAAGTGAATCATGGATATCAATAGACCATGTAGCTGAAGCGTTCTCCCAATTCGATCTCCATGAATGCTGATGCATAACACAATAAGCTCAGATATGAAGGACTGAAGTATCCCTCACTCTCAATTGCAACCCTTCAGAGGATCTTTCACCACCTCAGTTATGCCAATCAAAGAGAGTTATCGTTCTCAATGACTGAAATGATCTGCGGAAACCCTTGGCTCCACAAGCTCATTAGCACAAGAAGAAAATATCAAATATTCGATGCCAAAATAATGAGCCTCACCCTCTATTTATTCTTTTCCTCACATGGGTCAGCCTCCTTCTAGAAGACTCTCTTTTATAAAATAATATTTAATTACACTTTAGATAATATTAAAATATCATTAAAATATAAAATGCAATTGACTTCATACCTGACATCATACATGAGAATACATTATCTCACCAAAATTCATATAAAAATAAAATGTGAAGCCACAAGCAACTGCCCAAGCGACCCTCTAAACAAACCGTATTAGCCTACGAGAGCCAGGAATAGGCTAAACCCTCTACGAACTGATTCTCATGAAAATGGGGACATTACATTCCCCAAGATATTACTAGAAATCAGTTTTCCCTCAATTGTAAGGGGGCATATCTATATTGTATTTAAGGAATCCAGTTCTCATGACTCCAGTGAATTTTTGTCCCAAAGTGGCTACCTTATTTAGCCCTAGTAATATTTACCACATTTATTAGCTTAGATGTAGAGTTCCTTTAAAAGATGAAAACAGTAAAATCTAAGGATTTGGAAATAACTGAGCTAAATTGTTTCTAAAACATTTTCAATATATATTACATTGATAGATTTTATTTTATTTTAAAAGAGATAGTTTCTAGTAATCCAATTAAATATTTTGAATGCGATGTACAAAAATTCTTTATCATATCACATCTAATAAATAAGAATTGGTGTTTCTCCTATGGTCTAAATACAGTAATACTAGTTAAGCAAAACATTTTTGAGATTCTTACAAAGTTTTCAGCTTGGATAATATGCTTATGTCATCAGGAATGTTTCCGGTGATATTGTTGTTCCTCAGAACTCTGCAACATGCCTAGCTATAATAAGTCACTCGGAACAGTAACAGTCAAGCAAATAAAAATTTAAAAATAGCATGCATACTCCAGAAAAGAAAAGTCATCAAGGATGTTCTTCTACTTACAATGTCCTCAGATTTTTTAATTGCAGTATGAACTCCAAGGAGTTCCCACCTTGTGTTATATCACTTATCCTCCTGTTAACATTGAATCGTAATATGACTGAATGCTTAATTGCCAATCAACATATATGTGATACCGAGGCACATATGAGATAGTAAGAGAATTTAAAGGTGCAAATGCAAAGGAGAGGATTACAAAGCAAATGTGGTTTTACTAGCGACTGCTACCTTTTATCTTATGATGATGGATCACAAAGTGTGATCTGAAAACATTGAAGCAAAAATTGAAAACACAATCTATTCCTGAAGTTCTTCAACTTAATCAAATGGACCCTGAAAACTTGATGTTTATTACCATTTATCTTCCTTTCAATTTTTGGAACACAGTAAAACTAGGAGTTTTGACAACTGTTTTGTTTTACAGAAAGAAGATATGAGAGCATGACAATACTTACAAATCTTCTAGTTTAGTTAACCGTGATATATTTGAAGGAATTGGTCCCTGCAAAGAAGTTCCTTGAAGTATCCTGTAATAGAAACATTTCACATACCCATTTATCACCTACTATGATAGATTCTACAGAAATGAGAAAAGTTACATTTTTATGTCTTTGTTGATTCATTTGATATCATCATCCTTGGATGAAGGATAGAAAAAACATCCAAACCAGCTTGAAATTCATAGATTAAGTTCTCACAATTTTTCTAGGTTGACCATATTCCCAATGTTACTTGGCATTGTGCCATTCAAATCATTGCTAGATGCCCAACTGTAACCAAGATGAAAAGAATGATTCTTTAGACAGTGGAAACCATTTGTTTTTAATGATATTTTAACTTAAAGATTTTTTACAGATGTTGATAGCCACTTACAACTCTATCAGATTCTGTAAATTGGCATAAGTTTCAGGTATCGGACCAGTAAATCGGTTAGAAGATATATGCCTGTAAATAAAAGGACAGCAATAATTGTGTTAACCAAAACTATTTCACTTCATTATCCTAGAGCCACTGATTCCAGATTAGAGATAAATATATAAGTCATCAATGTTGGTGCTGCATTAAATAACAGGTATACATCATTGATAGGAGTTGATGAATACATGTGAAAAGATGATAGACACATACATTGTCTGTAGCATTGTCAAGTCACCGATCTCTAGAGGAAGTTTACCAGAAAGATTGTTGGAATGAAGCACCCTAGAAAACAACAGGAAATTTGATCATTCAAAAATTCTTTCATACTATAATTGGAGATGCAAACAGCATATACTGATCTGCGTACCAGATGTACGTTTTCAAATGCAACAAAGCGAGTGTGTATATATGTGTGTGAATTTTAGAGAGAGAGAGAGAGAGGGGGTTACAGTTTCTCCAAATCTGCAAGTTTTCCAAGCTCCTTTGGAACAGGACCAGACAAAAGATTTCTTGAAAGATCCCTGTAGTCCGAAATTTCAACTACAAGTTAAACAAACAGACATCCAAGGTCTAATGAAATTTTCTCCTAAGGTGGCCATGACTCTAAATTTTTTCCCAAATAATTTAACATTCAAAAGCCTTTCGTTGTGCAATACAATCCTATATATGTGAAGAGAAATTAGAACGAGTGTAATGTCAACATTGTCAAGAGTATAGCAAATAAACTGTTACAACTCTGTACTTACAGAAATTTCAAGGACTTCAAGGAGCCCAGTTGTGAAGGAATTGGACCGGTTAGATAGTTGTCTGTGAGAATACTGTCACAAACACCACTGTCAATACTTACATAGGAATAATCTAAAGTGCAAACCATAATACTGGAGTGAAATAATCTATGCTAAAAGACATGATGTAGCAAAATTCACATACAGTTTCAGAGAAATTATAAATATTTTGTGCATATGGAACTCTCACAGTTCAATTTTTTTGGATGTCCTTTGGGCCATTAAATGCACAGATTATTTGATACCAAAATCACCCCACTTCAACAAACCATCTCTCATAAGCTTGATCGGTTCACTTGGCAATCATTGCATATGCTGATGCTCAGAGTGTTGAAGAGGTGGGACCAAATATAAGTAAAGGTAAGGTAGTATCCTTAGGCCATCGTTGTAACCATGTGAGACATGAATTTGGTGTATGAGACCCTCATTATGCGAGCATTCCTCAGGGGGATTGTTTATCTATTTAACTGAAAGTATTTTGAGGTGCACAACCCTACCCCTCCTGATTTAAACATGTGAATTGCATTATGAAGTACACATGCCTTCACCATCAAACAAACTTGAGCTGTTCTATTATGCGGATGCTCAGTGTGGTGAAGAGATAGGATCGACATATGTAAAGGTGAGGTAGTATCCTAAGGCCATTTTTGTCACCAAGTGGGACATGAATTTGGTGTATGAGACCCTTGTTATGCGAGCATCCCACAAGGGGATTATTTATCTATTTAACTTAGATTATTTTGAGCTGCAGAACCCTACCCCTCCTGATTTAAACATGTGAATTTCATTATGTAGTACACATGCATTCACCATCAAACAAACTCGAGATGTTTTAGCAAAATGAACCTTCAAGTAGCTTCAATCACTTCTTTAAAATGATTGCTACTACTGACTCACTGTTCCCATGAGAAATGGATCAAAACCAAAATGACTCCCATATCAAATACTCTAGGCAGTTAATCCCAAAAAACTATTTGTATTAACAGTTTTAGCAAATATACAATAAGAGAATTTGAGATCAATTCAGAAATGGGGTTGGATTGAACTCTAAAGTCGAGGTTACAGAGTCAAACATGGAGGAGGTGGGGTTGTTCACCTCATTTAAACAATTTAAAAGATAATTGAAAGCAATCCCTTTATTGAGTGCGTGCATAAGGGTATGCCATTTACCAATTTGGGCCGTGGCTTCACGATGACCTAAAAAACACCCTTACCTTTGTACCTTTCTATTATAATTGATATGTCAGTAGTATAATTAGGATTACTCACAGGCTCTGAAGATATGACAGATTTGCTAGCTGTGGGGGAAGCGTTCCGGTGAGATTGAGGCTCACAAGTGTTCTGCAATCAAAGAGTCGAACCCTAAGAATCCATTCTGTTACTTCAAAACAAAATTCCATTCCCTGTTCATAAAATAGCTTAATAACAACAAAAAACATACATGTTGATAACATGACAAACGGTCTCAGTTTGGTAAGAACAGTTACAACCCAATTCGTTTGGAATGTTTCCTGCACAGGGATCCACAGTGAAGTTCCAGTCTCCTTTACCCAGCGTCTTTCCAATTGTGATGAGTGTCTCAACTGTTAATTACACCCACCAAAAAAATAAAAAACCGGAAGTTAGAAATACAGAATTTGACTCCAGAATCCCAGATAAGTGCAGTGAATTACAAGGAGACTATAAAATTGCTGTATACTTTCATCCTTGGGTGTCGTTGCAGCCTCAGCTTGTTCAAGGAGGCCATCCAAAAAAATGGTGCAAAGAATAAGTAAGATGGTGCACTGGAAATGGGAAGCCATAAGCAGAGCTTGCAAAGAAACCATACCAGGACATCGATTGTTGGCTCTAGTGAGGAATTGTCTCGTTCTGAAAATTTTACGTTTATGTAATTTAAAGTCGCGTGTCATTTTCAGACCAGAGGCTGTGAGCCCACCGACATTCACTGAAGACTAAAGAGTCAACATTATTATTATTATTATTTAATGATGCTGAGGAGAAAAGGAATTGTCAAAGACAATATAGTAATACAATTTAAGGAATTGTAACGTGAATTATTGTTATTTGTCTATTATGGCACTTGGTTTGGTTGCTGATGGAATTTAAATTTCTGAATACCGATGGGCTTTCAGCTTTATCAAACGATGTGGCATTGATTCAAAATTAAAAAAATTATAAAATTGCGAATACCGGTTGGCCTGGTTTGCCAACCTGGCACTGATAATGTTGAGGGTTATGGTTTTTCGAAATCTGGTGATATGAGGGAACGGAGGGTTTGAAGTCCTGCATTTATAGCGTACTCGTGTTTATCACCTCCAATTTGATTTTAGATATTGTTATTAAACATAATAAAATATAATCACTTGATATTTATGATTCCAAAATTTATGTGTTTATTAAAATTTATATTAATATAAAATAATTAGTATAGATATTTTAATTATTTGATATCTTATTATATTCTTTAAAATTTATTTTATTTTATTTCTATTGTTTACTTTATATTTAAAAATTTATTTAATTTTAGAGTTACTTAGAATTTTTTTTCTTTATTTTTATTGTTTATTTTTATGTGTTTGTTTAATATATCTAAAGTCATTCATCCATCTTTTAATGATATGTAGGGGGATCAAAACATCCTTGTTAGGTGGCAAATTGATTACTACAAGTGGATTTCCAATTTGTGGATTTAGACAATGACAAGAAATGGCTCATGTACAAGAACAATTTCAGCTATATCTACAAGGAGGCATGGTGTAACCAATAATATTTGGTGGCACCTGGCTCATTGTACATAAGGCACTCCTCTAATGGTTGAGAAAATCTTGTGGGTGTTGAAATTCTAGCACCACCTTCTTTGTGGGAGCTTGAATTAAAAAATAAATAGAGAAATTTGTATTAACCTTGTTTATAATAGAAAACTACAACTAATATACCCATAAAAAATATAATATGATTTTTAGACTTCCAAAGATTAAAAAGAATAATAAATAAATAATTATAGTCTAATAATATAAGTAGACTCGAGGATCATATCCCCAAAAATAACAACTCTCTAGAAGAAAAATTTTAGATAAAAGGGAGCAAGCAAGCTATTAATTTAATGTCATACAAACTAGGTGAAAGGACAAGACCTCAAGAATTGCTTGAACTACTCAATTTAATAATAAGTTGGATATATTTAATATGAGAATGATCAAGATGCAATATATGCTAACCCTAGTAAAATATAAGCACCAGAAAAAGAAAACAATCTTAGGCTCTAGTCTAACATACCAAATTCTATATTACTATAAAAGCCCAATAAAGAGGAAGAATCAAGAACCTATTGTAAAGTAGTATTTGAAAGAACTACAAAGAATAGATTAAGAACACAACAGATTGGGTTAGGAATGTAATTCTTTAAATTTGTATCATGTTTCTACCACCAATCTTTCCATCAAACACTTGGGAAGAACATGAGAATGAAAAGTTCAAGCAAAAGTAACAAAGTAGAAGAGGTGTAGGATGGGGGATATGACAAATGGATGAAAGGGGAAAGTGTAGGGTGGCTCTATAGAAAAGAGCATCCTCACACATGTGTGAGAACCCATGGTCAAAGAGTGATGTGAAGGCCCTTGAAAATGACTTGTGCATGCAAAGTTCGTTTAAGTGGGGTGTCACATGTGGACTTAGGTAGGTGTGAGAAATTTAAAATTTGAAGAAATGGTAATGAGGATTTGTTAGCCTAAATCACTAATTAATAAGTTTAGTGGGAGGGTTTGTAAGAATCAAGGGTATTAGTTAGTTAATCAAGAATTAATTGACTAATTTGGATTAGAGGAATATTTGGCTTATGGGCTAAAGTGAGATTTGATTTATTAAAAGAAATCAAACCTTTGGGAGGAAAGGGGAATATAATTAATTGATAAATTAATTATATTAAATGGGGGCATGATTAATTTAATATAATTTAATAAATTATTTTGAAATGATGAAGGGGCTAACATAATTAGTAAAATTGACCATGTTACAAAAGATAATTAATTAAATAAAATTTAATTAATTTGGGGTGTCTACATTTTGTTCCTCTTTGATACAGTGTTGTGAAACACCATCGTGTCAAAGAAAAAGATGCCCTAGTGAGGGAAAAAAGAGAAATATGTAAGGATGATGCCACCTCGAGAATTTGTACCCAAAAATTTAAAAAATTTAAGGCAAATTATTGATAAGAATAGAAAAGATTATGTAAAGGATACTAAGGAAGAGAGGGAGGAATTAATGGAAAAGAAACCGAGGGAAAAGGAGAAGATCTATGCAAATGATGAAGGTTTGAAGGTGGAAGAAAAGGCTACATATAGGCTATGGGGAGGCCATGGGAGGTCATTTGTGTACTCTCGGTTATTGCAATCAAAAGGAGCCCAGAGTGAAGGAATGATCAAGATGGTGAACATTCCATGACATGCACAATGCAAGGAGTGGGTGAGGAGATTCTAGTGACCACCGGAGTATAGGGAGCCGATACGTACCCTAAGCCTCTCATTAATTGTTTAGATAGGTGCATTTATTTCTATAATAGGGGGAGAAGAAATCGACACACAAGATATTGATCGCCAGTTCGACATTTGCAGCTGGGCAACGGTGCATGCACAGACGCTGCAATGTAAGTGCATGTGGGGTACCGCATGCATAGACATCAATCGAGGGATCAAAGTCTGCATCTGAGGGATTACAGAAAAAGAGAGAAAAAATATTAGAAAATGACACGTGTTGTTCGGCATAGGTACCTGCTGAATGATGTCTCTGTTGCGGTTTCGACATCTACATTATTCGACGTAGGTGCCTAGGAAATGGCATCTCCGCTAAAATGGAAGACTAGGCTAGGACAAAAATGGGGAAAAGGTAGGAAAAGGTAGGAGGAGATGCTCCAACTATTGCGGGGAGAATGATATATTAGGTTCAGAAAAAACTCATAGCATTAAATTATAAATGCAGGGGTCACTAGGATTGGTGGACTTGAGAGAACATTGGCCTTCGACCATGCAGTTGTGAGACCGATTGGGGAGAGTAGACCGGATGACACTGCATGTGATTGAGATGGGTTGGGTACATAGATGGTTGTGTGTGCAATTGCACAACGTGACAATGAAAATATTGCTAGAGTGGTGACATAATGATACATGCAACTTCCACCTATCGATGGGGGAGGTGTTAATCAATTTGGAGGATGTGTGGCAGATCTTGTGCATTTAGATTCAAGGGGGTCATCCATAAGTACTACTTAGACCACAACAAGCACTACATGCGGCTAGTGTTTGAGATGGATGATTTTCTTATGGATCAGATGCTGATGTGACTTAAGCTAGCAATGGAGAGGCATCAGTGGATTATAAGGGTAGTCTTGTATGTACTCAAATTGATCAACAAGCGTATGATGCCTAATATCAATAGCCATGGATTTTTTATCAGTTGGACCAAATTTCTATACATGATGTTATGAGATAGTTATCTATGCCTTGGGTTATGTAATGCTAGGACAATTGTACCACGATATTCATATGCGTGTCTTACAGGAACAAGAGTTTAGGGATGGGGGTGACACTCCTCCATATATGGGCCTTCGAGCATATATTTGTATGTCGCCCATTGGGAGTGAGGGATAGGGAGCTAGAACAACCCAATGTATGTAGGTATGGGGGATTATATCATTATGTGCAGATGAGGGAACTTGATTATTGGAGGTGCTACATGGATGAGATGTAGGATTATGCTTGGATACCCTATAGGATGGTGGAGGCATGGGCACAGGATGACTACTTTGTTTCATTCGTGCAAACCAAATGTTGGTTGATAGGTCAGACAATACATGTCATCGACCAATACTTACCACACAGGGTGATGAGGCAATTTGGCATCCAATAAGAGAATGTAGGGGGGAGTTGACACATCCTCAAGTGACATAGGAGACAAATGCCTAGGGAGATGCTATTGATATTATGTGGGCTTGGTTGAGATTTTTGGGTATGAAATTGATAATGTGGGATCCATGAACAAACATTATGGATGCAGGGATGACAACAACATATGCAACATGGTGGGAGTACCACAGGGATACATGATTGATGATCCCGAGGGTGTTGGAGGCAAATGAGGGAGGGGTTGGGGTGGATTGGGTTATTGGAGGAGATGGGGATGATGGTGGTGATGGAGGAGATGGTGAAGGAGATGAAGGAGGAGACGCATCGATGGTTGAGGCCTTAGCAACAGGCAAAGCATGACTAAAAAGACCACCACGAACACTAACATAGATTAGACAATGGAGAAGGCAAGGAGGAGGGTCGAGGCAGGCCCCGATATAGGTACAGGGACTAGTGCAGGTGCATGTGGATGCCCCAAAGCAAGGTTGGGGACAAGGTTAGGTAGAGGGATAGGTACAAGTGCAAGTGTAGGCTTCGACATAGGTATAAGGGCAGAGGGAGGAGTGTGAAGGGGGATAGAGGGTGGGGCATAGAGATAGACCGAGGGGACCTCCAATTATGACATAGGAAACCTAGGATCGACTACAAGGGTTGATAGACTAGCTATCTAGGTCTCAAAATGAGGGGATGGCACATACCACTAGCTTACAGATGGAGCTAGCATAGAGAGGGCTCGGTCAGCAAGCCTACAGGAAAAGGGGGAGAGAGAGAGAGAGAGAGAGAGCTGAAGTAGACACTCTATAGGTAGAGTCCAGGACAGTCTACAGGTTGTACTAGACATAGATATCCAAGAGAGAGATGACTATTAACCCTACAGGACCTGGGAGGGGGAGCTATGGTGGAGGAGATGGATGGACTATGAGAGGGGAGAGATAGTCTACAAACTCGACTAGCCCAAGCATAGGAATACATCACACACTTGAGGGGAGAGAGGGACCATAGGGTTTAAGACAAATGTGACATATGCGATGGATGCACAAAGAAAAATGGAGAGGGCTACGTGAGAGACTCAGTACTACAAGAGTCTATATGAGGATGCACTATCAGTAGGTTAGTGGGCTTCATCATGTGCTATGAGGACACATTAAAGGCAAACCAGGTTAAAGGTATCAGGGGGATCTATGACTATGAGGGTACCATTGCCAACACTAAAACTGAGCTCAAGAGGGGGAGGCCCTACACCATCAGATGGTGAGAGAACCAAATAGTGGTGCTCATGGACAACCATTTTTGACCCTATGGGGATATTCCTATGTACCGTGATTTTAAACATTGTTTTTGAAACATTTACATGAGCATGGTTTTGGTGATGATATATACATTATATATATGGACATTTATTGATGGACTCTATGATGAATTTTTATTATGATGTTGATGATGATTATGCATAATGATGTTATGATCTATTATGATATGTCATGCTTATGATGTGGTTGATATTTGTGTATGCAGGATGGATGTTTATGGTGTGACTATAATGTGTGATGTTGTATTGTATGTGATATGATTTATATGAGATTGATATGTGCTGATGTAGGATGTATGTTTTATGATGGCTCTATTATGATGTATGTAGTTATGCTTATGAGATGGATATATGATATGAACGATGGTGATAACATGTTTTGTGATGCAGGTGGATGATATGCTTATATGTGTGGATATATGCATGATGTTGCTAACATGTTTTGTGATGCATGTAGATGATATGCGTGTGTGTGTGGATTTATGCATGATGATATATGTGTTTTAAATTATTTGTATGTATATGTATATGATGGATGAGTTAATTTCTAGATGATGATGAAATGCAATAATGGATATATATAATGCATTATGCAAAATGTATCTAAAATGAATGTATGATGAGACAATATGAAAGATAAATGATATTATTCAATTAAATAAATATGAATGAATCCTAAGGACATGTGACCTAAGAGGAACACACCCTTAAAACCCTCTTTCATGCTAGATGGGACATGATGTACAAAATGAATAAAGAAAATTGTCCCATTGTCATATAAAATACAAAGAATACTAGTAACTCATAGGGCTTCGCACACCCATCCCAAGCATTATATACTTACTAAATTTAGGAACTCATAGGATTGACATGAAAGAGGGGGATCTATGACTTGGATGAAAAGGCATTCTACATGAAAATGACTTCTAAAATGAGAGCCTAGGAGGAATAGTGTGATTAATGATTATAGTTTGTTATGAAAGGGTGACTTGTTCGAATTTAAACAGATGCAATGACATGATCCTGAGATGGATGCAAGCAACCTAGTGCCAAAGAGAATGGTACAAACCTATCATGCCCAAACTTTTGGGCAAAAACGCAACAACATTTTTTTTAAAACAACACAAAAATACTAAATATTATTCGGTAAAAGATGCGATAAATAAGTTTGTTTATACTAAGGGTTGACTTGTGCGTTAAAAGAATGGGTTCCTAAGGTTAATTTATTTAACGCAACAAATATAGCTTTTATATTTTTAATGCTGAAATAATTTTACCTAAGTAGTCATCACAACTTTATTTAATAATTAATTAATTCACCTCAAATAATTCTTCAATTTTCTAATCAAGAGATAATATTCATTCCTAATAATATTTAATTGCTTTTGAACTAATTAAAATAATGCTATCACATTTTCCATAGCATTCAAAAATAAATTAATTTAGCAATCGAAAATAATGTTTTTAAATTCGTCTATTAAAATTGACTAATTCAAATATATTAATTTCCTAGTCATTAACTTCACATTATTGTCGAAATAATTCCCCTAAAACATTAAATATTAAATATTTAATAATCAACATCAAATTACCCTCTTAACATAAAATTAATCATTTTACTATATAAAATTTTCATTAGTAATTTCTAAACTTAAATACCTATACATGAGTATAATATTGCCTATATAATAATTATTTACACCTGCAATTAAAATCCCTAAAAGATCAACTAACCTAAAACAATAACTTAAAACAAAATGGAGTATCTCCATTTCAAATTTAAAAGATCTCCCCCCTTTTTTTATTATTTTATTTCTTTTATTCTAACCCTAACTAGGGTTTATATTATTTTACATTCTTATGACTCTTTTTCTTTTGTAATTTTATTTACCCTAACCCGAAATAGGGTTAGGGTTTTATGTTTTCTTAACATAATCTTTTTCTTGTTATTCATTTACCCTAACCGAAATTGGGTTAGAGTTTTATTTTAACAACACATTATTATAATTTTTTTTGTTGTGTGTGTGTGTGCAGGTGAAGAAGGGCGGAGCCGAAGGAAGGCATGATGGAGGCATGAAGGCCAAAGAGGCAGTGGTGTCATGGGGTCGGGGTTTGAGGTGCGATCAAGGGTGGTGGTTGTGAGCCGCACGGTAGTACGCGGGCACCATTGTGGATAACCACAGTTCCACTCATTGTGGTTACCATATACTTAAATCTGCACTTTTTATTTTCTTCTACACTAGCTTAGAGCAAGTATGTCAAATAAACAAAATCGTTTTCTTCTATCTTTTCTATTTAAATAAAAATGCATAGATTAAATTATTCCTCTAAACTGTGCATTTACAAATTAACTAAAAGTAGAGTTTTAGAAGAATGCAATGATGAACTTTCATTTTCAGAATATAAAGTTTAACATAAATAATTTATTTTACAGTTGCAACTAATTTCTTTAGATTTCTATTTGATCAATAAAGTAGCATGATGCAAATACTAAGGGGATTAAAACTGACACTTAAAAAGTATTTTCATTTATTTTTTTTTAAACTATGGACATCAATAACATTTCCTTTTATTTTCAACTGCACTTTTAACACTTATTTTCAAGAAATGATAAGATTAACAGAATGAAAACAACTAAAATAATTATCTAACTCTTTTTTTTTCCCATTTCCAACATGCATATCTTTTATTAACTAATAAAACAAAAAGTAGATTTCATTCCAACTTATTCAAGCAATAACAAATATAAAAGAATAACTCAAATGCTTTTCTTTTCTTTTATTTCTTTGAAATGAACTACTCAAATAAATATACATTTGTCTCTTCTTTGTTTCTTTTACATAAAATAGGAAGGTTACAAACTCAAGCCTCTTCATTTCTACCAAATGAGGGCTTGACAAAAATACATTTCTTTACTTTGAAAACTTAATATATATTAAATAGGAACTTTGCAAAAAGACTTCACTCTATTCTTTATTCCCAAGCAAACCTGCAATAATATTTGTAGTTTGTGACAATGGAGGCTCACCTCCCAACCTAAGCTTACATGAAGCTACCCCTGAGCTAGGAGAACCAAGGCTAAACAAAATACAGACAATACAAACACAACACAATAAAGACTCACAACATTAGAACTCTCCAACCCAAGGATAAACAAAGTCACCAAGTGACCATTTCTTTGAGGGGTGAAGGTGGACCAAGTACCTAGAGGAGAATCTGCAATATGGAGAACATGATGCCTTTACAAGGCTGCCAAAATAGAACCACCACAAGCCATATAATTGTCCCAAAATACTCTTATGTCCCCCATGGCATACAAGCCCAAAATCTCCCCTTATGACCCCCTTTGCATAAACATAAAAATACAATGCAGTAAGGGTCACATAACCCTTGTGTATCTCTCTCTTCCAAGAAGAGAGTCTCTACACTCTTAGACTATCAGGCAGCCCTTCACCCCCAAGGCTACTCTACCCTCCCAAGGGTGAGTATGGTCTTGAAACACCCCAAAAATATAAATCATTCAACAAATAAGGAAAAACACAAGGAAGGAATCAAGATGAACTTCCAAAAACTAAAAAGAAAGCAACAAGCAAAAACACATACAATCCTTTTCACATTAACAATAAAGGCATTTACAAGAATGATTTTCTACCAACCTTAAACTTGCAAATGGAAATGAGGAGAAGTTGAAGAAGAGCTGCCCAATCTACTATTCTTTTTACTTCTCCATACTTAGAAAAATGCAACTCCAAGAGACCAAAAAAAAGGCAACAAGAATTCTAAGTTCCCCAAAAATGGAGAGCGGGTGATCCCGAAATTCTCCCTCTCAAACCCTTCCCTAAGAAGTCTCTTCTCACTCTTTCCAACCTCTTGGAAAGGGTGAGAGATTTCATAGGTTGGCCTTGCGAACATCCTACAAGATCTCTAAACAAGGCAACCCAAAAAGGTAAAAGAAAAATGGGGAAGATCAAATATCACTCAATTGGAAGGTTGTCTAACCTAATAAGAAAAATCCTTAAAAGTTGAAATTTGGCCATCTTGAAAAACTCAACTTTTGAGATAACTTGACAGTCACCAGGGAGTGGACACATGGCTAAAATTTCCCTTTACCCATAGGTATAACATATGGACCTTTAAAAATGCCCCTAACATAACCTTAGGAGTTAGTTTAACCCTCTAGAAACTCACCCAAAGTTTACCTACGGGTCAACCTTGACTTGTCCTTTTTAATCGCTCTCTATCCAAGAATTTCTTGGGACCATACTAGGATATTTTGAAAAATGCATTGGTAAAACAAATTCCCTCCAAAGGACATGTCATTGCCAACTCACTTCACAACACATGTGTCAAGTGACACCATACAAATACACAATACCTAAATACACATGGCAATGTGCCTTTTTTGGAATTAACAAATTTAACAAATTCAATTAAACACGCATACAAGCATAAACATTTACTAATAAAATATATTACACACGAGGTGTTGTCTCTCCAAATAGACAACCCTTGTCTTCACAAACGCACATAGGTTTAGCTTCATTCTCTGAATAGTTTCCATGATCACATGGATTAGTTTTCCTACACATCTCACTTTGCACATTAGTAATCTCAAATAATCACATATAATATTAACATATGAAAAGAATACAATTCAGACACTTGCATACAATTTCAATTATAACAATTGAATTACCATTTATCCAATAAAATCCACATAAAATAATTTACTCAATGGCATTATCATAATCATCATGAAATTCAATCATTTATAAGGCATGCATCCATAATTTCTAGCATCATAATAGAGTACTGCAAATCAGAGATAAATGGCATACACTATATCAATGTTATCCAATAACTGGATCATATAAAATCTATGTCCATAATGCATCAAAATAAAGTATCAATAATAGGTCCAAAACATAAAAAAATAATTGCAATGGTATGATGGCTCGGGGTAGGGCATCACAAAACCCTACCTAGAACAAGATAATGTCTTCCATTGTAGACAACCACTCATGTAGATTTCAAGAGTTGCCAAGCGCGCAATGTCATCCCACAACGTAAGAAAAGGAACACTTGGTGCTCTTGACAAGGCCAAAGCTCGAGTTTTTTGCATATTCAGTTCTCTATGAAATGCAACCTACATGTACGAGGAAAATTTGAATAGACAAATAAAGGAGGCCAATTAATGGAATATGGTTCATGAGGAGGGGTTGGGGGGGGAACATGTCTGAATGCAATCCTAGGATGATCTACTTGAAAATGATTAATGCAATGTGAGGCAAACATGTGTGAGTGATCAAAATATTTTTGTGTGTACAAACCATGGTACATAAGCCTAGGAAGAAATGGGAGGGATGGGTGGAGATAAATCGGAGCCTTGAGGTAGATGGAGGTGAGAAACAGAATGCAGGGATGATGGAATAGGTTGAATGGAAGGCTTATGAATGAGGATGATGGGATTTTTGTGCATTTATGTGGAGATAAATCCTAGTTTTGGTATTGCAAAGGGATAACCACACCATTGGTTATAAAAGCCAAGATGCAATGATTTTCCCTGTGCATGGACTTAGACTCTCAAACAAAAGGTTGTATATGCAAGTTCACATATAGCTATGATGGTATATATGAGCATAAAAGTATGGTGACATTTTTGTGCACACAATTCCTTTATAGGAACTTGATGGGTATATGAAAAGGAGAACCACCACCACCATACCTACATGTTCATAGTTATAGATCAACTTGTTGGACCATGCATAAGAAAACCAACAAACATGTCATCCAACACAAACCATGCCCCAATGTACACTCATCAAGACACACCAATATATAGAAGGATTTATGTGGTCCTAAGTAGGTATAGTCACGAGACAACAAATAAGATCAAAACAAAAGATCAACACATGCAAATAATTCTTTTGGCCAACAAAAATTTATTGCCAAGAGGTAAGACAAGGATTGGATTAAACTGCCAACTCACGGGAAGGATAAATCCTAATGGGCATGATGAAAAAGATTAATGGTGGGGCAACTGTCATTTTGGTTAAAGAACAAAAATGAGGATAACTCAAGATTGATTTTAGATAATGCAATGTTGATAGGTGTTTGGTGTATGTGCAAGTCAAGTAAGCTCAGTTTGGTGGTAAGATCAATGTGATGGTTTCAAGCTCAAAGTGATGGGATAAAGCTTAATATGATGGGATGGATTCGTATTCATGATTTAGAGTAGCCTATCATCTCATATGGGTAGGTGGGAGATGGAAAAGAATATTTGTGGAATGAATTCCATTAGGCTAATATGAAGAACGTCGATGTGAAGGGGAAATAAGAAGGAAATGACAATTTTATAAAAGGTTGGACAATAGGTGGGGGAAAGGGGGACGAGAGGTATCCAAAATAGATGGTGGATTTAGTGAACTACTCATGGCACTTGTAGATAGGTTTTCACCATGATACTTTCCTATAGCACAACAAAACTAATGGATGAACTTATTTCTCTTTGCTATTTTTTTGTATTTTTTTTTAGCATTTTTTCATTTTTTTGGATTTTTATTTTTATTTTTTATTTTTTGATATTTCAAAAATTGGGAGACTCCACGAACTTAGGCATAAAACCTCTTGAGGTAGATGATATTTAAGGGATCATCCAAGGGTTTTCCTTCAAGTGTTGCTAGTTGATGGGCCCCAGATCCATACTTAGCAATGATGATGTGAGGCTCTAACCAAGTAGGCTCAAAATTGCCTTTCTTTTCATGATCTTGAAGATTTTGCTGATTTTATATAAGTACCAAATCACTGGTCTTAAATTCACGGGTTCTAACTTTCTTATTATACTGGAGACGAAGGCAGTTTTGATATGCATGAAGGTGATTCAAGGTATTGAGGCACCTATCATCTAGTGATTGAAGTTCCTAAAGTTGTGTAACTCTATACTCCTCATCAGGGAAGATGTTTTCCAATGAAACCCTCAACGAGGGAAACGCGGTTTCAATTGATAGGGCAACTTCAAAAACAAAAATAAGGAAGTATGGGGTGGTTTCAATGGGTGTATGGATTCTACTACGGCAATCCCATAGGGAAACATTAAGTTGTAAGTGCCAATCACAACCAAATTCATTGATTGTCTTTTTAATAATATTGATAAGGGTTTTATTTGAAGCCTCAGCTTGACCACTATCTTATGGGTAATAAAGGGTGGAAAAGCAATGTTGGAAGTTAAATTTTTGGCAAAGTTCTTGATGAATAATGATGAACAATAAATACCCAACAGATACTCAGAGGAGAGGGGGGGGGGGGGGGGGGGGTGAATCAGTATAGACAAAAACTTCTTTAACAACTTAAATTGCAAAGACTGCACTAACTGGTAAACAACATCACCGATCTAAATCAAGGCAATATCGGTAAAATACAGTGATTGTAAGAGTCATAAACCAGTAACACTTAGATCTTCACAAAACCTAATATCTAATTTCCACTTCACCCATATGCTTAAACAAGTAATATATCAGAAATATAATGACCACTGGATCAACTTGCATTACCGCTTTACATAAAACACTAAAACATCACATGAAAAAGCATCACACATGACACACTTATTTTTTACGTGGAAACCCAACTAGGAAAAACCATGGTGGGGATGAATACCCACAAGTTGTTCTTGAACTCTTCTGAAGTTCGCTTTGTTAGGAGCCTAGTCTGGTTAAAGACTTTACAACAGGTTCTACTAGGAACCGATCCTTCTAGGGATCACTCGGTTAAGGGATGGCTAAATACCTGGTTAGAGGTTAAAACCCTGTTAAAGGTTACCTTGTTAGAGTATTTAAAGAACTCAATGATTTTGAGTCACTCTGTTAAAGGATTTACAAAAAGCATGTTAAAGCTACCTGGTAAAGGGATTTTCCATCTGCTGAAATGGTTAGAAGTCAATAGGTAATACACTGATCTGATAACAACACTTAATGCCAAGGTAGATCCACTTCAATTCCTTTACATCTGCAATCACACTCTGCATATCTCTACTCACTGCTTCGATCTAGCAGGAATCACTTCACACACATTCATTTGCCAACAACTTGAAATGAGGATCATCATCGACCTTATAGACAACACTTAGGTCGGTAGCCAAAACCTAAAACCCTAAGCATCTAGGTTAACAATACAGTCGGTCCAATCCTAACCGTTTACACACATTACATGGGGTAAAACAATCTTGAAAAAATCTCAAGACATTCTCCATCGTCCTTTCTTCACCGCTTCTGAAAGCTGATAACCCATCACGCGCTCTTGATCGTTTACTAAGATTTTGCACATTACCGAGGTAGATAGAATCAATCTTCTTCATGCAAGATCCTCGAGGAGATTCTTCGCACGCATAAGGATGACGTGGCAACATGATTTGATCTTCATTTCAATGCTAACTCATCACAAGATGTCGTCGGTCGAATCACACAGACTTGGAATGCATCAACCGGAAACCCTGAAGCTGAGACTACCAACCGGTAGTCATATCAAATGAAACCCCGATACAAGCTTTGCATATACCGAGTCACATTCCAACATATCGGTTCACCTTTTTGCATATACTGGTTCATACCATCATACCAATTCACTTCATACCATCATACTGGTTCTCTTGCCAGTTTGCTTACTTCAATATACCGGTTCATACTTCAGCATATTGACATCAATAACAACATACAATCCCATCATGTCATCAAACTCTGCACATATGCCAACAATCTCCCCCTTTGGCATTGATGGAAATACACAAAGATATCTCTACATCTTTTTCCATATAATATGTCTTCAATACTACAGATATCTTCTTTGCTTCACATCTTCTCCCCCTTTGACAACAATGCCAAAGTGGAGGCACAAACATCCATGTTCTACTATGTTGCTCCCCCTGAGGAGTAGCATCCCTCAACACACCAATCTTGAAAAGATTTGACAATACAATACCCGACTAATCTAGAGCACGTACCTTTAGTTCAACTCTTGAATAGGTAGCACCCCTAATTCACCTCTTAAATAGGTAAATGTAGCCTTTGGTAGAGGCTTGGTGAATATATCTGCTAACTGCTCCTTACTGGAAACATGTTCCAATACAACCTCTTTGTTCTGAACTTTCTCCCTCAAGAAATGATACTTGAGCTCGAAGTGCTTGGTTCTAGCATGCAGTGCTGGATTCTTGGAAATATTAATTGTACTTGTGTTATCACAAAATATACTCACTCGTTCAGATACAGGGACTTTGAAACCACTTAATGCATGCTTCATCCAAATTGTCTGACTGCAGTTCATAAATGCTGCCACATATTCAGCTGTAGACTGAGAGATACAACTCTGCTTGTTTCTCATCCATGAGACTAGTCTGCCATCGAGAAAGAATGCACCATCGGTTTTGCTCTTTCGATCGTCCACATTACCAGCCCAATCGGAATCAGTAAACACTTTGAGATTGAAATCATTAATGTATGGATACCACAATCCATAATCTATAGTTCCCTCTAGACATCTAAGAATCTGCTTGACTTCTACCAAGTGGGATTCTCTTGGACTTTTCTGAAAATGTACAGCAATGCCCACTGCATGTGCAATGTTCGGTCTGTTGTGTACTACACAGTGCAACTTACCAATCACTGACCGTATTCCTTCTCATTCACCAATGTTGAGTCATCTTCTTTTGACAATTTACAACCGGTCATCATTGGTGTACCAACTGGTTTGCTATCTTCCATGCCAAAGGTCTTCAACACCTCTTTGACATACTTGGACTTAGTGATAAAGATACCATCTTTCTTTTATTGAATCTGTAGTCCAATGAAGAACTTAATCTCTCTGATTAATGACATATCGAATTCCTTCTTCATTTCATCTGCAAATGCATGGCTCATCTTGTCATCTCCACCCAAAATTATGTCATCAACAAACACATCACAGATCAGAATCTGATCTCCTTCTAACTTCATATAGATATTGCTATCTTCACTTGTTCTTTCAAATCCAATCTTCACAAGATGGGAGTGTAAATGTTCATACCATGCTCTAGGTGCTTGCTTTAATCCATACAAGGCTTTATGTAGCCTACATACTATATCAGTGTCTTCTGATAGGGCAAACCCATCTGGTTGCTCTATATACACTTCCTCTTCAAGTATTCCATTCAGGAATACAGATTTCACATCCATCTGATACACTTTGAATCCCTTGAAGGCTGCATATGCAAGTAGCATTCTAACTCCTTCCAATCTAGCTACTGGAGCAAAGGTTTCTCCATAGTCTTCTCCTTCTTCTTAAGCATATCCCTTACATACCAATTTTGCTTTGTTTCTTGCCACTGTGCCATCTTCATTCAGCTTGTTTCTAAAAACCCATTTGGTGCCAATAACATTTTTGTGCTCAGGTCTGGGTACCAAAGACCATGTACCATTCTTTTATATCTGGTCAAGTTCCTCTTCCATAGCCTTAATCCAGTCTTCATCTTTGTGTGCCTCTTTAAATGTTTTAGGCTCAAATTCATAAATCATGCAAGAATTCTCTCTGACCTTTCTTCTTGTAAGTATTCCTGCATCCTTATCCTTTATGATCTGCTTTGGATCATGATGTAGCTTTACATACCTATGAATGATCTTAACTGATTCCTCTTGCTTTTCCTCTTCATCCTCATCTTTGTCAGCATCTACTGGTGTAGGAGCACTGTTACTTGTACTTGGTTGTTTTGCAACCAGTTCCCAGAAGGTTACATCCAGTTCATCTACCACTCACTCATTGTTGGTTTCATCAGGTTTCTCAGAGGTTTCATCAACTCTAACATTGATACTTTCAACAATTCTCTGAGTCCTATTGTTAAAACACTTGAGAGCTTTGCTCTTGGTGGAATACCCTAGGAATATTCCCTCATCACATTTTGCATCAAACTTGCTCTGGTATTCACTTCTCTTGATATAACACTTTCTACCAAACACTTTAAAGTAGCTTACTACTGGAGTCTTACTAGTCCAATACACATAAGGATTTTTATCCTTACCTTTCTTGATGAGTACCCGGTTCATAGTGTAGACTGCAGTGCTCACCGATTCTCTCCAAAAAGTGTGAGCAACCTTCCCTTGAATTAGCAGCGTTCTAGCCACTTCAACTATAGTCTGGTTGTTCTTTTCTGCTAGTCCATTCTGCTATGGAGTCTGGAGGGCAGACAGTTGTCTCTTGATGCCATTCTCTTCACAATACTTATTGAATTCTCCAGAAGTGAACTCACCTCCTTGGTCGGGTCTAAGGCATTTGATCCTCTTATCGCTTTCCTTTTCAACTAGTGCTCTGAAGGCTTTGAACTTTCCAAAAACTTCAAACTTGTCTTTCAAGAATGTGACCCACATCATTCTTGAGCAATCATCAGTAAGAATCATAAAGTACCTATCTCCCTAAACACTCCTAGTTTTCATAGGACCACACAAATCAGTATGCACAAGATCAAGTAAATTATCTGTTGTGAAAGATTTACCTTTGAAGGTTGAGGAAGACATTTTCCTCAGTTGACATTCTCTACACAAGGGATTCTCCGGTTTGTTCAGCACAGGCAATCCTCTAACTGCCTTGATCTTACTAGCCTTCACAATATTATCAAAATTTACATGGCAAAGTCTCCTATGCCATATCCAACTATCATCAAACTTAGCCATTAGACATTGACTAATATTTGCATTTAACTGAAATAAGTTACCTTTGGTCTGCATACCGATGGCCATCAGTTCACCACTCTTTCCTTTTATTTTTCACACTCCATCTTTGAATTCCAGAGTGAGTCCTTTATCATTCAGCTGAGCAACACTCAAAAGGTTATGTCTGAGACCTTCTACCCAATACACATTATCAACACTGATTTTTCCATTTAGAGAGATGGACCCTTTACCTTTTACCATACATGGTGCATCATTACCAAATCGGACTACACCTCCATCATACTCTTCCAGAGATAGAAACTTTTTCTGGTCACCAGACATGTGGTGAGAACATCCACTATCAATAATCCACTCATTAGAATTATCAAAGTGGGAAACAAGAGCCTTCTTGTCTTACACATCTTCCTTAATAGCTACAAATACTATGTCTTCACTTTCTTCATCTTCTGATTCATCATCAGTGACACCTTCATCAACTGCAACAAGACAGTTTCTCCTATTTCCTCCTTTGAACTTTTTGAACTTCTCCGGTTTGTCCTTATTATCACTAGTAGGACAGTTTACAACAATGTGCCCTATCCTATTACAAGAAAAACATTTCAAAGGGAGCTTACCTCTGTATTTTCTAGTTCCCTTAGGAAGTCTCTTGGCAAGAAGAGCTTCAAATTCCATCAGGATCTCCTCATCATCCATATCTTTGCTTTGTCTAGGCTCACAACTGGTACCAACATATTTTCCCTTTCTAGATAGTGCAACAGATGCTCTAAAGGCTGATTCAGTCTTTTGAACACTACCATCATAATTGTTTATCTCATATGCAGTCAACTTACCAATAATGGAATCAAGGGATACCTTTGTCTTGTCAATAGATCTCAACTCCTGAATAGCAGCAACCCTTATTGCACAGACCGGTAATAAAGATCTCAAAACTTTTCTAACAATGGTGGAATCATCCATTGTTCCTCCTGCACTCTTAATGTCTCCAACAACATTTTTAATTCTTATCCCATATTGTTGAATGGTCTCTCCTTCAACCATCCGCATGTCTTCAAATTTTCCCCTCAGTCTCTCTTCCTTAGCCTGCTTTACATGCTCATCACTGCCATAGATAGTCTCCAGAGTATCCCATACATCTTTGGAATTATCTTTATCCTGAACATCTATAAACTCAATATCAGATAGATTGCTGATAAGAGCTTCCATGACTTGCCCATTCTCCTGAATTTTTCTTCTTTGATCATCGGTGAGAGTACCGGTAGGGACAACATAAGTATTCTCAACATAGTTCCAATGTTGAGCACCCATTCTTTAAATGTATATCTTCATTCTCTCCTTCCATATCTTAAAGTTATCTTTGTTGAACTTAGGACCTTCCCTCTTCATCATTAGAATAGGATCTTTTCCTCAAGCGGTTAAGCTTATAACACAGAGGACTTGGAGGATGCTCTAATACCAATCGATGAATAATGATGAACAGTAAATACCCACCAGATACTGAGAGGGGGGGGTGAATCAGTATAGACAAAAACTTCTTTAACAACTTAAACTGCAAAGACTGCACTAACTGGTAAACAACATCACCAATCTAAATCAAGGCAATACCGGTAAAACACAGTGACTATAAGAGTCCTAAACCTGTAACACTTAGATCTTCACAAAACCTAATATCTCATTTCCACTTCACCCATATGCTTAAACAAGTAATACATCAGAAATATAATGACCACTGGATCAACTTGCATTACTGCTTAACAAAAAACACTAAAACATCACATGAAAAAGCATCACATATGACACACTTATTTTTCACGTGGAACCCAACTGGGAAAAACCACGGTGGGGATGAATACCCACAAGTTGTTCTTGAACTCTTTTGAAGTTTGCTCTGTTAGGAGCCTAGTCTGGTCAAAGACTTTACAACAAGTTTTGCTAGGAACCGATCCTGGTAGGGATCACTCGGTTAAGGGATGGCTAAATACCCAGTTAGAGGTTAAAACCTTGTTAAAGGTTACCTTGTCAGAGGATTTAAAGAACTCAATGATTTTGAGTCACCCTGTTAAAGGATTTACAAAAAGTTTGTTAAAGCTACCCGGTAAAGGGATGTTCCATCTGCTGAAATGGTTAGAAGTCAACAGGTAATACACTGATATGATAACAACACTTAATGCCAAGGTAGATCTGCTTCAATTCCTTTACATCTACAATCACACTTTGCAGATCTCTACTCACTGCTCTGGTTTGGAAAGAATCACTTCACACACATTCATTTGCCAACAACTTCAAATGAGAATCATCATCGACCTTATAGCAACAATTAGGTCGGTAGCCAAAATCTAAAACCCTAAGTATCTAGGTTAACAATATAAGCGGTCCAATCTTGACTGTTTAAACACATTACATGGGGTAAAACAATCTTGAAAAAATCTCAAGACATTCTCCATTGTCTATTCTTCACCGCTTCGGGAAGCTGATAACCCATCACACACTCTCCACCGTTTACTAAGATTTTGCACATTCTCGAGGTAGATAGAATCAATCTTCTTCATGCAAGATCCTCAAGGAGATAGAATTAATTTAAGGCCATTGGAGGAGGTAGGATGGATTTTTCCAATGAGACGAATCCCCCATTATGAGAGGGTGAAGGAGTAGTAATAGTTTGCAATGCTTGTGAAGGCATGTGAATTAATCTTTGTGTTGTTGGCAAGGCAAACATTTCTTCACAAAGTGATAAGCCTCTTGTTCCATTGTAGGCCAGTAATATCATATCTAAAGGATCTTCTTTGACAAAGTCAAACCACTTGAATATACTCCACATATACCTTTGTGTTCCTCTCGATGTGCTCGTTCAACCACTTCCTTGTCCAAACATCATAAGAGGGTTTTATCAAAGTGCCTCTGATACAGGGTATCATCAAGAATGGTATAATGGGATGAGAAACACATGAAAGTTTGTTGTTGTTTCTTAGTGAGGTTAGGGGGGATGGTATTGTTGTCAAGGTAGGTGTAAATGTCATGGTCCTATGTGGTGAGCCAGGACCAACAATTTCACATACCATTTCAGATTCAAGGATATCAAATGTTGGAATAAGAAGATGTTCCACCACAAAATCACACTTGTGCCTATTTTCAGGCATTTGTAGGACAAATCCAATAGTGGCCATGGTATTACTATCTGTATGGTGGAAAAGTGGGCTGGTAGAATTTAAAATGTGAAAATAATGAGAAAAACTAGTCCACACACACACACAGGACTTCTTGGTGCAAGCTATGGAGTAACGTAATATTACTCAGCTTCCCAAGGAGGGTCCCATGGTTCTTTATCTCACAATGTCCCTCAAACCAACGTTTTTGCTCTTAGATTACTGAGCAAAATGGTTTAGGGATGGCAAATATGAGAACGAGAGATGCTTTGATGAATTTTAGTATGAAATGGATGTTAAGCTAGGTATGATTCTAAAATGCAATAAACTAAATGATAAGATGACAAGATTAGTATGAATACTATCCTAACATACTATATTTAGTCTATGATTGAGCTAGAATTATAAATAAATTACTCTAAACATACATATTTAGTCTACTTCCTGATTTAAAGAGAGGCTAAATGATGAGCATAAAAATGATATGAAGGCTTGAATATATTTGAGCATAAGTGTGATGCTTCAAATTTGAAAGATGATTGTTAAAAATGGAGGAATCAGAGCTCTATTTATAGCACAAACAGGGCAATGGATGGTCAAGATTGAATGGTTTAATCAAGGGCCAAGTTTGAAAGTTGGGGATCCATGTGCACAATTGGCACCAATAAAATAGTGACAAGTGTCAACATAGGATTGGGTTGAAAGAAGAGGTTGGAGGCATTAAAGGCCTGAGAAGACCTCATGGTTATCTAAAGGCTAAGAGTCAAGTCTAAATTAGGATTACCCACTGGATTAGGAATTAATCCAAGAATAAACCTTTGTGCAAATGATTAAGAGATAATCATGGTCAAAGCATTAATGGCCTGATGAGACCTTTGGGTTGGGTAGAGGTTGAGTCAAAACAAATGTTTTAACCATGTGGGAGGGTTTGAATTAACCATTAATGGTTATTGGAGACTTTGGGATTAAGTGGTTGAAGATTGGAAGCCTTCAATGGTTTTCAAAGACTTTAAGGGTTTTGGTGGTTGAAGGTTGAAAACCTTTAATGGTTATCAAAGACTTTGGGTCTTTTGAGAAATGACTTCCCTTTGCTTAGGGATGTGTCAAAGTTTAGAGGAGGGTTAGGTTAATTAGAAGTGATTAGAAGATTCTAGAAGGGATTAGGAAGGGGTTTGGGATTTTGTAAGTGGATGGGGGATAATAGGATTTAATTGAATTAAATGATTTTCATTCAATTTGGTTATAATTAAATAAATTAGATTTATTCAATTTAGGATAACTATTTAATTAAATTTGAATTTAATTAAAAGTGGCTAGGGGGATTTAATTGAATAAAATGATTTATTCATTAAATGGTATAGTGAATTTTATTTAAATAAATTGAGTAATTTACTTAATAAAATAGAAGAATGTGGATAATTTAATTAAATTAGATTTAATCAAATAGAGAAATGAACATAAAATATTCATTTAGGAATATGGTCATTTTTATACGTCTACACTATCCTTATTGTTTGCCCTAGGAATCCTCTCAAACTAAATAGAGGTGAAGTGTTTCTTAAAATATTCAACTGTGCAGCAATAGGTAAGCAACTTATCATCCTTAGTCTAGTACTCATCACTTATGTGTTTCATAACCAATTGTGAGTCCTCATAGACATGTAAATCAATTATTTTCTAATTAATGGCAATGTGGATCCCTGTGATAAGGGTTTCATACTTAGAAATATTGTTGGTACATTAGAAAGCTATCTTGTATGACTTATGAATACAATCTCCTTCAGGGGTAACAAACAAAATGACTTCCCCGAACCCATGTTGTGTTTAGGAGCCATCATAGTATAGTTGTCAATTGGTAGATTGCACGATGGTCATGATAGAATCATCTGGAAAATTTGCAACCAAAGGATGATCTTATTTTAGAGGTACATTAGCCAGCTGATCTTCAATAATATGTCCTTTAATGGCTTTACAATCCACATATTCAATGTTAAACTCAATCAATATCATTACCCATTTAGTTATTCTCCCTATAAGAGTGGCTTTGGAAAGGAGATACTTTATTGGGTAAATTTTATCAATGAGCTTGGTCTTATGATTAAGCACGTTGTGGCATAGTTTTTGAATACTAAAGACCATAGCAAGACATGCTTGTTCAATAGGTGTCTAGTTGAGATCATACCCATGAGAGTACAATTGATCTAATATATAGCTCATACTTTTTCTTTTTCATCAACCCATGCAAATAGTGGCCCCAATGCAATTGTTGTAGTTGATATATACAAGAGGAGTGATTGATCTAGAATAGGGGGCATTAACACTAGTGAGGAGGAAAGATATTCCTTGAGTTTATCAAATGCTTTCTAACATAGACAATCCTGCTAAAATTTGGTATCCTTGTGAAGCAGATGAGAAAAGGGTTGACATTTATCTACGAGTTGGGCAATGGATTTGTGGATGGACTAAAGCTTTCCTTGAAGACTATGTAGCTATTTGAGATTCCTAGGAGGTGACATTTCCATGATAGCTTTTACCTTGGCAAGATCAACTTCAATTGCACGTCTTGATAAACTTAAAAGTTTGTTGGAAGTGACCCTGAAGATGCATTTCTTAGGATTGAGGCATAGTTTGTATTTCTCAAGTCTTTCAAAAAATTTAGTTAACACAACAATACTCCCTTCTCATATTTTTGATTTACCCATGAGATCATCCACGTAATCTTCCATGATGTCATGTAGAAGATCATGAAAAATGGTGGTCATAGCTCATTTTTAGGTGGCATCGATATTCTTTAGTCCAAAGGACATGACTTGGTAACAAAAATTTCTCATGGAGTGGTGAATGTTGTCTTATGTTGATCCTCTACAAAAATTTTAATCTAATTATAACCTAAAAATTCATTGATCAAGGAGAGCATCTAATGTCCCATTGTAAGATCCTCTAATATGTCAATGTTGGGCAAAGGGAATTGGTGCAGAGCACCTAGCTCAAAGTTTTGTCTCCTTGCATTTTAGATTTTTTGTGTGATTTCAAGTTATTTTATGTTGTAATAAAGTGAAATAAATCCTATGATTCTTTTGGAAGCCATAGTTTGGTTGTCCACACTTTTGTTGTGCTCAAGATCCAAAATTGTCATTATCCTGAAAAGTTCTCAAAATGTCAATTTTTGGTTTGTACCAGGTGGATGTCTAGAAACTTGCTAAAATGTTTGGAAATGGTTTAAATCCATTGTGGGATTCCATTTGAGTTATTTTTCAGGCCTTGAGAGCCTTGGAGTGTGTTTTTGCACTCATAGGTAAAAGTTGTCAAAAATTGGTCATGACAACTTTTGCATTTTTAAACAAAAGTTGTCCATGAAAGAAATGACATTGGAAGTTGGTTGGAACCAACTTAAAATGGTGTATAAAACCTTCTAATAATCTCTAATAATAGGTTAATCAACTTTTGGTTTGCATTCAATTCATTTGCCAAGGGTTTCCTATGCTTTTCCTCATGTTTGGACTATTTTTGCTTTAAATTTCTAATTTTGTACGACTTGTACGGTTTGGTACGATTCTCATAGTAGTAGAGAAAGTTAGGAATTTGTTTTATATTTCCAACAAGTATAATATGAAGGTGTGAAGTGCTTTGGATCAAAACTTATCACTGTTTTTGTAAAAGTTGCTCACAAACCCTTGAAACTTGGGGATTTGGTTGTAAAAATACATTTTGCCTGAGCATCCACAAATGGAACATGTTTCAATCTAGTGGATGGCTTGGGTAGGCTCTGTAAATTGTTTTAGAGTAGGCATTTTGTGTTTTTTTAGGCCACAAGGAGGAGAATAGGTGAGATGAATAACACACAAGCTTGTAGCTAGTGTGTGAGGGGAGCAAAGATTGCTCATTTTCAGAGCCATGGAGAAGTGATACCCCAACAAACCATAGTGTTTTGGAAATGTCTATGGGTTTACTAAAATAATAAAATATTTTTTGGGTTTTTGATTTTGACTAGTGAAGAGTTTGGATCACATCTTCCAAAACTGCCTAGAAGCCCTAAACCCCTTAAAAATAGCCCTTTTTTAGTTACCCTAGTTGTACGATAAAAATAGACGGGAACCTTTGTGATCTTGTTTAACTTAAAAATGGGTATCTAAATATGTAAAAATATCTGGGGGTTTTTAGGAAATTTTGGGTAAAAAGACCAAAACACAATCCAAGAAGGGCTAGTCAATTAGGCCTAATAGCAGCTGGTAGAAGCAAGTTGAAAGCCTAGGGGTTGGGAGGAAGGTGCAGACCTTGTCAATGCATAAAATTACCTTGAACATACTTGCACAACATAACCACAACCTTTAAACATTTTGTTAGAGTGAAGATCCTTGGTGGAGGTCTTTGGAGCCTAGTTGGAGCTTTGGGAACCTAGTAGGAGACCATCTCAAAATAAGAGATTTGGGTCAAAACCAACAAGAAACCTCAAGAGGCTATACCTAGGAGGCAAGAAAATAGAGCTTAGGCCTTGGAGGTCTAAGGAGTGTACCCTAACAAGTTACCTTGGAGGAGCTTGAGTAGAAAGGTGAGTTGAAGAGTTTGGGTGAGTAAGGGTGAATTGGAGAGCTAGGCACAAGACCTTTGCATCAGAGTGGTATCAGAGCCATTCTTTGATAGATTTGGTGTATGTCAAATTGTTAAGAATCAGAAGCAAGTTCAATGCCTCCAAAGGCAATGACTACATAAGCCATTTGACAGATGGTGGCAAAGATGATAGAAGGATTGAAAGATATAGAAGGAAGCAGAGGAACCAGAGAGGCAAAGAAGGAGAAGGGAAAAGGTTAAGACACAATGGGGTGTTCTAAGGACAATCTAGATGGATTAACCACATATGGAGGAAACTTCAATGGAGAAGAGTTTCTAGATTGGATAGAAGCTCTCAATAATCATTTTGATCAAAAAGAGGTAGCAGAAGAGAAAAGAGTTAATGTGCCCAAATCAAGAATGAGAGAATCCACATTGGTTTGGTGGAATATGATGCAATAAGAAAGGATACAAGAAGGAAAAAAAAGGATAACTTCATGGGAGTGTATGAAGATCAGACTTAAAGCACAGTTCCTTCCAGGAGATTATGAAGTTTAAATTCATAAGAGACTACAAAATCTGAAACAAAGGGAGCTAGATGTTAATGCTTACACGAAGAAATTCCATAAATTAAGCCTTCGAGCTAAGAAGCATGAGAATGAGGTGCAGAAATTGGCTAGATACATGAATGTATTGAGACAAATTATACAAGATGAAATCCGTATCCTTACTCCTGATATCATTCATAAGTGTTTTCAGTTAGCATTAAGGGTAGAAGACAAAATTAAGAGGAGTGAACAAAATCAAAAGTTTAGAGGTGGCAGATCCTTTAGAGGAAGGGGTACTTTTAGTATAGGACAACAAACATCAAGGAATGAAGAAAAATCAAGGAAAGAAGGTGGTGGAGACTCTTCAAGGGGGCCATTTAGAGGATGCTTCAGAGGAAGAAACAATTCTAGGGGCAGATTTGGAAGCTCAGGAAGATGAAATTTAGTTTTCACTGGTAGATGTTACAATTGTAATCAAGTTGGCCACACAATGGGAAGGTGTCTAGAGAAAGCAACCAGCTCTTCACACTCATACATGGGTGAGATAAGAACACAATTAGTGCAGGAAGAAGACAATCAAAGCGTCTCTTCCCCTGTCAGCAAGGCAGGCCCAATGAGAGATGGTGAAAGTCTAATGCTAAGAAGGTCTTGAAGATTCCTCAAGCTCAAGAGCCACCATAGAGGAAGAGTTGTTTTAGAACAACTTGTAAGTCTCAAGGAAAGATTTGCAAAGTGATTGTAGACTCAGGTTCAACTGAGAATATAGTTTCAACTGAAATGGTGGATAAACTCAAGCTAAAGAGGCTGCCACATCTAACTCCCCACAAGGTGTCATGGCTCAATCGGGGCCAACATGTCTTAGTTGATGAGCAAGCATGGGTAGACTATGAGATTTGTGAGTATAAGGACAAGATTTTTTGTGACATATTGCCTATGGATGCTTGCCATTTATTGTATGGAGGTCCATGGCAATTTGATGTAAAGGCTCAGCATGGTGGAGAGAAGAATAGCCATGTCATTATCAAGAATGATAAGAGGTATCAAATGGATCCATTACCTTATCCAAAAGAGGAAAAAAAAGAGGGATCAAGTGTGATGATGATGAGTGTGAAAGAGTTTCTTAAGGTGATGAAACAAGAAGGAGATCAAGGGTATACTATTATGCTCAAACCTAGTGAAGAAGGTAAGGCAGATCCAATGGAAGAAGTGCCACAAGACGTGAAAGGTCTACTAAAAAAATATGTTGAAGTAATAGGAGAAAATATACCTGATTCTTTTCCACCAATGAGGGATGTAAATCACCAAATAGCCCTGATTCCAGGGGCAAGTTTGCCTAACAAGGCTGCCTACAAAATGACACCTAGTCAAAATGAAGAAATTGCCAAACAAGTGCAGGAGCTCTTGGACAAAGCATTCATTAAAAAGAGTTTGAGTTCATGTGTTGTACCCATTGTATTAGCACCCAATAAAGGGGGAAAATAGAGAATGTGTACAGATTCCAGAGCAATCAATAAGATCATTATAAGGTACTACTTCCCTATGCCAAGGATAGAAGTCCCATTGGACAATCTTGGGGGTGCAAGCTACTTCACAAAGGTGCATTTAAAATCAGGTTATCATCAGATAAGAATCAGACCATGGGATGAATGGAAGATAGCCTTTAGGACCAATGTTGGCCTCTATGAGTGGTTGGTCATGCCATTTGGCCTTACCAATGCACCTAGCACCTTTCAAAGGCTCATGAATGAAGTCTTGGTTGAGTTCATAGGTAAATTTGTAATTGTATATCTTGATGACATTCTAATATTTATCAGGTCCAAATAAGAAAATCTCAAGGATGTGGAGGTGGTCTTGAAGAAGCTGAAAAAGGCACAACTCAAAATCAACCTTGAAAAGTGTGATTTTCTCAAGACTGAACTTGTATATCTTGCTTTTGTCATTTCACAAGGTAGTTTAAAAATGGATCCTAGTAAGGTTGAGGCAATCCTCATTTGGCCTAAAGATAATAATATCAGTGATGTTAGTAGCTTTCATGGGTTAGCATCCTTTTATAGGAAGTTTGTAAGAAAATTTAGTCATGTGTGTGCTCCTATGCTCAATATTATCAAAGACGGAGTCAAGTGTCAGTTTAGGTGGACAGAGTAGGCCCAAAAGGGATTTGAGTTGTTGAAAATTAAGATAGATGAGTTACCTACCCTTAGGTTACCTGATTTCAATAAGTTATTTACAGTTGAGTGTGATGCTAGTCAAAGAGCAATAGTGGTTGTTTCAAGTCAAGAGGGTCTTCCCATAGCTTTTTCTCTAAAAAGTTGAATGAAGCAAAACAAAAGTACTATGTCTATGACTTGGAGTTGTATGCCATGGTTCAAGCTTTGAAGAAGTGGTGCCATTACTTTATTTCCAAAGAGTTTATGGTCTATACTGACAACCATGCCCTTAGTTTTCTCAATGGACAAGATAAGTTGAATCAAAAACACCTGAAGTGGGTAGAATACCTACAATCTTATACCTTCACTATCAAGCATAAGAAGGGAACCTAAAATAAAGTTGTTGATGCAATCAGTAGGAGAGTCATGACCATACAGGAGGTTAAATTGCACAGTGTGGGGTTGGAGGAGTTGAGAGACCGCTACAATGAAGACAAAGATTTTGTTGATATATATGCTACATGTTCTGGTTTTTCTAACACTTCTCATATTTCCTACTCAAACTATATGATACAAGAAGGTTTGTTGTTTAAAAGAAATCTCCTTTGTATACCCCAATGCTCTATGAGACAAAACATCATTCAAAAGAAACATCAAGGGGGTCTAGGAGGTCATTTTGGCAATGATAAAACAATGGAGCAGGTTAGTCTGTTCTACTATTGGCCCAAGTTGCAATCAGAAGTAAGGAGATTTGTTGAACAATGTGCCATATGTAAGAGAGAAAAAGGATCAACAAGTAATGCAGGTTTATATCAGCCCTTAGTCATACCCCAAAGGCCTTGGGAATGTTTGAGCATGGACTTTGTGTTGGGTTTACCAAGAACACTAAAAGGATTTGATAGTGTTTATGTGGTGGTAAATAGGTTCAGCAAAATGTCTCACTTCATCCCTTGTAAGAGTACCAATGATGCCACCTATATTGCAAGTCTTTTCTTCAAAGAAATAGTAAGAATCCATGGACTTCCAGTTAGCATTGTGAGTGATAAAGATGTTAAATTTTTGAGTCATTTCTAGAGAACCTTATGGAAGAAATTGGGTACTAGACTCTCATTTTCATCTGCCTACCATCCACAATCAGATGGTCCAACTGAGGTGGTCAATAGGTCCTTGGGTAATCTCCTAAGGTGTCTCACTAAGCAGCATGGTCAGACTTGGGACTTGGTTATCAACCAAACAGAGTATGCATACAATAATTCAGTCAACCGGAGCATAGGAAAAAGTCCTTTTGAAATTATTTATGGAATGCATCCTAGAGGTGTCTTATAACTTAGTGATATCAGCATAATGACCCAGAAGAGTGCTCAGGGAGGGAGTTTTTCTTAAGGTATTAAGGAAATTCATGACAAAGTACGGCAATCCTTGCAACAAAAATCAAAAAAATATAAGGAACAAGCTGATCAATCAAGGAGGAACTTGCAATTTAAGGTTGGAGACTTAGTTTTGGATTATCTCATAAAGGAAAGACTTCCAAAAGGATAGCCAACCAAGTTGATGATGAAGAACATAGGGCCACTCAGGATTGTGTATAAGTTTGGCCAAAATGCCTATGAGGTTGAACTACCACCTTCTTTGGCCATATGTCCTATTTTCAATATTTGTGACTTGTATACCTATAAAGGAGAATCTCAGACCTCTCAGATGGATACCACATTGCAATCTAAAGAGGATTGGGTGAAGGATTTACCAGTTAGTCAACCGGTTTAGTTGGAAAGCATCTTGGATACCAAGGTGACCAAGAAGACAAGAAAGGGCATCTACAAACATTATCTTGTGAAATGGGAAGGTCTACCTGATTTAGAGGCTATGTGGATGTCAGAAGCGGACATAATTCATTATGGAGTGCAACTAGCAGACCTGATAACTCAAGGGACTTGAGTTCCTTGCCCTAGGGGAGTATGGTGCAAAGCACCTAGCTCAAAGTTGTCTTTTCTTGCATTTTAGAGTTATTGTGTGATTTCAAGTTTTATACACCTAAAAATGGTCTGAAGATAATTAATTAAATAAGAAATTATTTAATTAATCTCCCTCCCCAATTTAATTGAATTCATCAACTATTTGATTAAATTCCCCCTTTCATCTACTTATTAATAAACCTAAGGATTTATTTAATAAGTTCATTTTCAAATAATCCCCTTCAATTCATTAATTCAAATTAATTGATTCCCCCTATCAAATTCATCATCAAATTCATTTTCTTCCAAATCCCATGATTAATTAAAACAAATCAATAATGAGTTGTTGAGATTAATTAGCCTTTTGCTATTATTTGAATTTCTAAATTCAAATTCTCCTAACTTCTAACCAACTAACCTAACCCCTTCTAAACCTAACTCATTCCATCTAACCCCGGGTTTACTTAACCATCCTAGCTTGCACATCCTAACCACCATGTCCCCTTTCCTTTAACACTTTGTCCTCTCATGAGCAAAGCTTTGTGACACTTGTCACTAAGTGTTCTCTTTCATCCAACCTCTTCTAGAAGCCTCTTGACACTTGTCACCATGGAGATGACAATGTTCCCTTTCATCCAACCTCTTTGCCAACTTCCTCCAATTTAACCATTGGTATCTTCAGACTTAATCTTGACCGTTGATTGCTGCCACCTCACCCCTGGCCTTGGAAATCCTATAAATAGACCTCATTTTGGAGCACAAATGATCCCAATCCCGATTGATCCCATCTCATTTGCATTCGAGCATTGTTACTATAGTCATATAGCTCTTAGTTTATCATTTTAGCATTTTTATCATGACCAATTTTATCTTAAATCTAGCTTATTTTATAGAATAATCATGAAATCATGTAGCTTAATCATGCTATCATTGCTAGATAATGCATCTTCATCATTTAAATCCTCCATTTAAGTGTAGTCAAGTCACTGGAATTTTCATAACCAGACCTGAGCGCAAAATTCATACTTGCATTTACTAGGAGGCAATAGATCGATTAGCTATGGTTTTTATCTTTCGTTGATTAATTTTCTAACCATTGCTTGTAATGATTTATTGAGTGTTTTGTGTTGCAGTTGTAGGTATAATAGGTAAATGCTTCATAGGCATGACACGACTTATTTTATGTTGTAATAAGGTGGAATAAATCCTATGATGCTTTTGGAAGCCATAGTTTGGTTGTCCACACTTTTGTTGTGCTCAGGATCCAAAATTGTTATTATCTTGAAAAGTTGTCAAAATGTCAATTTTTGGTTTGTACCAGGTGGATGTCTGGAAACTTGCTAGAATGTTTGGAAATGGTTTAAATCCATTGTGGGATTCCATTTGAGTAATTTTTTAGGCCTTGAGAGCCTTGGAGTGTGTTTTTGCACTCATAGGTAAAAGTTGTCAAAAGTTGGTCATGACAACTTTTGCATTTTTAGGCAAAAGTTGTCCATGAAGGAAATGGAATTGGAAGTTGGTTGGAACCAACTTAAAATGGTGTATAAAACTTTCTAATAATATCCAATAACATGTTAATCAACTTTTGGTTTGCATTCAATTCATTTGCCAAGGGTTTCCTATGCTTTTCCTCACGTTTGGACTGTTTTTGCTTTGAATTTATGCTTTTGTACAACCTGTATGGTCTGGTACAATGCTCATATTGAAGAGGGAGTTAGGAATTTAATTTATCTTTCCAACAAGTATAATATGAAGGTCTAAAGTGCTTTGGATCAAAAGTTATCACTGTTTTTGTAAAAGTTGCTCACAAACCCTTGAAACTTGGGGTTTTGGTTGTAAAAATGCATTTTACTTGAGCTTCCACAAATGGAACAAGTTTAAATCTAGTGGATGGCTTGGTTAGGCTCTGTAAATAGTTTTAGAGTAGGCATTTTGTGTTTTTTTAGGCCACAAGGAGGAGAATAGGTGAGATGAATAACACACAAGCTTGTAGCTAGTGTGTGAGGGCAGCAGAGATTGCTCATTTTCAGAACCATGGAGAAGTGATAGCCCAACAAACCATAGTTTTTTGGAAAGGTCTATGGGTTTACTAAAATAATCAAATATTTTTTGGGTTGGTGATTTTTACTGGTGAAGAGTTTGGAGCACATCTTCCAAAACTGCCTGGAAGCCCTAAACCCTTTAAAAATAGCTCTTTTTTAGTTACCCTAGTTGTACGACAAATCCAGATGGGAAACTTTGTGATCTTGTTTAACTTCCAAATGGGTATCTGAATATGTAAAATATCTAGGGGTTGTTAGGAAAGTTTGGGGGAAAAGACCAAAACACAGTCCAAGAAGGGCTAGTCAATTAGGCCTAATAGCAGTTGGTAGAAGCAAGTTGAAAGCCTAAGGTTTGGGAGGAAGGTGCAGACCTTGTCAATGCATAAAATGACCTTGAACATACCTGCACAACATAACCACAAACTTTAAACATGTTGTTAGAGTGAAGATCCTTGGTGGAGGTCTTTGGAGCCTAGTTGGAGCTTTGGGAACCTAGTAGGAGACCATCTCAAAATCAGAGATTTGGGTCAAAACCAACAAGAAACCTCAAGAGGATATACCTAGGAGGAAATCCAATAGATTTTAGGCCTTGGAGTTCTAAGGAGTGTACCCTAACAAGTTACCTTGGAGGAGCTTGAGTAGAAGGGTGAGTTGAGGAGTTGGGGTGAGTAAGGGTGAATTGGAGAGCTAGGCACAAGACCTTTGCATCAGGAATCATCCTTGGTGAATTATTTGTTCAGATCTTTGAAGTCTATGTAAATACGAATGCCACTTTTTGGTTAATCAACTGGTACTATTTTTTAGAACCATTTTGGATAATCAATGAGTCGAATGAATCCCACGTCTAACATTTTATATAGCTCTATTTTGACCAAAAGGGCAATTTGGGGATACACCTTAATTTTTGCTTGACAAGTTTTGCATGAGGATGGGAGGCAAGGTGATGAACCACAAGGTCAAGATACATGTTTGACATGTCAACATATGACCATGCAAAGTTGATTTGTGTATAATTGATAAGGGTTGTTATGTTCTACTTTTCTTGATTGTTGAGAGTTTTGGCAATGAACATATTCTTTGAATTTTCACCGATCCCCAAGTTGACTTTATTTGTCTCTTGAATCAACATAGATGATTTATCTTTTAATGGAGGAACCATGGTAGGCAATTCAATTCTCTCATCCTCTACCACCTGGTTCAAGATTTCACTAGCAGATACATCATTTCTTTTTACTTTTTCATCGTTTGATAGCGCCTCATTGAGGTTTTCACTAGGGAACATGATTTTTATTTTTTATTTTTTTGACTAAGGGAGTTGACTTAACTATTAAATTATCCATCCCCATTGAGTTCGATGTCATAGACGTCAGTGTGATCTTTCAAGTTCTACATGTCCAAAAGCGCCAACAGGGCCTTATCATCAACACATATGTCAAGAGAAAGCGATCCTTGTTGGTCCCACTCAATGAGTTTGGGGTATATGAGTGGAAGATTAGATGGTGTGGAGTGGGTAATGGGGTCGATGTGGGACTAAAAAAAAAAGTTCATTGAGGTGTTTGAAGGCAACTTCATATAATTTCACTTCATCGGAGTCATCTACATCAGAAGGGTGAGTCGTTGGAGCACCTGTGAGGGTTAATTTAGGTATGGGGAAGTAACCCAATCCTCTGTTATATTTGTAGGAGATTGTAATGTCCCCTTCTCAATGATGTTCATTTAGTGATCCTGTGGCCTATTCTAGAGACCCGTAGGCTATTTGGAAAGGAGAATTAGGGTTTCCTACTTTTCTAGAGTTCTGCACAAGCTTTTTAGGGGTTGTCAGGAGAAAATTCTTCAGTTCTGTTTATGGTTTCCTTCTAGGTTTTTCATGAACTTCAGGGTGGCATAACATGCATTTGATTCTATGGTGAAGTGTGAACTTACTATTTTTAGTAAGTTAGGGTTTGGCTGACTAGATGGTATAGTTTTATCGAGTTTTTCGAGCTCTTTCTCTGGGTGTGAAGATCATGTTTTTTGGAGCAGTATTTCACAACTTACTATTTTTAGTAAGTGGCAGTTTGAGCATTGCTATTTTTAGCAGTCTTAGACAGGGTCCTGATCTAGTTCAGTTCAATGGTTTTCATTCCTCAGCTTCATCCTTTCTTTTGATGATAACCAATATTGGAGTTACAAGTTATTTAATTAAATATTATTTTCTTATCCTAAGGTTTAATATTTAATTATTTTATTACTGATTAATTTTATTGTGGGCGACTTAGGGGGAAAAAAATGTATCTACCATTAATATTGTTATTTTCCTAAGTCAATGGCGTTAGAAAAAGGAGGCATATCCCATGTGTTTATTACATTTTAAGTTGCAATTTATTCTCCAAGGGAAAAAATCAAACTTCTTGCCTAGGAGGGGATGCCAAACACATGAAGTGAAGTGCAACACCATTTATTGAAGCAAGATGAAATGTAATTTGATTTGGGGGGATTTGGGAGTAGTTGAGAGGAAATGTTATAAATAAAAGCCTTGGGCTCTTATTTGGAGGATCTAAAGAAATTATATCATTATGTTGCCGAAATGGTGAGTGAATCTGAGCTTCGAAGTTGAGGCTTCCTAGCTTGCATAGTTTTGTACTTGCAATATAGTACCTAGCTTATCAATGTGTTTGCGAGTGAATTTTGGTGTGTGGATTTCCAATTTTTTGAGTTTGGTGTGTTTCCTATGTTGCAGGTTTTGGAGTGGTTGAAGTGGATTTCTGTTCATAGCGCTCTGCTTGAGTGTCTAATTCTTCTAGGGAGAGGCTCATTGGAAGCGTCTTGGAGAGGCGACCATTCATGTAGAAGGGCGTGGGATATGATGTTGGGTTGAATTTTTAATTGCAAATCGTACTTCCTAGATGGTTGTACATTTCTAGAGCGACCTAGGTTTGCGTGTCATCCTTGTGTGGTGATTCTAGTGTTGGTTTGAGTTCCTTGTTTGATTGTCTTGGTCTTATTTGTGGTTTGCATGTGTTTGTGTGCATTTTGGAGCTATTTCGGAGGAGTTGTGTGCATATCAGTGTTGTTGGTCTAGTTCTAGAGTTGCTAGTATTTTATATCAGACTTATTATTTTTTTATTTTTGGCTTGAAATCAGCTATAGTTTATAGTTGTAAGTTAGTAGTACTTCATTGTAATCATCCTTGTATCATTGGTTAGTAGTACTAACCTCTATTATTGAACTTGAAGTGCTCATTGTAATCCCCATTGCATAAGTCGAAGAAGTTGGCTTGTCCACCTTAGTGTTTGTAATTTCAGTTGGTGTCTTTTTTCCTCCCACTGAGTAAGTGGTTGAGTGACATTGTCCTCCCGCTGAAATATGTGGTAGAGTGATAGTTTTGTATAAGTCCTTCCGTTGCATAAGTGGTAGAGTGATTGTGTTGAATTTCCTCCTTGTTTCCTTGGCCAATTCTCTGCCAAGTAGCTTACTTTCTTTCATGTTGGATAAGAAAAAGGGGTTGGCTTGCCCCCCGTGCATTGTTATGTGACTATTTCTCCAAGAGAAGATAAAGTAATGAAATAACCCTTTTAAAATTTAAAAAGGGAGATAAAAATAAAAGATATTATAATCCTTTGGTTTAAATAAATATTAATAAATAATGTTAATGACAAACTCTCTTAAGAGAGAGGAATAATTATAATTATTAAAGGACAACTAAAGGTGACCTTTTCGAAAGGGTATGATGGTTTGGAAACTACCCTTGAAAAGGTCATATAAGTCATTTATGTGAGACTTGGGAGGGGGAATGGAATTCACTCAAGGAAGAAGAAGAAGGTGGCTTGATGGGCTATGGGCATGGGAGGAAATATAGGAATTTAGAGGGGACAAAGGAATGAATTAAGGTTATTGATTGGCATGGGCATTGGAGAAGGGGCACACAATGTGTGTCCAACTTGAGGTACGGTGTCTTGGCCAGGGCTATGTTTATTTTGTGTCGTGAAGGCATGAGAGGTTTTGTGTAAGAATTTGTCCTCCTGGAGTGCTTACTTGTCGTAAAGAGCCTAGACCTATGACCATTCCTTTGAATTGTAGATCATATGGTTGGTTCTATGTAATAAGCAGTTCCTCTGAGAAGTGCATCCTAGCAATAAAGGCCAATACCACCAGAACTTCCTTGAAGTGAGAATGACCTTTCCAAGCCTCATGATATAGATAAGTACTTGAAGCCCTTGATGATAAAGGATAATTATAATATAATAATTTTGATGATAATATGTGGCTATGTTATTCCATCTATTGTTTTATCAATTGAATTTATAACTATTGTCAAATTATCACATTAATTATTCACATCTAATTTAGTCTTATTACATTGATCTTAACATTAATATTTCATCTATTAATTCTATTGCAATTATTTAATTAAGTCTTGGTGAAAAGTGGCATTACATTTGTAATTTCAATTTAGTTTTTGGTGCTAACGATCCTCGGAACACTGTATGCTCTCACCCTCCCAAATTGGGCTCTCGGTGAACAAAAGGTGAAAGGGTTCCATTTCAGTTGTTTTGGCTTATTTCTATAACCTTAACAGGTTATTGTGTTTGCATTTTAATCTTATTGAAAAAATAAAAAATAAAAATTGTCGAGGATATTACAGAGATAGGTGCAATAAGCTCTTTTCTTCCTTGATATCCCATTTTTTCCACAATGGTCGATGCTTTAGGATATTGACAGTCTATTCATTTTCTTCTCAATAGAGCCATGAAGTGACATCTGCTTCAAGGATTTCTTCATCTAGTGGACCCCACCGCTAGAAGGTAGCCTTTTCACCTTGAATGGTGGGCTTTTTCTAAATCTTAATCTCTTTAGGTGTCCCATAGGACTTAGTGGAGGTAGGGGGATGTCCCACATAAGATGTATTTTGAAGAGTACATTCTCCACATCCATTGTCAACAATCTTATCCTTCATCTCAAGTTGAGTCAAATTGGAGGTAGACACGAAATTAGAGTTATCAATGAGTGGTGTTGAAGTAGGGGTGTTGAGAGGGCAATGATGGGCATGTTTTCCCTCAAGGAGTTTGCAATATTGGAAGGGATGTGGATTGATAAGGATTGTGATTTCCCTACCATTACATGGAAATTTAAGACATTTATGGTAAGTGGAGGAAATGACTTGGAAGGAATGAATCCAAGGATGGACAAAGAGAATGGTGTATGGGAGATCAAGGTCTAAGACTTGACATGGTGTTTCCACTACTATTGGGCCCACTTGGAGGGGTAATGTGATCCTGCCTTTAGGAACTCTTTCAGTGTCATCATATGCCTTGATTATGATTTTTCCTTTTGAATCAATAATATCCTCGAGGTATCCCAATTGTTTTATTAACGTTATGTACACAAATTTAGACTGAATCCACTATCTATAAGGACCTTTTTTATTTTATGCTTATGTACAATGGCATCAATACGAAGGGTTTTATTGTGACATGTATCATTGGATGAAACGTCTTTAGAGGTGAAGATGAGGTGATGTTGGGCGGAAATATTTCCTATCAAATATTGAAATTGTGAGTCGTTGATATTATTAGGGATATGTGACTCAAGTAAAGCCTTTCCAAGGATTTCCTTATGAACAAGGGATGAATTGAGAAGCTCAAAGATGGAAATTTGTGCAATTTTTTTGCCCAGGTCATTGAGGATGTCATAATAATATGTGGATGGAGTGTTGGAGGATGAAGGGGGAGGATGAGGAGCCCCTTGGATAGTGACCCTCCCTCTGCGAGTGGTTACATTACAACTAGCAGAAGGGGGATGTGCTGCTTGGATAAAAACTCTCCCTCTTTGGTGTGTGTTAGGATTATCAACTCCCTTGATGGAGATTGTGTCAACATAATTTCTGAATGCTTCTATTTGAACAAGGGAGTCGAAGGATGATACAATATTGGCATAATCATAAGGTACAAAATGACATGATGAGGCTTTTCCTTTGTCATGCTCAGGGAATTGGTCTTGATAAATCTTGAGCTTTTCATTGGATGTATTTGATTTGACCCTTTCAAAATTTTCATCTCTATCAACAAGGTCTTGGATATAGTTCTTCAATTTCATACACTTTTTAGTGTCATGACCTTTAATGCATTGGTATTAATAATATTCGTTGCTATGGTACTATGTAGCTTTAGCTTGATTCTCATCACATGGTTGTGTGATAGGGTATTGAACCATGTTGGCCCTAGCTAGTTATTGAAAACCAACATCAATAGGTTGAGCGAGAGGTGTATACTCACACTTTGCTTGATTAGTGGACCACGATGGCTTAAAAGCGACAAAAATGTTGGGGTTGGGTTTGGTTTGATTTTTGAGGTGGAGGATTGAGAGGTGGATTGGATTTGGGAGGTAGGTTGGATGGGACATGAATTGTTTGGACATGTTTGGAATCTGTTACACCATCATTTTCTATATTCTTATTTTTGGCCCAAAACTTGGGTTTGTTATTAGAGGATGAAGCTTGGGACTCCTTTTGATAATGTTTAATGACACCTTGTTCTATCAATTATCTTTCTATGGCTAAGTATATCTTAGTGAATTATTCATAGTCCTTAAGATATTGCACAAGAAATTAGAAAGATATATTGGGGACACAATTGCAAATAAATAATTCTACTCGGTGTGCTTTGAGGATATCACAAGGAAATATCTTAACAAGGTGATGTCATCTTTGCAAGAAGTTGGAAAAGGTCTATCCATTTCTTTGTTTGGTACTCAACAAGTCCATCATGGATGCATAATTCTTAATGTTATATCTATAATGGGCCACAAAATTTTCAACTAGATCAGGAAATGAAGTGATCGATCCATGTGGCAAGTTGGAGAACCATGTGAGATCGGGGTCCCCTAGACTCTTTAGAAAAAGTCTTCTTAGGTAGACATCGCTATAAGAGACCTCTTGACAAGATATGAATAACTCCTTCACATGTTCTCTAGGGTCTCCCTTTCCTTTATATTTATCAAAATTTGGAATTTCAAAGCTAGGAGGATAGGGATCCACGAAGACTGATTTATCAAAAGGATATGGACACATTTCCTCAAACGTATAAGTCATCTTTTGATGTCAATCATTTAGTCTCTTAAGTAAATTTTTCATGTTTTGAAGCTCTTTTGCAAAATCGCTAAGTTGAGGCTAATTAGATTGTTGATAGTGAAGGGGGTGATATTGATGGTGTAGATTGGACCTAGATTGATGGTAGCTAGAGGTGGGGGGAATGATATAACTGATGTATTTGTATGTGGATGTAGTAGCGGAAACATTATTATGAGGTTGGGATATTTGACTAGTGCTTGGAGGTGGAATTCTTGTGTCAATGAAGTTGGCCATGTTGTTCAAGGATGTAGAGGTGACAGGCGGAGTAGTGGTTAGATTGGTGGTAGTGGATGGAATAAAATTATGTGGTGGCGGGTTAAGAATGGGTTGGGTGACATGAAGGAACTCATCAGTTGGGGGAGTGGTGAGGATGGAAGTGTCAAATTTTGGGAGGAGTCTAGCTCCATGTAGAATGAGGTCCAACAAAAAGGCACCTGGGTTAGCCTTAATTATATTTTCTAACATGGTTATATGGGTCATTTAGGAAGGAGGAGAATTGTGGGGATATATCAAGTTGATCTACTAGTACCTCTTCCTCTAGGTTTTATTCATGTACCCCGTAATGGAGGTTGGGATCAAGGAGCTCACTAGTATGAGAATCTATTAGCTTTTTCTTTTGAGCTCACATGTAGAACATACAAGGGCAAGACAATTAGGATGGTGGAAAGCAAAAGTGGGTTAGGTTATGGATTTTAAGTGGATGTATTGAATACAATGTTTTGTACTTAAGATGAATGGTGAAGATTTGGATGACCTTTGGACTTCGTATTTATTTTTTATTCAGATGGATTAGGTTGATTTAGATTGGATTTGGATTTGGGTTTGGTTTTAAATTGGGTTGGATTTGGATTAAGTTTATTTGATTTGGGTTGAACTGCCTTAAAGTGAATTTGGAATAAGGTCAAGATAAAAACTAGGTAAACCTAAATCCTTAGTGAAGAACTTTAACTTGGATTATAGTATCTTTTTCTTACTTAGGATGGGAAAAGTTCCTAAGAAAAATTAGATAGTGATTATTAACCCAATGATTAGGGTTAATTAAGTGCAATACTTAAGATAGACAAGTTCTTAAGCACTACATTAATTAAAGATCACAAAGGATTAGGGATCTTAGACAAACCTTGTTTAGTTTGACCTTGGGTGATGATAAGGATTGGTAATGATAGGGTTGTTAGAAACTTAAAGAATGTCTGGGAATGTTGTCAATGATATGTTGTGTTGTCATTGATGTCAAAATTCTATGGTTGCTTGTCATAATTAGGTGTATGTGGGAATGAATAAGTTGTTGCAGATGTTTAGTAGCATACATAGCTTAGAAACTTGGAGTTGTTGGTAATATATTTTGTCTTTGATGTCAACCTAATATCTAATAATGTGTGTTATTGATGAGCTTATATCAATGTTGTATCGTCTTTATCAGCAATATGCAATATTGCAGAAGTTGTAGCAGATTGTTGTAGATGTTTAGATGAAGTATTTCTAGAAGAGAGGTATAGTAGAAATTTCAATGTGTAGGTTTCTTTATTTGGTGGTTTTATTGATCTTGATAACAAGAATTGGTGTTCAGTAGTGTATACATTCAGTGCTTGGTGAATATATATGAAGTGTCTCTAGAATGTTACGGTTGTAGCAGGTCCAATATGCAAGGAACAATATTTAATGTCCCAATGAAAGAATGTTTTGTATTCCCTCAGGTGGTGAAGAGTATGGTCTACGTATTTGGATATAATGTTGATGTTTTGTGAGTAGTGTACTAGAAAGTTTGTAGGTCCTCTAATTTCTCAAATGATCAGATTAGTTGTTGTTGCTTTCTGAGAATAAGAGTGTCTATCAGATTGGTCCAGAATATGTTTGGTGGCTTTCTAATATGTGAATTCAAGTGTTGCAATTTTGAGGACATTTTTATTTTGTTTATGCAATATTATAGTTCAATTATTTGGTGGTATTTCTATTTTGCAAGTGAGTTATGATGCTTTGTGCTTAGTATCTTCAATTATGTTGTTCTTTTAGCATGTCGAGTTGGATTATCTTGTTTGGATCATACTTGTTGGTCTGGATATGCTTTGGAGGTTAAGTTAGAATATTTTTATGGATCTCATCATGGTGTGTGGAGATCCACATTAAGTAATTTGCATTGGAAGGTGTTTGGGTCAACTAGTTGTTGAGTTTTATTGCTTATCTACACGTTACATTTTATATCGACTTTGGAGGATGTGTTACCATGTATGATTTAGTGGATTCAACTTAGAAGAATGTGTTGTGATGGATTTGGGTCCCATCTATCTCCTGGATTGGACCACATTGGTTCATTTTGGTTGGGGTGGTCTATTTTGTGTAATATTGTATTCTATGTTTGTGATCGACCCTCTACTAGGTTTTTGACGATCTAACTTGTAACTAAGGAGTGCAAATCTATGAGTTGTGATATACGATGTGTGAAAATTTATGTGAAGTCAATGTGGATGTAACTGATAAAGTAGATTTGGAACTACAGATATGCGAAAGTCTGTTTGTGAAGAGCCTTAATACTGATATGTAGACACCTAAAATTGTCCTGTCTAATTAAATAAATATTTTTATTTATTTAATTATTTTATCCTAAGTCTTCTATTAATTAAATGAATCTTTATTTATTTAATTAATTCATTTATCCTTTTCTAGCATTTTTCCTCATTTAAATAAATATATTAATTTATTTAAATTGTCTTTTCCCTAAATTAAATAAATATTTTATTTATTTAATTGATCTCACTTCCTCTATTAATTAAATAAATTTTTATTTATTTAATTAATTCATTAGCCTTTCTACCTATGACACATGTCATTCATCTCTTAATTCCTACACTACGTACCCCCTTTATCATTTTATCATTTCCTCTACCTACTCTTTAATCCTAGCCAACCATTTATCTTTACACCTCTCAATTTTATCCTTCAATTTCCTAAAGTGTCTTCTATATAAGAGGATGCTTCTTTCATTATCAACCCTAAGAATTCTAATTGTCTAATCAATCTTATGCAATCAAGCCTTTGTTGCAATCAAGCTATCAACCACATTTTCATTCTTTGTTGAGCTCTTATGCACACATAAAATCTGAGAGAAAACATATCAAGCAAGATCAATGGAGATAGGAAGAATATAGATTCAAACCCTAGTGGACATGTGATGGTATAATCTTTGTGATTTTGTTGATTTGAATTTTTTTAGGTAATCTTCATATGTTATGGTGGATCTTTGTTGTTGTTAGGCTAGGGTTTTGTTAGGCAAGATTCACCCTCCTTCTTCCAATGGCCACAAATTCATTATCACTACCACAAAATATTTTACAAAATGGATTGAAGTCGTTGTTAGGAATCGGGAAGGACAACTGAGAGGGGGAGGGTGTGAATCCATTGTCAATAAATTATAACCCAAAGCAAATTATTCTAACTTAAAACTCAGTGCCAGTAAAACAGATTAACAGTTATAGTATTATCAGTACAACTTAATGCATGAAACAGAAAGCAAAACAACATCCACAACACATGACACAAATATTTTGACATGGAAACCCTACAAGGGGAAAAACCACGGTGGGAAACCTTATACACAATTAGATGATACTACTATAGATAGTAAGTGAATACAATAATGGGGTTTGCACATGCAGAAAGGCCAACCGCCTAGAGCTCACTGCTCAATCACAAAATAGGAGTCACGCTGACTACAATTGGATGGTTAAATCCAATAACAATGTACTGCTTCAGTATAGCACCTACAATGCTGGATTCAGTACCAATTTAAGCTCTAACCATGAGTGCCAAACACCTTCATAACCTTTCCTTCAAAATTCAAATAATATCTACATGATTTGTACAAGGATCTGCTTATTTTTGCTCTTTACAATGATCTTCAATATTCGCACACACTCACAATGATCTTCAAATAAGATCTTACAATTATTTATACAAAACCCTAAGACCTAATCATGAGGTCGACTCACTAAAGATATTACAATTACAAAATAAGTCTTCATGCAATACAATATGTCGGCCTCAATACATTTACACATTAATTAATAAATCATTTCCAAAATGTGTCGTGTTGATCTGGAAAATGATATCTTGTACTGGTCCATAACCTAGACCTATCTGCAGGTTAAGGCAAATATGAGAACCCAATTAGTCCAATAAGCAAAACACCAAATGCAAACATCCAATCCATGTCTTCGACATAACCAATTGATCTCTAGATGATAAAAATTCATCATCAACTTCTTGAGCTGCCGGTGAAACATATACTAGTGACTGTGCGTAAGCCAATATCCATGTCGGGACCACAATGTATTAGTTCAACAACAAACCAATATAACCATAGTGCCAAATCAACAATGTAGACCTCTAGAAAGATAAGTGTTGACATCAATGACAAAACCAATGCAACACATGATGAAGTCATCCATAATACCAACAATATCCCCCTTTGGCATTGATGGCAACACTAGATGGAAAAACATCGAAGTGCCAAAAACAGAATGCCAAAAACCAACAATCTCCCAAAATAGATCAATACAAAGTTCTATACCAAAAACATAAACAATATAACCAAAACCAAAATACATCTCTCCCCAATCTTCAAAGTACAATGTTTTTTCATAGACATCTCTCCCCCTTTGACATCAAATGCCAAAGTAGTCAAGAATCAAAACATAACATAACATGCAACCAACTACTCCCCCTGAGAAGTAGCTCTCCTTCATCAAGGTCGGAAAAAGATTTTTCTATTAGTCCCTACCGGTTTGATACCAATCTTAATCATTCAAGTCTTTATCAGTAGGGTGATTACCCCAATCTTCTCTCCAAGATATTCAAATGTTTCCTTAGGCAAAGGCTTTATAAAAATATCTGCAATTTTCTCTTTAGTATTCACATAAACCAATCTCACTTCATTTGCTTCAACATTCTCTTCCAGAAAATTGTACTTAATAGAGCCATGCTTTGTTTTAGAGTGAAATACTGGATTCTCTGTTATATCTATTGCTGTTGAATTATCACAATGAATAATTACTGGTTCTTTGCATTTTACACTGATATCCTTCAACATTTTCTTGATCCATAATACCTTAGTGCAATTAGTTGTTGCTGCAACATATTCTGCTTCTGATGTAGATAATGATGTACAAGTTTGCTTCTTGTTGATCCATGTAATTAATCTTCTGCCAAGAAAGAATGCACTGCCAGTGGTACTCTTTCTGTCATCCACATCTCCTACCCTATTGGCATCTATATATGCACATAACTCATAAATTTCATTCTTAGGATACCATAAACCAAGATTTGTTGTGCCTTGTAGGTACCGAAAAGTCCTTTTTACTGCACTTTCATGATTTTCTTTAGGATTGCTTTGAAATCTTGAAACAATACACACTGCATTTATTATATCAGGTCTAGTTTGTGTCAAATACAATAACCCTCCAATCATAGATTTGTACCTTGTCGGATTTATAGGAGCCAAATCATCCTTTAATGTCAATTTATATGTTGTAGTCATAGGAGTGCTTACCGGTTTGGAGTTTTCCATTCCAAATTTCTTCAAAAGTTCCTTCAAGTATTTTGTTTAACATATGAATATACCTTTATCTGCTTGAGAAACCTGCAAACCTAGAAATTTTTTTTTATCTCTCCAATCATAAACATTTCAAATTCTTTCTACATCTTGTTAGAAAAGTCTTTGCATAGCTCTTCTTCTCCTCCAAAAATGATATCATCCACAAATACTTCAATAACCAAAATGTCATCATTGGTGATTTTGTAATACAAATTACTGTCAGCATTACCTTTTGTGTATCCAAGCTTTGAAAGATATTTATCCAGTCTAGCATACCAAGCTCTGGGAGCTTGCTTCAATCCATATAAAGCCTTTCTTAACCTGCAAACCATATCCTTAACATCTGTTAATGAAAACCTATCAGGATTTTCAATGTAAACTTCTTCTTCAAGATCTCCATTCAAAAATGCACATTTTACATTGATCTGATAAACTTTATAGTTTTTTGTGAGCTACAAATGCAAGAAATAGTCTTACTACTTCAATTCTGGCTACCGACGCAAAATTTTGGCTACCGGTGCAAAAGTTTCATTATAATCAATTCCTTCTTTCTGAGAATAACCTTTACAAACTAATCTTGCTATGTTTTTTATTACTTCACCATCCTCATTAAGTTTATTTATAAATACCCATTTAGTTCCAATTACATTTTGGTCTTTAGGCCGGGGAACTAATATCCAAGTATTATTCTTTTCAATCTATTCTAATTCATCTTCCATAATACCAATAGTCGTTACTCTCACCCAAGTCACTGGAAAACAAATTGCTACATTATTTCTTAACTATATAATCTATCATTACGGTATCCCTCTTTCCATCATCACAGATAATGGATGTCCCTTCAAGAACTAGGATGTTTGTGAACTTTTTGATCGCTTCCAAATTAACCATCACTTATCCACGCCATACTATCCCCAAGGTAATGGTCAAGCTAAGGCATCTAATAAAACCACTCAAGATCCTAAAAAAGACAGTCGATGACACTGATTGAAATTGGCACATCCAACTTAATCCCACACTTTGGGCCTATCTCACAAGTGTTCGCACACCTACAGGGGCTACACCTTACTCACTTGTCTATGTTGTCGAAGCTATCGTGCCTATTGAGGTTGAGTTACCATCTTTGCGAGTCTCTTTGCGCAACATCATCAATGATGAAGATTACAGGGTCTCTCACTTACAAGAGCTAGAACTATTTGATGAACGATGACAAACTGCTTTTACTCACCTTAAGGCTTATCAACAAAGAATGAGTCGCAGGTACAATCATAAGGTTAATCCTCATACATTTGAGGTCGGTGACTTAGTTCTCAAAGAAAATCCTAAAAATCAACAAGACAAAGAGAAGAAGGGCAAGTTTGAACCAAATTGGCTTGGTCCCTATGTCATCACAGTAGTCTATGGATCGGGTGCATATTAGCTTTTGACGCCAGATGGAGAACCTTTGGAAGATCCTATCAACAACATGCACATTCATAGGTTTTACCCATATCTCTTCAACATATCCAAATATCAAAAATACAAAAAAATATAAAAATACAAAAAATACAAAAAAAAACCAACAAAGTAAAGAGAAATAAATCCGTCCAATGGTGAAAACCACTTCGGTGGCGCCCTGAGAAAGTACAATGGTAAAAATCGAGTCACCGGTGCCATGTGTAGAGATATTTCTCCTCCCTCATTCAAGATTCAATCTTAGCCTTTCACTTTGCACACACTCACAGCCTATCCATCCATTACACATTCCCATCATGGCTTGTTATTGATCTACCTAAGATTGGTTAGTCATACATAATAAACCTCCCTTTTCAGCCCTTTTGTAATGTCCCCTTCTCATTGATGTCCTTCCAATGGTCCATTAGCCTATTCCTGAGACCCATAGGCTAGGTGGAATGAAGAATGAGGGTCAAGCATTGATGAGGCAAGAACTTACTATCTTTAGTAAGTCAGGGGTTGGCCATTTTGGAGATACTATCCTACTGAGCTCTCCATGTTTTGCCACTAGGCGCAAAGATCATGCTTTTTAGAGTAGTAGTTCATGACTTACTATTTTTAGTAAGTGGCAGTATGGCATATTTCTATTTTTGGCAGTGGATAGGGTCTTGATCCTACAGTAGTTCAGAGGTCTTCCTAGCTCAGCTTCATCCTAGTTTTGACAATAATCAGTATTGGAGTCATAAGTGACATAATTAAATATTATTTCCTTATCCTAAGGTTTAATATTTAATTAATTTGATTAGTTACTACTGATTTATTGACTTTGGAAATAGTGCATAATATCTCCTAAGTGCTAGGCGAATTTTATGTCTAGAAGGGGATGTCAAATTGTTAATGGAGATATTATTTTATTTCATCTCAAGTTCTTGCTAAGCAAAAATCACCGTCCTTGTTGTTTGGCGTGAGGTTTGACTTGAGGAATGGTGCCATCCTTGGGGTCCACGTGAGAAGTAATGAAATACAAATGGGAAAGTTGAATTTGAAGCATTTGAATTTGAATTTGGTGATGTTGAGGTTATAAATAAGAGCCTTGGGCTCCCATTCTTGGTATCTTGAAAATTTGCATTGTTATGCTGCTGGATTGGTGTCAGAACTTTGAGGCTTCAGAGTGCGGCTCCCTAGTACTTCCCAATTTCATACTTGAAATATAGTACCTAGCTGTGTGTTGTAATCTACCATACTCTCAATGCCTATCTTAGTCCTTTTTGGTGTTTGGACCGATTTTGGAGTTTGCTGGTTTGCCTGTGGCTGAAGTACATTTTGACCATACCTCTCTGCTGGAGTGACTGACCATTATGGGTATTGGCTCATTCATCCTTCCTATTACTGGCTATTTACATTGTAAGTTTGTGGCACCTTTGGTTAAGCATTGAATTTATTAGATAAAATCAAAATTCCTTAGCTAGGCATGGGGTTTTGAAGTGCATTAGGATGCATGCCAAATTAATAAGGGAGTTATGATAGCTTGTCTTTGGTTGGGTTTCATCGTAGCTAGCCTAGTGTGGGTTTAGGATTGATTTTGGGTGTTTTGGATAAGTATTGAGAGAGTTATGAGCATTTTAGTGATTCCTTAGGCTACTGGTTTTGCAATTCCATCCTGCAGATTTGATGTTAGTAGAAATTTCATGTTCTTATTTGGATATTCAATATTACTCTCTTCTCACATCATCTTTATTATTGTAAGGTTAAATTGTAGTACTACTAACCAATTCTGATTTGTAATTCTCACCCCACTGAAAAGTGGAAGAGGCTAGCTTGCCGCCTATTTTCAAGTAAATTGAAATGCAGTCCTCCCACTGCATAAGTGGTCGAGTGATGTCGGAGTGTAATGGTCCTTTCACTGCATAAGTGGTTGAGTTGAGATTGTTTTGTAATTTCAATCCTGCCACTGAAATTGTAGTCACATAAATCTGTCCACTTAATTAAATGAATACTTAGTATTTATTTGATTATTTAACCATCAATTAATAATTAATTAAATTAATATTTAATTAATTCATCTTAACCCTCTTCTCCTATTAATTAAATAAATTATTCAATTTATTTGATTTAATTCACTTAACCAAATTCAGACCATTAATTAAATAAATAAATCATATTTATTTAATTAAATATTCTCTCACATTTAAATAAATTAATATTTATTTAAATCCCCCAAAATCCCACCTCTCACATTTAAATAAATTAACATTTATTTAAATCACCTTTATCCTCTACCCACTTGCATTTTCCTACAAATGCAAGTTGCACAATTATTTTAAATAAATAATTTATTTAAATCACCTTTATCCTCCACCCACTTGTATTTTCCTACAAAAGCAAGTTGCACAACTATTTTAAATAAATTATTTATTTAAAATCCTATTTATCCTCACCCACTTGAAACCTTTAATGGTTTCCCTTAAAGTATTCAAACTTGATGGCTTTAAAAAGTCTTCAAACTTGATGGCTTCCCTTAAAGTCTTCTTAAGACTTTAATGGTTTTCCTTAAAGTCTTCAAGCCTTTAATGGTTTCCCTCAAAGTCTTCAAGCATTTTAATGCTTTATCTTCTTTTTCTCATTTAAATAAATTAATATTTATTTAAATATTTATCCAAATGCAACTTACACCATTTAATTGAAATAAATGATTTTATTTTAATTGAAAATACCAAAATTTCTCCCACTTACATTTTCCTACAAAATCCACTTGTATGCCTAAACCCCTTCTAAATTCTTCTAAACCCTTCCTAATTAGCCTAATCCATCCCCTAAATATTGTCACATTGCTAAGCAAATTGGAGTCACTTCTCAAAGACTCCAAAGTCTTTGAAAAGCAATTAATGCTTTGTGTGTTCAACAAATTAACCCTCAAAGTCTTGGATAACCTTTGAAAGCTTTCAACCTTCAACCACTAAATGGCTCAAAGTCTTTGAAAACCATTGAAGGCTTCCAACCTTCAACCACTTAATCCCCAAAGTCTCCAATAACCATTAATGGTTAATTCAACCCTCCCACATGGTTAAAACATTTGTTTTGACTCAACCTCTACCCAACCCAAAGGTCTCATCAGGCCATTAATGCTTTGACCATGATTATCTCTTAAACATTTGCACAAAGGTTTATCCTTGGATTAACTCTTAATCCAATGGGTAATCTTAATTTAGACTTGACCCTTACCTTCTAGATAACCATGAGGTTTTCTCAGGCCTTTAATGCCTCCAACCTCTTCTCTCAACCCAGTCCTATGTTGAAACTTGTCACCATTTTATTGGTGCCAATTGTGCACATGGATCCCCAACTTTCAATCCTAACCCTTGTTAAGATTGCTCAATCTTAACCCTTCATTTCCCTATTTCTTCTATAAATAGAACCCTTCTCCTCAAGCAAAAAAGAGAAGCATTTTAGAGTATTGTTGTTATACTGGCATTAGCATAGAGCTTTTTCATAGCATCACTATCTACTCTTGCATAGTATTTGCTTATCATATTCAACCATCTTGAATCTCCATATGGCATCCATGGCTAGTGCTAAAAGCTGAGAGCTACACTAATTTGGGACTTGGAGAGGAGAGAAACAAGGGAGAAGCATCAGAAGGCATCATGGAAGCATCTTAGGGAGGCTCTTCTCCTTTCTTTTATTTTGTTAAACTTCTTTCATGCTTTTTAAAATCTCTCTTGATATGTTTGGAATGGTTTTTAGTTCTTTGTTTTGTTTTTATGGTTGAAACTAACTTATTAACATTGAACTTTGTTGTTGCCTTGTCCCCATTTCCATGACATCAGAAATATTATGGTTGAATGATTTGTGTCTGTGTGTCTCTCTTGGCTGGTTCACCCCCAAGTTTCTTTCTTTCCCGTTGGATAAGCAGAAGGGGCTGACTTGCCGCCCAAGCATTGTTTTGTTTCCAGTTATTTGAAGCTAACGATCCCCTCAATACTGTATGCTCTCACCTTCCCACATTGGGCACTTGGTGATTAGAAAGTGGAAGGGTTGCTTTTCCAGCATGTTTTCAGTTTATTCTTTATAACCTTAACGGATTATCTGTTTGTGGATGACTATTGTTGGCCTAAAAAACAAAAAAAAATAACTGGGATATTACACCTTTCCATCCATAATAAATCAATTCCTTTATGTGGCTAAGACGAATTCTAAGTCTAATGATGGGTGTAGAACTAAGAGCATCATAGGTTCTTAGGAGTACAGTTTCTTCTAGTTTTCTTCAATCTATCCGCACACAATCCACAATGAAGCAACACTCACATCATAGATCCGCAATAAAGTTTTGTATTCTCCGTAATAAATTATCAATTTCATGGATTCAATCAGTTTAAGATGAGATGTAAACAACAACAATGAGCTTCAACAAATTAACTCTTTCAATAGACTCAAATGACATTATGGTTCAGTGCTATCTATCCTTTTTCTGAAAGTAAACATTATGACCACAATCAAATACTTATACAAGTGACAAGAGACACTAAACTTGAGGACTAAAGTGGATGTTGGTGTCGAGTCTTGGTTTTCTTTTGATTTTATCTTTTGGTGACATGTCTTTTAGATTTTTCGGGATGTCTGTGACTAGAGATTCTGTCTCCAGGATGTCTTTGACTAAAAAGGAAAGGATAGGATATGTCCACCTATTGTTTTGTTGTTTGTAGATTATCTCTTAGTAATGTTATGACTTGTCCAAGGATATGAGGATACTGTGAGTCTAGTATGAATTGGGGCATTCCTTGTTTGTGACTATTTGATCTTCATGCAAACAAGTACAATGAATTTATGGGTCGAACCTATACCTTGATTGTCAAAACCTATTTGCCATAATAAATCTCAATGATGATAAAGCACAACAAACTCTTTCACTTCCATATCTTCTATCTTCCATCCTCCTTTCGTGATTGACCTCCATCGTCCTTCTTGAGTCTATGTAGCCCACTATCACATTACTGAGTATAATGACACACCACAAATATTTGCATTTCATGTAGTATGCACCTGCATTACCACATATTACCATTTCATACATACATATAGATATCAAAGTTGCACCATATCTTGCACACATCACATGTTAGCACATTTTACATTCTCATCATGTAAATAGTTATTTTTATTATCATATTTGTTGGTGTAAATAAATATTCATTATGGATATTATTACACTTTACTTAAGTTAACTTAGGATAATGCATCTCTTCGTAGTTTGGATGTAGCTTGTAGGAGAAATTCCACCTTTTGTGGTCTTATCTTGCTGTTACACTCCACATTCGGTGGGTCATCCACCTCTTGTGGAATATTATATTATTTCTCCTACCTACCCTTAGTATTTCTTACCTACCCTTGTTTCTCATTGAGCCACATGTCATGATTGTGGGCTCGTACATCCATATGGCCTTGCCTATATAAGCAGGCCTATATTCCTTGTATTGGGAATCTAGTTGATCATTCGCATATTGATGAGAATATAGTTTGTTCTTGTCATTCTTCTATCTCTCTTTTATCATTTTCATTGTGCCCTTGGTCTTGTAAAAATATCACATGGTATCAGAGTCATTGGAGCTTCATTGATTGGTTTTTGGAGACATCGTTGAAGGCTTCTATTTTCAGATCTGAGGGACTGCATTTTTTCAAGGCATCTTAGAGGGTTTTCGACCTCACCATTGTGTTCGAGAGGCCGTTTCCATAAAAATTGAGTACAAACTTGACCTATTTTGGCAAAAATTGAATTTTGGGTGTTGGAGGAAATTTTCTGCCCAATTCAGGGGGTATGGTATGGAATTTTCAGATTTATTTTTTTTAAATTTAAAAAAAAATTGTTTTTGGGATCCGTACCTTATGCCTAGTCAGCTTTTGCTCAGTCAACAGCACACAATCAGTGCCCAGTCAACACCTAGTCAGCATTTTCTTTGGAAATTTTTAGACCCCTCTCCGTTGAGGAGTTTGGATTTTTGGGTCAACTTTGGAGGCCCATAACTTGCTCAATTTTACTCCTTTTTGGGTGCAATTTTTTTTATTTGGGCTAAGTTTTTGTGCTCTTCATAGTGGTGTGGTTATTTTCTGATTTTCATGCATAGGTTTTTTGGAAGTTTTGGATTCTCTCAGTTGTACCTGTCCAATCCTTAATTTTGCAACTTCAAAGGCCTCGTTTGAGCTCATAGACCTCCTTTTCAGGTGCCATTTTTTTTGTCTACTTTCATAATCTATGATCATATTTTAAAGATTTTAAGTGGAAATTGTACTTTCACATATTGGTCTTATTTGGCGTATTTGTGTGTAAGGGAAAAAAGCGAGACTAGGTTAATATACCCTAATCCTACCTTTTGACACACATTACGGAATACGAAAGAGCCTAGAGATATCGCACAATTGGCTACTTCTTTTGGTGAGAGAGAGAGCCACGGGATATCTATTAGGATTTCTATTCCCTTGTTGAAATTGAAAGCTAAAATGATACAAGTTCAAACCCTAATCTTAAAATGCAAGTATGAACTAATAACAAGATTGCAGAATTGAGATTAAACAATGCACGGCTGTAAATACAAGGATGAAATAAGAATGCAGATGTGTACCCGGAGTCAAAATCGGACTAAAAATGTTCGGGACGGGGGCGTGGGCGCCACTGTCCTGAAAACTGCACCGGAAACCACTGTTCTACACTCTGAAACACTGTATGGAAACTGTCTGAAAGCTGTCTGTCCGGAGGACGAGGGTGCCCAACGCCTCTGTCCCAGGGACCAGGGCGCCCAGCGCCCCTGTCCCAGTCTTCTGCTCTGCAACTTCACACAGGGTGCTGTCTCGACCTTCTCTCTCCGGATCTGTATCCCGCGGCATCGTCCGAATCCCGAAACCTGCAATAATATCTAAAAAGGGGGAAGGGCGGCTATATAGGGTTTTGCCTTAGTCAAACCCCCGCTTTGGTGATTTCCACCTCCACGAATAGCCAAGTTGTTTTGTAAAATGTATTGTGTGTGCAGACCTAGTGTGTATGCAAGGTCCAAAAATGCAAGAAAGCAAACTAGAGCAACCTAGAAAGTAAACCCTAATTGCTTGTAAATGATAATGCAGATGCTCTAAATCAAGATGCAATGTGATCTAAAGCATAAATAAATGATGTATCAAAGCTTATGCAAAGACATGAAAACAATACGAAATCATACCCAACCCTCAAGGGAGGAGTACAAGCCAATCTTCAGTCGGTAATCTCCTATTGTTCTTCAATGTCTTCCAAGCCCTAAGTGGATGAATGAATTTGATTGATTCTTGATAGAATGATGTTGAATGTTGTTGAAGTCCTCAAAGATCTGCTCTTTCGCTGCATATGAAGTCCCCGGAAACAAAAATCGGATCTCCTCAAATGAAGAAAGAGAGCTCTTATGTATGAAACCCTAGATCGTAAATTCGTATTTTGGCCGACCTAGAGATTGAATATCCCACCAATTTCTTGGGGTTAAGCTTTATTTTATGATTGGATCGTGCTCCCAAAATTTCAAGAAAAATGTCCGGGACCATGTGCACTGGGCGCCACGGTCCCGACAACTTTTCACCAAATTTTCAGGGCCATCGGATATGATGATTTTAGAGAGAATCCCGAAGTTATAGGTGATTTTGAGATGTTTTGACCCCCAAACCAAGCCCCCAAGTTCGAAATAGGACTTAATTAGGGTTTTTGATTAAGTGATGTATTAGAAGAATAAAATGCGAAGGGCGCGCTTTAGTGAAAGGGCCCAACTTTATGATGTAGAGAATGATGAAATAGGACCTTAGACCTAATTAATTTGATTAATTAAGTGCTTAAGGAGAAATGCAATGCAGGATGCAAAATGCACTAAGGCAGGTGTTAAACTAGGTGTGAAATTGTACCACCCTAGCGAGTGCGTACAATTTACGACGCTACATTTAGCCCCCACTTTAGCGGTCATATGAGTACTACGTGCATATGCAATCTAAAGTATAGAAAAGTAAACATTATTTGAAAAAGGATATATCCATAAGTTGTCGGACGAAGCCCCCAGCGGTATCTGTAGTACACAGTTAGGAACCGCACCCTACAAAACAAACGTTAGATCACAAAATCACCTAATGCTTACTAAGGAAAGTGATGAAATTTGTGAGTAGCTATATGCCCCCCCCTGTTTCGACTTGCTTATTAGGGAGGTGAAACAGGGTAGCATGTTTACTTGCGACAAATTGTGTAAGAGAGTATTGATGAGGGGTGTTCACTAAATAGGGTTCATCAGAGCACTTTTTGGAACATCCCGAGAGTAGGAGAAGGAAAATACAATTCCAACGCAATAAACGGCTCGAAAATCGCATCTCCCAAACTCAAGTTATGATAAAATGAATGATAAAGGAAAAATTAGGGTTTCAAAAAGTAAGAATAAACAAACAAGAGTATATACTTCGAAAGTGACACTTGTATTCGTCACTTTGTGGATTTCAGAATACTATTCAGTGCAGCGGAGCCCACCTAGCCATCATGCCTTCACGACGACTAGAGCGTCCCACGAGGATCGAGATCCTGTGCCAGGCCGTGATTGACGACGAGCCACTGGACGAGGTGAGTTGACGGAATGTTTGACTTTTGATTTTTCGCATGTTTGACTTTTCCATGATCGTATGCGAGCCTTGAGGCCGATCGGGGCCCACCCAGGGCGCCATGGTCCCTGAGGGGCGCCCTGGTCCCCCCATTGCGCCATGGTCCCTGACAGGGGCGCCATGGTCCCTACAGGGCGCCATGGTCCCTGACAGGGTGCCATGGTCCCCTCAGGGCACCATGGTCCCCTCCAGGGCGCCATGGTCCCTGACAGGGCGCCATGGTCCCCATCAGGGCGCCATGGTCCCCAATCAGGGCCTTGCGAGGGGTTACAAGGCTAACATACAATGTACAACAGTTTGCATTTGCGATTTCGATGATTGAGTACTGATTACGGTCATGTTTTCGTGTTGCAGGGTCTCCCGTACATGAGAGAGCATACAGCGGGACATATTCTTCGTACTTTGCGAGACCAGATTCCGCGGCTGACTCAGTCAGAGAGAGACACACTATCGATTGTAGGATTGTGGTACGTGATTCTCATGCCGGCCATTCGATTTCATCCTGCGATGCTGATGGCACTGATGGAGCGATGGGATCCTAACACATGCACTTTTCACCTTCCAGTAGGAGAGCTGATGGTCACACTTGAGGATGTGTACCGTATACTTCACCTTCCTATCAGAGGAGCAACAATTACATACGCGACCGATCGGTCAGCGGAGGATCATCAGAGAGAGCAGATGTACTGCATAGGGAGAGTCATGCCGAGCGAGACGAGAGGTCGCGTTATGGTCAGCTGGCTCTTACATCCTACAGGGGAGGTACCACTTCTAAGACGCCTTATGATAGCCATCATAGCACTAGTCGTCTGCCCTAATGGGCGAGGGACACACATGCATGGGGGCCTCACATGGTGTATCAAAGTGATGGAGAGACACAGGAGAGTTTATGCATGGGGTCGGAGTATGCTTGCACATCTCTATCATGACCTTGAGGAGTATGTATTCGGACAGGGTTGTAGTTTGATGACATGCACACTTCTGCAGGTGTGGATTTTAGAGCATTTCACATGCACCAGGCCCGTCGGCTTTCCACAGAGTACAGCGAGCGAGCGACCTAGGGTGTTCGCTTATCCACTTACCAGCGAGTGGAGGTTTGGAGATTTGTTGTATTGGAGAGTGATTGTTGACAGACTGACAGCCGAGATGATAGTGTGGAGACCCTACCTGCTGATGCACAGATGGGATGGTATGGAGAGACAGTTAGCATGTCTACAGAGGAACCGCCTATTACGAGGACGATATGCACACATCATAGTCCCTTTCTACTTTGACCGAGTACGGAGGCAATTCGGACTAGAGCAGTGTGTTCCAGCCGATGTGCCCATCTATACTCGACACTCACGGGTCCTTCCCAGACCTGGAGCAGTAGCGAGACCGACGGTAAATGATATTGAGATGACAGACTTAGAGGGATCTGATCAGGATGTAGTCACTGACTATTCTGCAGAGCCTGGAGCACAGTGCCGATATGTTTCATGGTTTATGAGATCATATCCGGGTCCTATCTTTCCACCAGATCATCCGACAGGCTATCCAGGCCCATGGAGACATGGAGACCGAGACGAGAACGAGGGATCCAGGTCAGAGGAGCCAGAGGAGGGAGAAGATCATGAGGAGGCGGGAGATCCTGATCCACCTACAGGCGATCAACCCAGTGACGAGGAGGAGGAGGATACAGATAGAGAGGAGGACGAGGAGGATGCAGGTGATGATGCGGATGAGGACGAGGATGAGGATGATAGAGATGATGAGGAGGAGTTAGATGCAGCTCCCCACCATTCAGGAGACGATACCATAGCTCTGGATCCACCTCTTATTCCCCAACAGGGGGAACATGAGGCGATACGGAGACCTATCACTAGTACCGTCCAGCCTACACCCATCATGGATAGAGTATGCGAGCGAGGGGAGCCTAGCAGTTCCCAGTCACAGATGCTACCATATCATGATCCCTATTGGCGCGAGGGAGATCCAGGTATAGTAGGTTTATATTGATTGATTAATGTTTTGATGATATAGAATGGTACTAACAAAAATCTGTTCTACTACCACAGCTAATGTGCAGGAATGGTGTTCCTTGATTCAGCAGGCAATGACAGACATTTCCATGATAGCACAGATCCCTAGTTCCTCACAGATTGCCTACAGGCCTCAGGGGAACGCGGGTCGGCATGAGGATTTGTTTTTCCCATTCTGAGTATAGGTAGATATATGGAGGGAGAGAGAGAGAGTCCTATCAGAGGACCTCCAGCAGGCGCGACAGAGAGAGAGGGTCCTATCAGAGGACCTCCAGCAAGCGCGGCGAGATCTAGCAGCGGCCCAGACCGAGGCTACCACCTATTGTGCGATCCTTATGGATAGGGATCGTAGGAGTTCCTCTCGGAGTCACTCACGATCTGTATCGCGCTACACACCCATGGGTCCACCTTCACGGCCAGACCAGGAGGGAGCATCCAGTCGACACTCTCCAGCCACTAGCCCTAGGGATAGGAGATGATTGTATGATGTAGAAGAGGGGTCACATTTTGGATATACAGTGACCTAGATTTGTATACGATCCACACATATATATGTATATATACATGCTTCTCTTTTGTCTCAAATGTGTTATCTTTAATGCTTAAAACAATGTATATTTTGTTTTGATTAAATCTAATACATTTGGTAAATGTACATGTATGTTCAGAATTTAATTTCCATGTGATTGATTTCTCAATGCTCCATGATTAAATTGATACATGTGTGACTTAATTAAAATATTTAATCAAGTGCTACATTGATGATAAGGAAGAAATATGCATTAAGTCTAAGAATCATATAACTAATGTGATTTAATTTTGAACTTAAACACAACATGATATGATTCTACTTAACACATAAAGACACTGTATAATATGCTAGCATAAGGGAAATGTAAACCTTTTACAATTTACATTAATGAATTCAAGACAAAATATAAAGTAAGAAGACACGCTTGTCAGGAACGAAGCAATATAGATTAAACATCATAACATTTAATTCTATTTTGCTTTAATTAAGAAATACTAACATATTATCCAATGGTGAAGAATTGAAAAGAAGAAATGAAGAATTAAGCATAATATCTACGCAAGTGCATAGCATTGATAGGTTCTTTAAGAGGCGTACCGTCTACATCCGCTATTTTGTAAGCACCTGATCCATAATCCTCAATAACGATATATGGTCCAAGCCAATTAGGACTAAATTTTCCCTTTTCGGCTGGCAAGGCATTCACATTGCACTGATTCTCATAAAGGACTAAGTCACCTACCGAGAAAGAACGTTGAATAACCTTATCATTATAACTTCGTTGTAGAGTTTTGTGATACGCTTGAATATGCTCAAGAGCGTTTATACGCTGTTCATCAAGCATCTCAAGCTGTTGAAGTCGTTGTTCTCTATAAGAGTCATCATCTACTATACCTTTAAGAGAAACCCTAAGTGATGGAATTTCTAACTCTAAGGGCATAATAGCGTCAGCACCATAAACAAGATTATAAGGAGTAGTTCCCGTAGCAATTCGTACACTCGTTTGGTAGGCCCAAAGAGCATAGATTAGCTGGTTACTCCAATCCTTACCATGCTTATTCACAGTTTTACGAAGAATTTGTTCAATTATCTTATTGGATGATTCGGCTTGACCATTTGACTGAGGATAATATGGTGTAGAAAATAGATGTTTGATATGATACTTCTTGAGGAATTTCTTCACGTCCTTGTTCTTAAACGATGTCCCATTATCTGAGATAATAGTGGAAGGCATCCCAAATCGAGAAATAATGTTTTCTAGAAGAAATTGACAAATCACTTCAGTAGTAGTAGAGCGAAGGGGAATAGCTTCTACCCATTTCGTAAAGTAATCTGTTGCGGTTATAATGAAGGTGTGTCCTTGAGATGAAGGAGGAGAAATTTTTCCAATAAGATCCAAACCCCATGCGGAAAAAGGCCAAGAAGCTACTAGAGAATGAAGTTCTTGGGCAGGAGCATGAATCAGATTATTGTGTTGTTGACATTGATGACATTTCTTAACAAATGAAAAAGAATCCTTCTGCATAGTTTTCCAATAGTATCCCATACGAAGCAACCTATGAACCAGGGATTTGCCCCCAAAGTGCCCCCCACAGGCGCCTGAATGTGCCTCTTCAAGAGCAATAGGGATTTCCAACTTGTTAAGACAACGAAGGAGAAGACCATCATAACCCCTTCGATAAAGGACATTAGAAAGGATGATATACCTAGCAGACAGCTTGCGGATTCTAGCCCTAGTGTTCCTATTAGCAGAATCAGGAAAGGTACCGTCGGTCAAATATCTTATGATATGCGAGAACCATTCATCTGAATCTACAAAGTCACAACATGTTACCAAGCTAGAATCATCTTCAATAGCTGGAGAAATAAGATTGTGAATAACGAAATTAAGAACGACCATAGGGTCCTCTAAAGATACTAGAGAAGCCACACATGCCATTGCATCCGCATGTCGATTATCTTTTCGAGGAACGGGTTCCATGGTATAAGAATCGAAATTTTGTAATAAAGAGATAGCAAGGTCTTTATATTGTGATAATTTATCTTTTTTTGCTTGATACATTCCTGTTACTTGTCTTATAATCAATTGCGAATCTCCATAGATATGTATGTGTTTTATATTCAGAGCCAAGGCTGCTTTAATTCCCGCTATAAGAGCCTCATACTCAGCGATGTTATTGGTACACAGGAAGTTTAGACGATATGATAAGGGAATAGGTTTCTTCGTAGGAGAAACTAGAACAACACCTGCCCCCGATCTCGTACGACACTTAGAGCCATCAAAGTATAACTCCCAAGTTTCATCTTTCTCTATAGAAAGAATGAAGTCATCAGGAAAGGACTCAGGGTTAGGGAAGGAAAAAGGCGAAGGGGCCTCAACTAAGTGATCGGTCAACGCTTGTCCTTTAATTGCTCTTTGTGAAACAAATTTAAGGACAAACTCAGTTAACATCATAACCCACTTAGCTAGGCGTCCCGATAAATCAGTTTTAGAGAAAAGATGCTTCAAAGGATCAAACTTAACCATGACGTGGACTTCTGAATTTAAAAGATAATGTCTCAATTTCTGAGTCGCAAACACCACGGCCAAGCATTGTCTTTCTATCGCAGAATATCGAGTCTCATAATCGAGTAAGGTATGACTTATGTAATAAACCAGACATTCCTTACCATCTTTATCATGTTGTGCTAACAATGCTGCGAGAGCATGAGAAGAAGCAGCTGTATACAGAAGAAAGGGTTTAGAAGGTTCGGCAGGTTGAAGAATAGGGGGACTAGCCAAATACACTTTTAAATCTTCACATGCTTGCTGACAATCCTCATTCCATTGAAAAGTGATATCCTTTTTAAGAAGTTGAGTAAAAGGAAAGGTACGATCCGCAAGTTGAGACACGAACCTACGAATAGCTTGAATCTTTCCTTGTAAGCTTTTAAGTTGAGACACATTTCGAAGAGGTGGCATGTTAACAATAGCATCTATTTTCTTAGTGTCCACCTCAATCCCACGATGCGAAACTATGAATCCTAATAGTTTTCCACTATCCACACCAAAAACACATTTTCGGGGATTCAAGCGCATGTGATATTTACGAATTCTTTCAAAGATTTGACGAAGGATTTTAACATGATCCATGTGAAGAAAGGATTTAGCTAAAATATCATCAACATAATCCTCTAAAATCTTATGCATATAATCATGAAAGATAAGGGTCATCGCTCGTTGATAAGTTGCACCAGCGTTTTTAAGTCCAAAAGGCATCATTATCCAACAAAACATACCCCAAGGAGTGGTGAAAGCGGTTTTGTATTGATCTTGAGGGTTTATGAAAATTTGATTGTAGCCTGAAAAACCATCCATGAAGGATAACAAGGCATGTCCTGCCGTAGAGTCAACTATCATGTCAATGTTTGGAAGAGGGAAATCATCTTTTAAAGAAGCCTTATTTAAGTCCCGAAAGTTGGTACACATTCTTATTTTGTTATCTAGTTTAGCCACAGCAACAATGTTTGAAATCCATGGGGAATAGTCAATAGGCGGATAAATCCAGCCTCCAATAATTTTTCGATCTTAGCCTTAACAAGCAGAGCCACCTTAGGATTCATTTTTTGAATCTTTTGTTTCACGGGCTTATCATCAGGAACTAAGACAATATTATGAGTAACGATCTTAGGATCTATACCGGGCATGTCAGAATATGTCCAAGCAAAGATCTCAAGGAATTCATGCAATAGTTCTTCATATTGTTTCTGTTCCTCTTCACCCAAACATTTTCCAATTTTAATGACTTTTGCTTTGTTGCAAGGATCCATCTTAACATCAGTGGTGTCACTTATGAGAAGATTACTTTGTTGAGGAGTATCCTTTAACTGAGGGAATTCTTTCACAATCTTATCGTTATCAATCTCTTTTCCAAAATAGGCTTCAGTGTTCAAACAATAAGGGAGTCCCCTATTGTGATGATAACGAGGAAGAGTGTCATAGGCTCCCAAGAACTCAGCTAAAGCATCGTCGGTAGGGAAGATATCCAGAGCACAATCACCCGAAGAATCCTCATCAATATACTCAGGGTGTTGTATTGATAAAGATGTAGAGATAGCATTAACACTAATGCATGGTCTTTTAGAAGCTTTAGTACGTCTGCAGGGATTATAGCCAAGTCCAAAGGCATAATGTTGAAAATTAGTCTCTAGAGGAACTCTAATCACTTGTTCATTAGCACCACAACCTTTTCCATGATATCCATGCTTAGCAAAAATGCGAAAACCACGACCATAACGATCAGCCATTTTAGGAAGAGAAGGTGGTTTTTCATAAGACAAAGAATCAAACTCTTCATAATTATAGATGTGAGGAGAAGAAGTTTGAGAAGCGGCCACAAAGTTATTACTCATAGCTTCAAGCAGGGTTGATTGATTTTTAGTTTCTTCTTTCTTTTCAATTTTGTGATTTTCAGCTTCTTCCTTCTTTTCAACTTTAAGTTCTCTAGAAGGAACCTTATATTCACCTACAAAGGTAGGGTTAAAATCAAGAGATCCCCAATCATCTTCTGCGAGAACCTTCTCAGGATCAAAATCCTTTTTATGTTTAGTTTCAAGTCGAGAAGGACCTTCTTCAGGAGTTCCAGATTCACCCAAAGGATTTTGATCATCGGAGAGCGAAGACTCATCGATATGTTTCTTGTTTGAAGAGTCATCACTAGACGAGGATGGCTTAGAAGAATCTCCTTTAGAATTAGATGTTTGTAGACAAGCTTGAAAATTAGTATCTCCTATCAAAGTATATGTCTTATTGTTATAAACAAATTTAACTTGTCTATGCAATGTAGAGGGGACAGCTTGCATGCTGTGAATCCAAGGCCTCCCTAATAACAAGTTGTATGTTAAATTTCCTGGCATAACATGGATAGGAGTAGGTAAAGTAACAGGTCCCACTGTGAGAGGTAAGGTGATGATACCCAATGAAGTCTTAGCCACATTGTCAAAGCCACAAATGGGACGAGAGTCAGGCTCAATAAGAGATGTATCCACATTCATCTTATGCAATAGATTAATGCTACACACATTAAGACCAGAGCCATTATCTACTAGTGTTCGTCTTATAGCAGTGTCTTTCATGACAACCACAATCATCAAGGGATCATATTGTTGTTGAATTTCACTAGTAGGCAACTCATCTTGGGTAAACACAATTTGAGCTTTAGGATTCATCACAGAGTTAACAAAAGATGCTATATTACTAGATGTATTCGGTGGAGGAACATTCAAATCTTTCAAGGCATCTTGTAACATTCCATGATGAGCGGAAGAATTTTGAATCAAATCCCAAAGGGATATCTTAGTAGGGGTAGCTTTAAGTTGTTCTATGAGATCATATTCCTTACCCATAACTTGTGAGATACGGGGAGCTTGAGGAAGAATTGGTTGAGGATTAGGAAGGGAAACTGGAATAACAGGAGGAGGATTAGGTTGCCTATTATTTCTAGTATGATAAGTATGGGCAACCGCATGATAACTCTCTCTAGTTATTTGCTTAGCATAATTGTAAGGACTTATAGGTTTTCTTCCTTGTACAGTGATGATTGGTTTATTCGGGGTACGAAAGGAATCATGATCATACCTCCCTTGGATAGTAAGGAGAGGAGTTTTAGGAATTTGAAAGGTGGGAGAAGGATAAGCACCTTGGACTTCAAAGAGAGGCTTGTTATATTCATTCAAATTTATCATGTTAACCAATTTAGAGGTCTTGTTTTTGTTTGTAGGTTTCAATAAAGCCACAAAGTCATCAAGAGCATCATCCAACAAAGCATGATCATATCGGTTAAAAGGTTTGTCTTTTGATTCAAAAGGAGACATCTCCCCATATAGGGGATTATTGAAAACAACCATGTTACTAGATTCAGGGGAAGAGTGGATAGGAATGTATCCTTGAGAGGAATCATTCGACTTATCTTTCTCATCACACCTAAATGGCATAGTAACAAGGTTTATGAGTTTTTGGTAAAATGAAGGTTTAGCATCCTTAGGGTTTAAAAACTCATCTAAGGCTTCATCTAATTCATCTTGGCTATACTCATAATAATCATCAAAAGCATGAACATTTTGCAAATAAAAATCTGACATTTTGAAAAGATTGCATAAAATTTAAACACACAATGCAAAGAAACACTCTTTTTTTTTTTCTTTTTCTTTTTAATGAAAATGAAATGAAAACACACTAAATCTAGATCTAGATCTAACAAATGCAATGCAAGAGGAAGCAATGATAGATTCATGTCGGGTTCACCAAAATGTGTAAGGGAAAAAAGCGAGACTAGGTTAACATACCCTAATCCTACCTTTTGACACACATTACGGAATACGAAAGAGCCTAGAGATATCGCACAATTGGCTACTTCTTTTGGTGAGAGAGAGAGCCACGGGATATCTATTAGGATTTCTATTCCCTTGTTGAAATTGAAAGCTAAAATGATACAAGTTCAAACCCTAATCTCAAAATGCAAGTATGAACTAATAACAAGATTGCAGAATTGAGATTAAACAATGCACGACCGTAAATACAAGGATGAAATAAGAATGCAGATGTGTACCCAGACTCAAAATCGGACTGAAAATGTTCGGGACGGGGGCGCGGGCGCCACTGTCCTGAAAATTGCACCGGAAACCACTGTTCTACACTCTGAAACACTGTCTGGAAACTATCTGAAAGCTGTCTGTCCGGAGGACCAGGGCGCCTAGCGCCTCTGTCCCAGGGACCAGGCCGCCCAGCGCCCCTGTCCTGGCAGGACCAGGGTGCCCAGCACCCCTGTCCCAGTTTTCTGCTCTGCAACTTCACACAGGGTGCTGTCTCGACCTTCTCTCTCCGGATCTGTATCCCGCGGCGTCGTCTGAATCCCGAAACCTGCAATAATATCTAAAAAGGGGGAAGGGCGGCTATATAGGGTTTTGCCTTAGTCAAACCCCCACTTTGGTGATTTCCACCTCCACGAATAGCCAAGTTGTTTTGTAAAATGTATTGTGTGTACAGACCTAGTGTGTATGCAAGGTCCAAAAATGCAAGAAAGCAAACTAGAGCAACCTAGAAAGTAAACCCTAATTGCTTGTAAATGATAATGCAAATGCTCTAAATCAAGATGCAATGTGATCTAAAGCATAAATAAATGATGTATCAAAGCTTATGCAAAGACATGAAAACAATACGAAATCATATCCAACCCTCAAGGGAGGAGTACAAGCCAATCTTCAGTCGGTAATCTCCTATTGTTCTTCAATGTCTTCAAGCCCTAAGTGGATGAATGAATTTGATTGATGCTTGATAGAATGATGTTGAATGTTGTTGAAGTCCTCAAAGATCTGCTCTTTCGCTGCATATGAAGTCCCCGGAAACAAAAATCAGATCTCCTCAAATGAAGAAAGAGAGCTCTTATGTATGAAACCCTAGATCGTAAATTCGTATTTTGGCCGACCTAGAGATTGAATATCCCACCAATTTCTTGGGGTTAAGCTTTATTTTATGATTGGATCGTGCTCCCAAAATTTTAGGAAAAATGTCTGGGACCATGTGCACTGGGCGCCACGGTCCCGACAACTTTTCACCAAATTTTCAGGGCCGTCGGATATGATGATTTTAGAGAGAATCCCGAAGTTACAGGTGATTTTGAGATGTTTTGACCCCCAAACCAAGCCCCCAAGTTCGAAATAGGACTTAATTAGGGTTTTTGATTAAGTGATGTATTAGAAGAATAAAATGCGAAGGGCGCGCTTTAGTGAAAGGGCCCAACTTTATGATGTAGAGAATGATGAAATAGGACCTTAGACCTAATTAATTTGATTAATTAAGTGCTTAAGGAGAAATGCAATGCAGGATGCAAAATGCACTAAGGCAGGTGCTAAACTAGGTGTGAAATTGTACCACCCTAGCGAGTGCGTACAATTTACGACGCTACAATTTGTTACTTGTAAATTGCTTGGATCTTAGTTTAGATATCTTGCACTATTAGTTTGAGTCTCTTTTGGCCTTATTGAGACAATTGTAAAATTGAAATCAGAAGTCCACTTTGCCATTTTTTGCAAGTGGCCCATTGTACACACACTAGGTATAAAGTGTCAAATCATCACTTTTGGGGGGGTTCTTTGATTGAGTGATTTTTTTTTTTGCGGGGGGGGGAGGTGTCTTGTGTGATGGTGTCTCTCTTTCCTTGTGCTCTTTCATTTTTGTTTCAATGATTCCTCATAAATTTCCACCTTTAACTCCACATAGTATGCATCATGGAAAATTAAAGTATGAAGCAAATTAATGGAAAAAGGTCTCACACATTACATAGATGGAACAATAGCAGCACCACCTGATCCTAAGGTTGATCCTAATTCTCATCTAGAATGGCTCTTGGAAATTTGTGCAAGTATGTATTAGATGACCTCATCTTTCATATTGAGAAGTGTACTACAATCAAAGATGCTTGGGATATGTTTCAGAAATTGTATGGTCAAGTTGATGAAATAAGAGGTTATAAGGTTGACAATGAGCTCACCAACTTGGATCCCAAGAGTTTTGATACAATCCAAGATTATGTCACCAAAGCAAATGAGCTAAGAGCAAAGCTTAAGTATTTTGGAATTGACAAAAAGGATGCTCAGTTGATATTCAACTTGTTGGACAAGCTTGCATTAGAATATGCAGAATTTGTGTCTAGCTTCCAAACTCATCGTTTGATAGTGGGGAATTCCTATGCCTTCATTTGATGCTTTCACATAAATGTTGATATTGGAACAATGTAGGTTGTTGAACATGGGGCTTCTCAAGTCTTCAAAGTCCCAGGCTTTGGTGGCAAATCAAGGGAATCAAGGAAGTCAAGGCAAAGATTCCAACAAGAAGAAGAAGCAATCTAAGTCAAAGCCACAATAGGAAAAAGGACAATAATCCTCTCCATCACAAGGCAATTTTTCATCCTCTTCCAATAAGGGGACACCACCTAAGAAGGATAAACCAACTTGTGCATATTGCAAGAAGTATGGTCATGATGAGCATCGATGCCACACCAAGCAAGTTAATGAGTTGACAAATCTTCTCAAGAAAAACAACATCAACTTGCCATCTGCCTACACAAAGAAGGAATCAACTCCTTCCTCTTCCTCAAAGTCTAAGGGAAAAGGGTAAGCATTTATGGCTACTACAAGTTCTTCACAGTAGTGGATACTTGACTTGGGTGCCTCTTATCACATGGGTTCTACAAAAGAGTAGTTTTCTTCATTGGAGCCATCTAAGGTACCTCACATTTACATAGGTGATGATACACAAGCAGAGGTTGAAGGGAAAGGTTCAGTTGACATTGATGATGGAACATTTGAGAATGTTCTCTATGTTCCTAACTTGTCTACCAACCTTCTCTCCATCTACCAAATCACTCACTATGGGAATGGGAAAAAGGTTGAGTTTATACCGAATCCAGTTGTGGTAAAGGAACTTGATGATGATGCCTTGGTAATAGTGGGATAGGTCAATGAAAACTCAAGGCTTTATTCATTCTCCCACTTGGTGCCAAGTTCTCCTTCTAGGGCCTTGCTTACTCATTTAAATTTAGAAAGTAAGCTATGGCATGAGCGGTTTGGTCACCTCAACTAACACTATCTTCAGCAGCTCAATAGTAAAGACATGGTCACAGGTCTACCTCGAATCAATTTTTCAGAGGGTGTATGTTTAGGTTGTTCCATGGGAAAGCATCCCGAGGAGAAGTTTGATAAGGGGAAAGCTTGGAGAGCTTTGGAAGTTCTTCAACTTGTTCACAGCAATGTAGCAGGTCCATTTCCAGCACCTTCATTTAGCAAGGCCCGCTATGTCCTCACCTTCATTGATGACTACACCCGCTTCACTTGGGTCTACTTTCTCATTCATAAGAGTGAAGTATTTGATAGATTTCAGGACTTCAAGACTCGTGTGGAGAAGCAATCTGGGAAAGTGGTCAAGATTCTTCGTACAGATAATGGAAGGGAATATATGAACAAAAGACTTGAGGATTTTTGTACATATGAGGGGATTGATCTTCAGCATTTTGTAGCATACACTCCACAATAGAATGGAGTTGCAGAATGTGAGAATAGAACTCTGAAAGAAATGGCTAGTTGTATGATATATGCATGTTCTCTTGATCCTGCCTTTTGGGTAGAGGCTATCAGTTGTGCCACACACATCAAAAATTGGGTTCCTCACAAAGCTTTGCAAGGTATTACTCCTTTTGAGGCTTGGGTTGGTAGGAAACCGATTGTGAGACATTTCAGAGTCTTTGGGTGTCCAGCATGGGCTCGCATACCTCCACAAAAATGCAAGGCATTGGAACCTCAGAGTCAACCTTGCATAGTTGTTGGATATCCTGAGGGTGTTAAGGCATATAGATTGATTGATCCTGAGACACATGAGGTGTTCATTGAGAGGAGTGTTCACTTTGAGTAAAGATTTCCTAGCTTAGCCTCTCTACCTCCTCCACCTTCCTCCATTGTGGATAGTGATGTTAGTGCTTCAGATGATGAGACTCCTTCAACTCCAACTTGTAGGGCTACACCTCCGTAGGGTCCACTTGTAGTTGAGGAGCCTCGTTCTCCACCTCCCCTAAGACCTCGTTGGGCTTGATAGAAACTTGATTCCATGGGTTCTCTTGTTGGGGATCCTTCAGATACATGGAGGACTCGATCACAGCATCAGTATCTTCCACATGCATTCATTGCTACCACTTCTGATCCACAGACATTTTAGGAAGCATCAGGGGTTCCTGAGTGGGACCAAACTATGGAGGAAGAGTATAGTTCCTTGATGAGGAACAACACTTGGGATTTAGTCCATCTCCATAAGGGGAGAAAGATGGTTTGATGTAAGTAGATATATTGGACCAAGTTTGCAGCAGATGGTAGTGTGGATAAGTATAAGGCTCGGCTTGTTGCGAAAGGTTTCTCTCAGGTTGTAGTTGTTGACTATACTGAGACCTTTGCGCCCGTAGCCAAGATGAACTCCATTCGCTTGACACTTGCTATTGTTGTAGCTCATGGTTGGGTTGTACATCAGATGGATGTGAAGAGTGCTTTTCTTCATGGGGGTCTTGATGCAGAGATTTATATGGAGCAACTGTAGGGTTTCATCCAGGATACTTCCTTGGTTTGTAGACTAAGGAAATCTCTCTATGGCCTTAAGAAGTCCCCTAGAGCTTGGTAGGCCAAGATGGATTCCTTTCTTCTCTCAGCAGGGTTCACTAGGTGTCATTCCGATCCAAATGTCTACATTTTGCGACAAGATTACTCTCACTTGATACTTGTGCTCTATGTTGATGATTTGATCATTACAGGGAGTACCGCATCCATCATTAGCAGGGTCAAATCTGCTTTGCATGACAGATTTTCTATGATTGACTTGGGTCTTTTGCATTACTTTCTCGTGATAGAGTTTTCACAGTCACCTTCCGGGATTACACTATTGCAGCCCAAGTATGCTCTCGATCCACTTGCACGCTTTCATATGGCTGATTGTAAGCCTGCACTGACTCCCTTTCTTTCAGGAGTCAAGCTTGAGGCTCAATGCTCTTCTCCACTAGTTGATGCCACATTGTATCGTCAGCTTGTGGGTAGTCTCATCTACTTGACTCATACATGCTTTGATATTTCATTTGTGGTTGGCATGGTTTCCCGCTTCATGGAGGAATCACATGAGCTTCATTGGAAAGCCACCAAACGCATCCTGCATTACATCTAGGGTACACATCACTATGGTACTCACTATGCAGCAGGCACAAGACTTCACTTGGTTGGTTACATAGACTCTGATTGGACTGGCAATCTTGATGATCGTAAGTCTACTTCAGGTTACAGTTTTCACCTTGGTTCAGGCCCCATTTGTTGGCAAAGAAAGAAACAGCATGCTATTGCTCTCTCTTCAATTGAGGCTAAGTATCGAGGAGATGTTAACATAGCAACTAAGACCATTTGGCTTCAGCAGATTCTCCAGAGTTTGGGTTCACCACTCCACGACTGATAGTTCTACATTGCGACAATTAGAGTGCTGTTGCGATCTCAAAGAACTCGGTCTAGCACTAACGGACCAAACACATCGAGATTCATATGCACTATATCCGAGAGACAATTCAGGAGCAGGTCATTGATTTGCAGTATTGTCCTACAGCGAAGTAGGTTGCAGACATATTCACCAAACCTTTCACTGAGAGTAAGTTCTAGAAGTTGTGAGCTCTCTTGGGGGTGTGGGATGTGTCATGAGGGGGGGTCAGCTGACTTCTCCTTCCTCTCTTATGGGGGGTACTTTTTCCTCTTTGAGGTTTTGTCCTTCTTCTTTAAGAGTCTTTTGTACATTCATCTCTCTTTTGTGGGCGGAGATTTTTCCCACTGGGTTTTCTCCCTTTCTCCATTTGTGAGAGATTGCATTGCATAGTTTTGCTTGCATTTTCATATTGTACATGGGTACCTATCATGGCCTAGTAGTTGGGACCCTTCTTGCATTGTTGACTTGAGTCTTCATTCCCCTAAGTTGCACTTAAGGGGGGGTGTTAGTGTAAATAAATATTCATTATGGATATTATTACACTTTACTTAAGTTAACTTAGGATAATACATCTCTTCGTAGTTTGGATTTGAGACACTTAGGGAAGTGTACACATAGGGATGTAGCTTGTAGGAGAAATTCCACCTTTTGTGGTCTTATCTTACTATTACACTCCACATTCGGTGGTTCATCCACCTCTTGTGGAATATTATATTATTTCTCCTACTTACCCCTAGTATTTCTTACCTACCCTTGTTTCTCATTGAGCCACATGTCATGATTGTGTGCTCATACATCCATATGGCCTTGCCTATATAAGCAGGCCTATATTCATTGTATTGGGAATCCAGTTGATCATTTGCATATTGATGAGAATACAATTTGTTCTTGTCATTATTTTCTCTCTCTTTTATCCTTTTCATTGTGCCCTTGATCTCAAGGCAAAATCTCACAATATTCATCTGCATTTCATACATTCACATTTGCATAGCATATAAAATATAAAAGAACAAAAATATCGCAGTTCGTCATATATATATCTGCATTCCTATCATAAACATCATAGATACATGTATCTCATAAGCACCCATACATCATAGAATAAAAAATGGCATTAACACATAGAAGCATGCATCACATAGAACCAACATCACATAGGACATAGGTACATATGCATATAGCTGCCGCAAGGATGAATCATCTCATATATATATATATATATCTTAAAAATCATAAGTGTCATGATACAATGATGTCAAAATCATATGGCTACAATCACTCAAAGGTGTCTACATCATCATACAAAAATGGTACAAAAATTTCTACGTAGGGAGCCATCTGAGGCTATGATGAACTCCCTCCCTCGAAGCTAGCTGGCCTCGATGGAGTCTGAGCCTTGGAAGTCCCAGATAGGGAGATTGAGTGAAAAGTTGCTCAATAAGACTAAAATTGTTTTAATCAATCAAGAGGACCCAAAGGACTTTCTTTTGTGTTCATGAGTGCTTGCAATAACAATCTTTAGTTTCTTGATGTGCAACACTCACACCTCTTCTCAAAAAACTGCCCTATTATGTTGTTACACTCCCTTGCTCAAGCTTATTTCCTCAATGTTACTTAAGCCCTCAATACTAGGTCCAAACCCCAAATTGAATTTTTCGATGTCATAGAGGTTTTCTTCAAGGTTTCTTTTAGCATTATTAATAGGTTTCCAATGGATTTTTAAGACCCCACATCCTTGCTTCAATCGGGTTCTTCATTTTTGGTAAAACAAGGCTATTAGGCTTATAGCCTGATTAGGCCTAATTTGAAGGTTTTTGTTCACACAGGCCAATGATGATTAATTTCTCCATGAAACTTGTTATGGATTCTATCAAATATGTCTAACCTCAAGGAATTTTGAGGTTTTAGCTCCTGAGAAGGTTGTATATTGTCTATCCATAATTTAAGGCAAGAAAGTAGGGTTTTATGAGGGTTTTGGTCACTTAGCATTGGAAATCACTTCCGAACAAGTATTCAAGTCTTTCCACTGCCTTAAAACTTCTGCCTCAACATTTGAAACTATTTTCCAACTCTGTCCTGCATACATTATATCGAACATTTGCCATACAAACTAAAAATGCAATTAAAATGACTGCTACATGCACTATCACAGCTAGTTCACTATCTTATCTGCATTTTGAATGGTTATAACTTCATAGAAAACTTCACCAATGTATGTAACAACCTCCAAAAAACATTGTTAACACTTGTCACAATATTCCAAAGCATGGACATATTCATAAAGCATTTTTTATTCAAAAAGACTTTAAATTCCCAAAACAGGGTGCATGCTGCCAACTACAACTTAACACATTTTCAAGGTAAAGTAAACATTGTTTGGAGCTTAAAATGTCTCTAAATCTCCAAAGAGACTAGTTCAAACCTCTATCTTATGTTTTCTCACTCAATTGACCTTTGAGTACAAACTTGTTTGATCTTTGTTCAAATTGCTAGCCAAGTCCATCTCCAACTTGCCTAGCATAAACTCAAAAGCACTTCCTTTGCATAACCTTGGCCAAAATATGAAATATTTACACTATACATATGCAATAAAACTTGTCTAAGTCCATCCATGGGATCCCAAACCTAGATTTAGACAAGATGCATTGTAGAGCCCAAAACCCTTGACAGGGTAGTCAAGGAGCAAAAGGAAAACTATTTTGTACAACCAACTTCCAAATGCAAAACCTGCAAACTAGTTACATAAAGTGCATTGAATATAAAAAAAATTCACTTTCCAAAAGGTACAGTATGAAAATGAGAAGCCTCAATACAGATTGCTATCCAAATGGAGTTCAAAACATGAGAAAAACCAGAAAAATGCTTGCTCTTTCAATTGATTATGATTAGAAAGTACAAAATACAACCCTGTACCAAGAAGAGGGAGGCATATAAATATTATTTGAAGGTATTTATCAAGTCTTGTATGGACATAAGGCATTAATATCTTCTTTTACAAAAAGTGTCCAAAAATGACAACTTTCACAAGCAAGAATGACAACTTTTGTTGCTCCAAGTGGCAATTTGAGAAAACTAACTCAACCAACCTTCCAAAACCACCTAGGAATGATTTAAAACACTTTCTAAACATGTTTCAATGTTTTCCAAAGCATGGCTAAGCCTATAAGGCAATTTTCCACTTTTTAGCCTTATTTGGCCTAGGAGCACAAAACTGACAACTCGAACCTTAGGAAACAAAACTTGATCTCTCAAGCATAAAATGAGACCAAAAATCTATGAAATGACTCAAAAAAACCTATGACAACATTTCAAAACTACCAAGACACTTAAGCATGAAAAATAACAAAAATAGAGAGTATAAGCAAAACTAGGTGCTCCTGCACCATACTCCCCCAAAGACAAAGAAGTCAAGTTACTCCATGAGGCAGAAAAGAAGAAGGAATTATAGACTTAGAGAACTTAGACTTAGGTACCCAAGTGGCTTCTGAAATTAGTTTATCTTTCCACTTGATGAGATGCTCCATGTACACTTGATGGCGAGTCCCCTTGTAAACTCTTGAGTCCAACACCTGTTCAGCTGGAGGGATAGATGGGGGAGGCAAAGAAAAGTCTGAAAGTGACTTGTGAACATCTGAAACTTGATCATCCTCCTTAGTAATTTGACCTTTGAATGCCACCAAATCTGAAATATTGAAAATAGGAGACAAAGAAAGATCAGTAGGCAAATCAATTTTATAAGCATTAGAACCATACTTAGCCAATATCTTGCAAGGACCTATCCTCCTCATTTGGATCTTGCTTGGAACTCCCTTTTGAAATATAGACTTTTTCAAATGCACCATCACAAAGTCCCCAACTAAAAATTGAACATCCCTCTTTGATGCATCCACTCTAGATTTCACTTTCTGTGAGGTATCCTGAAGAGCCTTTCTCACTTGCTCATGAACTTCCTTCATTGATTGAGCCATGTCATCTATTGTACCACTCTTTTTCTGAAAGTTACCAAGATCCCTTAACTCCATTACACCCCTTGGGTGCATACAGTAAACAATCTCAAAGGGACTCTTACCAGTGGACCTGTTAACACTATCATTGTAAGCGAATTCTGCCTGATGAATGAGTTGATCCCAACTTTGGCCATATTCCTTTGTCAAACACCTTAAGAGGTTTCCAAGAGTCATATTGACCACCTCAGTTTGACCATTTGTCTATGGGTGATAAGCTGAACCAAAAGAAAGATTAGTACCCAATCTTTTCTATAATTTCTTCCAAAAAATGGCCAAGAAACTTAACATCTCTATCAAGAAATAATGCTAGAAGGTAAACCATTGATTCTAATCACTTTCATCATGTGTAGTTTTGCAAGGAACAAAGTGTGCCATTTTACTAAATCTATCCAGAATCACAAAAATGCTATCAAAAACAACTTTAGTCTTAGGTATGCTTACCACAAAATCCATGCTAACACATTCCCAAGGCCTTTTAGGAATTGGAAGAGGCTGGTAAATACCAACATTAGAAGTAGTACCTTTTGCCTTCTGACAAACCATACATTGCTCCACATACCTTCTGACATCTCGCTGCATTTTAGGCCAATAATAGAAACGTTGCACCAACTCCAATGTATTGTTGAGACCAAAATGTCCACTCAAACACCTATTGTGCTTTTCTTCAATCAGATTCTCTCTCACTGAGCTTTTAGGAACACACAACTACCCACCTTTAAACAACAAACCATTTTGCAAAGTATAATCAGCATATTTACTATGAAAAGAATTATCAAATGCTTAGCAAACCTTATAGATGGCTGCAAAATCTTCATCATCAGGATACATTCCTTTGAATCACTCTATGCCAATACTCTGAACTTGTACTTCCTACACTATTGGAAGTCTTCTACTCAAAGCATCTGCTACTTTATTGCATTGTCCTTTCTTGTGCTTAAGACTAAAAGTGTATGATTGTAAGTATTCAACCCATTTGACATGCCTATGATTCAACTTATCTTGTGAAATCAAGAAACACAAAGCCTGGTTATCTGTATAAACAACAAACTCCTTTGGAAGCAAATAATGTCTCCACTTTCTAAGTGCTTGAACTAGAGCATAGAGTTCCAAATCATATGAAGAGTACTTTTTTTTAGCATCATTCAATTTCTCACTAAAGAAACTTATAGGTCTATTATCCTAACTCAACACTGCACCTACTGCAATATTACCAGCATCACATTCAATAGTAAATAACTTGTCAAAAATAGGAAGTATGAGCACTGGATGAGAAGCAACCTTGGTTTTCAAAAGTTCAAACCCCTCATTTGCTGCATTTGTCCACTGAAACCTTACCTTAGCTCCACCTTTTATAGTATTAAGCATTAGTGCACAAATTTCACTAAACCCTCTAATGAACTTCCTGTAGAACTATTCTAAGCCATGAAAACTTCTGAAATCACTTGTTGATTTGGGTGTAGGCCAATTTGTGATGGCTTCCACCTTGGTTTTATCCATTTTCAAATCTCCACCTGAGATCACAAAGCTAAGATAAACTAATTCCTGTTTCATAAAATCACACTTTTCCAAATTGATTGTCAGCTGTTCATCATATAATTTGTTCAAAACAATTTCAAGATGCTTCAAATGCTCTTCTTTAGTTTTACTGAAAATTAGAACGTCATCTAAGTACACCACTATAAATTTACCAATGAAATCATGCAACACTTCATTCATGAGTCTCATGAATGTACTTGGGGCATTAGAAAGACCAAATGGCATAACTAGGCACTCATAAAGACCCTCATTTGTTTTGAAGGTTGTTTTCCATTCATCACCTTCTTTTATCATGATCTGGTGATAACCACCATTGAGGTTAATTTTTGTGAAATACTTTGCACCTCCCAAACAATCCATCAAATCCTCGATCCTTGGAATAGGAAATTTATTCTTGATAGTGATTTTGTTAATGGCTCTTGAATCTGTGCATAATCTCCATGTACCTCCTTTCTTAGGTGCTAAAACTATAGGTACTGCACAAGGACTTATACTCTTTCTTATCAAATTTTGATCTAGGAGTTCTTGCACTTGTCTTGCCACTTATTTGTTCTGCTCAGGTGTCATCTTATAGGCTGCTTTGTTTGGTAAAGAGGCTCTTGGTATGAAGTCTATCTGATGGCTAATGGCTCTAGGAGGTGGTAAGGTTGCACGTGTTCCATCACTTATAATTTCTTTAAAGTTATCAAGTATTTGTTGCACTTCTTATGGTATTTCAACCTTCTTCTCATTCTTTTCTTCCTTGGGTGTCACTATGAGTGCAAATCCCACTCCTTCACCCTCTTCAAGTGTGTTAATAAACTCTTTCTCATTCACTATCAAAACATTCTGATTCTTTGACTTGCTGCTCTCTTTCTCTTCATTTATGGACTAAATTTTGTAGGTAGCACCATCCTTCTTAAATGAGTAGGAGTTCTTTTCACCATTTTGTATGGCTTTCTTGTCAAATTGCCAAGGTCTACCAAGAAGTAGATGGCAAGTATCCAATGGGAGAATATCACATAAGATCTTATCTTGATACCCTCCTATAGTGAATTCTACCCATGTTTGTTCATTGACAAGAACATGTTGCTCCCTATTCAACTATGTGACTCTATAGGGATGTGTGTGAGGGATTCTTTCTAGCTTGAGTTTACTCACTGCTTCTTCTAAAACTATGTTATCTGTGGATCCTGAATCGATGACCACCTTGCCTACCTTTCCCATGATCTTGCACTTAATTATTGTTAGTGAACAAATTTGTCTTTTCTTAAAATTATCAATTTTAAACTCTGTCACCTTCTTTAAGAGACAAGTGTTCAAGTAAATAGTTGGGTAAGTGTTATATAAACCACTTCCCTCTAAATTTTTCGTAGGTACAACTCCCTATTTCAGTTATTCAAGGAATAATCTAATTAATTTTATTTGAGTAGTAGCTTTTAACCTGAAAGCATGTAAGGTTCTCTGCTTCATTCTTGGATGACAGGCCAATGTTTCATACGTATTTCTGAGAAAAACTATCTTTCCAATCTTTTCAATACAAGAGATGGAAGTAACTAAATCAAAGTTCAGATCACCATATCCACAGTTCCAATAAGAAACGAACAGATAAGAGAAACTGAATCTGTTCTCAAACACAAATCTTTTCCTAAAAACAAACACTCAAAGGAAAGAGTACCAGAAAAATAATAATTTTCTGCAATAGAAAGGTCATTACAGTTATTTGATTAGATAAGCATATGCAAAGATATGTGTCTACACAAATTCAAAACCCACAGATTTTCCTTCTCCCAAAAAATAGTATGATCTTTGTATATATATATATATATTCTTATGTGACAAAGACACGATAATACATCTATAAATTCTTTTCCATTCTAGATTTAAAAGTCTAATTCCTCCTTCTACAAACAGAAATTTTGCAAGACTGAGGAAAAACAAAAACTAACTCAAAATTCTCACCAAATCTAACCCCTATTATATCTATCTTTCCTTAATGTATAGTTTTTAGAACAGGGGAGGTCTCCCTAAAAACTCGACCTCCCCCAAAATAGTTATGAAACCAACAAGATGTATTATGGGACAGATGTCCCGAAGTCTTTGCATAAACATGAGAAATTACATAAATAAAGGAAACTAGGCCTAGATCAATGCATTATGTTTCTTTCCCATCATCATCATCCTCTCCGCTTTCGCGGGTGTCGTGAGCGGTTGTGAGCTCTTGGATAATAGATTGGTTCAAAACCTTCATCGCATTGAGCTTTGCCTTCGTCGCCTCCTTATTCCACCAGTGCTTCACCATCTTTTCGGCATGTTTCGATAACTAATCATTTCCAATGAAGGTCATGTACTCAATCCTAGCCACCCTTGTTATATCTTTCGGAGTGAAATTACCCTTGGCTTTGATTTTCTCCATGTTTAGCCAGAAAGCCCTGATTGCATCCTGTGTGTTCAACCTGCAAATTCCCAATTGCCAATCATGGTCAGGGTTAACCACCTTGTTATCATTAACTGTGCTGCACTGGAGATCCTGGAGCTCATACATAGAGGTCTTAGCATTAGAGATCACAGACTTGAAGGTAAGCACCTGCCACATTATTGTTTTCTTCAGCACAAAGAGCTGACATTCATCCGCTACCAGTTTGATTGAGTGTTCCGTCAGAAACCTGGTAACCCCATATTCTTCTATTTTGGCGAACAAAGGCAAGATGTTCTACCATTTGTGTTCCTCTTTCTCCCACGGCACAAGTTGATTTTCAACTTCGGCAATAAGACTCTGTATCTCATCACATAACTCTGGGGAGTCAGTGATATACTTCTCCCCATCCTTGACTATTCCCTCAATCCATTTCTTTACAGCTTCTACAATACTCTTGGGCCATTGAACTTGGCTCATTAACTTTTTATTCTTTGGTGAAGTTGGGTCGAAGTTCTCTGTAGCATGAGATATAGGGAGTGCCCCAAAGCAACGAATTTTGTCGATGAACTGGGCAAGAATATTTATGTGTCGCTTTAGCTCTCTCTTTTCCCGCCCATCCTTCTCTGATCTGGTGAGCATTTTCTTTGTCGATACCTGGAAGAAATGATTGTCTAAGTCCCTACTCATATTTCCCAGCTCCACCTTCGTGATCTTAAAATCATCGGGGCCAGCTTCCTTGTTTTCGTCCTTGGGTTTGTATGAGGCGATTTCAGCGACCCATTTTCCAGTTCCTTCATCATTATCTAGGCGGGCGGCGATTTTGAACCTTTTCAGCTTAGGGCTCTTCTCTGTGTACTTAACAACCATTTCTTGAATTGCAATAGTCACAGAAAGAAAATTCCGCTTTCTGTTCACCGAAGTGGTCAACCACTTAGGAGTTGCACTGGAACTGGTTGTTCCTTCGATCGCTTTGGAAGGTGGTGTCATAGCCACGGTCACCGTATGAGAATCCAGGGCATTAGCAACATCGCTATCCAAGTCTTCAACTTCAAATATTTGGGCATCAAGAATTGTATCTTTCACCCCTATATCCTTTGCTTGATCCATCTTTCTTTGAGCAGCACTTTGGGACCGGGTATGTCGAGGAGTATAGAAATCCAAAGCTGAATTAGACCTATGTCTAAGCTGGGGCGGCTTTTTATCTTTACCTGCATGAATAGGCATAGAAGCATTGTTAGGAAGACGCTTTGGTGAATGTAGAGAGACCTCATTACTTCTCGCTGAACTAGACTTAACACCTAATTTCGCTGCTTTCTTCTTGGCAACCCACGTTGCGGTCCACTCCAAATCCCCTTTGGTCCTTGACTGTATATCATCTTTCTCCTCCTCATCCCAGTTTATTGAAGGCATTTCAATTTCTGCACGGGCTAAGAATCATGGTTTGAATAGCTCTAGATAATCCTCTTCGATCCCTTTAATGTCCAGCTTTACCTGTAATGAAATGACTTGTTCTAACACCATCCTCATATTTCCCTTTTTAAAAACCTCGAGCTCATCGCTACAATCTTCCCAGAAGTCTTCTAATTGTGGCATTGGGAGGTATGGCATTAGACCAAGACTTCGGGAAAAACCCTTATTATCAAAACCTTTCCTTTCAGGATACAGGGAAAAATTGAAATTCCTGAGATCTGCTCCAATACTCAAAGCATCGGACATCGAACTACAGGACAACACGCCCAATTGGATGGGGAAATGACCCTCCCATGTATCCCTGGGTTGTGCCTCTTTTATTACAGAGGTCAGCTGCCTACATATCTCCACCAGAACAAAGCAATCTAAACAAAAATGAGGGAGCTTGAAGGGCTCCTCTTCAAAGCCGCTTATCTTTATGTAACAGAAGCATGGAAACTGGATATAGAAATTGCCAAACCTCTTTATCAATGTCTACGCATCCTCAAATATTCTTTTGGTTTTCATATTCTTCAATTCATGGCACAAGTCACCCAGAAAAGCATTGTGCACCCTTCTGAAATCCTGCAAGGCCTTATCCTTTTGCAGCATGCGATAGAACTCATATACGGGAACATCCTCCTTAGTGAGTTGTTTTGGTATTCCAACTAACTCCTTAACACACGCCAAACAATACAAGAGGTATGAAGACATAAAGAAGTTTTGTTTGAACTGTTTAGCCATACTCAGTTGTTCCCTCATTGAATCAGCAATCAATTCTGCCCAATCAAGATACTGCTTCCTTTCTAAAACCAGCTTCACGTAGCAATAAATCCAATCATCAAAGCTGTAAGCTTCAGTAGACCCTTTGGCTCGGTGCAACAAAAGCATAACATCGTGAATGTGCGGCAACATGTGATTCTTATTAGGATTCTTGGGTAATCTGGAACCACCTCTTTGAGGAACCTTCAACCAGAATTTTCCTACGTTGTTATGGTGTCTGGTTCTGTCCACGTTGAACTCGATGATTGATTAAGCAGGGGAAAAGTTGGAGAACAGGTAATCAGGTATCTTGAAGATGGAGGAAATTACTTCATGATTTATGGCAAGAAGGGTTTCACCATTGTCTCTCCTAATGGTCTCAGAGACTGGGTCGTATCTAGCGATACATTCCCAAATCAATTCTGGGTAGGGAATGGCTGGGGGAAAAGTTGCCGCTTCTATGAGGCCGCTACTCAAAATCTCCATACCAAAAATTTGTCAATTCCCTTGAACTCCTCTCTTTTAAAACCTCAATATTTTCCCCTTTAAGGTCGGTATCGCTAACTATGGGTTCAATGCCTGCAAGGCTAAAAACATTCCCAAACAAATGCAATGTGGACTTCATAATTCAAAGCAATAAGCCTTAATTGGTTGTAGCAAACCTTTCTATGAGACAAAAAATGCAAGTAAAAACTACTGGAGAGAACAAGAAAAGGACTCACCTTCATAGTTGAACAACCTAACGACAACTAGTAGCAAGCAAGACTCATATCCAAGAAAAACAAAACCACAGTAGCGAGGAACAAGATGCAGAGCACTAATAATCCTTCATACCTTATAGTGAGGGTAATGATACAGAACCATTAAATGCAATAATTCTGATTTGTCAGTCTGAGTGTGTTAAGTTTGTGGATTGGACATCGCATGCATGCATTGAATGCATGGCGGCATTTTTTAAGTAACTGCCAGTTCCCAAAATGATTACTTACTTTGAAAAGCCAAGGATTGTGTCACTTAAGACATGGTTCACCTTCCTCATATTTGGCAATGAATGCACCATCAAATCGTTTAACCCACGGGATGCACCAACTTTGTACACATATGAACATCCTGAACAGACTTCATTAGAGTTCAAGTAGTTCAAGGTGTACAAAGCGCTTAGGTAAAATCTTTGTTGAGAATATTAATTATGCCAAGCTGCTGACCATTTGTGCTATGTTGAACATGTTGAACACATTTGAACCTCTTGAACTTGGTTCAATGAGTTCAATGCCTGGAGAATGATGATGTAACACATTACCGAACAAAAAACCTTTAAAAGAGTCGCTGCAAGACACTTAAAGAAAATGTTAGTATGAAAACCTTCCTGAACACCTAGGAACCTATGGAATCTAAATGAACCTATTGAACCCGGTTCAAGATGGTTCAACATGTTCACAGAGTTCAACCAATTACTAAAACTTGACATTTTTGATTGAAAGACGATTTACAAACGTACTAAGGGCTTGAAATGAGGTGTTACAAGAAGGACAAGGACTCTGAATGGAATTTTTAAGGGATGACTCACTCTAGTCATGAGGAATAAATGATGCAGTAACAATTATAAACAATGACCTTCTTTGAATAGGTTCCTCCTTGATTGGCTCCTTTATCAAGACTCTTCTCATCATCAAACTTTCCCCATCTTTTGATGTTAATCTCACTACATGAGCTTTACTACTTGCTGCATTTTCTTGCACATAATTCACTTTTCTTTCACCTCCTTGTGATGAAGTGGATTTCTTTAGACATCTATAGGCAGGGTGCCCCAACTTCTGACAGTTGTAGCATTTCATGGTGGAGAAGTAGGACCCTTTTCCTGGTCCACTAGATCTACCTCTACTTGGGTTGCTAGATCCCCTTCCTCTATAGAAGCTCTTGCTATGTGAATCCCCACTTTGCTCAACAAGTTTGGATTCTCCTTGGGACCTCTGATCTCCTCTTCCACCAAAACTTCCTCTATGGCCTCTACCCTCTCATCCCCTACCTCTTCCTCTGTTGCTTTATTCTTGTTTTTTCTTATTCTTCTCTTCCACTTTGAGTGCTAGTTGATAACACTTGTGGACTATTTGTGGACATAACAAACTCATCTCTTCTTGTATTTTCCATCTCAATCCATTCAAATACCTTGCTACTCTTATACTCTCATCCTCTACTACCTTGGATCTCATGCATAGTTTTTTAAATTCCTCAGTGTAGCTACTGACATCTAAGTCTTTTTGTCTCAAGTTTTGTCTTTTCCTATGAAGTTGGATTTCATAGTCTTCAGGAAGATAGGTTTCTGTGATTTTGGTTACCATTGCTTTCCAGGTGGCTATTGGTTTCTTACCCTCTTTCACCCTTTCCTCTTGGATGAACTTCCACCAAGTTAAGGTTGCCCCCTCTCAACCTTGATTTTTCTACTTTAACCTTTTGTACTTCAGTTATTCCATCACATTCAAAATGGTTTTCCAGGCCTTCAATCCATTCTATAAAAGTATCAAGATCCATGTTTCCACTGAAGAGAGCCACTCCCTCTAAGTTTTTACCACTCAAAGCTCTAAAAGCCTTCAAGAATGGTTCTTTCTCAAGAACGGGGTTAGGAATGGGAACCTAATCTTCTATTTCCACCATTTTTCCCTTATCTTCCACCTTATCACTGACTTCTTCAGTCCTAACTTCTACTTCAACTAGTTTTATTGCTAGTTGCTCCAACCTCTCCCTGAGTGCTTTATTTTCTTCTTCTTGGTCTTCGATCTTCTTGGATAACTCATCGTTAGTCACCATTTTTTCTTCTAAGGATTCTATTAATCCTAAGTCAATTTGTTCTCTCTTTTCACCTGAATCTTTCTCAAGCTCTGATACCAATATGATGGGGAGATTGAGTGAAAAGTTGCTCAATAAGACTAAAATAGTTTTAATCAATCAAGAGGACCCAAAGGACTTTCTTTTGTGTTCATGAGTGCTTTCAATAACAATCTTTAGTTTCTTGATGTGCAACACTCACACCTCTTCTCAAACAACCACCCTATTATGTTGTTACACTCCCTTGCTCAAGCTTATTTCCTCAATGTTACTCAAGCCCTCAATACTAGGTCCAAACCCCAGAGTGAAGTTTTTGATGTCACAGAGGTTTTATTCAAGGTTTCTTTTAGTGTTCTCAATAGGTTTGCAATGGATTTGTAAGACCCCACATCCTTGCTTCAATCGGGTTCTTCATTTTTTGGTAAAACAGGGCTATTAGGCTTGTAGCCTGATTAGGCCTAATTTGAAGTTTTTTGTTCACACAGGCCAACGATGATCAATTTATCCATGAAACTTGTTAGGGATGCTATCAAATATGTCTAACCTTGAGGACTTTTGAGTTTTTAGCTCCTAAGAAGGTTGCATATTGTCTGTCCATAATTTAAGGCAAGAAAGTAGGGTTTTATGAGGGTTTTGGTCACTTAGCATTGGAAATCACTTCCGAACAAGTATTCAAGTCTTTCTACTACCTCAAAACTTCTGCCTCAACATTTGAAACTATTTTCCAACTCTACCCTGCATACATTATGTCAAACATTTACCATACAAACTGAAAAGGCAATTAAAATGACTGCTACATGCACTATCACAGCTAGTTCACTATCTTATCTGCATTTTGAATGGTTAGAGCTTCATAGAAAAATTCACCAATGTATGTAACAAACTCCAAACAACATTGTTAACACTTGTCACAATATTCCAAAGCATGGACATATTCATAAAGCATTTTTTATTCAAAAAGACTTTAAATTCCTAAAACAGGGTGCACACCGTGAGCTTCAACTTAACACATTTTCGAGGTAAAGTAAACACTGTTTGGAGCTCCAAATGTCTCTAAATATCCAAAGAGACTAGTGCAGACCTCTATCTTAGGTTTTCTCACTCAATTGACCTTTGAGTACAAACTTGTTTGATCTTTGTTCAAATTGCTAGCCAAGTCCATCTCCAACTTGCCTAGCATAAACTCAAAAGCACTTCCTTTGCATAACCCTGGCCAAAATATGTAATATTTACACTATAAATATGCAATAAAACTTGTCTAAGTCCACCCATGGGAGCCCAAACCTCGATTTAGACAAGTTGATGCTGTTAGGATTCCCACAGATACTGAGAGGGGTGGGTGAATCAGTATCTAACCAATGAATTGAATTTTTTAACTTAAAGCATGTAGAACATATTATAACAATGTACCGGTATGCAAGAAATAATGCCATAAACAAAATTAAAAGCATCCACATGAAAAGAACACCATGACACAAGGATTTAATAAGGAAACCCAGTGTGGGAAAAACCTCGATGGGATTTGTGACCCACAATATTCACTTACTGGCCAATAAGAGAATATTACTGCTACAAGAGGGGCCTGCACATGTAGGAAGGCCAACTGCCTAGAGCTCACTGCTCAAACACAAAATGGGAAGTCTCACTGACTTACAATGTGGATTATACAAATCCAATATCTTGTACTGCTTTACAATAGTATCTATAATGTCAGATCCAGTACTGGTTTCTGCTCTGTTCTTTTCATAAAACCTTTAACCTATATTTCGCATAATAGGTCTCCCTAATATCTTTTTCTTTCTTTTTCTTCTAAAATGTCTACAATGATCTCTCTTATATATAAAAGTCATTTTACAACTTGCCAAGTTGGCTTACAAAGTTTTTACAATAATAAACAAAATAAAATATATCAAAAATCCTGTCGGCCTCTGTGTCGGTATGCTTCCTTTCTCTATGTCGGTGCCGGTGGTCTGAGTGTCGGTGTAGAGTCTGATCTTGCTAGTGCCGATGTAATGCATTGCCAGTGTAATGCCTTTCCGGTGCCATAGGATTGTAAGGTTGCCATCAATGACAAAACCTTAAATCACCTATAATGTCTCATTGGAGTGTGCATATGCCAACAATCTCCCCCTCTGGCATTGATGGCAACACTCATGAGAAAATTCAAAAGTGTATCCAAAACTATAATCCAAAAATGTTTCCTAAAATATGTTACCAAAAATATAAGAACTCCCCTAGAGTAGATAAGTCTTTTGCCGGTTATATTCTAATACTACTACTCCCCCTTCGGCATCAATGACAAAGGTTGTCAAGATGTCAGTAGAGTTGTAGTCTCGACCTTGTAACTAGGTGGTTACAATTTGAAAAAGATCTCCCAAAATCAAGTTTATACTTTCCATAAACTTCTTGTTGTCCTTTATTGATGTCTCTGTTCTTTTAACTACCGATGAGGTGCTGCATATGCTCTGCTAGTGTTTTCTGTCACTGTACCAATGCCTCAGATATTTCCTTCCGTAATGATGCTAGATAGTCCAATCTTGGACTCAGTTTTAGTCTCAAATTCTTTGCCTTATTTACCATTCTCTCCTTTTCTCTTTCTAACTTAAGTAACTCTTCCTCAAAACTTGTTATCCTTTGCTCAAAAACTAATAATGTATCAGGTGAGTTAACAAAATTATCAACAAGTTTATTGATTTCATCCTGTACCTTGCTAATTTTCTTATCTATGTCTACTATCAAAAAGTTTGTCTTGCAGGTGTCTTTGTACAAAGTTTTTTATTCTTTCAATAAGTTACATAGTTCCGGTAGAAGTGTGTCAAAGTCCCTAGTACACTTCTTTATCTGATCTTCAAAGAATTTTTGCTTTTCAATTTCTACCTTATTCTTCAATGTCTCTTCCTTTATTTGCTCAGTAGTCACTGTGTTCTCAGTGATGTATTTACACAAAGTATCAAGTTGTTTTAAAGAATCCTTATTGTCTATGTTGCAGTTAGGAGCTATTACCTTCAAAATTGGGATTGTGTCATCTATAGCTTTATAAGCCTGTGAACTACAATCAGTTATCCTTTTGATTGAATCTAAGAGTACTTCAGTTACATTAGTTGATTTGTGGCCTGCTGAGGAGGAACCGACATTCTGAATTCCATCGATGGAGGAAGTAACCAAGCTTGCAGTGACCTCTGGTAGGCCAGTCTGTGTTTCCATTTCTTTAAGCAATGGCTTTTCATCTTCTCCTGTTGCTGGTTGTACTATTTCCTCATTACACTGTTCCTGTACCTGTTCTTGTTCTGTAGCCTTTTGCTCTTCTTGTTTCTCTATTTGTTGCTTTGTGTTATCAACTGCCAGTTTCTCTTGTGTTTGATTAGTTTGCTTAGTTACTGGTGGCTCACTAGCCATATCTGTTTTGCCGGTTGTATCTTTGTCTATCACAATGTTGACCTTTGTGTATCAACATCTACTGTGTATAGTACCTCAGGATTAGGATTTGTATCCTTCATGTCCATAGTCTCATCTGTCGGTTGATCTTTAGTAGTTTTTACCGATGATGCAATTTGAGGTGGTGGGGATAAGTTATCTTTAACTTTGATGCTCAGGGGTCCACCAACCTTTCCTTTACCCTTGTCTCTCTCCTTCTGATATACCTTTATTGGTTTGGGGTTCCTATATTCTTCCTATTTTTCTTTCTCAACAAGAAATATGTCCCATGCATTTTTTGTTTATTCATTTACCTCATTAACTCTTCCAACCATTAAAACAATATGCCGGTGTGCAATAGAGAATACTGACTAGTTGGCTTCAACAATTAAGTCATCTATCTCCTTAGGTGAGTTTACTGGGTAAACAACTAGTAACTTTTCAATTTTGATTTCCTTATCAAGCTCTATAGCAACTTATCTTCTTGCTTCCAGTCTTTTGAACAGTTCATCTAGTACTTCATCTATCACTTCCATCAAAAATTTCTTATACATGTCCATATGCAAAATAACACTGTTTTCCACTTGTTCTTTTTCATCTGCTATCAAAGTGTCATAGACCTTTCCTATGTTTTTGAGTTTCCCTTCCTCTGTAATTTCATTTAACAATATGTCAAGAGGGGCCAAGTTTTGTTTTGTTCTCTTCTTCTTCTTGGGTGTCAGTTTCTTCTTAAGTGTAGTCTTTTTAACTGGAGACCTCACTGCTTGTTGTTTTTGTCTAGTTCTCCTAGGTGAGGGTGTGGTTGCCGGTGAAGGTTCTCTTTTCCTGACAACTCTCTTGAAAGTTGAAGGCATTTCACTCTCCGAGGAAGTGCCTACCAGTGATAGGTGAGTTTCAAGCTGTGGGGCTGCTAACTCATCCTTAGTGATACCGGTTTGTTTCAGTATATCTTCTTTAATAGCCTTTGTATGTCTAGAACCTCTTCTCACAACTGCCTCAACCTTTTTCACTCTTTTTTTAGATTGTATTTGACTTTCTATGGTCTCAGCAATACCAAATACTTCTTCCTTTGGTTCATTTGGTTCTTCAAGAAGTGCTTTAGCATAAGTCTCAATTATATGATCATTAGTCTCATAACCCATCTCTATTACCCAGATTGTTCTATTTCTTCTTCAATCAACACCCAAAGGACTTCAATAAATTTATCTTCATCAAGTATAGTTGCCCAGACATAGTCACTCATGTCGACAAGAATACCATCATGCAAATATTCGATATCAAAATGGATCAGGGGAGCTTTGTCTTTGAGCACCATCATTGACATTGTTTGAAAAGACTAGTTATTAGTAATCCTCTATATAGCAAGTTCTCCATGTAGACACCATTCGTTATTCTCATCCTGCTCCGCGATTTTCTCCAACAGGGTGATAACTTTTCTATATTGGCTAAAGTTGGTATGCTCTTTCCACACAAAAGACCGTAATTGTCGGATGATATCTTCCTATTCAATTTCTGGCCAATTCAAGTCTAGGTTTTGAAATGGCAGTTTGTTGTCATAAGGCAAAACGATTCTGACAGGGATAACTCATAATAGCATATGCTCCTTTACTCATTTTCAAAAGGTGGTGTATTAAATTTTATTTGCAAGGGTGATAATATCACGTTCTACAACACATGTTACCACCTTTACGTGTCCTCAACTACTTAATTATGTCATTAATGATAGTATCAAGCAAATCTTCCTAATCGGCTTCATGGAAAATGTGTGTCACATGTTGGCATGACAAGTCGAAGTTGGTAATGACATAAGCAATTGTCTTCGCAGAGTAGATAAACTCAAACAATTTTCATTGGCAGCTAATTATAACTCGTTCCCTGTCAATAATCATGTTGCCACCTCAATAGGCCTTGAGTCATGTTCTTGAGAAATGCGCCAGCTTCTAAGTCAGATGGTGGTCCCTCCTTGAAGACTTCATGAATTAACACAAGCACATCGGGAAATCGTAAAGAATCACAAACTCTGAACTGCTTCAGAAATCAATTAGAAACCCGACCTTCTCGGATCTTCATGAAGAGCGATCGACCTTTTGCGATTTCCCTCAACCATTTCGGGTGATCGGGTACTTGTGAAACTTGAGAACCTCACAACAAAGTTAATAAGGCAAGGGACTAACGACTTAGTTTTGAAAATATATAAGGTCACGACCTAGGATTCACATTATTAAAGTAGATGAAGGAAGACCCTAAGGAAAAACTTCAAGACATGGCAAAGTTTAAAATTCATAGGTAACAGGCATATGGGTGGAGGATGCAGAAGTTGATTATATGTTCTCTAATGAAGGCATCCTGGGGATAGCTGTGAAATATCAAATACAATAAATTTGAAAGATTAATTTTTTTATTATTTCATTTGCATTAGTAGAAAGGTTTAAATTTTATCATTATGGTTTTTATTTATCTAATCTTCCAATAAAAAATTTAAAAATAACAACATCTCATTTTCACAATTCATAGTGAATATTGTAATTGTTTCTAATTAGATTGTGTTAGATTTTTATTCACCAACTTGTTTTGGATCACACTCTAGCATCCATTATGGATGATAATAGAGAACTAAGAGATAAAAAATATTCTTTTCCAACTACATTAATTTGATTAAAATTTTTTTGGAAAAAAATGTATTTCGCAGTAGCCCTACTATAATTTAAGGAGCTATGCCATAGGAGATGGGAGATTATTTAAGAGAAAAACGCATTGTTTTAAATTTGCACTCATTTAGACATTTTAAAGATTATTTTAATAAGAAAAAAACTAATAGCTCTCTTGTACACGTATCTCAATACTTGGTTTTACAAGTAGATTTTGTTAATATTATTAAATATCATTATATGAAGATTCATTATATATATATATATATATATAAAAGATAACATATAATTAATACATAATATTTACATATTTTACATATTACATTACTTAAATTAATCTTATAAATTATAAAATAATAAAATTCAATTGTATTGTAATTATAATCTGTTATAAATTATGAATTATATATTTAAAATATAACATTATAATATATAATTATAAATTAGTTAATAAATTAAAAAATATATATTTAATATATAAACTATTCAAGAAGCATACAAATCAATAAAATCAAATCCAAGTATTCTTAGATTGAGGGAATTTATTGAGTTTATATGGCATTTTTTAAGCTTCATCAATAAATAGTCTAGAGGCTTCCTTATAGGTATATAAGGATCCTTCATACATAAACTTGAGACTCTCAAACATATTGATCAACATCACTTAGCTCATGTATTTTAATTGTTTTAGATGAAACTATCAATAAGAATTTTTATATTTATTATTTAAGTGCATCTCCATCTCCTTCTTCTTCTTCTCTCTCTCTCTCTCCATATCTCACTTACTCACACACACTCCTTATTTCTTCCTCACATCTTTATCTCTATGTTTCTCTCACTCTCTCATACACAACACCCTATTCCTTCTTCCCTATATCTATGTCTATCTATCTCTCCCATGTCTCATTTTCTCTTTACTACTTATTTATATCAATTGTTTTCTCTCACTCTTTCCCCTTTATCTCTATTTTCTCGTCTTCGTCTCTCTCTCCATCTATATCTCATTATCTGTATATCTCTCTCTTAGTCCCTCCATATCTCCCTCTATGTCTCCTGCTCTCTCTTTATATACATATCCTTCTCTCTACCTTTCTCTATATGTCACTTCCTATATATTTATCTTTTTATTTCTCCATCTCTTCCCTTATTTTCCTCTCTCTCTCTCTCTCTCTCTCTCTCTCTCTCTCTCTCTCTCTCTCTCTCTCTCTCTCTCTCTCTCTCTCTCTCTCTCTCTCTCTCTCTCTCTCTCTCTCTCTATATATATATATATATATATATATATATATATATATATATCTCACACCCTCTAGCTTTCCCAAGTTATATCTATCTCTCTATCTCTCCTTTCTATCCCTATCTCGCCCCCTTTCTATATCTATCTCTTCCCCCCTCACTCTCTCACCTACAAATCATCGCTCACTCCCTATCCCCACATCTATCTCTTGATCTCTTCCTCTATTGCCCCCAATTTGTCTCTATATCTCCCTCTCTCCATATCTATTTTTCTATCTTTATTCTTCTTTATTTATCTATTTATCTTTCTTTGTCCAACTCTTCCCCTCTCTATATATCTCATCTCCTTGTTTCTCTATATATCTACAACTCTATCTCACCAGCTCTCTCTCTCTCTCTCTCTCTCTCTCTCTTTGCTTAAATATATATATATATAGCTATATCTATTTTCCTCTATTTCTATCTCTCCATATTTCTTCTTTTGTTATTTCTCCCTCTCTCTCTACATCTATACCTCTCTCTCTCTACTATATATTTGTCTTTTTATCTCTCTCTCCTTTGTCTTCATCTCTATCTCAAATATCTACTTTCTTACCCCTCTTTTCTCTCACACTCCTCCCTCTCTCCTTATTATAAACATATCATGAGCTTGATTATCTTCCTGATTCAAAGGTTATTTTTTCTAGTCATGCTTTGATCCCCATAAGCAAATTCATAGTTGATTCAAATTAATCTATGACTTCTTCAGTGATACCTTTGTCTCACAAACAACATCATTTTTTGAATGGCCTACCAATTCATCTCATGTATTGCACAAATGTATGCAAAGACCAAAAAATTTCCTAATCGACCTTCCACATATATTCGACATACCCATTGCACACGAAGGTGCAAAAGATAGTTAATATCTGATGCTCTACAAAAAGGATGGCTAGGATGACAAACACCAACAAACATGAATAAATAAGTGTTAGTGTTAGAAAATCAAAGACCAAACACTATCCTAAGCAAGCATATCAAGAGAGACACTAAAATAAAAATAGAACATTTAACAAAGAAAACAAATGCAACAAGGCATCTCCAAATGCCTTCCACCATTCTTGTAGCTTCTCCTCCCTTGTTCCTCTCCTCTCCAAATTCCCAAATGAGTGTAGCTCTCAGTAGCTTTTTGCACTATTCTGGATGTCTTATGGAGGTTCAAGATTGTAAATGTTTTAAACTATGCAAATGCAAGTGTAAAGCAAACTAAATATGAGATATTATGTAATTAACTAAGATTAATTTTAGCACAAAATGACAATGTGAAATGATTATGCTAAATGCTCTCTAAAATTCACTATAAGTTAGATGCATACAATTTTTCAGGATCTGGATTGTGAAGAAATGAGCTCTATTTATAGGTAAAATGGAGAAATGGAGGGTTGAGATTGAGTAATCTCAACAAGGGTCGAGATTGAAGGGCTTAAGATCCATGTGAGGGCTTTCAACCCAATCCCAGGATGACAAATGTCAACAAGAGATGGGTTGAGAGGAAAGGGAATAAGAATTAAATTCTTGACATGACTTGAGGGATAACTTGGGAGGTAAGGTTAATTTTGAGTTGAGAGAATAAAGTCATTATCCAATAAATAATGTCTTTATCCAATGGATAAACTCTTGTGCAAGAGTTAGTGAGGATAACCATGGTCAAAGCAATAAATGTTTGAAGAGACCCATGGGTTAAATGAGGGTTGAGTTAGAGGTGAAGTCTCTAACCATGGGAGCAAGTGGATTTAACCATAAATGGTTATATAAGAGCCATTAATAGTCATGTAAGAGCCATTGGTGGTTTGGAAGACTTTAGGGGTTAGCTTGTTGAACACATAAAGCATTAAATTCTTTTCAAATATTTTAGAGGCTTTGAAAAGTGACTTCAAGTTGCTTAGGAATGTGACAATATTTAGGACATGGATTAGGATAATTAGGAATTATTAGAAAGTGGTTAGAAGGGTCTAGAAGGGGATTTAGGATTGCAAGTGGATTCGATGGGTGAGGGAAAATAGGATTTAAATCAAAATAAAATTAATTTATTTCAACTTATGGTTGCAACTTGCATTTGTAGGAGAATGCAAGTCGGGGGGATTTAATGATTTAGATAAATATCTTAATTATTTATTTAAAAGATGAAAGGGGATTAAATTAAATAAATAGGATTTATTCATTTAATTAATTATAAATTTAGTTTAATGAAATAATTAAAATAAATTGAATAATTTATTTAATTAATAGGAGAATGTTTGAGGATGAATTAATTAAATGTTAATTTAATTAATTGTTGGCTAGTGGATTTATTAATCAAATAAATAGTAAATATTCATTTAATTAAATGGACAGATTTATGTAACTACATTTGCTTCTCTTTGAGACGGTGTAGTTTATTGCATCGTTTCAAATAAAGAAAAATAGGTGTGAAGAAAATGCCCTATAAATGTTAATTTAATGGGTGGTATGCCCCATCGAGAGATGGGCCAAAAAATTTCAAAAAATCGAGCGACCTCTCGAAAAAGAACGAGATTGGGTGGGGTTAGAAGAGAATAAAATAGCAATAACAGTGAAAGAATAGAAGAAATCAGAGTGAAAACGGACAAAGGGAAAGCCAACGAATACCCTTAGGTCATGCAAGAGATATAGTGCAAAGGTAGTGTGTGCTTTTGATTGGTATTATACAATTGATCAAAATTATTTGGACAATCTGGTGCAATGGGTTAAATTAACCCAACCGAGTCAAAGCATGACAGTTGATGTCAGTTGTTTGCTTAGACAGGATAAAGTCTGAGTAAGTGAATCAAAGTGACCTGTTGGTGACTTAGACAATTGATGTAATTGCCCGATGAAGTAAAAGTATAGGAAGCAAAATACTCATTGAGACTTAGACAATTGATGTAATTGTCCGTTGTGATTGTGTTGGATTGATTGAGCAATTGATAGTGTTGGTGTTGTAGGTTGGTTGTGGTTAATCATAGCAACCCCGTTGAGACTAGGTCATTATGATAAATGCTTGATGTGGTCTAGGATTACCCTGATCGATTACCTATTGAGACCCAAAGATACTTGATCAAAGTATCTGTTGATAGTCTAGGTGTGTGCGAGTCGATGTGCCTATGTAGATAGAGTAACTTGCTTGATTGGGTTGATGGAACCTGATGAAGGGATGATGATGAGGACTTAGACGGGCAAGGTGAGGGGGGGATTCAATGTTAGATAGAAGATATGGAGGACCTAGGACCCATTCCTATGGAAGAAGATAAAAAAAAATAGAGTATGCATCCATTGTCATTACTATGTATAAGTGACATGCAACTATTTGAATGTATGGATGGATGCAATGCAACAAAATGCAATATAAACGGATGAGATGGAATGATGATCTATAGTGCTTTATTTTTCATCATTGAGCAATGGTAGTATCAATCTTGGACAAGGTAGTATGAGCCAAGTTTGGAGCATTGTACCTGTAAGCAAGCAATATAGATAAAAAAAAATATGGACCCTTCATAATGGTTCATGCTCATATGGTCGAGGTATACACTGTAGTTAGTAAGCCATAGTGATCTATGACTATATTTTGCATAAGATCATGTAGCTTAGTGAACTTCCCATGTAGACACCATTAGTACATGCCCTAGAACTTCATTGGAATAATTCGCAGATGATAAACAAAACGATACTTAGGAACCATCCTGGCTACTCTAATCACTTGTGGATATCCTGAAGTAGCGTAGGAAGCTGATATAAATGAATAAATAACTTTATCAAACTAACCAAGTACTTGATAGCTTAAACAAAATTTTCTTGTCAAAGAAAATATTATCATGTCTTTGTTGTGGTAAGGAAGGATGCATCCTTGGTAATATAGTTGTATCTCGATGTTGATTGTTTGGTTGATTTGAAAAGTGATCGTTGTTTGAGTAGTTTAAAAAATGTTTCTTTGATGTTTGTTGTGATGCATATGTACAACGAATATTATGCGTTGCCATGTTTTTGGTTGATTTTTGATGTTTTATGATTTTTTTGGATTTTGTGAGTTGTTTTTGAATTTTTTTTAAATTTTGTGAGACAATTTTAATGAAGAACTCAATGAATCACAAGTAATGCAGAATTTACTTCCATCAATAGGTTAAGATCATTGCCCCCAGTTTAGACATGACTATGAAAAAGTGGGATGCAAGACCTATGAAGTACTATCCTTGATTACAGATCAATAACAAGTCATGATTTTGACCGATGGATGAGTGGATGCAATGAATGTGATCACAACAAGTCTAAAAGACAATGGAGCCATAGCCTTTATGAGTGGTGCATGTTTACCAGGTTTTCACCATCGTACTTACCCAAGGTGCCACCAGAGTGGTTGTTCATCATTTGGATGCATGATTTTTCTTTACTATTTTGAGTTTTTTATATTTTCTTCATGACATTTATCTGAATGTTTTTGGTGTTCTTGCTAATATGTATGGGAGCCTGATGCTCTGTACAACTTATGTATGGAACCATTTGAGATGCATGTTGTTGATCAAATCTGCTAGCGATTCTACTTCTAAAGTAGCCAATTGATATGCCCCGGACCCAAATATAACAGTGATAACATATGGACCCAACCAATTTGATTCAAAATTTCCCTGATGTTCTCTGTTTGGTTGGTTACGAGGATTCTCTCTGAGAACAAGATCACCTACCTCAAATGCACGAGGTCTAACCTGATGATTATAGCTCCTACTTATGTGTTGCTAATAGGCCTTGAGGTGGTTGTATGTAGCTTGTTGCCTTTCATCAAGTAGTTCCAATTATTGAAGATGAGAGACTCGGTATGCTTCATCATCTATTAGTTTATGCAAGGAAACTTGTAGAGATGGTATTTCAACCTCAATAGGAAGGATGGCTTATGCGCCATAGACCAGTGAGTAGGGAGTTGCGCCTGTAGGGTTTGAATGCTAGTTCAATACGCCCATGGTGCTGGATTTAATTGAACATGCCAATCACAACCAACATCATTGACTGTCTTCTTTAGAATTCTCAATATGTTCTTGTTCGATGCTTCGGCCTGACCATTGCCTTGTGGGTAATAGGGAGTGGAAAAGCGGTGCTGGATGTGAAACTTTTCACAGAGCTCACAAACGTCCTAATTTTTGAAAGGAAGCCCATTATCTGTGATGATGGACATGAGTACACCATACCGACAGATGATGTAATTAAGGATGAATGAGGTGATATGCTTGCCAGTGACTTGGGTGAGTGGAACAATTTCGATCCACTTTGTGAAGTATTCGGTGTCAGTAATAATGAATTTGTGGTCGTTGGATGAGGATGGATGGATCTTACTCACAAGGTCAAGTCCCCATTTACAAAAAGGGCCATGGTGTTGTGATTGGTTACAATTACTGTGCTGGTGCATGTATCAAGTCTCCGTGAACTTGGCATTTCTTGCATTTTCTGACAAAATAGTAGGAGTCTTTTTCCATGGACAACTAATAGTATCCAATGCACACGATCTTCTTTGCTAAGGAAGGACCACTTGTGTGAGTCCCACAAATTCCTTCATGTACCTCTTCCAAGGCCTTTATTGTCTCATCCTATTCCAAACATCAAAGGAGAGTACCATCAAGACTGCGTCGGTATAGGGTTTTAGCAATGATGGTGTATTGAGTGGTTTGGTGAATGAAGGTTTTGTATTGGTTATTCAATTGGTTACGAGGAAGTGTGTGATCATGGAGATAGGCATATAAATCACCATACCATGGGGATTTGGAACCAACAAGGCAACATATCATCTCGAATTCAGGGATATCATAAGTGGGAATCCAAAGTTGTTCTACCAAGAACTCATAGCATGTTGAATTTTGTGGAAGATCTAGGAGAGATGCAATGGTAGCCATGGCATCAGCGGCTCGATTCTGATCTCTGGGTATCTTCTCAAAGGTGATAGTCATAAATGATGCCTTTAAACTATCCACCATTTGCTTGTACAACATGAGTTTATCATCCTTGGTTTGATATTTGTCTACGAGTTATCGGATGACTAGTTGGGAGTTGCCATATATCTGTAGCTCTTTCAGTTTCCATTGTATGGCTAGTCCGAGTCCTATGATCAAGGCCTCATATTCTGCTATGTTGTTTTTACATGGAAAAGTTAGCCTGTAAGACTTCGAGATGCTGTCACCTTGAGGTGTGATAAACAAAATACCTGCCCCCAAGCCATGCCTAGTATATGAACCATCAAAGTAGAGCTTCCATGGTTGTGTTGCTGTGATCATGAATATCTCTTCATCTAGAAAATTGGAAATAAGAGGATGATCACCTATGAGGGGTGCATCGGCCAACTGATCAACAATAACTTGCCCCTTGATAGCCTTACGCTCCACATACTCAATGTCAAATTCACTTAGAATCATCACCCATTTGGCCAAGCGACCTATCAATGCTGCTTTGCTAAGTAATTACTTTAGTGGATCGATCTTTGCAATGAGTTATGTATTAACAAGTAGTGTCTCAGCTTAGTGGCTGCCAAGATTACTGCTAGGCAAGCTCGCTCAATAGGTGTGTAATTGAGTTCATAGCCAACTAGTGTGCGAGAGATGTAGTAAACAACACACTCTTTCCCTTCTGCATTGTGTTGTCCCAGCAGTACTCCTAATGTCATATTTGTTGTTGAAATATAGAGCAATAGAGGTCTACTTGGATCTGGTTGGATCAACAATGGTGTATTCATGAGATAGTCCTTAAGCATCTAGAATACTTGCTGACATCTGGCATCCCATTGAAAGCAGATGTTTTTGTGTAACAGATGTGTTAAAGGATGGCACCTATCTGCTAGTTGTGCAATGAATTTTCGGCTGGATTGAAGCCACCCTAGTAATGTCCTTAACAGATTGATGTTCTTTGGAGGTGGCATGTCCATGATTGCTTTGACTTTTGTTGGGTCGACCTCAATGTCTTTGCTTGAGACAATGTATCCTAGAAGCTTCCTTGAGGTTACTCCAAAGACACATTTCTTTGGGTTTAGTCGAACATGATATTGTTCTAGTTTGTCAAAGATTTTCTCTAATATTTCCAGATGACCTTCTCTTGTTAATGATTTTGCCAATAAGTCATCGACATAATCTTCCATTATGGTATGCATCATATCATGAAAGATGGTGATCATTTCTCTTTGATCGGTCGTGCTTGCATTCTTTAGAACAAAAGGCATTACATTCCAATAGTATGTTTCCCATGGACATGTGAAGGTCATCTTATGTTGATCTTCTGGTGTGATCTTTATCTGGTTGTATCCTAAAAAGCCATCCATGAGGAAAAGCATGACATGTCCTATTGTTAGGTCCACAATCATGTCAATGTTTAGTAGGGGGAAGTCATCCTTAGGAAATGCTTTGTTTAGATCTGTGAAGCCAGAACAGATACGAATGCCCCCATTTGGTTTTCTGACATGTATAATGTTGGAGATCCAATCTACATAATCAATAGGTCTAATAAAACCAACATCCAGGAGTTTCTTAAGTTCTGCTTTGACTAGTACCGCAATCTGGGGGTGCATCTTGTGAAGCTTCTATTTTACTGGTTTAGCTCCTTCTGCCACGATGAGTGATGCATGACTAAATCGGGATCGAGACCAGGCATGTCTGCATATGACCATGCGAAGTTGATCTGACACTTTTGGAAGAATTCTGCAAACTTAGGTTGTTCCTCTGGAGTTAAAAGAGATGCCAAATGTATGTGGTGAGGAGTCTCAGGAGTCCCCACGTTGAATTGTTTTGTTTCCTCAAAAAGGATTGTTGATCGTTCTTGATTTGCACTGGAAGGAAGAATGTCAAACCTTTCATCCATAGGTGCCTTAGAGAGGTTTTCACCGTTGGATACGCTCTTTCTTTTTACTTTTTTGGGATCAAACAGTGCCACAGTGTGGTTTTCACTGGAAGATCCATGTTTTATTGTAATATTTTTGTAGTTGAAAGGTTTGGCATTCGCCCCGAAGTAGGCTGCACTATTAAGTTCAATGGTGAATCCAACTTTGTGATCCCCACTTGGTATGTTATCCCGTAGTTCCAAAAAGTCAATGATTGCCTCATCATTTTACAATTGGTCAAGGCATGGGGGATTAGGTTGGTTCCATTCAATGAGTTTAGGATGGACAATGGGTATTACCTCATCGATTAGGTTAAGTTCATAAGATGTGTCAGTGAGGGTTAAGACATTGTGGTGAAGGTCGTTGATGGTACTCTCCCTGTCAGAATCAGGCTTAGGATGTGACGTAGGGTCTGTGGAAGGTGTCTCCGATTCGGGAACCCAAAAGGTTTTAATTTGTGCTTCTTCATAAACAAGGATCTCTTTGTGAGGTGGAGGTGATGATGTGTCTTCTTCATCTGAAGTATTGAGATGTATGGAATCAAATTCCCATTCATGTGAGTCGGTCTCTGAGTCGTTGTCCAGCATCTGATTACTATACCAAACCGGGATATCCTTTGAGTTAAATATTGCAAGTGTGATCGACTGATGTACTTTTGGAGATGGAATGGCTGGTATTGCAAGGAGGATTATTGGGATTAGTGAATCCGATACTGGGAGTATCGACATTGTTGAATCTGCAGCTTCTGATGGAATTATCAGTGTTGTCGATACTGTTGGGGGTTCTAATACTGCTAATGATGTTGATGCAGTTGTTGTTGTTGATGGAGTTATTGGTTTGATTGGTGAGATGATTGGTGTTGTGGATGGTATTGTTGGGATTCTCAGCCTCATTGGGGTAGTTGGTGTGGTGCTTGATGCTGCTGATATAATCAAGGGTGGCCTCTTTAGAGTATTAGGTTGATATAGAGGTTTGTTGGGTTTCCCTTTAAATCTGAGCTTAGGAAGAGTCTCCTTTTGAAAGCCTAATCCAGTGTTATCTTTAGGCTTTAATTCAGGCTGCAATGGTTTATGTCGTCCTTTCTTGTGAGGTCCCAAAGCACTCTGACCATCATAGCCCATTCTTTTCATAATGGTAAGGTCTTTGCCATATTGATATGTGGTAAGATTAGCTTGTGGGATTTGTGTGGTGATAGGGTCTTTATAGATCCATTCTGCTAAGTCCTCTTCTCTGGTCTCCTCTTCCTGACTCTTTCGAAGCATAAAAGGTGCCAAAGTGCATGTTGGCTTGACTGATGGTGTTTGAAGTAACCTTTGAGGCTTACCATGAGTTCTAGGGGAAGTGGGTAGTTGCCCAACACAAAAGAGTTGGCTTAGATTGTACTCCCCAGGACCTTCCTCTGCCATTTTCATCTTTAGCTTCTCTTGCTTTGGTATAGTGGTGTTTAAACTGGAAAGAGAGGTTGGACTTACATATGATGTGGATGGGATAGCTTCTTTGTTGTTGGGAATGGTAATCTATGGCTGATGGTTGATATTGTTACAATATGCAAATGGATTTCCATCACCCAGGATTGTAATTTCTACACCGTTATGAGGAAATTTGATACACTGGTGATAGGTGGATGGAATGGCTTGCATGGCGTGTATCCAAGGTCTTCCTAACAATAAATTATATGGCAAAGAAAGGTCCAGAACTTGACATATGATGTGCTTCACCACTGGACCTACTCAGATTGGTAACACAACTGCTCCTTTTGAAGAACGCTTTGCATCATCATAGGCTTTTATGATTATATTTTTGCAGGGGTCTACTGATTCAACTACATATCCTAGTGTTGTGACCAATTGTAATGTACAGATATTGAGGCCTGCTCCATTGTCGATCAAGACTCGCTTGATCCTGTGTTGGTTGATAAATCCTTAAATATGGAGTGAGGCGTTATGAGGTTGTTAGAAGGATGTATTGTTGCTTTCACAGAAAGTGAGACATGGTGATGACCTCAGATTACCAACCATAGCTTGAAATTGATATGTATTTAGATTGGCAGGGATTGACGCCTCTTGGAGAGCTTGATCCAAGATTGTTTTATGACATGGGGATAGGCGCAAAATCTCTAAGATGGATATAAGTGTGGGTGTCTTATCTAATTGTTCCACAAGGTTATACTACTTTGGGATGGAAGTTGTGCCTTGTGGAGCTGCTTTAATGGTGATCTTGCTACGATGCATAACAACATTGCAGGTAGGGCTTGGATCTTTGATGGTAATTGTTGCAATTTGTTCATTAGTGTCATATAGGTGATTCATAATGTAATTATAGGTGGCTCATGTATAATCATTGGTATCTGTGTTTTGTCCTGAAGTGGAAGGACCCCTTTGATCTTGTGATGGAAGTGGATTCTTAAACATGAGATGATCATTATTTGATGTTTTTGGGTCATGTCCTTCAATTTCAATCTCTCCTCAGTCAATAAGATCCCGAACAAGACCTTTCAATTTATGACAATTACTTGTTTTATGCCCTTTCCCTTGAGGGAATTCACAATGTTCATTATCCCTCCACCATGGAGGTTTGACCTGAGGTTCGTAATTAGATGTCTTTGGTAAGGTCACTAGATTTGAATAGACCAATTGATGTAACATTGTTTCAATAGGTTCCCCTAAGGGAGTGTATGTACGTTTTGGTTTATAATTTTGTTGTCGTTGTCTCGGTTCCTCTTGCGGTGCATTGCCTCCTTGATTTTGCAAAGGAGCAACGGTGTTGTTCTTAGGAGGGGGATTTTGCCCCGCAAATCAGACCACAAGTTGTGCACTCTTTATAGTCCTTGCATCCACAACCCCGTCATTGACAATGTTTTTGTTTTTATTCCAAAAGTTGGGTTTATCACTGTTAAATTTTGGGCGAGGGTCATCTTTTGGTTCATTGTATATCTTGATAAGCCCCTTTTTAATGAGGGCCCGTTCATATTTTAACCCTTGGGTGATCATGTCAGCAAAGGATCTTGTGCTTTTCATTTCTAGGTAGAATTCCATTTCATCATTCAAGTTGGAAATAAATATTTCCACTAGCTCTCATTCAGGTAGATGAAGATAATGTCTACTAGATAGTTGTCTCCATCATTGCAGGAAAGATGAAAATAGATCCTCTAGTTTTTGCTTGGTGTTACATAGATCTACCATGGTGACATCGCGTTCTATGTAATGTGAATAATGTGCAATGAATTTTTGGACCAGTTCTTCAAATATCCTAATTCCAATTGTTAATCGGGAAAACCATTATGTGGTTGTCCCTCCCAAACTCTGAGGAAAGAGGCACATTAGATATGTGTCTTCATATGCCACTTCTAGGCAAGCTGAGTGAAATTCCCTAACATGATCTCTAGGGTATCCTTTTCCCCGATACTTTTTGAACTTAGGTGTTTCAAACCCTCGTGGAAAAGGTGGCACAAGTAGATTCCTATCAAAGGGATAGGGACAAATATCATCAAGTGAAAACTGGGTAGTTTACACACCACTGTGGAGTTGTTGGGCTAGATTCTCGACCTGTTGCCTCAACATGTCAATGTCATTAGGAGGAGGAGGAGGTGGGGGATTTCCTTGATTAAGGTCATATCTGAAGTTATCTCAACCTCTTCCACCCTCATTATGACTATGGTGTTTTGATGCTTGCCTTAATTGTGCAATATAAAAATCAAAGGGTAGTTTGGCTCCCTCTTGAGCAAGTCTTAAAAAGTGAGCATCGATGTTGTTTTTGAGGATTTCATCAAAAATTCGATTGAAGAGGGGGTTGTTTTGTGCCCTTTCTATTTCTTAAGGAGTGGGAGTACTAGGATTTTCATCATTTGTGTTTCCTCCAAGGGCTTCTTGGAATTCATTGATATTTTCCTCTTCTTCTTCTTCGAGTTCTAGTTGTCTAGTCTTTGATCTAGTTTGAGCCATTTTTGAAAGTTGTTGTTCAAGTTTGGTAAAAATGATGATGAGTTGGTGATGGAATGAGAGATAAATGTTTGGTAAAGTGTTTAGCGTACAGATCTCTAACACTAAAGGTTGATGTTACCACAGTCCTTCTATGAATTGCTTGTTTCTGTTTGTTGACAATGTTTGAGATGATAAGGTATAACAAAGTCTGAGATGTGTTACAAACCAAGCTACCTAGTAATGAGAGGATGCACTCATAGACTAGTTTTAACCTGCATAGAAATGCCTCTTAGGATGAGTTTATCCTAGATGTAGAGACACTCTAAAGAGTGATGTGTTGTTTTGATTCAAGCAATATCTAAAAAGAACTTAGGACAAGACCTCTTTATGTTTCGAGAGTTGGAATGGATTGATGATGTATGAATGTGAGAATGGATGGAATGTTAACTTCAATAAAAACTTTGTGTTACAAATGGGACAAATTCTTCCTCTTCTCTTTCGGGGGTTGGTGGTTCTTCCTGAGCTATGTTATGTGTTATGCAGATGTCTGGAAAGAAGGCATGATTGATTTTGCCTCCTTTGTTTTTATGATAACTCAAAACTGTATATTGAGTAAAAGCTTTGTGGTTCAAAGACTCTTGATTAAACTCATTGGATTTTCCTTGAAGATATAGACGCATGTGACACAAGAAGGCTCTATGTGAGACAAAAATTTGTCTATTGAGATAGAAAAATCTCCTTCTTTTTATGAAAGCCTTTGAGATTAATTGTCTTTTCTTCAAATTGATATGTTGATGAAGATTCCTCTTTCTCAGAATGTGAAGGATGGTCATATAGTTTGATATCTTATTTGCACTTTGTTTTGATTTTTGTCAAATGTTTGGTTTTGAAAATTGGTGTTGGATGAATAGTTGTTTTTGAATTGGTTTTGATTTTCTTTGACAAGAAAACAGAGCAAGCACACAAACACAATCATGTTGCCTCAAAAGTGGTGCAAGAGCACCTAGGTCCTAGTTTTCTTGTTTTTGCAAAATTTTGGCTTGTACTGACCTTAGCCAGGTTAGTAGTGAATAAGGACTCTAGGAGGGTCCTTGATTGAGTATTTTAGCAATATAGGTCTAGGTGGAGGTCATTTTGCCTAGATTTGCATTTTTTAGTAGATAGTGTGTTTTGAGTAGTGTTGGCCTTTTTGTTGGTCAAAAGTGTCAAATGTTGAAAAAAGCTTTAGAGGGGGTTAAGTAAGCCTTAGAAATGTTTAATACATCATGTGTGATGATTGGGTATAGGTCTCTTAGGTTGGAAAGATCAGAAGTGTCAAAAACACAAAGTTGCAAAAGTTGCAAAAAGTTATCATGACAACTTTTGTCCTAAAATTGGTTAGTGGTGAATTTAGGGATTTATCAACACCATGGAAGGATTCCACACATGGAAAAACTATATAAACCTCCTCCTTCACGTTTGTCAAGGTTGGTGTACTTGGAATCAGAAAGCAATAATAAAAACACAAGATTTTGGACTGCACTTTTACATTGTTTTTGTCAATTTTGCATTCTTGTGAAAGCTTAATGGATTGAATCCATGAATCCAATGATGGATTGAGATTCAATAGTGTTTTTTAGAGTAGTATTTTCATTTTCAAGAATTTTAATTAGTTTTTACTACTGTTGAGGTGACTTTATTCACAAATAGCCAATTTTGGCTTGTAAATAGTCTTTTCTTTGTAAATATGGTTGCCCCATGAATCCCACACATGCTGCCATCACGGCTAGTTGAGGTATGGTTGGTAACCTTCTGTATAGTGTAATTATGTAGGTTCAAGTGTTAGATAAGTGTTTGATCATGACTGACACCTCTTCCTAGGTGAGTCCAGGAGCAACCCGGTTAGAGAAGAAGAGGTGAAAAAGTGTTGAATAATGCAGAGGTGAATGCAAAAGAACCATTTCTAAATTTGGAGGAGTTCATGGAGTTGGGACAGACTTGTATCAATAAGGAGGAGCCTTGAAGAGTTCATTTCATAGCAAAACCCCAAATTGCCTACTCACTACCGGTGTAAGCCCTTTAAAAACCCTACAAACCCTCAATTTTAGGGTTCATACCTCGTACGGTAAGACCAGAGCCTAAAACCAAAAAAATCTATTAGGCATGGTATAGCATTGAGGGAAATCAAAACTTGTTTTGGGGTTCTTTGATTCGATTTCCTCCAAGCCCTAAAAAACCGGTCTAGGAGGCTTAATTAGGTCTAATTCCTTGTAGCCCTTGTCCAGGCAAGATTGTGAAACCAGTAGGAAATCTTGAGATTGCAAACTACCAAAGGACTCCATATGCAACAAAAACATTTTAAAATACCCTAGTACACCTCTGCAACATCATATTTCAATTGGGGGTCATTATGACAAGTTGAGGCTATGAGGCCAGGATTGAGCACCAGAGAAGCACAGTGAATTGATAGGGTTCCTAACCAAAACACCTGAAATAAACACTCTAGTAGGGACAAGAATCAAGCCCTAGAAGAGAGTGAGAGGGGCTTGGAGGCCTAGAAAGCAACTAGGCCTGGTGAGTTGGTGGAATTGAGCAACATCAACTTGGGAAGTGTTGAGCAGGCTAGGTGAACCCTATTAAAGAGGCACAAATAATGTGGGTCTAAATCAACCCAATCTTTGAACTTTTTGACCCCTTTTCAAATGTTTTTGTGTATGTTTTTTCCAAAATCCTGAAGTCGGCTCAATTTATCATTGGTTTGACACAAAATGAAGACACTTCAAACACATTTTATCCCTAAGGTCAAATGGCCAGTTGCGATAATTTCAGCCCACATCTTGATATTTCTTCAAGTTTGGTACTACATACCTTATGAATCCCACCATAGATTGTAAGGATGTGATAAACTAAGTCTTACGCGAGCATAATAGATAGATGATCCCTATGATGGGGGAGTCACCACTTTGATAAAGATACAAGTAGCTTTTCAAAAAGCCATGTTTCTACTCAAGGAAATATGTATGGTGAGTATCTTGGGAGCAAAACCATCTATTCTCTTGCATTGAATTTATCACAATATTCTCAATCAATAGAACGGGTGGGTGTCTATATAAAAAGGTTCTAGTAATTTTTTATGTTTTTGGACATAAGTTCATTTTGCAATGACTCACTTAAGAGCCTTGTAACTTGTGATGGGGCCCATATGTCCTTTTGGCAAGTTACACTATAGGAACAACTATACCCAAGGCTACAGCTTTCGCTCGCACCTGATTTCTATAGCGGCTCGAAGGATTTACCGCGTGAGGTAGTTCCCAACAGTGACGCGTCTCTTGACAGGCCTCTCTTAAAAAGATAAAATTTTGAGTGTTACTAACACTTTTCTCTTGCACTTAGGACCATGAAAGCCAAGGGAGAGGATAGTGTGTGTTAGAAGTAGGACCACTCGATAAAACTTTGCACAAGCGTGCCAATCACTGAAAACACTTGTTCTTTTTAACTGATTTTCATTGCAATGTGATCTAACTATTTGGAGATGTTGCTCCAACAATCATGGTGTTCTTTTTAACTTCAAAGGCAAAATAATTTATAGTCTAAGAATTTGAAATCCTAGTCAACTAAATTGAGAACACGTTTTTGCTTGAAGTAAAATTGCTTTGAACTTGAAGGAAAAATGGCTTGTTCTTTTTAAGCTTTGCCCAAAACAAAGTGTGGATTGTGATTTCTTTAAGTTGATGCAAGAAATGAAATTTGTGTTGTTGATTTTAAGCACCAAAATAAAGCTTCTGCTCCTATCTTGCAAAAAGAAATTTGTTGGCTTTTGAAATTGTGTTTCTTTTTACCTTGACAAATGAGGTTCTTTTTATGAGCCCAAACAAAATATGTGAATCTTTTTATACCCAAAAAGAAATGTGAAGTTTATTTAAACTAAAATAAAAAGTGAATTCATTTTTAAGCCAACTTTGAAAAAGTTAGTAAAAAAAGTAAATCTACTTCCTAATCTAATTTAAAAACCTGCACAAAGAAATAAACAATTAGTCAAAATGATTATGGTGGACTTCTACAAGCTTAAATCCTGATTTTTCGATTACAAAAAGATTTTTTTACAACTCTCTGTTACAATAGCGCTACTTTGTGTGAAAACAAAAGCGTTATTTAACATGAAAGCGCTAAATAAAAATTGAAAGTGCTAAAAGAAGTGTAAACGTGCTAAAAAAAGAAACAAAAGCACCAAAAGAACTTTGTCAGACATAATTAATTCTGTCAAACAACGAGCTAAAAGAAGAAATGATAGCGCTATTTAATGGTCAATAGCGCTAAAAGAAAGACGATAGCACCAGTTGAGAAACAATAGCTCTATTATTAGGAACAATAGCGCTAAAGTACCAACTTTCGAAGGTGCTAGAGCGTGAACAAAAGCGCTAAAGTGCGACCTGTGTGTCAATTAAAACATGCAAAAAGTTAGTAGTTTTTGAAAAAAAAATGATATCGAGAGGTTGCATGTTCCATTCACGTCGGGTTCACCAAATGATGCTCTGCAAAAATGATGGTTAGGATGACAAACACCAACAAACAGGAACAAACAAATGTCAGTGTTATAAAATCAAAGATCAAACACTATCCTAAGCAAGCATATCAAGAGAGACACTAAAAGAAAAATAAAACATTTAACAAAGAAAACAAATGCAACAAGGCATCTCCAAATGCCTTCCACCATGCTTGTAGCCTCTCCTCCCTTGTTCCTCTCCTCTCCAAGTTTCCAAATGAGTGTAGCTCTCAGTAGCTTTTTGCACTATTTTGGATGTCTTATGGAGGTTCAAGATTGTAAATGCTTTAAATTATGCAAATGCAAGTGTAAAACAAACTAAATATGAGATATTATGTAATTAACTAAGATTAATTTTAGCACAAAATGACAAAGTGAAATGATTATGCTAAATACTCTCTAAAATTCACTATAAGTTAGATCCATACAATTTTTTAGGATCTAGATTATGAAGAAATGAGATCTATTTATAGGTAAAATGGAGCAATGGAGGGTTGAGATTGAGTAATCTCAACAAGGGTCGGGATTGAAGGGCTTAAGATCCATGTGAGGGCTTTCAAACCAATCCTAGGATGACAAATGTCAACAAGAGATGGGTTGAGAGCAGAGGGAATAAGCATTAAATGTTTGACATGACTTTAGGGTTAACTTGGGAGGTAAGGTTAATGTTGAGTTGATAGAATAAAGCCATTATCCAATAAATAATGTCTTTATCCAATGGATAAACTCTTGTGCAAGAGTTAGTGAGGATAACCATGGTCAAAGCAATAAATGTTTGAAGAGACGCATGGGTTAAAGGAAGGTTGAGTTAGAGGTAAAGTATCTAACGGTGGGAGCAAGTGGATTTAACCATAAGTGGTTATGTAAGAGCCATTAATAGTCATGTAAGAGCCATTAGTGGTTTGGAAGACTTTAGGGGCTAGCTTGTTGAACACATAAAGCATTAAATGCTTTTCAAAGACTTTGGAGGCTTTGAGAAGTGACTTCAAATTGCTTATGAATGTGACAATATTTAGGAGATGGATTAGGCTAATTAGGAATGATTAGAAAGAGGTTAGAAGGGTCTAGAAGGGGATTTAGGATTGCAAGTGGATTTGGTGGGTGAGGAAAAATAGGATTTAAATTAAAATAAAATTAATTTATTTCAACTTGTGGTTGCAACTTGCATTTGTAGGAGAATGCAAGTTGGGGGGGGATTTAATGATTTAAATAAATATTTTAATTATTTATTTAAAAGATGAAAGGGGTTTAAATTAATAAATAGGATTTATTCATTTAACTAATTGTGAATTTAGTTTAATGAATTAATTAAAACAAATTGAATAATTTATTTAATTAATAGGAGAATGTTTGAGGATGGATTAATTAAATTTTAATTTAATTAACTGTTGGCTAGTGGATTTATTAATCAAATAAATAGTAAATATTCATTTAATTAAATGGACAGATTTATGTGACTACACTATCAATATGAGAATTTATTATCGAAATGATCCAATTTCTTTGGGCATTGCAATTTTTTTTAAAGTCTCTCCATAAACATGGACCATCAATCATAGAAATGAGTGGATTAAGTTCATGTAGGGAATGCCTTCGGTGTAAAAATAACAATTTTGATATTATATTGATATTTATAAATATGAAGAAATACTTTTGAAATATTCTTAATTGAGAATTGAAAATCCTTAATTATTTTTTAGCACTGGTATGAGGATAATAGCTTTCCAATTAAAACAATTTCAATTTTTTGCCTAAAGAATCAATTTTTTTTTTTTACAGGAGCATTAATATTTTATTGAATGGATATTTTAGCATAGATTTACCAAAAGAAAATTGTATGTTTTTTATGTTTTACTTGTGCAAAAAGTTGTATTGTATTGCTTGTTGTCTAGATGCTTGATATATTTGTTGATTGAAGATGAAAGTGATTATTATCAATTACATTTACAAAATCAACATTATCATTAGTTATATCTACAAAATTAAGATTATTACCAATTACATCTACAAAATTAGAATTTCCACCCAAATTTCTCGATCTTTCCATATCATGCGTATAACAAGACTTAATTAAAATATTTTTGTCTAAGAAGATGAGTTTTTTGCAACTATGCATAGATAAAGACTTTAAAGATTATGATTGAAGACTTGATTAAAGATTGTGATTGAATAATTTAGTCACTAAAATTTGGCTGAGCTGCAACTTTAATTCAAAGGATAAAATATAAGACAAATTAAAATCAAATGAAATTTACCTAGATTTCCTATGAACCTCCACCTAAAAGATATACTATAGCAACATAGAGGAATCAATATTGTTCTACGCAATTAAATTAAAACATGTTTTGATTACCTTCTTTTATCAAAGATCATTACATGAACGTCGCCTGCAACTAAGTCTCGCCTTCAGGGTTGGCACGAGGTTGCAGGGGTCGTAGCTGCTGATGTGGGGGAGTGTAGATGGCCTCCTCCACGTAGGTAAGGTTCTTCTTGATTTTCTTGAATCTCCCTTCTTTTTGTTTTTTGTGTCTGCGTTATTGTTGCATGTACTTCCCCGTCGCCGGCCATGCTCCTCTTTACGGGAGTGGTTAATGTGCATTTATGGAAGGCTCATCCGGAGGCATCCTCAAGATGAGCGACAAATCAGGAGCCGAAGAGGTGAAGAAGAAAACATTCAAGGAAGTCGTCCATCAACTGTTCATCGTCGTCGCAAAGGGTACTAGGTTTGTGTCAATAGATAATGGTGGCCCCCATGGAGAAGGTAAGGACCCTAACTGTACATTGGGCTCCATCTCCATTTCTCCTAATGATTTAATGTGCAATGAAATTTCTATGCAAAAGAATAGGTTAAAAGATACTGCTATTTTCTTTGCGTCTGTTGATGTTGATAAATGTCCAACCCGAAAATTTCTTGATGACTGGTTCAAAAATGTTTGGAGTATGAAATTAGGTTATCATGTTTCATTATGTAGATTAATTCAAAAAGGCTTATTCGTAATCTTTTTCAAAGATCATAAGGCTCAAATCGATGTTGTTAGCAAACAATATTGTACAGTGGACAAATGCACCTTTCATGCCTTAGGGTGGTCTCTTGAAGCAGTCAATGAAGAAATTTTGGCACTTTCGTGCTCTAGATGGCTTCTGGTAAAAAATATTCCTCCACTGTTATGGAGATTCATACCCCAAATAATTGAACTGATTGTCAAGACTATTCAGTTGGATAATCGGCCTCTCTTATACATCACTTGGATGCTAGGGCTCTGGTTTCGATCAACCCTGGTCATGACCTTCCTAATCCGATAAACATTAATTTAGGAAATGAAATTGTGTCTTGCCCTATTGAAACCCTTGGAGGGATTAATGTGTGCTTCCTCTATAGAAAAGAGGGACATATTGAAAAGAATTGCCCCATTGTTAATTGACTTAAAGGAATTGAGAAGGCCTGCAATGATGCTAGCGACCCTCCTCCAGTCCACAAAAATCATGTTCCGCTAATGGACAACCTTGACTCCCTTAGTAAAAATTTCAATAGAGCTATGAATGGAGAGAGTAATAGAACCCCGAATTTTGAAAAAAAAGCCAATACTGGAATCTCCAATAATGTCCCCACCTCTCATTCTACTATTTTAGAAGCCCTAAAACAAATGGGTTAAGATCAGCAGGATGGTTTTCAAATAGTTGGGAAAAACCCTAGGAAAAGGAGAAGGAAAAACACCCAACAATTAGCACTGGAGAAAATTAGAGCGAATAAATCTAATAATTTTAAGAATATAAAGGATAAATCATTTGTGGGGATCAACCTGGCCTTGCCTATCTGAATGTGCTGGTAGCCCTAAAAATTATTAGACCTCTCAATGTAGGAAATAAGGAAATGAAATCTCATGTAACCAGATGGAACCAAAATATGAAGAGTTGGCAGACTCTTCTCCAGACTATTGGGAAGAAGAAAGCTAAAGATTATAGGTCGATGGAGAAAACGCTATCTGATGAATTGTACCAATATGAGGTAGATGTCCAGAATAGCCCAAGAAAAGTAGAATTATCAGACAAAGTGGCTCAGGCAAGGGATGCTTTGAGTAAGCACTAACAAGTTAAGATTAGAGGGGCAATGATCAGAGCCCAAAGTCAATGGATACAATTTGGTGACAAAGGCTCTAAATTTTTCTTCAATATGCTCAAGCAGAAACAATCTAGAGAAAAGATTGATAGGATATGGATAGACAACAAAGAGGTATTGGCATTGCAAGAAATTAAAGAGGCTTTTGCCAGTTTTACAAAGGTCTCTTCTCCTCGGAAGATTCCCTTAAATCTTAGGAAGCTAGAGAGAAGTACAGAGCTATTATTCCCAATAAGATTACAGTAGAGGACACTCAAGGTTGAGGGAAAATATCTTGGCGAGTGAGCTAAAAACTGCCATTAGGAATCTGAGCAATGATAAAAGTTCGGGCCCAGATGAACTGCCTATCAAATTTTATAAAGCTAACGAGGAGTGGATTTGCCAAGACCTCCATGATCTATATTTAGAGGCTTATGAGAATGGCTCTCTAGGTGATCTTATCAATAAAGGGACTATTAAGCTATTACCAAAATAAGCGGACAAGTCACTTATTAAGAATTGGAGACCCATTACGCTCCTCAATGTGTCCTATAAAATTTTGGCCAAATCTCTTGCACTCAGGTTAGAAAATATGCTGCCCAAATTCATATGTCCCACTCAAACATGGTTCATAAAGGGAAGATTCATCTTGGAAAATCTAATCACCAATTGGGAGGCAATGGAATGGGCAAATGTATCAGGACAAAATGTGGCCATGTTTCTTTTGGATTTTGAGAAGGCCTATGATAGGGTTGAATGGGAGTTTTTCTTGATGATGCTAGAAGCCTTTGGATTTCCTGTGGAATTTTGCAAATGGGTGAAGATTCTCCTTAAAGATGCATCTGCTTAGGTAGAGGTTAATGGATCTCTCTCTCAGACTATTAAGCTTGGTAGGTCTACTAGATAGGTTTGCCCTCTTGCCCCTTCTCTTTTTGTTGTAGCTTCTGATGCTCTATATTACATTTTAAGAGATTACACCATTTCCCCTAAAGTAAGAGGTGTTAAACTTCCAGATGGGTCTGAACTAATTAATACCCGATTTGCTGATGATATTCCACTTTTTATAGAACTCACCAAACAAAATATGGAAGCCCTGGAGTGCAAAATTAAGTTCTTAGGTGAGATTTCAGGGGCCAAAATCTCTCAGGTTAAATCCACCCTGCTTGGATGGAAGGATGAGCCTCTGGATTGGTTGCACCAGTTTGGAGTTCAATGGGGGGGGGGCTAAAAATAGACAAGAAGCTCAATAAATGGAATAATAGGTATCTTTCACTTGCTAGAAGAGTGCAAGTTTGTCAAAAACGTTATCCTCATACAACATTTACTATTCCTTAGTGTGGATGTTCTCCAACTATCAAATCTTGGAAATACAAAAATTTATTAGAAACTTCCTATGGTCTGATAGGAAAGGAAATAAAAAGATACACTCTATTAAGTGGGGGTGGTGCCACATAGAGAAGAGTCTGGGAGGACTCGGGTTAAAAGACTTGAGAATACAAGGGGTTTCCCTTGCTACTAAAGGGATCTTCCAGCCTTTTGATGGCAATGAACCATGGAAAATACTGGTAAGAAACAACATGTTGAAAGGAGTTCCTAAAAAGGCTAAAGCCTGGAAATCTCTACCCTTCTGTGACCTAGTGGCTGGAGGTTTTGTAGTCTCAGTGCAAGGTTCGAGTGTCTTTAAGTCTATTTGGAAATCCTGGAAAAATATTAGACCTTTCATCACAAACAATACGACCAACAACAATGACCACATCCATGGGGAAAGGTCTATCTGATGGAACCTTCTCCACTTGTCTAAACCTCTCGTGCTTACTCAAGGGTGCTCTGCTAAAGCCTGGGCCGTCAAAGGCATTTGCTGACTTAAAGACATTACAGAGAATGATGTTGGCATTATGTGAGCCGGCATGAGCCTTATGTAAACTAGCATGAAGACATAATGATATTGTATGTTGTCATTGATGTCAATATGAGACATAGTGTGTACCAACACATGAGATAACTGAAGAAAGAGGTACCAACATATGTGTGAACTGGTATATGCCAAAGTGAAGCGGCACATTTGTTCAAAGTGAACCGGCATGTAGTTATGGGAACCAGCACATGGAAGCACTGTATGACTACTGGTTCGTAAGGCAGCTTCCACTTCGGGGTTTCCGGTTGGAGTATCTCAAGTCTGTGTGACTCAATTGGTGATCTTTGTGTGATGAGTTGGCAGTATGATGGAGGATAGATCGTGTTGCCACGTAAGCTCTGTGCGCATGAAGGATCTTGCATGAAGAAGACTATTCCTATCTACCTCAGGAATGTGTGAAGTCTATCAAATGGTGATAACACGTGATGGGTTATCAGTCGCCATGAAAACGGTGGATAATGGACGATGGAGAATGTCTTGAGATCAACTCAAAACTAGTGCATTTAATGCAGTATGTTTCAACGGTCAGGATCGAACCATTTGAATTGCTCAACCTAACAGGTTTAGGGTTTAAGGTTTTTGCTACCGACCTGTATGTTCCATATAAGGTCGATGTTAAGTTTTTATCTGAAGTTGTTGGCAAAAGTTGTGAGTGTGTATCCAACGAAAGTGATACAAGATTCTTGCCAGACTATAGGAGAGAAGAGATACCTGCAAAGTGTATGTGCAGAAGGAAAAGAGGAGCCTAAATGGACCTGTATTAGTATTAAGTGTTGTTAACAGATCATTGTAATACCTGTTGATCTCTAACCACTTCAACAGTTGTAAAATCCCCTAACAGGGTAGCCTTAACTGGCTTGATTCAAAATCCCTTAAATCGGGTGGTCTTAACTAGCTTGGTGTAAATCCCTTAACCGGGTAACTCAAAGCTAATGAGTTCAAAGAAGCTAGAGAAGCTTAGGATATCCTTTCAGCTATTGAGTTCTTAAAATCCTCTAACAAGGTGACCCTACCAGGTTTAACCCTTAACCGGGTGATCCCTAACAGGATCGGTTCCTACCAGAACCTATTGTAATGTTCTTAACCGGACAAGGCTCCTAACAGAGCGAACTTCTAAAGAGTTCAAAAAGCAGCTTGTGGGTATTCATCCCCACCGTGTTTTTTCCCAGTTGGGTTTCCATGTGAAAAATATGTGTGTCATGTGAAATGCTTTTGTCTTGTGATGCTTTGTTTTATCTATTATGCACATGAAGGTTCTATGTTTTGTGCCTGTCTATAAAACATATTGAACTCCCCATTGTGAAGATTTGATAGTTAAAGTCTACTAGTTCATGCATGTGAATATTATGATAATGTAGTATTGAGCTAAGAGAAAAGCTTAGTGAATGACCGGTTCATGACTGATTGAGCTATACTGGATGCTACCGGTTGCACTCTGTTTTACCAGTATCTCTATTTATCAGTCATTGCGAGTGTTTGCTATCAAACCAATTTTGGACTATATTTGTGTCTGTACTAATTACCCCCCACCCCCCCCCCCTCTCAGTACCAGTTTGGTACTAGTGGTTCATCATCAAGTTATCAATTGGTATCAGAGCACTCCAGGTCCTCTGTGTTGTAAGCTTAACCGCTTGAGGAAAAGATCCTAGCCAAATGATGAAGAGGGAATGTCCAAAGTTCAACAAGGAAAACTTTGGTATATGGAAAGACAGGATGAAGATATTCATCAAAAGCATGGGTGTTCAACATTGGAGTTATGTTGAAAATGTATATGTTGTTCCTACCGGTACTCTCACCGATGACCAAAAGAGAGAGATACAAGAAAATGGGCAAGTCATGGAAGCCCTCATCAGTAGTCTATTTGACATTGAGTTTATTGATGTTCAGGACAAGGCAAATCCCAAAGAAGTATGGGATGCTCTTGAAAATATCTATGGTGGTGATGAGCATGTAAAACAGGCTAAGGAAGATAGCTTGAGAGGAAAGTTTGAAGACATGAGAATGGTTAAAGGAGAGACCATTCAGCAGTATGGAATAAGAATCAAAATAGTTGTTGGAGAAATAAAGAGTGCAGGTGGCAAAATAGAAGATTCCACTGTGGTAAGGTAAGTCCTGAGATCCCTGTTGCCGGTCTATGCAATAAGGGTTGCTGCTATACAGGAGCTGAGATCAATAGACAAGTCTAAGGCATCCTTGGACACCATCATAGCCAAGTTGATAGCCTATGAGTTGAATAGCTTTGATGGTAGTGTTCAAAAGTCAGAATCAGCTTTTAAAGCTTCTGCTATACCATCCAGAAAAGGAAAAGAGGCTAGCACTAGTGGGGAACCTAGTCAGAACAGAGAAATGAAGGATGAAAAGTTTCTGATGGAATTTGAAGCTCTTCTAGCCAAGAGATTCCCAAAAGGAACTGGTAAATACAAAGGTAAGATACCTTTGAAATGTTTCTCCTGCAACCGGATAGGACATATTGCTATGAACTGTCCTAATAGTGACAACAAGGACAAACCGGAAAGGTTCAAGAAATTCAGAGGAAACCGGAGAAATTGTTTTGTGGTAGTTGATGAAGGTGTCACAGATGAGGAATCAGAAGATGAAGAGAATGAAGACATTGTGTTTGTTGCTATAAAGGAAGATGTGATAGACAAGAAGGCTCTTGTCTCCCAGTTTGATGATTCCAATGAGTGGATCATTAACAGTGGCTACTCTCACCATATGACTGGTGACCGAAGCAAGTTTCTATCATTAGAAGAGTATGATGGTGGTGTGGTTCACTTCGGTAATGATGCACCATGCATGGTCAAAGGCAAAGGGTCCATCTCCTTGAATGGAAAGAGTAGTGCTGACATTATGTATTGGGTTGATGGTCTTAGACACAACCTTCTAAGTGTTGCCCAGTTAAATGACAGTGGACTCACTCTGCAATTCAAGAATGGAGTTTGTAGAATCAAAGGTAAAGATGGTAAATTGGTAGCCACTGGCATGTAGACTAAAGGTAACCTATTTCATCTAAATGCTAATATAAGTACATGTCTTATGGCTAAGCTTGATGATAGCTGGATATGGCATAGTAGATTCTGCCATGTGAACTTTGACAACATTGTGAAGGCTAGTAAGATCAAGGCAGTTAGAGGGTTGCCGGTGCTGAGCAAACCGGATAATACCTTGTGTAGAGAATGTCAATTGGGGAAAATGTCTTCCTCAACTTTTAAAGGTAAATCTTTCACTGCTAACAACTTGCTTGATCTTGTGCATACTGATTTATGTGGTCCTATGAAAACTAGAAGTGTGCAGGGTGATAGGTACTTCATGATTCTCATTGATGACTGCTCAAGAATGATGTGGGTCACATTCTTGAAAGACAAGTCTGAAGCTTTTGGGAAATTCAAAGCTTTCAAAGCATTAGTGGAAAAGGAAAGCAGTAAAAGGATCAAGTGTCTCAGAACTGATCAAGGAGGGGAATTCACTTCCAGTGAATTCAACAAGTACTGTGAAGAATTTGGCATCAAGAGACAGTTGTCTTCCCCCCGGAATCCACAGCAGAATGGCCTAGCAGAGAGGAATAACTGGACTGTGGTTGAAGCAGCTAGAACTATGTTGATCCAAGGAAAGGTTGCTCACACCTTTTGGAGAGAAGCGGTGAGAACTGCAGTTTACACTATGAACCGGGTACTCATCAAAAAGGGCAAGGAAAAAACTCCTTATGAGTATTGGACCAGTAAGACCCCTGTGGTAAATTATTTTAAAGTCTTTGGTAGAAAATGTTACATCAAGAGGAGTGAACATCAGGGCAAATTTGAAGCTAAATGTGATGAAGGAATATTTCTAGGATATTCCACCAAGAGTAAAGCTTTCAAGTGCTACAACAATAGGACTCAGAGAATTATGGAAAGCATCAATGTAAGAGTTGATGAATCCTCTGAGAAGACTGAGAAAACCGGTAGTGAGCAAGTTGTAAATGAACCAGTTGCAACCTTCTGGCAACTGGTTGTCAGTCAACCGAGCACTAGTAACAGTGTTCCTAAACTAGTGAATGTTGATACTGATGAAGATAAGGATGAAGAAGAAAAGCAAGAAGAACCAATTAAGACCATTCCTCGGTATGTCAAGTTGAATCATGATCCCAAGCAGATCATAGGTGATAAGGATGCAGGAATCCTTACCAGAAGAAAGATTAGAGAAAACTTATGTATGATCTTTGAATTTGAGCCTAAATCATTCAAAGAGGCTCATAATGATGAAGACTGGATCAAGGCAATGGGAGAAGAACTTGACCAGATAGAGAAAAATGGTACATGGTCCTTGGTACCCAGACTAGAGCATAAAAATGTCATTGGCACCAAATGGGTGTTCAGAAATAAGTTGAATGAGGATGGCACAGTGATTAGGAACAAAGCTATACTGGTATGCAAAGGATATGCTTAAGAAGAAGGTGAAGACTATGGGGAAACCTTTGCTCCTGTAGCCAGATTGGAAGGAGTTCGTATGCTTCTTGCATATGTAGCTTTTAAGAGATTCAAGGTATATCAAATGGATGTAAAATCTGCATTCCTAAATGGTGTACTTGAAGAGGAGGTATATACTGAGCAACCAGATGGGTTTACCCTATCTGAAGATAGTGACATGGTATGTAGGCTACACAAAGCATTATATGGTCTAAAGCAAGCACCTAGGGCATGGTATGAGCGTCTACATTCCCATCTTGTGAAGATTGGATTTGAGAGAACAAATGAAGATAGCAATATCTACTTGAAGTCTGAAGAAGATCAGATCCTGATCTGTGAAGTTTTTGTTGATGACATCATCTTTGGTGGAGATGACAAGATGAGTCATGAGTTTGTTGATGAGATAAAGAAAGAGTTTAAAATGTCACTCATAGGGGAGATTAAGTTCTTCATTAGACTGTAGATCCAGTAGATGAAAGATGGAATCTTCATCACTCAGTCCAAATATGTCAAAGAGGTGTTGAAGACTTTTGGCATGGAAGATAGCAAACCGGTTGGTACACCGATGGTGACCGGTTGCAAATTGACAAAGGAGGATGATTCCGCACTGGTGGATGAGAAGGAATACTGATTAATGATTGATAAGTTGCATTATGTAGTTCATAGCAGATCGGATATTGCACATGCAATTGGCATCACTGCAAGGTTCCAGAAGAGTCCAAGAGAATCTCACTTGAGTGCAGTCAAGCGGATTCTTAGGTATCTGAAGGGAACAATTGACTATGGATTGTGGTACCCATACAACAATAATTTCAATCTGAAAGTATTCACAGATGTTGATTGGGTCGGTAATGTAGATGACCGGAAGAGCACAACCGATGGTGCATTCTTTCTCGGTGGTAGACTAGTCTCATGGATGAGTAAAAAGCAGAGTTGCATCTCTCAGTCTACAGCGGAAGTGGAGTATGTTGCAGCTTTCATGAACTGCACTCAGACAATCTGGATGAAGCATGTATTGGAAGGCTTCAAGATCCCTGTATCTGAACCGGTAAGTATATTTTGTGATAACAAAAGTGCTATCAATATATCAAAGAATCCGGTTTTACATTCTAGAACCAAGCATTTTGAGCTTAAGTATCATTTCTTGAGGGAAAAGGTTCAAAATAAAGAGATTGCACTGGAGCATGTGTCCAGTAAGGAGCAGTTAGCAGACATATTCACCAAGCCTCTCCCAAAGACAACATTTATGCATTTGAGAGGTGAATTAGGGGTATTGCCCCTTCAGGCGGTGAACTAAAAGTGGTTGTTCCACATCAGTCAGGTACTGGATAGACAAATCTTTGGTTGATTGGTGTGTTTAAGGATGCTACTTCTCAGGGGGAGCAGCATGAGGAAACAATGATGATTGTACCTCCACTTTGGCATTGTTGTCAAAGGGGGAGAAGAAGTGAAGTGAAAAGATATCTACAGCAAATGGGGAGAAGATGTGAAGCAGAGAAGATATATTTTGTATATTGCCATCAATGCCAAAGGGGGAGATTATTGGCATTATGTGAACCGGCATGAGCATTATGTGAACCGGCATGAGCATTATGTGAACCGGCATGAGCCTTATGTAAACTGGCATGAAGACATAATGATATTGTATGTTGTCATTGATGTCAATATGAGACATAGTGTGAACCACCACATGAGATAAGTGAAGAAAGAGGTACTGGCATATGTGTGAACTGGTATATGCCAAAGTGAAGCAGCACATTTGTTCAAAGTGAACCGGCATGCAGTTATGGGAACCGGCACATGGAAGCACTGTATGACTACTGATTGGTAAGGCAGCTTCCACTTCAAGGTTTCCGGTTGGAGTATCTCAAGTCTGTGTGACTCAATCGGTGATCTTTGTGTGATGAGTTAGCAGTATGATGGAGGACAGATCGTGTTGCCACGTAAGCTCTGTGCGCATGAAGGATCTTGCATGAAGAAGACTATTCCTATCTACCTCAGGAATGTGCGAAGTCTGTCAAATGGTGATAACACGTGATGGGTTATTAGCCGCCATGAAAATGGTGGATAATGGACGATGGAGAATGTCTTGAGATCGACTCAAAACTGGTGCATTTAATGCAGTATGTTTCAACGGTCAAGATCGAACCGTTTGAATTGCTCAACCTAACAGGTTTAGGGTTTAAGGTTTTTGCTACCGACTTGTATGTTCCATATAAGGTCGATGTTAGGTTTCTATTTGAAGTTGTTGGCAAAAGTTGTGAGTGTGTATCCAACGAAAGTGATACAAGATTCTTGCCAGACCATAGGAGAGAAGAGATACCTGCAAAGTGTATGTGCAGAAGGAAAAGAGGAGCCTAAATGGATCTGTATTAGTATTAAGTGTTGTTAACAGATCATTGTAATACTTGTTGATCTCGAACCACTTCAACAGTTTTAAAATCCCCTAATAGGGTAGCCTTAATTGGCTTGATTCAAAATCCCTTAAATCGGGTGGTCTTAACTAGCTTGTTGTAAATCCCTTAACCGGGTAACTCGAAGCTAATGAGTTCTGAGAAGCTAGAGAAGCTTAGGAGATCCTTTCAGCTATTGAGTTCTTAAAATCCTCTAACAAGGTGACCCTACCGGGTTTAACCCTTAACCGGGTATCCCTTAACCGAGTGATCCCTAACAGGGTCGGTTCCTACCAGAACCTATTGTAATGTTCTTAACCGGACAAGGCTCCTAACAGAGCGGACTTCTAAAGAGTTCAAAAAGTAGCTTGTGGGTATTCATCCCCACCGTGGTTTTTCCCAGTTGGGTTTCCATGTGAAAAATATGTGTGTCATGTGAAATTCTTTTGTCTTGTGATGCTTTGTTTTATCTATTATGCACATGAAGGTTCTATGTTTTGTGCCTGTCTATAAAACATATTGAACTCCCTGTTGTGAAGATTTGATAGTTAAAGTCTACTAGTTCATGCATGTGAATATTATGATAATGTAGTATTGAGCTAAGAGAAAAGCTTAGTGAATGATCGGTTCATGACTGATTGAGCTATACTGGATGCTACCGGTTGCACTCTATTTTACCGGTATCTCTGTTTATCAGTCATTGCGAGTGTTTGCTATCAAACCGGTTTTGGACTATATTTGTGTCTGTATTGATTCACCCCCCCCTCTCTCAGTACCGGTTTGGTACTAGTGGTTCATCATCAAGTTATCAAATGATTCACTTCTTAGTTGGGAGTCCCTTAGAGATAGATTTTATCTGCATAATTCACAAAAGAGAACTTATAACATGGTGAAAAATGCTTGTTCAGACCTCCAGTTGCCCAAGAAATGCAAGAGTAGTAATGGTACTGACCTTATGTGGAACAATAATATTTATGTATCTAATATCAAATCTATTAATGTTTATAATAGCCTAACATATGATGAATCTATTATAATGTATGCTAACAATTTGTGGTTTGCAGAACTCTCATTGAAACAGTGACAGAAGATATTTTCACGACTATGGAGCAGTCCTATTACACCCCAAAAAAAATGCTTTAAATGGCTGATGATAATTAACAGGCTACCATTCAGAAAATATCTTAGTAATAGCGATATCTACAATGTGTGTAGAGTACCTGAGCCTGTTAGGCACATTTTCTTTGAGTGTAATATTGCTAGAAAAATTTGGCTATTATTTGGTTTTTCTATTCCTAAGCAGATTACCGTTCTAGATGTTCTCACTGGGTATATTAAGGGATTGAAAAAGGATACTAACTTATTTTGGCATATTCTTTCCACTGAAATTTTATGGTATATATGAAAAATTAGAAATGAAGATAAGTCCCAAGGTATAGCTAGGGCCCTTACTGAGTCATTTCGTGGACTCACCCTTTATCGTATTCTTTTGCAGGTATCTGTTACGATGAACATCAAGAAGCACAAATTCCTTAGATTCATTAAGGACGGAAACGCCAAGATGTACTTACATGAGATGGAGAATGGATACAAGTGGAGGCAGGCCACAGGAGAAAAACAATCTGTTGATTTAGCAATGGAGAGCCTTGGATTAGAGATTGAAAAAATCAGAGACCCAGTGAAGGATAACATTCGCATGCTTACTCAACAACTTGAGGGTAAGCAGGTCATGTGGATGGAAGGCCCTCTAGGGTGGACTACAAGAATATGAGCAGACATGATGTGGCTTCGACACTCCATTACCTCACCCATGATCTGGCTTCGACAATACATACTACAGATATATGCATAACTTTGTGTAATTTTGTGTATATGCATAATTTTGTGTAGTTTCCTGGATTTGCGATCCATATGTACACTCAGTTGTAGGTAGTTGGACATTGGAAATCACAACTTTTTTTGTACCGGTTTTCTCCATATATGCAATATAAAAAAAAGATCATTACATGCAAATTAAATTTCAATAATCTTCGGAAATGCAATTTTGAATGATAATAAAAAAATCTGATAGAAACTGTCTTTTCAATATTCCTATCACTTTTCAGAAGGTTCATTTAGCTTGTTTTTATCAAACTTGTAACCTGTAATTACAATAAATATTTTGATGCAAATTAATTGACCATTACAAAGTAACAAATCTTTTACTTTTTAAGTAATTTATAAATAGCATTATTCTCACCTAATTTAATAGTATTAAATTTTGATAACATAACAACATTAAAATAATAGAATAATAACATAATATAATATAAAACATTATTAATATAGTCATAAAAAATTATAAAATAGTAATATAATGTTTAAAATAAAAATATTCTAATAATAAAGTACTACATTGATAATAATATGAAGCCAACAATATAATACATTAGTAATTAGAATAATAAATAATAATAATCTAATAATTTTGACATTAATAGTACAAAATTAACATTTGTATAATACAAATAAAATATAAGATTAGATTATGCTTAATGCAAGATAATAGAAAATAATAATATTTAAAAAAATAATACAATGAATATCCAAAAAATAATATAATGAATATTAATACAATCTGATATAAATAAAAATTGTTCTCACTTTCCTTTCTTTTGCTACAACAAATATTTAAATTGTCTTTACTACTATTTAGGTATAATTTATGATCTTTCACAAATCACATTCTCAAATAAATATTAAATTTTAGAAGAGTTATAGTATTCTTAATTGAAAAAAATTAAATAAATTGATTTTATATAATTAATTATATGTTTATTTTAATTAATCTCTTTTATTTGCTAATTGTTTGAAAAAAACATGTTCGATTACTATACAAACAAGGTTAGGATTATAGTTCAATTAGGGTTAGATTTATAGCTTAGTGTTAGAGTTTAATTAGGAGTAGGGTTCAATTAGGGTTAGGACTATGATTTAATTAGTGTTTAATTAAAGATAAAATAATTTTTTGAGTTAGTGTTAAATTATGGCTATAGTTCAAACATGGTTAGTGGTGCAGGAGCACTTAGTTGAGTAAAACTCCCATTTTTTATTTTTTTGTTTGTAATGTCTTGTGATAGGTTGTTTATGTTGTTTTAGGTTGTTATGAGTCATGTGTAGTGGTTTTGATCTCATTTTTAGCTTAAGAGATCAAATCTTGCATTTCAGGCTTTGAGTTGACAACTTTTGGCAAAAAAGTGCAAAATTGCTAAAAAGATCTTCTAATGCTTTCAAAAGCATTGAAACATGTTTGATACGTGTTTTTAGGCATGTCTAAGTTGATTAGACAAGTTGACAAGGTTAGATTGTCAAAAATGCCTTTTTGAGCAAAAAATGTTGTCATTTGGCTCAAAAAAATGTCAAAATTATAATTTTTTGTATTTTTCTTGCAAAACATGGTTATGGAAGTCTCTTGTCCGTACTAAGCTTGATAACCACCTTGTTGGACTATAAAAACACCTCTCTTTTCTTTGAAGAGGGTTGGTGATTGTATTTACAAGAGAATCTTAATAGAAATCATGTTTTTTTGGCTTTTATGATTGTTTTTTTCTTCCTTGGAGTAACAGTCTGTACTGTAGCACTCTTGTCCATACTGTACCTTCTAGGAGGTGTTCATATTGGTTACTAAATGCACCACAAGTGATTATTGTTTGGGTTTCTTTTGTAAATTGGTTTGTACAAAAATATTTGCAAACTATGTGCCTGCTGCCCTACCAAGGGTTTGGAGTTTTAAAATGCCACCAATTGACTAATCCAAGTCTGGGATCCCACATAATGGACTTAGTCAAGTTGGAAATCATGTATATACTGTACATATGCTCAATTTTGTGTCAAGAGGAGAAAGAATTTGAGTGAATACTAGGCAAGTGTTTGTCATTTGGCTAGTAGCATGAACAAAACTCAAAGTTTGCACTCAAAAGTAATTTGGGTGAGTAAATGAATGTGAGAGAGGTCTCGAAATTTGGCCAAGGGCATTGAGAATCTTCTTGGTTGGCTAGTTTATCTTGTTCTTGCTTAATCTTTCTCATTTTGTAATCAAACAATGAGTTCATTGTTTTTGGAAAACATACTTATCAAATGTCCATGGAATGCTTCAAATAGCATCATCCAAGCCTTGTAATTAAAAAGGCATTGTAATAGGAGATTATCCAATGTGTGCAAACCTCATGGAGGTTTATGTCCAATCCCAAAACTCTTCTTTATGCAGGTCCCGAAGTGTAATGGTTGCTGACTGGTAAGGGGGCAGCCAAAAGACAGTGACAGAGGCAATTTACTGTTTTCTCACTTGCTTGCCAAGTGTTTGGCATTTTTCTTGTAGGAAAGAAACAAGGGAAGGTTCTATCTGATGTGGCAGAGGTCCGAAGACATTGTGGAGGCTTAAAGAGTGGAGTTAGAGAGACTTTCCAATGTTACTTGCTCCAAACCTACCAAACCGTCCAAATATGCCACAAAAGGTGGACAGTCCTAAATCTGCCCTAACATTGGACTAAACCTTGAAAATATTTGAGCATACACCCCTAAGACATCATCCAAAACAAGATTGAGGGAGGAAATTCCCATTGTTGGGCAGCATGAGAAAAATAAGGCCAATTAGGCCTCCACGGGCTAGTAGCCCTTTTGGACTGCATAACACACAAATGACTATTTTTGTCAAGTGCATGAACCCGATGGCAAGGTGAAGTTTGGGGCTTATGTAACATAGTGAGAACAATCCTAAATAGTCAAAAAAGTGTTACTTGGAACCTTAGACAGTGTGCAGCCTCATTTGGGGGTAGTTGACCTTAGTCGGTGAATTTGAGCAAGCTAAGGGTTAAAGACCTCAAACAAAATTGTGAGCATCCAAATGTGAGAAAAACCTTGCTACCTCTACATTTCCATGTGGAAGACCCCTAGTACACTCTAAAACATAAGGTTGAAGGCCCCAAGAACCAAGAATGAGAATGTGTAGTTGGAAGGAATAAGCAATTTGACTAGATCTGTGCATCGGTGAGAGCCATCACCTAAAAGGGAGTTTATTAGGCAAGTGAACCATGAAGTACCTAGCACTATAACCACGAGACCAATTGTGTAAACACATACAACAGACTCAACAAGTGTTTGGGTAACAAATTGAATTACTTGAGCAAATTGGCCTTATTGAGCACTTTCCTAGCAAGCTCTCTATTATAGTGGTATCAGAGCCAATGAAAGATTCAGGAGGAAACGAACGTTAGGGAAACATGGTAACTAATGCAAAATTAGCTAAGAAGATCGAAGAACAAGAGGAGGAAAATAGGGCACTTAGAGAAAGATTAGATCAACTAGCAATGAAACTAGCTGAAGTAGAAGTCAAAACTAAAGAAGTCCATGATAAGGTTGGAGACCAAGGTAAAATGATGGCAACAGAGGATGAAGCCTTGAGAGCTATGAGTGGTAAAACCTTAGAGGGAGTGGCTCTTTTCAGTGGGAAGATGGATCCAGATGCTCTTGTAGAGTGGATTGAAGGACTAGAAAACCATTTTGAGTGTGATGGAGTAACTAAAGCACAAAAGGTTAAGGTAGCAAAATCTAGGCTGAGAGGGGCAGCCTTAACTTGGTGGAAGTTCATCCACGAGGAAAGGGTGAAAGAAGGTAAGCAACCACTAGCCAACTGAAAAGCAATGGTAACCAAAATCAAAGAAACCTACCTTCCTGAAGACTATGAAATACAACTTCTCAAGAAAAGACAAAATTTGAGACAAAAAGACTTAGATGTCAGTAGCTACACTGAGGAGTTTTAGAAACTATGCATGAGATCCAGAGTAGTAGAGGATGAGAGTATCAAAGTGGCAAGGTACTTGAATGGGTTAAGATGGAACATCCAGGAGGAGATGAGCTTGTTATGCCCACAAACAATACACAAGTGTTATCAACTAGCACTTAAGGTGGAAGAGAAAGGTAGGAGAAAGCAAGAACAAAACAATAGAGGAAGAGGTAGGAGAAGAGACGGTAGAGGCCATAGAGGCAGTTTTGGGGGAAGGAGCATAGATCAATGATCCCAAGGAGAGTCTAAACTTCTAGAGCAAAGTGGGGATTCTCAGAGTAAACCCAACTATAGGGGTAGGGGATCAAGCAACCCGAATAGGGGTAGATCTAATGGACCAGGGAGAGAGTCCCACTTCTCAACCATGAAGTGCTATAACTGTCAAAAGTTGGGCCACCTTGCCTATAGATGCCTAGAGAAGCCTAGTTCATCCTATGGTGGTGAAAAGAGGGTAAACTATGTTCAGGAAGATAGAGGAAATCCCAGAACTTCAACATTGAACAACCTAGCTTTAGAAGATGGTGAGAGTTTGATGGTCAAGAGAGTGTTAATGAAGAAGCCACATAGTACAGAGGCCTCACAAAGAAGAGCATTGTTCAGGATTAAGTATAAAATCATGGGAAAGGTGTGTAAGGTGATCATAGATTCAGGATCCACAAATAACATCGTATCAGAGGAAGTAGTAAACAAACTAAAACTACCTAGGATACAACACAAGGAGCCATACAAGGTCACATGGTTAAATAAGGGACAACATGTGATAGTAAATAAGCAAGCCTAGCTAGATTTCCACATAGGTGGATATGTAGATAGGATCCTATGTGACATCCTTCCTATGGATGCTTGCCACCTACTGTTGGGTAGACCATGGCAGTTTGACCGAAAAGCACAACATGATAGGGAAAGAAACTCCTACTCATTTCAGAAAGATGGAGTAGCCTATCAGATTCAATCCTTCATTGAAGAAGGAGAGAGCAGTAACAAAGTACCTAACATCTTGTTAGTAAATGAGAATGAGTTCATCAAAATACTAGAAGAAGGTGAAGGAGTGGGATTTGCACTCATAGTGAAACCCGAGGAAGAAAAGGTGGAAAAGAAAGTTGAGATACCATATGAGGTGCAGCAAATCCTTGACAACTTCAAAGCAATAATTAGTGATAGTACACCTGCAGCTTTACCACCTCCTAGAGCCATTAGCCATCAAATTGATTTCATACCTGGAGCCTCTTTACCAAATAAGGCAGCCTATAAGATGACCCCTAAACAAAATGAAGAAGTAGCAAGACAAATACAAGAACTCCTAGACCAAGGGCTGATTAGGAAGAACATTAGTCCTTGTGCAGTACCTACAGTGTTGGCACCTAAGAAGGGTGGTACATGGAGACTTTGCACAGATTCCAGAGCCATAAACAAGATCACCATCAGATACAGATTTACCATACCCAGGATAGAGGATTTGATGGATTGTTTGGGGGGTGCATAGTATTTCAATAAGATTGATTTGAAGAGTAGTTACCATCAGATAAGAATCAAAGAGGGGGATGAGTGGAAGACAACTTTCAAAACAAATGAGGGTCTTTATGAGTAGCTTGTCATGCCATTTGGACTCTCTAATGCTCCCAGCACATTCATGAGACTCATGAATGAAGTTTTACATGATTTCATTGGCAAGTTTGTTGTTGTGTATTTAGATGATATTCTTATTTTCAATAAGACTAAGGAAGAGAATTTGAAGCATTTGGCTATTGTTTTGAGACAGTTATCTGATGAACAGCTAACCATTAATCTAGAAAAATGTGATTTCTTGAAGCAAGAATTGGTCTATCTTGGTTTTGTTGTATCAGAAGGCAATCTAAAAATAGATCAATCTAAAGTTGCAGCAATAACCAGTTGGCCAACTCTTAAGACAACCAGTGATGTCAGAAGCTTCCATGGTTTGGCACAGTTTTACAAAAAATTCATCAGGGGATTCAGTGAGATTTGTGCTCCAATGTTAGACACCATCAAAGGGGGTGTAAAGGTAAAATTTAAGTGGACAAGTGCAGCCAGTAAGGGGTTTGAAATATTGAAAACTAAAGTAGCTACTCAACCAGTGCTCATTTTACCTAGTTTTGATAAGCTTTTTACTATTGAATGTGATGCTAGTAATATTGTTGTAGGAGTTGTTTTAAGTGAAGAAAATAGACCAGTTGCATTCTTTAGTGAGAGGTTGAACGATGCAAAGAAAAAATACTCTTCCTATGAATTAGAAATTTATGCATTAGTACAAGCACTTAGGAAATGGAGACACTATCTTCTTCCTAAAAAGTTTGTTGTATACACAGATAATCAAGCACTCGGTTTCTTGAACTCATAGGATAAACTAAATCATAGGCATGTTAAATGGGTAGAATATTTACAAGCTTACACTTTTACTCTTAAGCATAAGAAGGGTCAGCTGAATAAAGTAGCAGATGCTTTGAGTAGGAGGTTGTTAACTATTAATGAGATTCAAGTTCAGAGCATTGGTATTGATAGTTTCAAAGACTTGTATCCTACTGATGATGATTTTGTTGAAGCTTATAAGATTTGTCAAGATTTTGAGAATAGTTTCCATGGTGCATATGCTGATTTCACTTTGCAGGATGGTTTGCTATTCAGGGGTGGACAGTTGTGTGTTCCAAAGGGTTCTATGAGAGAGAACCTCATTCAAGAGAAGCACAATGGGTGCTTAAGTGGACATTTCAGTATCAATAAAACCTTAGAGTTGGTTCAAAGGTTCTGTTATTGGCCTAAGATGCAGAGAGACATCAGGAGGTATGTTGAGCAATGCTTAGTATGTCAGAAAGACAAAGGTAATTATTCTAATGCTGGTTTGTATCAGCCTCTTGCTATCCCACATAGACCCTGGGATTGCATTAATATGGATTTTGTGGTAGGATTACCTAGAACTCAAGCAGAATTTGATAGCATTTTTGTAGTGGTTGACAGATTTAGCAAAATGGCTCATTTTATTCGTTGTAAAACAACACATGATGCAAGTCATATTGCTTATTTATTTTTCAAGGAAGTTGTTAGAATACATGGATTGCCTACTAGCATTGTTTCAAATAGGGATGTTAAGTTTCTTGGACATTTCTGGAAAACATTGTGGAAGAGATTGGGTACTAATCTCTCTTTTGGTTCAGCTTATCATCCACAAACTAATGGCCAAACTGAAGTTGTGAATAGGTCTCTTGGCAACATGCTTAGGTGTTTGACAAAGGAGTATGGACAAAATTGGGATCAGCTCATTCATCAAGCAAAATATGCCTACAATGATAGTGTTAACCGGTCAACAGGTAAAAGCCCTTTTGAAGTTGTTTATGGTATGCATCCAAGGGGT